>NW_017729025.1:107081953-107091008 GCF_001723915.1 Gavialis gangeticus | reverse complement strand
TTTTTACTGAAGTTAGTATAAAAAAATAGCCAGCCATAGCAGGTCTAAGTTTGGCTACAGGTATCTTACTTCTAAAGTCTGCTGTTGGGTTGTGGTTTTTTTCCTGTTGTTTGTTTTTTGTTTTTTGGGTTTGTTTTTTTTTGGGTGGGGGGCTGTGGGGAGTGGTTATGGTTGTTTAAGAACCATAGCTGCACTCTCTGAATTCTACCTTTCTTAGCCACCAATTTTTAAGATATAGTGTTTCATATGATTTGGAAAACACACGATTACCAAACACATGATTTGGAAAATACATATATATATAATATACTTTGGGCCTTTTCAGAGCTGTAAGATTTTAATCAACTAAAATTTAAGCTCAGCGACGTACACATGGAAATAACTTTATATTTTGTTTTGGTGTCTTGTTAAATAGAGTTTTCTCTGGCAACATTTTTTTACTCTATTCTGGAGACAAAGCAGTTTTCTAGCTATGATAAATTCAATTCCAGAGGAAAAAATGGAAAAAACTAAACTCAATAGAGACAACAAGAAAATAGACAAGATTATGTCTGGTCAAACTTAGCAAATACAGTGTCTTACAAGTTATTTTACATTAAGTGTGCCAATCAAATTATCTTGGGAGAGTCAGCATTGGACTGAAACTGAAACATTAGCTTCCTGAAGACCATGGGTTATTCACTGCTTTTTGTCAATGAGATCTGGCACTAAGGTGCATGGTTGACAGCCCAGAGGTCACAAGTTTCAGGCCACACCAAAAGCGCTCACAGTGTGGCCCTATCAGATTCCGATGAATCTGTGAATTCTGCTAAATACCTTGTCACAAGAACACAAAAAAAGGAAAGGAAGTGTTTAAGAATTTTTCAGTTGTTGCAGTTGTTTTTAAAGGAATATTATCAAATTCATACTGATAACATCTGGCAACTAGAAATGATGGTACGTTGCACTTTGACACCTCAGTACTACTAATTTAACAGCATGCTTGAAATAAAGTATGCTTTTAAGCAGATGTTAAACAGTCTAGAACAGGATTAGCCAACCTATGGTAAGTGTAACACACGTGATGTGTGTGATCTGAGGCAGATTGGGCAAGGACTGCAGGGTAGAGAGCAGAAAGCTGAAGAAGAGGATTGGAGTGGCACTTCAGGAGGGTTAAGGCTTAATTTGTGGTACTCCTGCTAAAAATGTTGGCCTCCATTGAAGAATGACTCTAAACCATAATGCTGGGGTACCCTGGGGTGCTGCCAGATATTTTGAAGGGTGCTGTGGTGTATGAAGACATAAGCAAATGAACTAAGCAGATAAGCATTGGCTCAAGCTTGTCCCTGCCTGGATGATACCCCCTCCCACCTATCAGGTGCTTCTGCAAGGAAGTAAGCATTATACATTATTTTTTTTGAAATTGCATGCCACAGTTCACAAAAGTTATACAGAGGTGCCTCAATTCTAATAAAGGGTGCCTCAAATCCAGAAATGTTGAGAACCAGTGGTCTAGAGTAACTCTTGTTAGTTTGAACCTTCTGAATCTGTCCAGCAGATGCTGCTAGTGTCACTTGATCTCTCCATATTAAACATCACTGGGTGCATCTACATGATCATTAATGCACTGTAGTTACTGCGCATTAAGTTTAGTACTTGAATAACCAAGTACTAAATCAATGCACAGTAACTCACACTACTGTGCAGTAGCACCAGCACATGGATTTTAGTGATGCTTACTGAGCAGTAGCCTAATATGACTGCACAGTAACGTACTAGTATGGTTTTTGCCTGGCACACTTCTGCTCAATGTTATTAGGCTACTGTGCAGTTAGTGTCTCATGTAAATGTGTCTACTGTTTTCTTTAGATTAAAAGAAACACTATTAGAAGCAGCAAACCTGCTGTAGTCAAATTAAATAGGAAAAGCTTATAATGGCAGTCCTTCTGTGGAACTGCAATGACTCTTAGGCAGCAAGTTTCTCTGTATTTTTACAGTAAGAATGAGCAAGTTCTGCCAGGAGCTTTTGTCTTCCATCCTCTTAAGTTTGGGTTGGGTGCCCTGTTCAAATGTAATAAGAAGAGAGTCAAAGTTCATGTTATTCTTTATGGGTTACTAAGATGGATAAAATGGAAGGTCCTGATTCAGTAAAGCAGTTCACGTTTTAAGGTGCTGACTAATTTGACTTAGGTTAGATTGACATCTCTTTTAAGTATATGATTAAATGTTAGCCTATTGAGGTAAAAAAAATATTCTGTGCGCAAGCATTTGTAAGATTAGGGTTTTCTCTTTTTGGATGCAGGCTGAAGTTACCTTTGTCATGCGATTGTCCTGCTGAAAGCACTCTACATCCATGCTGTGACACACATGCATGCTGCAGCGCACTTTAGAAGTGGCCAACTGCATGACAAATAAACCCTCATCTAATGAGGGATCAGATGAAGGCACTCCAAAGTGGAGCACCTTAAGGAACTTGTGTTCCTTAGGGTCAATCTGTCAATGTGACTGGGACTGGGCTGATGGAGCCCAGCCCTGCTCCACTCTAAGTGCTGTCTGCAAGAAGGCATGGGGGAAGAAAGAGGGGGTCGGGGAGGGTGAACTGAGGGGTGGGGTGGCGTGGATGGATTTGAGTCCCCTGCCTTCTGGCCCTCTGCCCTCCCTCCTTTAGTTGAAGCCATGCCACACCCAGTCTGCAATTCCTGCTCCCCCTCCTTCCTCCCTTCCTACAGACAGCATCATAGCTGGGAGGAGGGGTGGGGCTGTATCAGCCCAGCCCCAATCACAGGACAAGTAGGCTTGATCCCCATTCCGAATCCAACAGGAGAATGTCATTTGAATTGGGGGGGGGGAGATAATCTCTCTAATTTATGGCAATTTATGCAATGCACCATAAGGTAGAGCAGGAACCTGCACATCTGTCAGCACCCTTTTCTTGTATGGCATAGACTTCTTTGCCCATTGTTAATAAAAAGGGGATTCTGAAAGCCTTGATGGCTTATGTTTTCATACTCCTTTTTTCATTTCTTGGCTTCTTTGCCCTTTTAGCTAAATATTCAAGACTGATGTTGACTGCAAGAATGAAGTAGCTTGCAGCTAACTAGGGTACTACATTAGTTCTGGCTGAAACTTAGGCCTGCTTTCTCCAAAGAAACAACTGGTTTCAGGGTGGAATATCCACCACTCCTGTAAATTCTATAAAAAGAGACAGCTGCAAGATAATGGGGGTGATTTTGATCTCATTTACACAAGTTTTTCATGAGTATTGAATAGTGATTTTACTGGAGTTACTTCTGATTTACTTCAGTAGGAAACAAGATCAGTCAGGCACAAAGACTTTTAGCTCTTTTTTGGTTAGGAAGCTGCAAATTTGGAGGTTCTGACTGCAAGGTAGATGGTGAAGCCTGAATGAATTAACATCAAAACATTTTTCTTTCTTCCTTTCTCACTGAAATTGCTTTCAGCTTGCGGAATTTTTAATGCATCCTCCGGTGATCACTTTTTCAGTCTCCTACTTTCCTCATGCTCTCTCAATCAGCTCAACTCTGATGATCATGCACCATGTAGAGGTATGAACCATATTTTAAGATGCAGAGACATTGTAATTGATTTTTTCCCCTTCAATTGCTCTGAGGAGTGACCACATTCTTTGTCACTTTCAAGTCTAGAAACCCACTGTTTCGTCTTATTTTTCCCATTTAATCATACCTCAGTGAGGATTGTGCTGAGGGGATGTTTGAGTTCTTCATGCTGAGCCAACAGGCTAGCTTTTAATTGGCTTTTATGAACAGTTTTCAGAATCTTGGAAAAAGTAAGGGAAAAAATTCTGAAAGGAAAAATATTAAAGGGACTGTTGATTGCTTTGTCATCCTGCTATCAATTTCATAGATAATGATCTGCATTTTTACTGGATTGTATCCTAAATATGCCCAAAAGATGTTAGTTTTAATAGGATTTTTGTTGTTGTTTTTTTTGAGAATTCAGTAACATTATTAAATTAATATATTCAATTAATGATATTAGAAAAAGCATTTTTCTTTACTATGGAGTAAGATGGATATTTATTTTTGCTAAAGGCAATACCAAGATGAGTTATACTCATTATCATGCTACTAAAGTCAATTTTATTATGCTTGAAATTGACACTCAAACCTATCAGTGGTGTTGTAGCACCTTCTGGGGAAATGTCTTTATTTAATTAAATATAGCTTTGCTGCTTTTAATATTTAGTGGGTAGACAGTGAGTACACTATTTCACTCACATTCTATATTACCTATAAGATACCCTGGGTGTATCTACATGAGATTCTTGCAGTAGACTAGTGTAGTGCACAGTAAAGCATCACCATCTACATGTACACACCACTTTCTGTGCAGTAAATTTAATCTAATCTGCAATTAGCTACTACTTATAAATACAGGTAGTAAACTAACTGCGTAGGAGATACTGGGCATGTCTACACATGCATTAATAATAGCTTATATTTACTGTGCAGTAAGTTATAAGCGGAACTATAACAGGGAACTCCCCCCCAGTCTTGGTGCTAGGGATACTCATGGCAACCGAGCAGTGCCAGGGCGGGATAGTTCTCTTCCCTGCCCCAGCCCCCCCATCCCAGTGCTGCTCATCTCCTGGGTCCCCACAGTACTGGGACCGGGGAGCTCTCTGTTTCCCCACCCAGCCAGGGACTGGCCAGGAAGTATCCCACTTTAGGAAAATTTCTGAACAGCCCAGAGCTGTCCAGGACATGTCCTGCTTCTGAAGTAGTATCCAGCCAGCCCCTGGCTGGGTGGGAAAATCTCCTAGTAGCCCAGGTCTGGCCAGAAGCTGTCCTGCTTCTGGGCCAACTCCCTACAAGCTCCCAGTTGGGTAGGGAAATACCTAGGCAGTCCCCGGCTGCTCAGAAATTTCCCCACCCAGCCAGGGCCTGTCAGGGAGCATGGGGACCAGTCCCAATGTGCATGAGATAAAGAGAGCTCTGCCAGCTGCAGCAACAGTTGTCTCCCTTCCTCATGCACATCAGGACCCTTCCCAATGTTCATGGTGCCAGGAGACAGCTGCTGCTGCTGCAGCAGAGCTCTTCTGGCCTCATGCACATAGGGACTGCCTCCCCATGCTCCCTGCCAGGCCCCATGCTAGCACCCCAAGGGAGAGAGCAGCCCTGCACTGGGCTACTCCCGTTGGAAGATGATTTGCTCCCAACAGAGAGTATGTGTAAATGTTCTCCCAGGGAAGGCTTACTGCATAGTATTTTATTGTGCATTTAGCCTTTATAGCATTAACAGCACATGTAGATGTGCCCTTTGACTAGTTTTGCAAAAACCTAAAAGAAATATTATGAACAAATTGACAAGGAGCATTGTTGCATCAACATAACATGTTACAAACTATGTAGGATATCCTGTTTCTGCTTATTTTATTTTTAGCAGCATCAACCTAATATTTATACCAAACTCAGATGCAAACTAGTCTCTCTGTTCCTCTAATCAAACATCTTAGATGTAGTATTTTTTAAAATGTTTCACTGTTGCATGAATGATAAAAATTCAAAGTAAACACAATAGAATTAGACACAGTATTCTCTGAAACAAAGGGGAAAAACACCTTTGAAAAAGGGCAAAATTCATTTCTGCCATTGATAGTTACTCAACAACACTGATCAAATTCATGCCTCGTGTAAGTTGAATCTGTTTTGTTGAAATCAGTGGAATTGTACCTTCACAAATAGAAAGGAGTATAGTTGTATAGTAAATGGCTGAACTTTCTAACCTTTATTTCTAGTAGTGTGATCCTCATGTTTGTTTTGCTAAGGGATGCTATTTGTGAGTCTGGGAGGGGTGCACCAGATCACTGATGGTGTGTGGGGGGGTCCCTGCAGCCAATTGCTGTTGGGGGGCGGGGGGCAGTCGTCGAGCGTGGAATCACCAGAGGCAAAACCGGAAGTGTACTTCCACCAGCACTTCTGGTTTTGTGGCTGATGCTTCCAGGGGGTAAGATATCTAAATGTTGGTGTTGAATCTGCTGCTGTTTTAATACAATAAATGAAATGAAACTACCTGAATGTAATTGACTGCATTTAATACTGTACATCTTTAAGATAAAAACATCATTTTAGCTCATTTAATATGTGAGGTTTTTACTATGTCATATTTCATGTAGATGTAACAACAGGACTATTACCCTTCCTTTCCTTTTTACTTGCTTGGTCTTAACATCATCTCCATTGCTGGTTTTGATATCAGACCTTTGATCCTTGTTCTGTTATCTCAGTGGAAGCAGATAACAAAACAAGGCATAATGGTCTCAAGTTGCAGCAAGGGTAGTTTAGGTTAGATACTAGGAAAAACTTTCTCACTAGGAGGGCAGTAAAGCACTGGAACAGACTACCCAGAGAGGTAACCAGAGTGAATCTCCATCCTTGGAGGTTTTTAAAACCTGCTTAGACAAAGCCTTGGCTGGGATGATATAGTTGGGGATGGTCCTGTTTTGAGCGGAGACTTGGACTAGATCATCTCCTGAGGTCCCTTCCAACCCTAGTTTTCTATGAGTCTATGAATTGTATCATCCCTGTGTACTATCTGAAGGAAACCAGTAGGACACCTGCTGAGAAGGCAGCAAGATAAGAGGTAGAAAACAATGTTCTTCACTATAGGTTCCCTTCACTGAGGACATTGAATCTAGTGGAATCCCATCAGGGTGGAAGGGGCCAGTAACATAATGATGGATCAGAAAATGGAGTATGATTCCTGAACACTGCCAAAGGGGGTGCGGGGCTGGTGGTCTGGAAGACAGCTAGGGCAGAGGTGCTTCCCCCTCCCATTTCCTCCCCTCCTCACATCTTCCATGCTGTGGTTTCAGCTCTGGCTCTGGCTCTGGCAGAGCAGTAGAGATGGGGTTGGTGGTGCTTGTGTGACAGTGGCCCATGATGCAGGTGAAATGGCAGGAGGGAGGATGGACAGGAGAAATGTATCAGAGAGGGTTAACCATTCTGCTTCCTTTTTAACTAACCAAAAAAATGTTTACAAAATTGCTGCCTGACACATATCAGGGATAAAAAGAAAGCTGCATCAGAGACTACGTGGCTACTGCCTATGCACCCTGCCACCACTTGTAAGGGCCCAGGGCATAGGTGGTCTTGCCTGATGGTTAAGACACCAAAGAAAAGCAGGGTTTGGGACTGGATCAAAGGGAAGGATCCATATACCAAAGCCAGAGGGTGCTCCAGAAGCAGAGTCCATGATACTGTCCAGTGTCAGGAACCAGGACTAAGATGCCAAGTACCAATCCAGGGAGCTATCTACAGGGAAAAGTCCAAAAACAGATCTTAACCAAGGCAAGAAGTCAGAAAACAGAACTACAGAGAAATCCAAAGCTAAAGGTCAGATCTAAGCCAAAAGCTGGAGTAAGGAACAAAGAAGCTTGCTGCAGCAGAAGTGTTAACTGGCCTGCAAACCCAAGATGCCAACTGGTGCTAAGTGGATTTATGGTGGCTCTAGCAGCCAATCAGGCAGCTTGCTGCTCCTAAACTGGGGCAGAGTTTATTATCGGAGGCTTACTGGAGGTGTGAATTTTAAGATACTTGGCTCCGGCTGGCATATCTGCTCAGAGTCCCTGACAGCACTGGGCCTAGGCTGGTCTCCCTGATCAATATCTCTGACACCACTGAGGGGGCCTGTAGGTGTGTGGAGAGGCTGCTCCAACACACTGTAATTACATTGTACTGGAATAGACTTGATTAATCAAATCTGCTGGAGTGTGCTAATTAGCGCACTTCAGCAGCCTCCATGCCATATATATTCAGTGCCCCATGCTACAAAATGGCTGTGGGGACATTTTAACTAAAGCTCTTTCAGCAAACTTATTTAAAGCACCCCTAGCATCATCTTGAAGTGTGAGAATGCTGATACAGGAGATGCTGTAGGTGCTTTAATTAGAGCAGCTCTCAGAGCCACTCTACTGAAAACAATGCTCCCCCTCTGCCCCCGCCTCTCCCCCAATCCCCAAAACAGGCATAAAAAAACTCCCTGATGTTACATGATTAACCAGTTATGCATCTGGCAGGAACATGTCAGCACTCTACCTTCCTGTTCAGTTCATCTGTGATAGTTATTTTTTAGTTAACTGGGCAAACCAAATCATAGTAATATTTTTTAAGAAGTGTTGCAGGTTAACCTTCAGCCTTTTCATTTTTAAATTAAGTTTTAGGTAAACTTAAGTTTTCTTGATTTTGTTGATTCTGAAACAGAATTTAAACATGAAATATCATAACTTGTTCATTTGGGTGTTAAATAGAAATGTTTTGACTTTATTAATTGTTTTAATTTCTTTTCAGCTAACACCATTTAATACATTTGGTTCAAATCTGGGAATACTTTGGGGTCAACCAAAATTATTATCGTAGGTAAATAATTATCCTGGAAGAAAGAAAACTGCACAGGCCATGTTGTAGGATTCAGAAACAGTGTACAGGGAGAGGTTTTGAGCAATGCCAATATTCCATCCACCTTTGTGTGAGCAAAAACCAGCAATGACTGAACTGGAAGGCAGTGATTGCCTCCTTGAGCTTATCTGTGGTCCAAGTTATGATGCAGAAGCCCATGATAGCTCTATGCTGTTGTCTGAGAAAGGTTTTTAGGCACTTTTTAGAAAAAAATCTGAACAGACCTTGGCAGGGGCTGGAAGTGGGGAGGAAGGGAGGCTGGAGGCCATGTCAATATTATGAAAACGGAGAAAAAGAAATAAGTTCAAATAGGTAATTGCTCAGTTTGAAGATGTTGTTGCCCTGAGGGGTCAGGCCAATGCTCAGGATCTCAATATTGCGCTGACAGGAGGGTGTGGTGTACAATTACACATATATAAACACACAAATCAATTAGTTGCATACACACACATACTACCAGGTCAGGCACATACACATTCAAACCAGCCTAGGCAAATGCATACCTATTACCAGTTCAAGCACATACACTATACTGCTGCTTTTATACCCAGAAGTTAGACACAGATCACTAATTCATATATCATGCACATAATGCCATATATATCTCTACACACACACACACACACACACACACACAC
>NW_017729025.1:107080777-107081305 GCF_001723915.1 Gavialis gangeticus | reverse complement strand
TCCAGCTGCTGGAGAAAACTGCAGGACAGCCATGAGGAGCTGGGAAGTTGTGGGGGGAGGGTGGGGATGACTACAGAAGGTGCCGGGTTAGTCTGAAAACAGCAGAAAATCACAGGAAAAGCAGCAGGAGAGACTGAAAAGCAGCAGGGCAGTGGGAAAGCAGAAAAAGGCAGCAGAAAGTCACAGGGAAAAGGCAGTAGATGGCATGGGAGGCTGAAAGGCAGCAGGGACAGCATGAAAGCAAGGAGAGGCTGAGAGGTGGCAGAAAAGGGGAGATGGAATTGGAAGGAAATCGGGAAACTAGCAAAGGGAGGGGCTTGAGATGAGAGAGAGAGAGAATGAGGCTGGAATTTAAGATGGGGAAGGGACTGGGATTCGGTAAAACATAACCCAACTCGGGGTTGCAAATGACAGTGGTTTTATTAAACAGGGGAGATGGTGACAATATCTTATTGGTTCCTTTGTACCCACACACACACATGCAAGCACGCACGCGCACACATACACCCACCCACACACACGCACACG
>NW_017729025.1:107063203-107075777 GCF_001723915.1 Gavialis gangeticus | reverse complement strand
ACCTAATAATAATACAATATAAAACAGTGGATATCCAAAACGAAAAACTTGCTACCAAAATAAATATGTTTAAAGCTTATCCTACATCTTAGCTTACTTATACTTAGCTATAGGGAATAGAGAGGGAGAGAAAATGTCAGAAATGGTTGGGGAAAGGGAGCGAATGCAATTAAAAAAAAAGAAAAACTGGGGGTTTTACTACAACGGCAGGTCTCTATATGTGTGTCACTGATTTAAACAGATCAGCGAGACTTATTTATTTCTTTAGATATGACCCTTAAAAAGGTATATTAGCAATTAAAAAATGGCACTCTTAGAAAAGCACAATTTTCCAGGAACACAGACAATATCTGGCCACATTATGTGCATTTGATACTGCAGACTGTAATCAGACATAAAGCTTTTTAGGTGAAAGACAAAATAAATGGTATTAAAATTGAAAATGTTATTTGAATGAAAACACAGCCTTTTGCTGTTTAATAGCTAGGCACCAAATACATTCATCATTTTGTCCACAGTGATAAAAAGGACTTTTATTTGTAATGAATAAGATGTATGAACTCTAAACAACAGCAAAAAATACTACGATCAATTATAAGATAAAGACAAGTGATAGAGAACTATCAAAGTGATCATTTGATACCACAGGAAGCCCTAATCCAAAGGATGATCAGATACCAAAATGGGAGTGCAACAGTAGCACTGGGGCATCTCCCCAGTGCCCATGCTGCAGTCTACCCAGGTACCCCTACTGACCTGGGAATCTACAGGGTTTACTCCTAAGGGGATGTCTGACCAGAAGCAAGGCTGATTCAGCACTGAGTGTCCTCCCTTCTCTAAGCCTGACTTCCCCCTTTTATACCAGTCCTGGTGGCCTGGTATGGGCTGCAAGCCTACCAGGGAGAGGCCAACCCAGCCCAGTGGGTCTCTCTGACCCCTTTCTCACCAGTTAAACCCCTGTCAAGGTATTTCCCTCCCTGGATACATCCTCCCCTCCTTTGAAAAATATCTATATTGAGGTGGGCCTTTCTGGTTATATGATGGATTCAGAAGGAAAAGGTTTGCAGGAACAGGTACCACTGCATAATTCAGGGATTCATCTCCTTCATGGTCTGTAACCTGTGGAGGGGTATATGGTCCGTGATCAAGGTGGACCATGTTACCATCCAGCAGGTAATATTTAAGGGCCTCTACCACCCATTTGACTGCCAACACTTCTTCTTCAATGATGGAAAAATGCCTGTCTCTCAGGAATAGCTTCTGGCTCAAATAGAGGGTAAGGTTTCCTCCCCATTCACCATTTGGGACAACACTACCCTTCACCCCATAACAGAAGCATCAATCTGGAGTATAAACTCCTTTGAAAAGTCTGGGTTGTACAGGACTGATTCCTGGCACATGCAAGCCTTCAATGTGTGGATGCTTGGATGCATGTTCTGGTTCACTGGAGCATCTGAGGATGATCTCCCTTCAGGCCTGTGATTGGGCTCACAACTGAAGACAATGCCAATAAAACCATCAGTAGTATGCAACCAATCCTAGAAACTGGCATAACTGGATTTTGGGACTTGGGAGTAGAAGCATATGCAAGGCCAGGACTTTGTCCACCAATGACTGTATTTGACCATACCCCAGATATGTGGTTTCCATCTTCCCCACATGACATTTGGTTGGGTTTATGGTTAGACCCATTTTCCAAATTGACTGCCACCTGGTCCAGGTGCTCTGCCTATGTCTGGATATAGTCAACTATGTCATCCAAATGTGCTCCATGATGGGGATGCAGGATCTAGTTCATCAGTCTCT
Source organism: Gavialis gangeticus (assembly GCF_001723915.1). Classification (NCBI taxonomy): domain Eukaryota; kingdom Metazoa; phylum Chordata; order Crocodylia; family Gavialidae; genus Gavialis; species Gavialis gangeticus. The sequence goes on along the minus strand of NW_017729025.1, from coordinate 107,073,971 downwards.
GGGACATGACTGGGTCCCCAAACAAACCAAAGAGCATTGCTTGGAAATGGTATAAGTCAAAGCGAGTCAGAAAGGTTGTCTTTTTCCTAGATTCCAGTGTTGGAAGGATCTGCCAATACCCTTTTGTCAGACCAAGGGTTGTAATGTACCAGACAGCTCCAGTAATGTACCAGCTGGTCCAGTAATTCATTAGGTATCACTGAAATTTGAGATTGCATTGGCCTTTCTAAATTCAGTGCAGAATCACATACTGCCACCCCACTTTGAGACTAGGACAATCGGACTTTTCTAGTCACTGTGTGATTCCTCAGTTACCCCAAGGTTCAGAGTGCCCTGCAGTTCCTGCTTGACCATCTCCCTCATTCTGTGGTACAGGGGACAGGTGTTTTGCCCAACCCTACTTCCTGGTTCCCTTTGGAACTGGTGGGCCACTGGGTTGGTTCATCCTGCACAGGATGAAAACACCATGGGAAATGAGCAGATCAGACTTTGGGCTGGCTTCAGTTACTCTGGAGTGAGGTCTCTCCCAAACTGCACCATCTCTGCCAATTTGTTGAACCTGCCTGTAGCAATATCTCTTGTTTGGGAGGATAGGGAGTTATCAAGAAGCACTCTTGAGTCTTTCAGGAGGTGGACATCTGTCTCTGCCTGTCTGGTTGCCTGATATCATAGTTGACTGGCTCAACCCACCAGATTATTTCATATATTTCCTGCCAGTGAGCCATCTGTTTTGACTGAGAGGACAGCAAAAAGGAGAAGCACCCAGTTCCTAGGGTTGAATTCATGAAGATGCACGTTCTCATTGCAGTGAACATCCTGTGAGGTGTGGGCCTATCATATATTTTCTTGGGGAAATTCAGCTGTAACATAACCCCCAGTTTCTTTTTTTTTCCTTTTAGGTAGATAGATAGATAGATATGCATTCCCTTCCCTTCCCCAGCTATTTCTGACTTTTCCACTCCCTCTCTATTCCCTATAGGTAATTATAAGTAAGCTAAGATATAGGATAAGCTTTAACATTTTATTGTCGGTAGTAAGTTTTATTTTTCTCTCCCTTCTTTGCAAATAAGTACCCTGCTATTTTGATACAGATATCCACTGTTTTATAAGGGATGAGTATTATGTTTGTATTGATTTCTTTTTACTGCTTTTATATTGTATGATTACTGTTTTAGGCCTATATATGGAAGTTACCATAAGTCATGTCAAGTTTCCATCTTGTAATGCCAAGCCTCTTTCTTGTCTTCCTGTTGTGCAACCTATGACTCAAACCCTCCTAAGTAACTTGGTTCCTGAATGAATGGGGATGAATGAGGGTACTTGAGTGACAATGGCAGTACCTCTAAAAATAGCTCCCTCTGAATGACTGAACCATCCACACCAATACCTGGACCAACAACCCAGCCCTTGGAACCACCCTCAGCATTCAAGAAACAAAAGATGAGGCAACCCACCATTGTGCCAGGCTGCACATGCTCAGTAAGAGCACCTGGAGCCCTCTGGAACAGGACTGACCTTGCCTGGACAGGCCCTCCCATAGGAGATCAGATGTAGTCTGCCCCATAAAAAGGGGTAGTGAAGACTGACTCCTTGGGAATGCCATTTCCATATGGACCAGACCAGCTCCACGTCACACTGCCTATCTACCCCAGATGCCCTGCCAGCAACCCTCTCTGGCAACACCAAGCTGAAGGAGACCCCAACTGGCCATTGAGGACCCACTTTCAGCCTGGGATAGGTAGACATCACCTGCATATTTCCTCCTCCAATTTGGACTCTATCTCTCTCCTCCCAGACTTCAGCCCCATGCACCAAGCCTCTTTAACCCCTGCTGCCATTGTCTGTGTGTGTGTGTCTATGTGTGTGTGTGCAAAGGAACCAATAAAATATTGTGCCCCCATCTCGCCTGTTCAATATAACCACTATCATTTGTAACCCCAAGTTGGGTTGTGTTTTACTGAGCCCTGGTCCCTTCCCTATCTTAAATTCCAGTCGCTGTCTCTCTTTCTCCCTCTCAGCTCTGTTGCTTTCTGCAGGCTCTCAGCCCTGTTCCTGCCACTTTTTGCCTCCTCTCTGTCCCTTTTCTGCAGGCTCTCAGCATCATTCCCACCACTTTTTGCCTCCTGCCACCTCTCCCCAATCCCTATCTCTCTCTGCCTGTCTTTCACTCTCTCTCTCTTTGTGTTCTCCAGCCTCCCGCCCCTCCCATGCAGTCCCACTCCCAGTTTTCCTCTCCCCGTGTACCTCTTGGTTCCCTTGTAGCCTCCTTGCTCTGGCTCCAGCCTCTGGGTATCTCCCTGGCATTGCTCCTTTGCTCTGCTGGCTTTCTGCTTTCAATTAATATTAAGTTACTCCAACTTCCCTCCAGTCTGCTCGTTCTAATCCTGGTACTGGCACCTTTTATCCCAGTCTCCACCAGCAGTAACCTAAAGTTACCCCAAGCATCAGCTCCTCAGCCTAGTTCTCGTTCTAATTCTGGTCCCAGTGACTTTCACCCCCTACACTTTCACTGTCTCTCCCTTACCTTAACCTTCCCCCAGGTATCCCAAGTACACTGAGCGCATACATACACAACACAACATCCAAGTTAGGAACTCACCTGTGTGCATGTGTAGGTGACTGGTATGTATGTGAACTGATATACATGCACATCATTGTGCATGATATATAAATTAGTGATCCATGTATGTGAGCAGGTATTGGTAATTGATTCTGGTCTCATTTCTTTTGGTCTGTATAGAGTGTAGGTGCTTGAATTGGTGATAGGTGTGCATTTGCCTAGGCTGGTAATTTTGGATGTGTATGTGCCTGAATTGGTAGTGTGGGAGTGCACACCTGGTGGGGGTGCACACACCTAGAGTATGTGTATGCGCCTACTGTGTGTGTGCACCTAATTGATTTTTGAGCGTGTGCATGTGCAATTGTACACCACGGCCTCCTGTCTAACAGTGCAATATTGAGATCCTAAGAGTTGGCCTGACCCCACAGGTCAACACACCCAGAGATTTAAGTTTGTCTTGGACATTTGAGACGTATGAGACCACATTATTGGCTCACTGGTGTTGCTCTTTCCACATGAGGTCCCATATGATGTCCAGGATTCCCCAGGGTTGCCAGCCACAGAGCAGCTTGAAAGCAGAAAAAACTGTGGATCCCTGGGGCACCTCCCAGACTGCAAACAGCAGGTCTGGGAGCAACTGATCCCAGTGGCAGGCATCTGTAGCCATGAATTTCCTTAACATTTCTTTAAGGGTTCTATTAAACCACTCCAGCAACTCATGGGGGTGGTAGATGGAAATTCTGACTGATTTTAATTTTTAATAGCTTATGTAACTGCTTTACAGTCTGTGACATAAAAATCGCTCCCTGGTCAGTAATTATTTCTCATGGCACCCTCATCCACAGAAATACCTTAATGATCTCATCAGCTACACCTTTGTCTGTCATCAAGCAAAGGGATATAATTTTGGAATACTACGTGCCATAGCCAACTATTAGCAATACATACTTGTAGCCAGCTGCATCCCATTCCAGGGGTTCCACCATGTTCATCCTAGTCCATTCAAGGGAAATGTCCACTAACCACAGAGGGACCAGTGGGGCTCACTGTGCTCATTGTGGGATAGTATACTGGCACTCTGGATAGGAGGTCCATACATCTTTATAGATGCGCCACAATAAAAATTGGTCCATGATGTGGCTCACAGTTTTTTACTTTCCCAGGTGCTCTGAACAGGGGATGGAGTGGGTGATATACATGGATGGCATCCTGCTGGTAAAGTTTTGAAACCAGCACTGTGTCCATATTTCCCCAGTCATGCACTCTTTTTCTAACCAATAGAACTTCTCTCCCTGAAATTCAACATAGGGAAACAACGTGGCTTGTTGGGGGCTGGCCACCTCTCCATTGACCATTTCAACCTGGTCATAGACCCTGCTGAGAATTTCATCTGGTTTTTGCTTGGTCATGAACTGGGGTGCCTTAGCTAGAAGCTCCGACTCCTGTACTGAAGAGATCCCCTCCTCTGCAATACTCTGGCTTCAAATGATCTTATTTATGTATTGATCTGTTTTAATTTAATAAATATGATATTCTGAAAAGTGATCCTGTTAAAAAAAGGTATCTTCTTACTTAGGAGATCTACCCTTATGTGTGACTTTGAGGTTGACAAAATCAAACCAAACCCCACAACCTAATATTTTAGATTTGACTCCTGACACCTTTACAGGATCACCAACATGACACATGATGTGGCATGATGCAAAGTGATGTTATGTTAATTTTTACTTTCTTTCTTTCTTTCTTTGGGAGATCAGAACTAGTGCTACAAGAGTGGCATGGCTGTAAAACTATAAATATAGTGAAATACGATCAAAGAAAATGACAAATTAGCACAGGTGCACAGCTAGGCTCTTTGGTGGCAGGAATGTCCCTTATGGCCCTAATTCTGCAAAGTGCGTCAAAAAAGAAAAAAAAAACCAGGTTTCTTGGTAGATTGCCAGTGAAGTAAAAAGGTCTTTCTATAAGTATAGGAATGAACCACAAGATGCACTGAAATCTCTGAGATGAATTGCTGTGTGTAGAATTAGTAGAGTGCCTACATCTTTGTTAATATGCAATTTATATAATAGAGTTCTGCTCCCAACTGGAGCCTAAATATGTGACGAATTAAAATAAGATCAACCAAAAGTCATCATCATGGCATTGGTGATAGTGAAGATATTATAATAATGATAATAATAGCGGGGTGAGAATAAGAGAGAATAATGGACCAAGACAGAGAATAATGGATGGTATTAAAAGAATACCTAGCTATAAATCTAGCTACAAATAGGTTATATATAGAGTTCTTCATGGATTGTCTTAGGACTGATTTTTTTTAATACTTTCATTTCTAACCATGAACACAAACAACAAACGCAACCAATTTTGTTGACACAAAGTTGAGAGGCATTACCAATGCAGAGCATGATTGCAACATCATTCAGAAACACGTTTGAGAAGGCCGGAGAAAGAAAAAGGATGAAATTCAGTATTACAAAGTGCAAAGTCATTCATGTGTAAACTAACAGGAAGAACATGTTAAACAGGAACCCATTTGGAAATGACTGCAGGGGAGAATGACCTAGATACACTTGTTGATCATAGAATGAGAATGAACTGGAACTGTAATACAGCCATGAAAAAGTCAAATGTAAGCCAAGAAAGAGAAAGCAGAAAGAGTTTTTCAATTAGAGATGAGGAAGTTTTTGCCTGTTTTTTGGAAGGTACAGGTGAGACTTTGTCTGCTATACTATGTAAGATTTTTATCATCCACATTCAAGAAAAAATAATTGAAAGATAAAGTGAATAGTGTATATAGGCTTGTATAGCACAATGAACACAATGGATAATTATGATTGTGGGGATAAGAAAAGAGTTATTTAAGCTGAAGTACAATATTAGCACAGAACAATTAAATACAAATCAACCATGAATAAATTTAGGTGGCATTGTGGCCAGGTGGCCTGTTTCAATGTTAGTCAGAAAGTTCCTCCTATCGCCAATCTAAATTTCCCCTGCTGCAGCTTGAGGCCAATGCTCCTAGTCCTGTCCCCTATGGCCACAAAGAGAAATCCATTTCCTTCCTTTCTGTAACTGTCCTTCAGGTATTTGAAGACTGCCATCAAATCCTCCTGCAGCCTTATCTTCTCCAGATTAAATAACACTAGTTCTTTCAGCCTTTCCTCATAAGTCTTGTTTCCCAGGCCCCTAGTTATTGTTGTTGCTCCGCATTGGACTCTTTTCAATCTGTCCACATTCTTTTTTAAGTGTCGGGGCCAAAACCAGACACAGTACTCCAGGAAAGTCTTCATCAATGTTAAATAGAAAGGAATAATCACTTCCCTTGATTTGTAAGTGACAGGACAGTGCTCTTAATACAACCCAGTATGTTGTTGCATTTTGTTGCAACAAAAGTATTCTATCAGCTCAGATTCAGTTTATGCTTTATTATAATCCCCAACTCCTTCTCTTTAGTACTACAGCCTATCCAGTCATTTCCCAGTCTCTATCTGTGTAAGCAGTTATTCCATCCCAAGTGTAGTGCTTTGTACTTGTCCATGTTGAATTTCATTCTCACAGACTGTGGATCAATTATCCATGTATCCAGATAATTCTGGATCCCAGCTCTACTATCCAGAGTATTTGCAACTCTAGCCAACTTCGTATCATCAGAAAATTTGGTGACCGTGCACTCAGTCTCATTAAACAAAATATTAATGAAGACATTGAATGATACCAGACTCAGGGCAGATGCCTGGGAAACACCACTTGATACCTCCTACCAACTAGACATTGAGCCATTGAAGACTATTCATTGAGTACATGATCCAACAAATCATGGATACACCTTACAGTACTTTCATCAGTATTTCCTTAGCTTCTTAATGAGAATGTTTTATGAGACAGTTTCAAATTTTGCTAGAGTTAAGGTATATTCAATCCACTGTTTTCCCTTCATTCACAGAGCTTGTCACCTTATCATAGAAGAAAATCAGTTCAGTGAGGCATTACTCGCTCTTAGTGAATCCATGCTTACCTTTCCTAATTACCTTGTTTTCCTCAAGGGCCTTCATAATGGATTCCTTGAGGACTTGCTCCACGATCTTTCTCAGTAATCAGACCAATCAGCCTGACCTCTAGTTCCCTGGATCCTCCTCCTTCCCTTTATTAGAGATGGGCACTATATTTGGCTTTTTCCAATCCTCTGGTACCTAACTTGACATCCAGGAGTTCTCAAAAAGGATAGCCAATGGGTCCAAAATTGCCTCATCCAGTTCCATCAGTACTCTAGGATGCATCCTATGTGGCCCACCAATTTGAAAGCATTCTGTTTTCCTAAATGATCCTTAAACCCTTCCTACCATTACTCTGGGATGTTTGTCTCCTCCCCTATCTTTGTTGCCAACTTCACTCATCATCTGGTCATTGTCCCTGTTTGTGAAAACCTAAATAAAAATGACATTAACTGTGTCAACCTTCTCTGCATCATCTGTAACTATACTGCTTTCTGCATTCAGTAACATTTCTTTGGTCTTCCTCTTACTTTGGACATACTTGTAGAATCCCTTTTTTATTGCCTTTTACATCCATTGTTAGTTTCATTTCACATTGTGTCTTGGCCTTCCTAACTTTCTACCTGCATGCCCATGTGATACTTTTATTCTCTTCTCCAAAGTACCATGAGCAATTTTCCATATTTTATAGGATTCCTTTTTGAGTTTCAACTCTCATAATCTATTGTGGTGCAGCCAGGTTGGTCTGTTGCATTTCCTGTTCTTCCACTTCACTTGAATAGTTTGCTTCTGCACCCTTAAGAAGACCTCCTTAAAGCACAACCAGCTCTCCTAGATTTCTTTTTCCCTCAGACCTGCAACCCAGGGGATCCTGCCCCCCAGTTTCCTGAATTTAATAAAGTCTTATTTTCTGAAGTCCAGCATCCTTTTTCTGCTGCTGTCCTTCCTGCCTCCCCTTAGATCCTGAACTCAGTCATTTCATGGTCACTGTCACACAAGTTACCTTCTAACTTCACATTCTCAAGCTATTTCTCCCTATTCATGAACATTAAGTAAAAAACAAAGCAAAACAAAACTTCCTCCTTATGCAGCCAAACCCCCCTATTTTAAATACTTATTTTGACAAGTTTATGAAAGTGGTGTCTGACTTGGTACCTTAGTAGGAGACAGATCATAATGACCCAAGAATTCCTTTCCAAAGCTATACCTCCTGCATTCACAGTAAAATTCATAGTACTGGATGTTCATTAAAAAAAAATCATTGGTAAAATTCATAATATTTGCATTTTTTTGAGAAGGTGATGGGACTTTAGAGATTACCTAAGCATATGAAAGAATAAAGGAAAAGACAGAAAACAGTATGAAATACAGGAAGCAGAAATGCTAAGGACTAGAATGCTTTCCCACATGTGCCTGTATACAGTTCTACAGAGATCAAAAATAGCCAGGGACAGGTTGTAACCTTGCTATCTGAGCCAGTCAAAAGAGCAAAGACTCTCTGGTTTTGTTTTGTTTTGTTTTTAATTAAAGTAGCCTTGCAATAAGAAAACGGAGCCCTGTTCCACTCATAGGATTAAAATTAACTAAATGGAATAATCATTTACCAGACTTTCAGTTTAAATATTTTAATGAGAATGATAAAGAACCAGTGGGTTACCCACATTCATGGCAGTTGGGATTGTTGTCACTCACTACTATTTGGTCTTTGGCAAATAACTGATCTTCAGTGTATATCAGCATTTTCCCATCATTTTTATCTTCTACAAATGGCTTATTTCTCAGTTACTTTGGGGGGGGGGTAAGCTGAGTAACTGATATAAAGTTAATTGAGGGATTAAGAAGTATTATTTATATTGCTCATACAAATCTACATTACAAATATGTTATGTCCAGGTAGATTAAACATACAAGGGCCAAATTCTATTCTTCCTATTGGGCACTTAAGTGAATTTAGGCACCAAAGTACAATTCTAATCCACCCTGTTCATGTCCCTGAAAAACCATGAATGCATCTACTTATGTACCACACTGGGTACATGCAGATGTTATATTTAGATTGACATAACTTGGTGAACCCAATCCAGTGAACATATACACAGGTTCAGAATGCAGCCCTGGGGTTGGGAAAGCCCAAGCCAATCACCCCAGTCAGAGCTGTGCTCTTCCAAATCACCTTGACTTGGCTATTTTAGCTTTGACTTGGCTATTTTTAGCCCCCTGGTTCCCTCATTCCTGGATGGATGACGCCCTGCAGTGAAACCCCATATAGATCTGCCAGCCCATCCTCCTCCCCCACATCTCACCAATACCCTCCCGGGCCTGCCATCCCCTCTGCAGGCCCCCAGGCCCCACTCACCACTCTTCTTACCCTAAATGACTTACACCAGGCTCTCTGAATGGCTCCTAATAGTGGCAAATGCCTGTACATGCTGCTCCTGGAATACGATCACATGGCTTACTTTAAGCTGTGTGAATGTAGATTAGGTACAGTGAATATTTGTATGTATTCACTGTCATCTTATGGTGAAGACTGAGGGCTTGAACAGGCATGAATTTTCAGTTGTGGAAATTTCTTATAAATTCCAACCACTAGAAATCTATCTAGGAGGGAGAGGAATACAGATATTCAAGGTGCAGCTGCTCTTCATGCCTTCCCAGGCAAGGCTGATACTGTTATTCTGGGGAAGATGGGGAGAGAAATGATTGCTGCAATCTGTTCCCAGATAGGTCTGGAAGAGACTGGAGCAGTGGGGCCAACTGAACCACAGGGACCCTGATCTGGAGAACTGGTGGGGAGGCAAGGAAAAACTGTTGCTCTGCTATGCTTCTGGTAATGGGAGAAGAGGAAGTGACCATTATGCAAAGCTTTACATTCACTGCCCCGACCGGAGACCACAGTTTGGGAAGCAAGTGGGGAGCAAAGACAGATGCTCCTTCCCTGCCACTGAAGCTCCTTGCCCACTCCCCTGAAAAAAAAACCGTGTTCTTGGAAATGGGCAGAGGGCTTTTCCCTACTATTCCACTCCTTCCCAGACTAGACTGTGAGGGGAGCATACAAAGGTTCATGTTTGCAAGAGAGTTTCTGTCACAAGGGAGATCTTCTAGGTTGACACCTAGAGGAGTTTTCTTCCAGAGGTGACATGTTTCTCTCAGGAGAAGCTGAACGGACGTTTTTACTCTTATAATCTCTACTGAGAGAGAAGCAATTATCTCAGAAGTAGAATGCTTGTACATGGCTTGAGTCACAAAAATGTGAGAAGCAAAGATGACCCAACGGCCTTTTGCATTAACTGTTTTTCAGTGACTTGTCCAGGGTAGAATCAAACTGCACTTAGGTTCCTAAGTCCATCTGTGATCCTAAAGAGTGTGATAGTACATGTTGCCCCAAAGTTAGAAATGAGAAAACAATTTCAACCTCCATCTTATTATGTATATGTATTACAATGGAGTCCATGACTTGTAGATAAGGTTGAGAAAGGTAGCTATCCATGTTTGTCTGAAGTCAGGCAGAAGACAAGACAGGGTGGTACCTTAGAGACTAACTGATTGTGTCTCTCCGAACCAGGTAGTTCCTGAGGTACCACCCCACCTTGCCTTCTGTAGATAAGGTTGAATGATATAAAAATGATTTGCAAATATTTTCGCAAATACTAGAATTATCTTGTGATAATTTATGTCATGTTATTGTCATGTTATTATTCTGGCACAGTCTTGAACCTTCATGCCATCAAGGCCTTACATAGGTCCTATTACTAACATGATTTATAACTGCATAATATGATAACATGTTGTGCAAGGACAGTAAAGACATGATAAGAGACAGTCCTTGCCCCAAAGACCTCTGTGTTTGTCTCTTAAAATCTAAGGCCCAAGTCTTAAAATCAGAGATACTAGTATTATGTTAGGATGATTTATTCACATCCTGGGAGCTCTGTTTCAAACTGAATTTCCTGTAATCAAAGAAAAGGCTAACCAAAGGACAGCAATTAGGCTTTTAACAAAAACACAGTAAAGAAGCAAATCTTTTTCTCCTTTCCAGTCTGTGACACTCTTCTGAGTAAAGAAATACAAAAATCTAGTACTCTTGTTTCACAAATTATACCTTTTATTAAACCAACTAAGAAATTGCCAAAAAAAATCTTTTTCTGCAAGCTTTTGGGCAAACGTTTCCTTTATTAGGTATCAACTTTGAACCAAGAGTTCTAGATTT
>NW_017729025.1:107038651-107058203 GCF_001723915.1 Gavialis gangeticus | reverse complement strand
AGTCTGTGACACTCTTCTGAGTAAAGAAATACAAAAATCTAGTACTCTTGTTTCACAAATTATACCTTTTATTAAACCAACTAAGAAATTGCCAAAAAAAATCTTTTTCTGCAAGCTTTTGGGCAAACGTTTCCTGTATTAGGTATCAACTTTGAACCAAGAGTTCTAGATTTTTGCATTTCTTTTTGTCTCAGGCCAACATGGCTATCAAATACATCCCTGAAACATGGAAGATTCCAAATCTTAGCTGATTGTGGATTTAAACTTAATTGCTGAAGAACTAGAATGATTTCTACACTTCCCTGCCTGTCTGCTATCTGACACCACCAGGGAAGAAACCCAGCCTGTTCTGCACAACAAAGAGCAACCCACAAAGACACTCTCATGGATCCAGAGGCACAGACTATCATCTTCAGCTTCCTCTGTGCAAAAATGAAGTTTATTTCATACCTATGGGGAGTTTTTAGCATCTTTAATTTTCCCTGAGCTTGATGAAGGGCATGTGAGCCCAAAAGCTTGCAGAAAAAGATACTTTTTTTGCAATTATTAGTTGGTATAATAAGCGGTATCATCTCTGAACCAATATTTCTAGATTTTTGCATTGCTTTTCATCTCAGACCAACATGGCTACCAAATACATCTTTCGAGTAAAAACACTCAGAGGTAAGAAGGGACAGATATAAAATGTACCTGGAACTCTTAATGACTAGATGTGAATGCTAACTCTACATAATCAGAGAAGATACTTATAAATGCTGGTATTTCTGTTGAACCATTGTAGCAACGTATAGATTCATAGAGAAGTAGCCCTGGAAGGGACCTTCAGAGGTCATCTAGACCAACCATCTGCCTGAGGCAAGATTGTCGTTATCCTAACTATCCCACATACAAACCATCATATAAATTCTACATAAGACTACCATGAACCCTAACACACACAGCCCTGGGCAGCCAAGATCCTGCTTCTATGTAATATTGTCAATATATGCTTAAGAGATCCTGGGTAAAAGGGCATGCCCCTAGGTATAGAGGAAGGGAAAAACCTCCATAGTCCATACCAAACAGACCATGGGGTAAAACTCCTTCCTGACCCCAAATATGGTGATCATTCTGACCCTGAGCAGAGGGGCAAGACCCTCTAGACAGAAAAAATCTGGCTGTGGTCCCAGCAGGAGCATTGGCACACCCCAAAGTCCCCAGCATAGGCTATAGGCAAAACCTTTGGGACGGCTTAAAAACATCCTTTTTTCCCACCTGTAGAAGAAAGGGGAGAGTAGGGGCAAAGCACAATGCCCAGAAGCATGGGAAATACCCATAGTAGAACATAAGCATAGCTACATCTAAATCATCCCTGACCAGTGGCTGTCCAACCTTTTCTTGAACACCTCCAGTGATGGAAAGTCCTCAACTTCCCTAGATAGTCTGTTCTACTACCTCACTATTCTAACAGAGAGACATTTTTTTCCAGATATCCAATTAATATACATGCTTTCATAATCTTAAATCAAACCACCAGATAGCTATAGCTTCAAGTTCAAATTTTCGCGAATTACAAAGAAATAAGTGTTTTGGGGGGGTGGGGTTCTGTTTGCATAATAAAAAATAAGTTTCCTTTTTCCTCTTAGAGGAACAGTATTTGTTCAATTCTCTGGAAAAAAAATGTACGTTGCACCTTTATTTTTTGAGGTTTCCACTGAGAAATTCAGACCACCTGTAATCATTAACAGCCAGATTGCTGCTAGTGCTTTGTACATGTAAAAAGATAAGGTGTAGTAAATTACAGAAAGCCTCTACTATTTCCAGTATTGTAATATGCTGTTCTTCTTGATTACATCAATCCCACTTTATTCCAATTCTAGGTGTGATTTTGTCCAATTCTTTGCTGCCAGGCACAAAGGAGTTTGTCTTACTGACAGCCCTAGTAGTTGTATTTGTCTGACTTCAGTGATCTTCAGCATCTGATGGCTTTCCCCACTGTTCTCCAAGACTTTCTTTTTAGTATGAAAAGGTTCTGGTAGTCTATAAGGCTGCTTATAGATGTTATTTTTTTCTAGGTTTAATCTGAACTACAGATGGCACTATATACATGTGGATATTTGTAGTTTGAATTAAATTAGCTCCAGCCTGAATTAACTAATCCTCATTGGATGGGGATTAAAATTAATGAATTAGGGCAGTCTGAATTAGACAATTTAAATTGTATGATTTTTACATAATAACATGTATAACCAGAGTTGCTTTTAGGGAAAACAGTCCTTAGGAACTCACATATGAATTCTTTAGGAATCCAGATATGCACTGAAAATATCAGCCCCCCTCAAAGGAAACTCAGTTGGGTTTCTGCAACACAACAGAGGCTATCAGGCACAAGGTAAAACCTTTACAATGCCAAATGTATCAACAACACCCCACCCTGATAAAGTATGAGCATCCTAACTAAGGCCCCAGCCTTGCCCAAGCACACAGGCTACTGGACCATGAGGAAGGGGGCAAACCCCCTTGATCATCTATTAACCCTTAATTCAAATTGAAATTTTATTTCAGCTGTGTGATGTGAATAAGTTAACATGGTTTAGAGAACAGTGAGCATGCCTACATATGGCCCAAGGGATCCCATCTCTTTGGTATAGCACCTCCAGTCTCTGATTCCTAAAGCATTTAAACCAGGCCTCTAGTTATTTTATTTAAATTATTCCTACATAATGGCCAGATCTACATGAGATGCTGACTGAAAAGTAACCTGAATACTACTGTGCAGTAGCATTGTATGGCAAAAACCATGATGCAATGCTACAGTACAGTAGTATTAAGCTACTGCTCAGTAGCATCACAAAAAGGCATTCACCAGGACTTGGGTTACTGTGCATTCATTTAATGCTTGTTAATACAAGTATTAAATGTGCAGTAACCATTGCACAGTAGCGTCTCATGTAGATGCAGCCAATATGTTCTGTCAGCCATTAAGCTCTAAGGAGTGGTCTACACTGCATACATAAATATGCTACTTTGCCAAAGGACATCAAATACACCATATTCATCCTGAGTTATTCATTGCTTGTCTTATGCCTTTCAGATTTTTATTTAGTGACTGGGCTGAGTCAAGTTATATTGTTAAGTTAGCAAATAAAGTCTACATTTATTTTACAGATTGTTCTTTTGTCCACCAGCAAATAATTCAGCGATTGATTTTTTTTCTTGGCAAAAAATTCTCCTACAGTCTACACCCTCCCTGTGCTTACTCTGTTAGTGCTTCATGGCATTAACTTGAACTATTTGCAGACAGAAAAGAGGGCTACATTTGCTGAATAATTTATTCACAACATATTATTTGACACACTCCAAACTGACCATGTTCTCTTGTTTTTACCCGCCATTTTCTTTACAGGCAGCCCCTTCAACATGTTTACTGCTACACTATTAAAGCACAGTTTGATAGATTTGCTTCAATATTTCAGTTTTTTGGTACAGATTTAACTTAAGAGAATCACAGGAAGTGATTCATGCTTCCTACTGAGCTACTACTGCAGTTAGAAGCTACAGAAACAGAGGGAAAACACAAAAGCACACACAAATGAATAGGGATATATCCATTGTCCATTTGTGTTGATCATTTTATTTACAAAACGTATTTCTAAAAAGCAGAGAAACTCAAATATGACTGCTTTAGTACTAACATTCTGACAATGGTGATCAATTTATATTGTCCAAATTGGGATCTCTTTATCTTTCTAGCCTGCTTTTGAGATTAGAGATTTGGCATACCAATTAAAAAAAATATGGACACTAGGCCTGTGCAAAGTGGCTAGAATGTGCTTTGGATTCAGTTTCAGGCGATTTGGGGGACAGTGATTTGATTCAGTGATTTGAATCACTGTCCCAACTTGATTCAGCTGAATCTGATTCAGAGATCTGGCCACAGCTGAATTGGCTGAATCTCCGAATTGGCCCCATCCCCTGACCACTCTTTCAGGCCTGTCAATGGCTGCCCCACCCAGCCCCAGCTCCCGGGTCTTTGAAAAAAAAAGCCCAGTACTCACTGGCTGCTGCCAGCTGGGGAGGGCAATCTCCGCTGCCCCCACTACCCCATGCTGCATGGGGGGGGGAAGGGCTGTGTCAGGAGCCCCCATTCCCCACCTGGCCCCAGCTCCCAGCTCTTAAAAAAAAATCCACTGCTCACTGGCTGTTGTCACTGGGGTGTGGGGGGGTGACTCCTGCTGCACCCTGCTGCCCCATGCTGTATGGGGGGCTCTTTCATGAGCCCTCAGAAGCCCTGAGGCTGCTGCAGCAGCCAGTGAGTAAGGACTTTTTTTTTCTTTTAAAGAGTCAGGAGCTGGGGTGGGTGGGGCAGCCATGGGGTCATAAAAGTATGATCATTATTAAGTTAGTAGCTCTTAAAATATCTTCTGTATTTTCATGTCTGTTTCAGTGGAAATGAAAGGTCTTTTGCCAGTTTTCAGGAAGGAGAGATGATTTCATAGATTTCATAGACATTAGGGCTAGAAGGGACCTCAGAAGATCATTGAGTCCAGCCCAAATCACTGAGTCCAGCCCAAGATCATTGAGTCCAGCCCAGATCATCGAGTCTAGCCCAAGATCATCGAGTCCAGCCTATGGAAGGAAGTCTATTGTATGATGATGCAGGTCCAGGATATAAAATAAAAGAAGGCACAAAAATAAAGGAGAAAGAGGGAAAGACAAGATGGAGTCATAGACTAGAGAAAAAATGGAATAAGGTATCAAGAATTTATAAGTAACTGAAATATTAGAGGTAATATACACAATCAGAATCTAATCCTAATGACCTCATCTATGTTTAGACCCTGTTAGCCTACTAGCAATTAGGTCCAAAACGAGGGTTGCAGGAGGGTAAAAACAAAATGAAACACAAAAAAAATCCTCACTGGGTGAATTTTTCACTGGGTGAATACATTTGTTTTCCTTCTGCAGAGAAATACAGTTTCCCTCCTTGTTTTCTCATCCCTCTCATGGATCAGAAATACAATTGAATTTAACTGGGTTCAACCCTGGCATTAGAGGAGATTTATTTGTGTGTGCAAAACAAATCACAAAAAAGACAGCTTTGTGCACTATAAAAGTAGTATCACATATTAAAGTGAATCAGTGTTTTTTACAGGTAGAACATGCACTTAAATCTGCACTAGCATGGGGACTGTAGACTTAAACTAAGGTATAGGGAGTCCTTCGCGAGCTTCATATTCAACAAAGTATATTTCAATGCATTGTTTCCATCCTCTCTTTAATATTTTGTCCAAATATAAGATGAATATAAAACAATTATCCACTCACAAGTGTGAAATACCTGCCCCAGGAAAGTCGTAGATGTTGAATTGCTTGGGACTAAAAACTAGACTAAGTAAATTACTACGGTGTATTCTATAGGAACCAATTCTGGTAAGGAGGAGCAGATAGTCTCATATATCTTCTGCGCTATGTGTCTCTCTAAAAAACCAGACTGTTAAAAAAATGAAACAGATAAACAAACCTGTACTCATGTAGTATTTTGTATATGCTTCAGTTTGTGGGTCGGCAGTATGTATCATCACTAAGGTTCCCAAGTTTTCTCACGCCAGCTGTCACTATCCAGGCTACAAAATGCACCTGAAAATCAAGGATTTATCATGATTAAAAAAAAAATTCTCACATTGTAAATGAGAGTTTACAGGTTTACAAGTTTACAAGTTTGGTGGGAAAAAAACATAGTCTGGAATACCAATAGTTAACAAAATCCTATCTCTTTTTATGTTTTTATCATGAAAATAACTAGAAGTCTCTCCTGCTGTTTGTCTGTTCACAAGAGTAGCTGAGTAGGAATGTCAACCTGTATTAAGTTGCATTATATGCAAACAGTAAATTGCTGAAAACTACAGATATGTTTTTATTAATTATCTCACAGGGATATCTGTCAATATAAATATGGCAAATGACTAAACAATCATTCTGAATAAATACATGTATCAAATCTAAATACATGCACCCTTTAAGTAATTAAATGGAAGCTTAGGGATAGGATATTAACATACTAATTATTCTGAATGACATTATTTATGCCCTTTTTCACTTTATGAAAATTGAAATTATTAAGTGGTTAAATTCATAAGATCAATCTTTTGTTTCTCTTATTATTTAGTTACCACCAAAATGAAATGCTGATGGCTCCTTGAAAATATTTTATGGGAGTGGGAACTAACATAAATTAGCTATGATAACTCCATTAGGTTAGCTCATTTTTTCTAGTTGTTACAGGAGTAGACTCCTGAATTCTGTTTCCAGCCTTGTGACATTGAATGACCTTGGAAAAGTCAGTCAATCTGCGTCTCATGTTTAACCAAATGGAAAACAGGTATTATAATAAATAACCTCACGGTGGTGGTATGAGATTTAAGTATTAGGTTTACAGAGTTTTCTGAGAACAGATAAATATGCAAATATACCTAGCACACATAAGAGAGGTATATGTTAATGAAACAAGTTCTAAGAAAGGGTGAAGAACAATCTTTTGCAGGAACAAGTGAAATATGAACAGGGTGAATCAACCTACCAGTAAGTGAGCATCTTATCCACACAGGATATGTAGTACTACTCTCTTGAAATGCTTTTTTTTTTTACCTTACAGCCCCTGTATGTACAAGCTTTGGTCTAATAACATATTTTTAATTCAAGCTGCTTTCTCAGGAATGGATGGCACCTGGGTCTCAAATCCAGTCTCAATAACCATAGCTTGTCAGCATACAGTAATTAATGCTTTAGTTTTGTTGTTCCCCATTTTTCAAACACATTTGCTAAAAATTTTTGCAACATGGCTTATAATGACATTTTCCCAGAATTCTTGTGAAGGAGCTGATCTTTTTATAATTCTGGACAGTACAGCACACAAATTATCTAGCACAGAAGTATCCAATAGATACATAAATATTGCACTAAAATATAGACTCAGATTTCCTTTTTTATTTTTTTCACCACTTCAACAACGCAAGGGAGGTATGAGAAGCAGTTAGGAATAACCATACAATGATCCTGGTAGTATGATAACTCTAGGACTATGACAAAATTCTTACTGGGACAAATTAAGTGCACTGATGTGTCATAACCCTTTGACTGATTTCCTTTTGACTTTGATCATTATTACGTCAGGTTACTTGCATACTAGGGTGAATAACGTTACCAAATATTTGCAGAGCCAATTATTTACTGGGAACCAAACATAAGAAAGTCAAGCTAAATGAGAGATTCATTCAAAATCATACTCTGAGGTTGGCAAAGCAATTTGTTATGGCTCCTGTGTGGAAAACTGGCATCACAGTTTGGAAAATAAGGTTGTATAAGGGGCTGTATGATGGGGAAAGAAATGCTGATGGTTAGACGGGGTGGGGACGAGTGAGAGTGAAAAAAGACCAATGAGCACTTTTATATGACAAAGGGACCTTTCTTCTTTATTGAGTAAACTGTAAGGAGTTAAACAAGGGAAGTACTTTCTTTGAAACAAGTTAGCTGGAAAGAGTTACTGGTTTTGTTTTGGTGTTGTTACCATTATATTTCTGAAACCGATGTCTCTGTGCTTGTATATCCCTCTGTTCCTTTCAGAGTACAATATAGACTTGATTCAAAGCCCAGTGAAATCAAGAGGAATCCTTCCAGTACCTTCAATTCCATTTAGGTCAGGCTCTAAAGTAATAGTATAACTTACTGCTTGCTTCTCTAAGTAACACCACAATCCTCAGTAGACTGTGCTCAAAATATAACACCTGTGCTCTGATACATGGCCCTAACATGTCTGTCAATGAAGTATGAGATTTTTGAGGGATCTTATAAGACAGATGAGCAATGGGTAGGATAACAGTAATATAAAAGTAGATACCATAAACTTACTTCATCTTCCATATGACACATGCTGACTCACAAACAGGAGCAAGTATATCTGTATCATAGTAGATACTGACTGAAAGTGAAAAAAGCTGTAGTGATAAACAACAAATTTAATTACATTCTAGGATACTTTTAAACCTGGGTGTACGCGTCCTAATACTGTTGTTTGAATAGGGACAATCTAGTTCTTATAAATAATGACATGTCTGACACTGACATAAATCATTATTGCTCTTTCTGTAAATCAATGCTTTAGAGTCCTGCTCCTTCTGAGGATCTATTATTTTGTCCATCTCTTTAAGAACATATTAACATTTTTATTATGGGATTGCCAAAGATATTCCCATAATGTTTGCAGTCAGTCCAAAATGCCTCTGTGCTGATAACACCTCAATGCCAGTTATGAACATATGCATGTTAGAGGGCATGGCTGCTATGATTTGCAAGGATTAATTGTAGGCACAAAACAGCTCTTCTGAAGGAATGGTGATCACATTGTATATCAAAGAGAAACAATATGCCACTGTTGCTTAGCAGTTTCTGCAGTGATTCAACTGCCTGCTGCTAGCTTTAGTTACACAGAGAAATAAGCAATCCACAAGATATTCTGGACAAGTTAAAATTTAGACACTTCTATAAAAGAGTAATTAAAATTTGGAAAAAATATATACATAAATTTCTTAATATAAAAATTGCATAATACTCTACACTTCTTTCTTTAATTAAACTTTATAATATCCCCATAAATACAACATGATTAGGATGGCAGGTACACTACAGTAAAGAGAGAACAGGGTAGCACCTTAGTGACTGCTACCCTGCCCTACCTTCTGCCTGACATCAGATGATCACTGCTCATTTCCATATTTTTTTGCATACTACACTCCCCCAAATAAAACATTCATCTAATTTTTGAGAAGGCAAAATGAAGGCGAAAAAATGACTCTTCAGAGTTATGGCCACATAGAGCAGGGACAGATACTTCCAAACAGGGCTTTAAACTGACTTTGCTGGAGGATGCGGAAACTCCAGGTGAAGCATACCCGGGGACTGGCACACAGGAAAGCGCCCTTGTGGAGGACACTAGCACAATTGTTTCTGACAATGATAACCAATCAGTTCTCCCACAGCATCTTAGGAAATCAAGGTTGTCAGCTGGAGGCCTCAGCTGCCTGCACACCAATGGCAGGAGCATGGGGAACAAGCAAGAGGAGCTAGCCCTCCTGCTCTCTAGCAGGCAATATGACCTGGTAGGGATCACAGAGACCTGGTAGGACTCCTTGCATGACTGGAGTGTAGCCATAGAGGGCTACATCCTGCACAGAAGAGACAGAGGAGGGAGAAAAGGTGGAGGGGTAGCTCTCTATGTGACTGCACCTCTCTGGAGGATGAGATTGGTTCCAAAGATAAGCAGCTTGAAACCCTCTGGGTCAACCTATGGGGTGGGGGGGAGGAGGTGAGGTGAGAGAAAGCTAACTGTAGGTATTTACTAGAGGCCACCAAGACAAGGTGAGGAGCTGGATCTGGAGTTCTCTCAAGAACTGGCAGAGGCCATGCGTGCAAGGGACTTGGTTGTCATGGGTGACTTCAGTTACCCAGACATAGATTGGGAGGAACACTTGGCTAGGTCAGATTGTTCATGCAGTTTTCTGACTGTGATTAAGGAGCTCTTTCTGACTCAGGAAGTGCAAGGGGCCAATCCGAGGTAACGCTGTCCTAGACCTGGTCTTGGATGATCTAGTACGTGGTTTGAACATTGAGGGTAACCTGGGCGAAAGCAATCGTAAAATTATCAGGTTCATTATCTGCCTCAGGGTCAACAAATCAACCACCAGGATTGAAGTTCTGGACTTCAAAAGTGTTGACTCTGACAGGCTGAGAACATTAGTGGGGGAAGCAATGCAGGACCAGGAAAGGAAGGTGAATGGGGTGCATGAAGAGTGGTCACTGCTCAAGGATATGATCCTCAAAGCACAAAAGAAAATTGTTCCTGCAAAGAGGAAAGGCAGCAGAAGAGCTGGCAAGCCCTCCAAGTTTAATAGGGACATTGTGGTCCTCTTAAAAAAGAAAAGAAGAGGTGTACATACAGTGAAAGCTAGAGATGGTCCTCAAGAAGGACTATACAACAGTGGCAAACCGGAGTTTAGGTTAGCTACAGGAGTCAAGGATAATAAGTCCTTCTTTAGGTATGTAGGCAATAGAAGGAAAACAAATGGAAGTGTGGGATCCCTGTTTAACACCTCAGAACAGCTGGTAACCAACATTCAGGAAAAAATCTGAATTTCTGAATGCCCACTTTGCTTCAGTATTTCATTGGACCATGGAGAATGACAACCTCCCCACTGTGGATGCTGAGTGGGTGCAATACAAATTAGAGAAGGTAGACATTTTTAAGTCGGTATGCCTGAATAGACTTCATCTGAGAGTACTGAAGGAGCTGGCTGAGGTCATTGTGGAACCCCTGGCAAAGCTCTGTCAGGATTCATGGTGCACCGGGGAAATCCCTGATGACTGGAAGTGGGCAAACATTGTGGCCATCTTCAAGAAGGGGAAGAGGGAGGAACCAGGTGACTATCAGCCAGTTAGCCTCACCTCCATCCCAGGGAAAGTCCTGGAAAAGCTCATTAAAGAATCTATGTGCGATATGCTCACAGAAGGTAAGATTCTGAATGACAGCCAGCATGGCTTTGTCACACAGAGGAAAAGTTCAGAAGAATGGATGGCTTGATTAGTGGAACATCAATACCGTTAAAAAAGACAGAGGGTCATTAACATATGTCAAGTGAAGAACAATTAACAGAAATCAGGTAGATTATAAATCCTGAAGTCAATTGTCTCCATGCAACAGGCTCACACCCGGCACTACTGCCCACATGCCTGGACCCACTGCCAGTGTCCTGGCTACTGTTCCCATGTGCTCTTGTCTCTGATGTACTTTTGGCCTGATGCCCTAGGACTCCAAGCCAATCACAGGTGTGCTTCTGGTCTGTGTGGAGCCAGCTGGCTTCAATACTGCCCAGCCACCCATGCCACAGTGGGCAAGTGATTTGGATGTGCACCTGTTACACTCCATCAATACTATCTGAATAGAAATTCCACTTATACTTCTGGGAAGTTGTTTTTAAACTTTGGATGGAGCAGGAATTCAAGAGGTGTGCAATTGCACCATTGCATCCACCACTGGATCTACCCCTACTGGACTCTTTCCCTCTGTTCTTGCAGCTTGAAGGGAAAAAAAGAAGCATCAGCAGCCACTTTACATTGACTCCATGCTTCTGTTCTTGGTAGAAAAATTATATTCCCTGCTTGAGGCATGCATCCCAATTTTTGAAGGCTATTTTTTGGGGGGGCGGGGGGAGAGGTAGATAAGGCATGTGAGTAAATATGGCAGCTTTCTTTCCAAGAAACAGAGGTGAAGGGTAAAACATTCATCTTGGTTGTATATGTTTATCTTGAGGCAACATTACAGTGATTCACAAAAAGATTCCAAATGCAGGTTCCAAATGCAGTTATAAGTAGTAGATGGTCTAGGTGCTGATTTTCTTGAGAATACAGATACAACTTTTCTTAAACATGGAGGCATCCAAAATTAGCAGGTAGTATGCAAAATTTGGCTGTTTTTTAAGCTTTTTGTTCATGCCACAAAATTGTGAGCCACAAAGTTGTGCTCTTGGATTGTGCAACATAGTTTAATGAATGACAATTATTTCATATTAATTATTTGATGGAGGAAGGATTTGGGCCCAGGTTTTATTCTTCCCAGATAAGCACCCTGCATACTAGGGTATGGGGTTGTGGTCATCTGCTTCTCCATGGTTCACTGAAAACGTTACTCAAATAATGACTATTATTTTTTGTTAGACCCCCCAACTCCATGCAGTGCCCAATGATGAGGGAGATGATAATCCAATTGCTCATGGGTCCTGTTACTCATTATCCAGAGCAATCAGGGAGTATGCACCAGCACACATTGCTCGCAACAGCTTTATTCAGAATGGAGACAGCTTTGGACAGTCATTCCAAAAAAAACAATGAACTGGGGACCTGCAATGAGCAATAGTTCTTTCCACATTTATACACTTTGGTTCATGCTTATTTATTCCACCTCCATCCCTCTTTCTGTTCCACCCATTTCTTTTCCCATTTCAAGCTTCACCTCTGTTTACTGTTTGCTTCATTATCAGGGAGTTGCCTATGCATTTCATTCATTTATATGCCTTTTTTGCTATAAGCACATGTCCAAGGCCATGAGCCTACTTCTTGTGGTCAATGGGTGGACTTTGACCAAAACCTGGAAGCTTCTGGAGGCTTCTTCACCAATCATCATTCACCTTTTTGCAAATGTTCATCTTGGATTCTGTTACCAATTACATGTTGTTTTCCTCATTCCAATCTGTTTTTCTGTCCCATGTTGTACCATCTTCCACATCCCTAAAAATTCATCTCATTTGCAGCACACAGTCTCACACAAACTCACTTGCTGCTTTTTCAGAAATGTGGTTGACACAGTAAGATAGTTACTTAGCATAAGCAAATGGCTGGCTTAGCATAAGCATTCATAAGCAAAATCTGCTTTCATAAGTGCTTTGCAATATACTTTTAATATATCATTCTGCCTTATGGTTAGCAGTTTTTGCTGGGCCACAGGTTAAAGCCTTTGTATTCAGCTACAAATCCAGTTCTCCCAAGATCCAAATATTGTCACCCTAACATTTATTATTTAATTAGTGGAATAACTTCTACAGAAATAAAATATTTTAGAGTATCTTTCCATAGAAATGCATGCACACATAACCCAGAATTTCCTATAGTCTGGTGTTTTGGACATTATCCTGATAGGTTTGTGAGGCACAGAAGGAAACTGGACTGAGCTTCCATATCATCAGAGAGTGGTCAAATTAGAGCTGCTGGAAACGACTTGCCAGAGTTTAATGAAATTAAGAGCTTATGCTTATGCTCTCAGCTCTGAGAGCAGTTCAGTGTCTTGAACCCTGAAGTGAAGTGCAATCCTTCCCTGAAGCCCAAGTACCTAAGAGGAACAACATTTGAACAATTGCTATTGACTACATGAGGTGGATCCCAATTATGAAGGCTAGGTTTTTTGGATCTCATTCTTAGGTACCCAGTTTTCCCTGTAGGAATCCTAGTCATCTAACTGTATGCTGTTACCTTCAAAGGATTAATACTTTCTGAGTCTCAATGTGATTTCAGATGACTCAGATGTACAACAGACATAGATTCATAGATGTAGGGTCGGAAGGGACCTAAGTAGATCATCAGGTCTAACTCCCTGCCCTGGTCAGGAGAGAATACTGGGCACATATGACCCCAGTTAGGTAATTGTCAAGCCTCCTCTTAAAGACCCCCAAGGTAGAAGCCAGCACCACTTCACTTGGAAATTGGTTCCAGATCCTAGCTGCCCTGTCTGTGAAATAGTGTCTCCTAATATCCAGCCTGAACCTATTCTCAAACAACTTATGGCTGCTATTCCTTGTTAAAAATCCCTAGACCCGGGGTTCCAGCCAGGAGCCTGGCCACACATCCAGGTTTGACCTTGCAACAATATGGCCATGGAATCAGCACACTCCCCTCTAGGCCAAACAACTAGGCCAACATGATCACAAGAGATCTTTACATGGCCTTCACTGCCTTGACTGAGATCTTTGATTCAGTAAATAGAGAAGCCTAATGCAAGATTGTTGGGACCCAAAGGCCTTCAGGCCTGAATTTGATCTCTGTGCTTAGCTCAAGTTATGTGATAAGCCGACTTCCTGATTCATCTTAAGTCAAGGACAGTATTCTTCCATCTGCTTCTTACACTGCGTGCATGTCTTGACCACAATTCAAGCTAGTTAAATCAAATATATATAGCCTAGGCAAAAGAGGAACAGTCAGAATAAGACTTACCCTGACCTGAGAATGAACAGATTACCTCAGAATAGAAAATTTCAAGTAAAGTTAACCATTTTTGGCAAACAGAAGCAAGATCATCAATATGCATTAGGAGGAAGGCTTAAGCTAGTTTTATGTATTAAGAAATGCAAGCTATATAGTACCCTTAGAACACTCCTGAAGAAAACCTGAAGATATCCTGTCACTGGTCCAAGATCCTGCCTAAACATCAAATGCAGGATCCAGGAGCTTTAGACAAGACTACACAGCCTGATCAACCAGTAAAGTTACGTTCATGATACTATGGGGAGGTGAACATTTGCTCTGACTAGCTACAAACCTAAACTTTTTAACTGCTAATACTGCTTCAGTTCCAATTAGTTGTATATGTTAGGGTTTAATAAAATTGCTTTTAGTTTAGCACAACCATGTCTTAATCTCTTTGCCTGGTATAAGATCCATTATAGAGTTATAGGGACACAACAAGATCCTGCTGAGATTTGGATGCCTGCCAATATTTGTTAACATCAACAGATTTCTTCCTGAAGGTAGCAACTATCCTAAATAGTAGGCCTGTGCAAACCTTCTGTCCCTGATTCAATTAAGCAGAGATTCAGCCTGATTCTGTGGCTGAATCTCTGAATCTGAATCAAATCAGGAGACCCTTTAATCTGTCCAACTCAAATCGGAACCCTCCAAATCAATTCGGAGAAATTCAGCATGATTTGACAATTTGGATACAGAAACAGCTTTAAATGTTTTTTCTACATACCTCAAGGTACCAGGCAGCTTATGACTGTTGCAATGCTGGGGTGCATGGAGTGTCTCACAGGAGACACTCAGTAGCAGACCTGGAAGTGGACCAGAAGCACTTCCAGTCCACTTCCGGGTCCACTGGGGAGCATGTGGGGGGCTCCCCCACAACCCTCCAGCTCAGTGACTGGTGCCTCCTGTGTCTGGGGGACACCTGGGGTCCCCCTGAAGCCGATTGCTGAGCCGGGGAGGTGGGGGCGGAACACGGGGAGACCCCTCTGCATGCTTGGTGGCAGACCTGGAAGTAGACTGAAAGTACTTCTGGTCCATCTCCAGGTTTGCTGCCATCTGCCCCAGCATCACAGCATTTATGAGCTGTGCCTAGTACCTGGAAGTATGCAGAAAAAATATTTAAAACTGTGTCTATGGCCGAATTGCTGATTCTCTGAATCAGCATCGAATCTTTGGATTCAGCCAAATTGAATCAGGGACAGTGATCCAAATCAATTAATCGAATCACTGTCCCCAATTTTGGCTGAATCCAAATCAAATATGTCCCATTTAATACACCCCTTCTAAACAATGGCTTGGAAACAGTTTCCTTCACCATTAGAACTGTAGTCAAGCAAGGATATTTGATTGCACCAACCCATCTATATCACAGCTATTTTGCACTTTCTTGCTTATTGACTTCCATCTGGAGTCAACATCAAGTATTGTATGGATGGGAATTTCTTTAACTTAAACTGGCTATGTTCCAAATCTAAAATCCAGCACCTCCATTACTGATCTTCAGCTTGCTGATAATTGTACTGTGTATGCCCACTCAATTAAAGAGCTCTAGGTTATTTTCAATTGCTTCTGTGAAGCACATTAAATGTTTGGATGCACTGTCCATGTCTACATGAGACTCTGAATATGCAGTAGCCTGTGACTACTTCACAGTATCATCACATGGCAGGAAGTGTGACACAACAACACTGCACAGTAGTCATGAACTACTGTGCAGTCAGTACCATGAAAAAGCCATTCCTCAGTGTGACTGCACAGTTACTTCAGTTACTGTGAAGTC
Organism: Gavialis gangeticus; assembly: GCF_001723915.1. Classification (NCBI taxonomy): domain Eukaryota; kingdom Metazoa; phylum Chordata; order Crocodylia; family Gavialidae; genus Gavialis; species Gavialis gangeticus. Next base: position 107,042,602 of record NW_017729025.1, on the reverse strand, counting down.
ATTTAGTACTTATTTATACAAGTACTGAATGACTGCACAGTGATGACTACACAGTCAGCATCTTGTGTAGACACAGCCACTGTCAACTCCAAGTAAACCGAAATATGCTACCAATCTACTCCAAACCAACCAGCTGCTCTTTCACATACTACAATTAGAGGGCAGCCTTTGGAGAATGTTGAGCATTTCCAATACCTTTCCTAAAAATTAAGCATAGAAAATGACATTCAACACAGAATAAAATTTGTCAGTGCTTCCTTTGGACAGCCTGAAATTCTGTTTTTGATCATGACATCAGGGCAAAACTAAACTTTTCATCTACCAGGCAGTTGTGATCTCTGCCCTGTTATATAGGTGTGACCCCTGGATAACATATCAGAAACACCTGAAAGCCTTGAAATATTACTATTCACAGAATCATAGGATCATAGAAAATTAGGGTTGGAAGGGACCTCAGGAGGTCATCTAGTCCTACCCCAAAGTTAGACCATTCCCTACTATATCATCCTAGCTAAGGTTTTGTTTAGTTGGGCCTTAAAAACCTCCAAGGATGGAGAGTCTACAACCCGTCTGGGTAACCTGTTCCAGTGTTTTGCTACCCTCCTGGTGAAAAAGTTCTTTTTAATATCTAACCTAAACTTCCCATGCTGTAACTTGAGACCATTGCTTCTTGTTCTGTCATCTGTTACTACTGAGAACAGTCTAGATCGATCCCCTTTTTGAATGCCCCCCTTCAGGTAGTTGAAGGCTGCTATTAAATCCACTCTAAGTCCTTTCTTCTCCAGACTAAATAAGCTCAGTTCCCTCAGCTTCTCCTCATAAGTCATTTGCCCCAGCCCCCTCACCATTTTTGTTGTCCCCTGTTGGACTGTCTCCAATTTGTCCACATCCTTTATATAGCGGGTGGCCCAAAACTGGACACAGTACTCTAGATGTGGCCTCATCAGTGCTGAATAGAGGGGAATAATCACTTTCCTTGCCCTGCTGGTATGCACTCCTACCAATGCAGCTTATGGTCCACAGTAACCCCCAGGTCCTTTTCTGCAGAGCTGCTGCCCAGCCAATCAGCCCCCAGCCTGTACTGGTGCATGACATTGTTGCATCTTAAGTGCAGGACTTTGCACTTTTCCTTGTTGAACTTCATGAGATTCATTTTGTTCCAGTCCTCTAATTTGTCTATGTCCCTCTGAATCCTAGCCCTACCCTCCAGCATATCTACTACTCCCCCTAGTTTGGTTTCATCTGCAGACTTACTGAGAATGCACTCCATGTCATCTTTCAGGTCACTGATGAAGATATTGAACAAAACCAGCCCCAGGACTGACCGCTGGGGCACTCCACTTAATACCAGCTGCCAACTACAGATCAAGTCATTGATTACCACCTTCTGAGTCTGATGCTTCAGCCAGGTTTCTATGTACCTTACAGTCCATCCATCCAGCCTATACTTCCTTAGCTTGCCTGTGAGAATGTTGTGGGAGACCATAACAAAAGCCTTGCTAAAATTAAGGTATATCACATCCAATGGTCTCTTCACATCCAGAGAGCCAGTCATCTCATTACAGAAGTCAATCAGGTTGGTCAGGTATGACTTGCCCTTGGTAAATCCATGCTGACTGATCCTACTCATTTTTTTTCTCCTCCAAGTGCTTAGAAATGGATTCTTTGATGATCTGCTCCATGATTTTTCTAGGGACTGAGGGGAAGCTGACTGGTTTGTAGTTCCTTGTATTCTCCTTTTTCCCTTTCTTATATATGGGCACTATGTTTGTCCTCTTCCAATCATCTGAGACATTTCCTGATCACCATGAGTTTTCAAAAATGATGGCCAGCAGCTCTGCAATTACATCCACCAACTCCCTCAGCACCCTTGGGTTCATCCCATTCAGCCCCATGGATTTGTATATGTTCAGCTTTTATAAATAGTTCCTAACCTGTTCTTTCATCACTATTGGCTTCTCACCTCCCCAAAGTGTGCTGTCAGGTTCAGTAGTCTAGGAGCTGACCTTCCTTGTGAAGACTGAGGTGAATAAGACATTGAGTACTTCAGCCTTTTTTGCATCCTCTGTCACTAGGTTTTCTCCCCCTTTCATTAAGGGATCAACACTTTCCCACACTACAGAAGGCTTTGGAAAATACTCCATATCATTTGGGAGGACAGAAGAATTGTGGCTGAAGAAAACACCACCAGCACTGATGCCTTGTTTATATAGTACTAGCTCCATTGGACTAGACATATCAGAAGGATGACTGATAAATAGGTCTGAAAACAGGTCCTATACTCCTAACTTGCCAGTGTTCATTCCCTTGGAGGTGGGCAAAATAAAAGATTCATGGACATCTTGAAGGCTATTAATACTTCTGAGGCCCAAGCACTGAAATCATTCCCAATGGTGCCATGATATACGACAAGGCATCTACCATTTCAAGGAAACTCACCTTGCAAATGAGAAACTAAGGATAAAAATTTTAACCTGACAACCCCAGGATCCATACCTTCATCCTGGAAATGTTTGCCATGTGTGCAATCAAACAAGTAGATCTCAGATTGGCCTCTTAAGTCATCTCTGGACATGTCGTTGACTTCTCTATTTACTGGAAGACTGTCATCCTCATATCGACGGGTTTCCAGTGATGCTGTTATTTCTCATGTGTACCTAAAAATTAGGTACTGGATGCCTCAGCCTTGCAACGTGTAAGTTTGATCTGGCTCTTAGGCTACATTGACACTGTTTATTTTAAAATGTTCATGCTCTGCTTCTGAAGTAGTCAGTAATCCTCTTGTCAGGAGATTCTCCTCTTTTCATTACGTACACAATATTTCTTCTTGTGGCTTTTACTAAGTTATGGTAAATATTGCTACTATTTACTAAATAGTAAGATGCTAAATAAATCTATGGAAGTTGTGATAAGTTTGGACAATGTAAAGTGCTGCATAATAGCTTAAAAGAGTCTCTGTTTGATGAATAGGGTGTGTCAATCAGTGTGGGACTAACACGAAGCTGTGAGAATGGCAGAGAAATAAGATATCAGGGACAGAGAAAGGGGCAGAGAGAGCTTTCAATCATACTGGGAAATATGACATCCCTTCTCAAACAGCCAATTTCTCATTAAATGTTGTCTGACATTCGCCAAACGTTAATGCACCTGTTGAGAAAATGGCACTTGTCTTGAGGACAAAAGAGAATGTCAGTTTAGAACAGCATAGACTGGGAGAGTACGCTCTATATGAATATTTTCTAAGGTAAAAATATCACTTATGAAAAAGTAACTTGTGGGAAGATGTAAGTTTTTTTTTTTAAAGAAGTCATCAAAAACGTTTTCCACCACTTCAACATGGGGGGCGTTCATAAACATTTTTACCTCATTTCTACCCTTGTGAAAATGAAAAATGTATTCTTATACAGGGTTAGTAAGCATGTACATTAGCGATAGAAAGGATTTACTAGGTTTTCTAATTCTAGCTTGCGCTCTATGGGTGTTTTTGCATGTGTTTCATGGGTGTGTGTGTGTGTGGCGGGGGGGTCACTTTAATTAGAGTGGCTTCAAGAGCCACTCAATTTAAAGCGCCTGTTTTGTCTCATGTATCAGTGTTCCTGCACTGCAAAATGGCATTGGGGATGCTCAAATTAAAGCTCATTGAATAAATTTTAGTTAAAAGGCCCCTGCTGCCATTTTGGAGTTTGGGGACACTGATGCACAAGATGCAGAGGCTGCTGGAGGCATGCTATTTAGCACACGCCAGCAGACTCGATTAATTACAGCATATTGGAGCAGCCTCCTTGCATGTCTGCAGTCATCCCAGTATTGCAAAATGTTTCTGTAATATATTTTGTTATTGGTCCTGCAAAGATATTAGAACAGAAGAATATACTAAATTCTGTGCTGGGTCAGACCAATGGTCCATCTAACTCAATATACTGTCCTTGATAGTGGCAGGGGTGGATGCTA
>NW_017729025.1:107020590-107033651 GCF_001723915.1 Gavialis gangeticus | reverse complement strand
TTTGTTATTGGTCCTGCAAAGATATTAGAACAGAAGAATATACTAAATTCTGTGCTGGGTCAGACCAATGGTCCATCTAACTCAATATACTGTCCTTGATAGTGGCAGGGGGGGATGCTATAGAGGGATAGGTTTGAATCATATATATCTAGAATGATCTATCCCCTATTCAGTACCTTCCCTTGGCCTCCCCCCTTACTGGTTTAGAGATGTGCAAGAGGAAGAAAGTTCAACCATTCTGTTCAATAGCCATTAATAGAACGATCATCTCTGGATTTATCTAGTCCCTTCTTGAACCTGGCTACACTATCTGCTGCCACCACCTTCTGTGGCAATGAATTCCACAAGTTAATTATGTATTGCCTAAAAAAGTAGGTTTAGGAAAGATTCTTTATTTCTCCCTATGCACCAGATATAGAGCAGAGGAAGTAAAAGAAAATAGATTTATTCTATTAATGCAGTCAATATTAAAATATAAAGATAAACAAAATCCCAAGAGAAGAGAAAAGGGGGGAAGAGAATGAGGAGAGGGGAAGGATGTTAAAAATGATTAAAGAAGTGTCAAGGAAAGAACAAAAATAAATTCAGCATGCAAAAGCACTCAGGCTTAGTCACTTGGGTGGAGGCAATAATTTAGCCCAGAAGCATATGTGAAGCATCAATGTCTAGAAAAAGTTATTGTATTTGTAATAGAAAGGAGCAAACTAGATTGGCAGATATGTATCCTGTGATGTGCTGTAGCAGTCAAGGCAGAATCTAGAACCACACTTTCCTGAAAATGCAGAGGCACAAGTCAAGAAGGCATCATTTACCTTATGAACGTTGTTGGTTATAGATCATATGGAATGTATAGTTCCAGTTACTTGGGCACAAGAAGAGCGTAAGTGAAATTGCAGTGATGGCAGATTGAATAGGCAGCATTAGTAATACATAGCTTAAAGAGAGGACTGGTTAAAGTAACTTAGCTGAAAGATAACTTCCTCTCAACAAATAATGTTGGACATGATGTTCTAAATGTCCAAATATCTGAAGATAAATATTAAAAATATGATTGCGTGTAATAGTAGGATGAAAATAAACATGAAAAAAATGGATGAACATCAGGCAAACATTCTAAACATTAAGGCTGTGTTTATAACAATAAGTTCCCAAAGGTAAGAGTTGTTCTAACCTGGTTTAGACAGAGTGCTCAATAATATTTTAGGCAGACTGATCCTGTATAAGAATGGAAGGGTGCTGAAAGACTAGAGATCTTGTCAGTCCTTAAATTCTTTTTCAAACACAGGTTATTTACAAAGGAACATTCAGGGCAGATGATACCAAAATACTCCACACTGACAGGCAAGAATAGGTAGATGAACCTGAATTACCTGTGGGTGGTTCATAATAAATGTACATAATACATTTTTAATGTTAGAACATTTTCCCTGAGTTATTATTTATTTGTTCTCAGGGGTTCAATAAATTTATGGATGTCAACACCATTATGTGGTAAGTTGTTTCCTGTGAGCATTCAATTGTTAACGTTTACCTCCAACAATGACTTTAAAATCACTTAGAAAGAATAACCGTGTGTTCTTTTGAAATGAGCTATTTATAATGAAAAAAGATGGAGCCTATTCCTTCAAGTCATAAGCAGGAAAAAAAATGAACCTAGCATAAAACCCAGGGCTTTGTTCTGTTTATGGAAAATATGAGCCCAAAGCTAAGACCAATGCATCAGTTGTCACACCTTTAAAATCTCAAACAGAAAAATGAAGAATATTGATATATACAGATTTGAGAGAATAACCATCACATTACAACAGGAATCTGAATGTACAGAGAAGTTGATTTCCACTGGTAATAACTCCAAATAACACTGAACACCACCCTCAAGGTGAAAAATGTCTCTGATTATGACTAGATCCTCTCTAAATATAGTTTGCATGCCAGGACCATCCCAAGTTCGTAAAGCCTACTCTAATGTATCTGTCATTTTTCTACAGTGGTATCATAACTTCTATCTCATCATACCTTCCCCAGAGAGATCTGTGCTCATATTTAACTCAAATTTAACAAAACTCCAGTGAATCAATGTGAACGTGTCAATATGTTTTAGTCTTTTATAAGTTGTATTGTTTTGATTCCACTGCACATGAGTAGGAAACAATTACATTTTAATGCAAAAATTTCAAAAAGGGGGTGAGAGTATTCAGAGTCTGTCGTGATGGCTGCACAGTTAGGACTAAGCCATTGAGATGTGAATCTGGCTGCAGATAGGTGCCTTCCCCTACAGGCTAGATGGTATTGCAGCATTTAGACCCATCTGCACATTACAGCTGTGATTTTGAAAAACACTAATGGAGCTGGATACCCAATTCCCACTGGAAACTGATGGAATTTGACTTTCTAAGCCCTCTAGAAAGCTTTGAAAATCTCAGCTCACAGTTTGGGTTAAAACATCAGGTTAAGTCAATATTAAAATATAAATGGAAACAAAAACCCAAGAGAAGAGAAAAGAGGGAAGGAGACGGTGGAGAGAGAGTGGGAGAGTAAAAGATGTTAAAAAGGATTATAGAAGTAGCAAGGAAAACACTTCTTTTCCCAATTAACTTAAAATGTTCTTACTTTGATCAGCAGGTCAAAACAACTTAGTAGGTGCATCTACAGGTGCATTAATGTGCTTATGCTACTGTGCATTAAGTTTAGTATCTCTAATGTGAAGTAGTACATATGTGTGCGTATGCTTAATGCATAGTAGCCTATTCTACTGAGCATTAGCATATTTGCATGTTTTTTATGAGTCACTTTAATGTGCAGTAGAAATAGGCTATTGTGCTCCCTGCCCTGCTGCCCTCCCCCTAGGAGCTTCCACAGGTCAGTGGGAAAGACTCAGTGTGGTAGGGCAGAGCAGATCAGGGAGGCTTGGTGCTGCCACTGGGAGACGCCACTATGATGCACATTGTGCACCCTGCCTGATTGCCTTCTTCCTGCTCCCCCCAGACTCTTGCAGGCTGAAACTCTGTCAGCCTACAAGGGGAAACCTAACATTTCCCACATTTTTCTCCTTTAAAGGAAAAAAATCTGCATTTTTCTCCTTAAAATGAGAAAATCCATATTTTACCCTGTTTTTCCATGATGAATAGAAAACCAGGATCCATGCTAATAGCACTGCTCAGTAGCCTGCTGAGCCTGTGATTATTTTCATGAATGTGTAGTTGCTACTTAAGACATGATAAACCAATTAATCATATCTTAAATGTAATATCTGTCACAACATACAGCTCCAATCTTTTTATAATGGAGAAGGCATAGAAAATGGAGGCACTTATGCTAGTGCCTCTAATGTGTTCCTTACATGCCTGGGTAGATGCATCTTTGCACGAGAAAATATCTCCAAGTTATCTTCTCAAGCTTTTTCAAGGTTTTAATATTGTGTTGTATGTTATTTTGCATGAGAGGTATGTCAGGAAAAGACAATGAATCCTAGAAAAAGAAACTTAAATGGGACATATGTACCCATTACATTTTCTTCAAACCTGCCTTATCCAGGAGGTATCAACAAGCATTTGGCTAGAGTCAATGACCTTGGAACTAAATGATTACATTAATTGTGTGCATTAGCGAGCAGGAGAGAAAGAATGGTTAACCAGGGATTTAAATTTTTATTGAACTGAAAAGATAGAAAGGTGCATTTTCCCTCCAAATGAAAACTAAAGCTTGAACTTCTTCAGGGATCATCTGATTAACGTTTACCTCTCTTCTCCCCTAAACCCAGATTTTGTTCACTGTTTTCTTCTTGTACTTATTTGAATTTTTTTCCACTCAAAGTGCATATGCTGAAATATCACAAAAATGCTGCTTTCACAATATTTCTTTTCCCAACAAGAGCCAGGTTATACAGGAAATAATTCAAAATACCTTCTTTAGCAAGATTTATGGAACAGTTTGGCAGAAATAAGAGGCTCTGATAGCTTAGGCAGGCTGCCAGTAGTCATCTGAGTCATGGGTGCATACCTGAACAAAATCACCAGAATTTTTGAGTCTTGCAGTAATAAGTATCGATAAAATACATTTTATAGGATATTGTTGAATTTAGGTTTTTATTGATATACTTGTGACAAATCTAAAACTAGGTAGAAAAAACGAGCATTTTACCTCTGTGCAACTGACAGAAAGATCTTGCTTTACACTTTTAAGTTGTCTTCCTGCAAGAGCTGCAAAATCTAGCTGATGTAAATAGATTCTTTCCTTGGCGGTATTCTAACCCACCATCTTAGGAAAGAATGTTCCCATTTATTCACAAATATTGAATTTTTAAACATTGTTTTTATGGCAATTACTACACATGCTGCTTTTGCCTTTGATTCTATAAAAGCATTTTAGAACATATTTTGAATGAGGATACTATACTGAATAAAACTATATTGTAGCTCAACTGATTTAACTGAAAACTTATATATATTTCTTCTTAATCTCTCTTTTTTGAGCCATTCCCCTTCGACTAAAAGACTTAAATAGTCATTGGCACAGGCAACAAGACTTGCTTGAGCATGTGACTGCCAAAAGAACCTAAAATAAAGTTGTTTGCTCTCAAGCATCAGCTACAACTTAATAGTTACTTCATGCTTTCTTTAGCAGCTGAGAGATTTAGAGTTCCCTTATGAAACAGAGATTTGAATACAGATCTCGCACATCTCATATTAATGCTGTAACTTTTTGGCAGTGGAATAAAAGTGCAGTTTCCTCACTGTTTTCTTTGAATTTAGTTCCCCAAACTAATTTGCAGCTGAAATTATTTCCAACTTCTACAGAAATGAATTATATAATAGATGTTTTTAATTTGCCAATTCCTTCCATTAATAAGGGTACTTCATAGCCTACTAGAGAATTTGGTGGTGAATTTGGGTGCTATTCAATACTAGCTTTGGGTTGAACAAACTATTTTGATGAACAAACTATTTGTTAAAAATTAGGGGTGTGGGAAATGGGCCCTATTCAATTCAGATTCAGCCCAAATCAGGGACAGTGATTCAATTAGTTGATTAGGATGACTGTCCCCAATTCGATTCAGCTGAATCTGAATCTGAAGATTCAATGTTAATTCAGAGAATCAGCGATTTGGCCATAGACACAGCTTTAAATGTTTTTTCTACATGCCTTAAGGTACCAGGCACAGTTCATGAATGCTGTGAAGCTGGGGTGGGTGGAGAGACCCACAGGAGTGTGGTGATGTCCCTGCATGCTTTGCGGTGAATCTGGAAGTACTTCTGGTCCACTTCCAAGTCTTCTGGGGAGTGCATTCCACACCCCCCCATGGCCCTTGGCTCAGCAATTGGCAGCAGGGGGACCCCGATTGCCCCCCCAAACCCAGGAGACACCAGTTACTCAGCCGGGAGAGGTGGGGGGGGGGACCCCCGCGCACTCCCCAGTGGACCCAGAAGTGGACCGGAAGTTCTTCTGGTCCACTTCCGGGTCTGCTGCTGAACATACTGGCAAGCTCCATGCACTCCTGTGGAACACTCCATCCACCCCAGCATTGTGGCATTCATGAGCCACTTGGTACCTTGAGGTATGTAGAAAAAACATTTAAAGCTGTGTCTATGTCCACATTGCTGAATCTTTCTGCATCTCTCCAAATCAATTCGGAAGGTTCCAATTCAATTTGGAGAGATTAAAGGGTCTCCTGACACAATTCAGATTCAGAGACTCAGCCACTGAATAGAGCTAAATCTCTGACGAATCAAATCAGTGACTGAAGCTTTGCACAGCCCTACTAAAAATGATCGAGTACTAATTTTAATTTTCAGGATAACCTTGCAAGAGACATCTTTATGGAGAGAAAGATGGAGCAATAACCAAAAAGTTCTGAATGCCTGACATTACTGATTTCTATGAATGAATGTGTGCAACTGCTGGAAATGAGTTTATAACTAAAAATGAAATTTATGTTGGACAATAATGTGTATATGCTCATTCTTCAATCACTCAGGAAGGATACATATTCTAAAGAATCTAAATTTAGCTGATTATTAATACATGGCGAGCATATCTACACATGCTTTTACACACTCCTAAACTTAATGTGTATTTGCCTAATATGCATTAAGGTGATTTAATTGCGTATCTACACAGGCACATGCTAAGGTGCATTAATGCAGTGTGTGGACTGACTTCGGACTAAAATTAGTCTCGAGTCAATTGACATACACAGCGTTAATGCACCTTAGCACACCTACAGGTGCATTAAGTTGATTTAGCTCTTTGCACCTGAATTTGCACAAATAGCCTAATATCACTATTTTTAAGGCACATTAAGGGCATGCACGTGTAGACACACATCCTTTATGTGCCCTAAATTGGGCTAAAGTGCCTTAAATCGGCATGTGTGGACACACCCTATAAATCTGAGGGCTTCTCTAAGTTTTGTTGTCTACTTCCCTTCATAAACATCTGTCTTGACTGTTAGAAAATGTCACAGTCACATCCTTTTTCCTGGCCTTAGTCCCCACATTGACAGGCAGGAATGAATTTTATTGCTTCTATGTAGGATGACTTTAGAACTGTCACTGGATCACAACAAATCATCCAGAATGCTGCCATGATCAGTATTATATAATTATAGGAATTACACTTTCACTAGTAATGTACTCTAGGGTGGTGCAAAATTTCACTGGCTGATTCATTTTGATGCTGTTTCAACTTGTTTCAAGCTCAAAACAGTGATGAAATAAAATGAAGGGCTTCAAAATAGCCTTGAAATTCAATGAGGGCAGTTGAATCATTTAAAACTTTCAAAATGTTTTGAGTTTTGAAGCTGAAGCTGGGTTTGCCTGCAGGGAAACAGCAAGCAGGGAGAGGGAGGGGAGAGAGTGGGGAAGGACACAATGAGAGCATGCCTTAACACACACGCTGGAGAAGAAACTCCTGCAGCAGACGAAAGAAAGTCTCTGTCACAGTTTAGCTACCTGAGATGCTGCTGGTGCTACTGTGCTGCTCCTCACTAAGTTATTATTTTACCTGTTGTTATTTGAAGTGGTGGACCAGAATGAGGTTGTAGGAGAGGAGGAGACCTCATTGGGGAATGCTACCATGTCATGTAGAGGCCCCAGCACCAGGGAGGGCATGCCTTAACACACACGCAGTGTCACTCATGTCACAAGTTTTGTCTGTCAGCAGCTTGAGGTGCAGTTTCCCAGAAACCCCTGTACCTGTCTCCTTGAAACTTGGCAGACTTCAGGGGCTACCATCCCTGACGTTTTTATCCAAATCTTCCAAAAAATAACAAAGGTATAGGCAGTTTTGTGATTCCCTATTGTAGCCTATGGGTGAAACTTTGAAACAGCGTCGAAACAGCGAAATGGTTTTGCTGAAATGAAACGGAACAATGCTTTTGAAACTAAACAAAACTCAACATGAAACAATGTCCCACCAAAATGGCAAAACAGAAGTTGAAATGAAATGGCGCTGTTTCTCACAGTCCTAATGTACTCCACTCCCCGGTTCAATGCTACATTAGTACAGAAGTCATTTGAACATATTAGAAATGGCCTGAATGTTAAAACCAGATCATTATGTTTGAGACAGTAATATCTGTAGGATAGCTTCATGGTTGATAATAGGATGCCTGTTTGGAACTTCATGGCAAAAACAGAAAGGAATAAGGCTTTCTAATTGCAAATTGCCAGCTGCTTGAGCAGAATCTTCAGTTACTTATGAGTTTTAAAGCATCTGGAATACAATTGAGCTGATCTTATTTCAGTTAGCAGAGGACAATAATGCCCATACAAAATAGTCAATGTTTGTCAGAAATCAGGAAACTACATTTTCTTGCTCTTTTTTTTATGAGGCATGTTACTTTTAAGGGGAAGTAAAGGTACATCATGTTCTAAGGGTTTTGCTTACTTATTTGTTTTTAAAAGAAAACAATGTTCCGGTTCATCACATAGTTAAATCAATATAGCTAGAATTAAACGAATAAAGTGACATCACTTTACATCAGCTGAAACTTGCTCCCTTATTTTTTCCTAACAAGTTTTCAAAGGCTAGCTTTTTGAAAACCTACACGTTGAACTTCATACATTTTAAGGTTCTCCCATTTCTGTGTAGGTGTTAGCAATTCTGTATGCTGGTTTATTCTGGAACCAAATATTTATTATTAATAAGTATATGAATCATAACATTTATATAGCACTCCTGCAACAGATGCTACAAAAAGCTTAATTAAATAAATGAGAACACAGTTAAAAGGTAAGATCAAATGAATAAATCTTAAGGGTTATATAACCACTTGTGAGAGTCACAGCAATAAAGCTGCAATGGAAAGGGAATGCTACACGCAAGTAAGTTATAGGAAGAAAAATGTATTGGTCAGAAATAGAAGCCAAGATATAATGTTAATTAATCACATATCAGTTTTCATTTCAAAGAATCCTGATGAACATTACAAGGTCTCTCTGGTTGCATCTATACAAGATGCTGACTGCGCAGTAGCATCACATGGCAGAAACTGTGATGTGTAGCTACTGCGAAGTAGCTACTGTGCAGTCAGCATCGCAGTACTACTACTGTGCAGTCAGCATCACAAAAACACCATTGGTTGGTGCTACAAGTAAAAATGACAGCTCAGTAACCACTGTGCAGTCAGCATCTCATATAGATGCAGCTCCTGTGTAGGTAAGAATCATTTTAACTTCTACAAAAATGTATCACATAATATATGCTGTTAATTTGCCAATTCCTTTTCTTGTAATTATTTACAATGATACTTCATAGCATACTAGAGAATATAGTCAGCTATATTTGTGAAAAATGAGGCAGCATCTGTTGTTGAATCTCTGCTGATAAGTTGGAAAGCACAGGCAATTATCCTCACAGATTAGAACATGTGCAGTTCAGCAAAGCACAGAATATCAAGGTCCTCTTCAAACCCATTTGTTAAAGAATGATTGCATTCAAGCTACTGATGTGAACTCTGTGTTTCAACCTAATATCCTTAAATGTCAAATTATAAACCCCTAAAATCAGAAGATTAATAACTGTTGGGGAAAAAGAACTCAATATGTATAATTTTGTCATGTTGTGATCTGTAAATGGGGCTTTTGTTTAAATGCATTATTTAGACAAAAAAAGAAAAGTTTAGATATTGGTTTTGCATAGATGATTCAGTTTAAGTAACGTGGGACAACATCATCTTCTCTTCTGACCTTCATCCACGATTTGTATCATACTTTCTTGAGGTTCTGAAGAATTTGGCCATTTCTCTCCCTTTCCTAAGCATTTTTCATTTTTGTATTACTGCATTTAGCATTTCCAACATACCTCAGAAAAGGAAGCCGAAAAACAAATCAAAACACATCAAGTGTTATTAATAGAATGTGGGTGTGTCTGCACATGATGTTACATCACTGTAGCAACGCGCTACAGTGACATAGCATTGATGGACACAAGCCATGATGCCTCAGTTACGTCACTGCAGCAACACAATCCCTTGGGATAGCACATTGCTAGTGACATAGCAGCTAAAAATAATTGTGTGCCACTGGGACGGCACAGTACAGGGTGTTACTGCTCCATCATTTAGTACTATCAAAAGAAAGAACTAAACGATGGTGCCATAACAATAGTGTCATAGAAGCATGTGTAGATTCACCCTGTTTTTAACTTAGCTTCTGGAAGCGAAGAAAATTCTCATAAGCTGATCTGTTCTTCTCAAGTTTCCAGTCCTCTTCAAGAGACCAACAGGACAGAGATAAGTTCATTCAAACCTTGGGTCCACTCCAACAGAGAAAAAAAACAAAAACAAAAAAAAAACAGTGGTTTTGTCATTGACATAAATGGCATCAGCCATATGTCTACTATGCAAGTCACCTCATGGTAAAATACAGTTTCTGGCGGAAATCATCATGTGCAATAACTTGATGGAAATCAGTGGACATCTGGAGATCTTCCCATATCTATCTACAAGAAGTGAACATATCTACTCTAATTCTGTTCCCACATGAGTCCACATTCAAAAGGGGAACAAAATGTGAAAAGTTCTTTTTTAAGCCTCTTTAGAAATGAATACCTGATTGTAAAATCTGAAGAAATGGATTAACTGAAGGAGGTTGGGTAAAAATGAGCCCAGTCTATAGAAAGTAACCAGGGTGCACCTGTTTAACTCTCATAATTAATGGGTGTGTCATGTGTCCTTTTAAACATAACATTCATCAGTCCTACAGAACTGGATGATCATCATTCTTTTTATAGAGTGAAGCCATGAAGCAGTGAAAGTTTGAATGTTATGGAAATAAGAGTATGTAAATATCAGTGTGCCCTTCAACAACTTCAGTTCCAACTGGATGATCTTGGCAATATTTGTGACTCTGGTGAATGCCATAGTAAGTCTAGAATCATAAAAGCATAAAGGTTATCTTATAGAAATGAAATTGTGGGGGAGGAAAGCCAAGATTTGTGTTTGGTTGGTAAGAAAGATACAGTATGTGCCAATTTAAAAATGAAATTTCTTTTTAGGGCACTTTAGTTTTATGTCACTATAAATACTATCTATGTTTCAAGTGACATTTATTACTCCTTAGATATCTGACAATATGGAAGAATTCCTTTGTTTTCTGAGTAGCAGTGGCACATGCAATATGTCATTCTCTGTGCTTTCTTGATAGTTACTTTAAGACCACATCTGATTTACTTAAATTATGGAAAAATGTGTGACAATTAAGTTTTTGGAGATGGTAAGGTCAGGGGCTGTGGGGATATAGAGACTTTTTCCTATTAACAGTTGATTTGGATCTTGTGCAAGATTTCAGAGAGCAACCTGTTTGTTAAAGCATGGGGCTGTATAGCAGGATGGGTGCTCCCTTCTTCTCAGCCCACTGAGTAGAAGAGAGCACCCATCAACTCAAACAATCCCTTTGGCAGGGAATCATACCCTCATTTCTTTTCTTCTGTGTGACTTCCTCCATCTTTAAGTATCATTGAAAAAAATGGTATTCATTCCACTAGGTGGTGGTATCCATCCCCTTTCTTGTACTAGAAGTATAGCGATAGTGGGACCCAGTACTACCTTACTCCACTGGCTCCTGGTTCAGGGTTCTAAGCTGCTGAAACTTAGCACACCTCACTTTTCCCACAACACAAATCCTTGGACCAGGCTTCATCATCATAAAGTTCTATTCATCTAAAAATCAAAGAGCCTCCTATGTCTATTGTCCTTCAACGTAGTTGCTTATTGTGCAAACTCCTTTTTTCAACTGAGGTATGTCCAAAGGCCTGATAACTACTGCAATAGCCACTTTGTGACAGAGCACCTTTGGTGTCTGGCACTTTAAGGGCTTTGAGTGAAAACAGGGCAGCCAGCAGGTGCAGCCAAGCCCTGATGAGGCAGATCCAGTAAGGGACATGTGATTGGAGGGGAGAGCTGAGCAGACTCAATTTTAGCTCAGGCCGTCAAGGGTGAGCCAACAGTCTGCTGCTGGCAGCTGTTAGAACAACACCCAGCTGAGTGACTACTCAGGAACACCTTTGAAGTGAGGGCAGGAGGATGAGAAGAGGCTCCTGGTCTTGGGTATGACCTGAAGGATGGCCTGGTGGGGCTGTCTGTGGTGGGGCAGCTCCCCAGAAATGCCAGGCCAGTTGCCTCCCCAGTGAAGGGCAGGTAGAGGCACCTTATAACCCCAGCCCCACTACCTAGTGGTAATAGAACAGACAGTGGGGCCAGGCAAACCGAGGGAGAGGCACCTGAGTCCCTAGAGGTGTAAGACTCCAAGCCCCAGTGAAGGGGCATGGAGGTGGCCCCAGGAAGTGGGGCATAGAGTGGCCCCAGGAACGGGGTAGGAAGACCCAAGTGCCTGGAGAGGGGCCTGTGGCTAAAGTCAGCTTAGTGTTAGGCATAAGGACTGTCACCTGGAAAGTAGACTGAATGAGGCACCTGATGGGCTGCAGTGGGATCACCCAGAATGTAAGTAGGCAAGCCTGATGCCCCAAAGGCTGCTGAAAGGAGGTGGGCAGCGTGAAAGAGGCCCTGTGGGAGAGGGCAGGGTGAATGAAGCCCTGTGAGAGCAGGTAGCAAGAATGAGTAAATTGTGACAGGCCCAGCAAGGAGCAGAATTTAGCCCAGCTTCTGGCCAGAGCACCTAAAATTTTGGATGCTATCAGTGAAGCATGGGGCATGGTAAGGAGAGGTCAGAGTCATATATAAGCTTTTTGTCATTGGGACATTAAAAAGGGCAGCCTCCTGCTTATTACCTCATGTATATCCCAACAAGTTGCGGCAGGAGAGGCAAGGTAGACTGCTCTAGATGGAGGGGTGGCCATTATGGTGACTGGTCACAAGTAGGCTTCTCTATCACACACTTCCCATCCTGAATTAACCTTTCTTCCTCAACCTGCAGTGCTAGGGATAGACCCAGAAGTGATCAACCATGTGTCGTACAAAGCCCTCCATCTGAGATTCATTTCTTCTTCAGTCTTCCATCTCTGTGTCAGGTTCACCAATTCCACCACAAGCTGTTTCACTTTATTCTCCTTCTAACTATAATTCAATGCAATAGAGAGAGCAAGTGCTAGCCTTGCTGCACCAGACATGCGCAGGTGTCAGTTTACCTTATGTGTAGTTACTAGGGCTGGGCAAAATTTTGCCGACTGTTTCATTTTGAGGCTATTTTGACTTGTTTTGAGCTTGAAACAGCAAAATTGAAATGAAATGCAGGGCTTCAAAACAGCCTCAAAATGAAACAAGGCCAGTCAAAACATTTCAAAAGTTTCAAAACATTTTGAGTTTTGAAGCAGCAGCCAGCTGGTGGGAAGAAGGGGAGAGCCAGGGCTGTGCTATGAGTGGCTTCACAGGTCCATGTGGCTCAGCCTGGCGGGGAGTGCAGCCCTGGCTCTCCCCACCTCCCACCACCAGGCTGCACTCTGTGGGGCTGGCAGAGCTAATGGGACTGCAGTGCTGGCTCTGCCCATCTCCCAATGCTGGGCTGCACTCTGATCAGCTCCACCACTCCCATGGAGCCCTGGTGGAGGGAGGTGGGCAGGGCTGGTGCTGCCCACCACCAGGCTGAGTTCCTCAGGGCTGCAAG
>NW_017729025.1:107018215-107019418 GCF_001723915.1 Gavialis gangeticus | reverse complement strand
TATATATTCTGAAGCTAAATGTTTCAATATTTTAAAAAATGCACAGGAAATGTAGGTTTAGAGTCACATGAGGTGGAAGCAGTACCCTTTTATCCAGTGGCAAGATGTTAAAGCCTGGAAGACTGGATTTACTTTCAGATGTCTCCAGAACACTGAACATAAATTTCCCATTTCCTACAGGTAGCAGGGTTGGAATCTTATTGTTCCTTTGATAGTCCAGGAAAAATATAAGAGACTAGGGTTTCTGGTGATATTTTTATTAGACCAACATCTCTTCCAGCTGTGGATTTGGTCCAATAAAAAAGCTATCACCAAAAGTTCCTTGTATGTCCTATGAGAGCACTTTAACTTCTATACTATACATTATTCATAGGCTTTCCAGTGTCTCCTGACTACACTGATTCACTTCCTACTGGGTGAAAAGGAATGCAATAATCATGGGGTCAGAAAGAGACCATGCAACTGTTGGCACTGGTTTTACAACCCAGTCTTGACACCTTGTTCCAGGAGTACCCATATTTTCAGACCGATCACAACTTGTTCCATTTGATAATAGGCAAATTTTATTGCTACACAGTGATAGCAGATAAAAGTAATGCAAGGAAAGCAAACAAAATAACCCCCACAATTCTACTTATCTACCAGTCCCAGGGTTTTCACAGTGGGCCTCATTTGGCCAGTATGAAAGTGCCACCCTGTGATTCTTTGCTAAATGTCAGCAGTCTTGGAGGTTCAGGCCTGGTGCTGATCCTGCCCCACAAAAAAGTGTCCCAGTGGTGTGGGTGAGATGGTCTGATAGTGTGCACTTTGCCCATGGCAGCCTCAGGAGCCCACAACTGCTCTGAAAATCTCTCCTTTTGTATTCTTTCTCCTCTGATGACTTCATTTCTAGGTACCATTTGTTGGTTTCCCCATAATCATCTTATTGTCCGTGTTCTGTCCTGTTAGTTTATCCCTTTATTTCTATAACATATCACACACATACCTCTTAATTTGGTCATTTCCCAGTGTTTTGATTTGGACATCTCCAGCCTCGTAATTTGGTCTGTCCACCAAAACTGGAAATCCCAGGGACTTTGCAGCTGGTCACTCTGACCCAATACCAATTCTGCAGGTTCCCTTATCTCTATTATGGAAAACTGTGGTACATGTTTTCAGTTTCCCTAGCCTGTTTGCCTGCTAGCTTCAGACATGAACACTGAG
>NW_017729025.1:107015308-107017451 GCF_001723915.1 Gavialis gangeticus | reverse complement strand
AGGGCTTCAAAACAGCCTCAAAATGAAACAAGGCCAGTCAAAACATTTCAAAAGTTTCAAAACATTTTGAGTTTTGAAGCAGCAGCCAGCTGGTGGGAAGAAGGGGAGAGCCAGGGCTGTGCTATGAGTGGCTTCACAGGTCCATGTGGCTCAGCCTGGCGGGGAGTGCAGCCCTGGCTCTCCCCACCTCCCACCACCAGGCTGCACTCTGTGGGGCTGGCAGAGCTGATGGGACTGCAGTGCTGGCTCTGCCCATCTCCCAATGCTGGGCTGCACTCTGATCAGCTCCACCACTCCCATGGAGCCCTGGTGGAGGGAGGTGGGCAGGGCTGGTGCTGCCCACCACCAGGCTGAGTTCCTCAGGGCTGCAAGGTATTGGGAGCTGAGCCCGGTGGAGGAAGGTGAAGCTCAGCCCCAGTGCTGTGTGCCACCTCCAGCTACGAGGCCTGAGCCCAGTGGAGAGAGGTGGCGTACAGCACTGGTGATGCATGCTGCCTCTCTCCACAGGGCAGCAAGCCCACTGGGCAGTAAGCCATTGCACACCACCTCTCTCAACCAGGCTCAGTGCCCAGGGCTTGCTGCCCAGTGGCTGGAGGTGGTACACAGTGCCAGGGCTGCGCTCCACCTCCCTCCACTGGGCTCATCTCCCAACATTGGTCCCAGGCAGCAATGGCAGCTTCCTACCTGCACTCCCAGTGGTGTGGGCAAAACTCAAAACAGCGTTGAAACAGCAAAACTTTTTCAATGAAACAAAACAGAACAGTGGTTTCAAAATGAAACTAAATTAAAAATGAAACACTGTTCCACTGAGATGTTGAAACAGAAGTCAAAGTGAAACGGTGCTGTTTCATACAGATTTAGTAGTTGCCTGTAACTTAGAAATGTAAATCCTTGTGTTCATTTACATATTGTTATTAGCATGCTCCCTTTATTTTTCCATTAAGATAGAACTGTGCCATCTTTGCTCATTTTGGTTTCAGTTGGACTACTTTTGAAGCAATGTATTACTTGATGAGTCATGATAACAGAAGAATAATGGAAAATAAAATGTGTGAAATATTGTATAAAAATAAGTTCTCCTGCCCATGACAACACTGACAACATTATCTCATATGAGATAATAAAACTTAAAGTAGGAAAAACCAATTGGTGCATTTCCCTTCCATTCATGAAAGACATTCATTGTTAGGTAGGATTTCTCTAGCATTTTTTTAAATACCTGTCCCATACTGGTTGATAGCTAAGAAGCATCATTTGTCAATGATCAAAAGGATAATGCCAGAGATGGATATTCACATAACTGAGCTGAATTTTACAGTATCCAAACACTGACTCATAATTTAAAAAAAAAGAAGAAAAGAAAAACTGCAAGGCTACTGGCTAAACATTTAGAGCCAAATTACATGTATTGGTTTATGCATTGTTTATGAATTGCTACTGAACCCTGGCATTTTTGGCTCTGCCTTTGCACTATAAACAAATAAGTGTGCATGCATGGACTGAACATGTGTAGCAGGCTCTACAATAACTTGACACAAAATGCTCATACTTGAGCAGAAAATTGGGGAACAAAGCAGCAGGGAAGATGGCCTTCCCAGTTTTTTCCCCGATAACAGTTCCCACAAGGTGGGATACCCAGCTTTTGGGTCCCACTTACTGAGATAATAGTTGAATCTGCATCTCTGACTTTGCAGCACAGTGCTCTGACTAGCATACCACAGGTTAGGCACTACTTTATGCCCTCTCCTCTGTCTAACAACTGTTAATCATGGATTTATGGACAACGCTGTTTTCATGACTTAGATGCATGTACGTGTCTACAATGGTCAGTATGTGTGCACACTTTAAGCGTCCATGTTGCAGGGGAAATGGAATCACTATCTGTGCATATATGCTAAAAATGTGATCCACTGTCTTAGAAAACTGCCATTTACGTGCAAAAGGGCAAACAGAATTCTATCCGTTAAGTAAAGACTGAGAGTTCAAGAGTTGAATAAGCTAGCCAAGCCACATTTTAGATAAAACCCTCAAACTATGAAAAGCTTAAATGTTATTATTCACATAGAAAACCTACATGGTATTATTCAAATAGAAAGCAAATTTTGTGGTATGCAGGAAGCATAGTCCAGAGAAGGCTGACAAG
>NW_017729025.1:107006851-107010308 GCF_001723915.1 Gavialis gangeticus | reverse complement strand
TATATATTCTGAAGCTAAATGTTTCAATATTTTAAAAAATGCACAGGAAATGTAGGTTTAGAGTCACATGAGGTGGAAGCAGTACCCTTTTATCCAGTGGCAAGATGTTAAAGCCTGGAAGACTGGATTTACTTTCAGATGTCTCCAGAACACTGAACATAAATTTCCCATTTCCTACAGGTAGCAGGGTTGGAATCTTATTGTTCCTTTGATAGTCCAGGAAAAATATAAGAGACTAGGGTTTCTGGTGATATTTTTATTAGACCAACATCTCTTCCAGCTGTGGATTTGGTCCAATAAAAAAGCTATCACCAAAAGTTCCTTGTATGTCCTATGAGAGCACTTTAACTTCTATACTATACATTATTCATAGGCTTTCCAGTGTCTCCTGACTACACTGATTCACTTCCTACTGGGTGAAAAGGAATGCAATAATCATGGGGTCAGAAAGAGACCATGCAACTGTTGGCACTGGTTTTACAACCCAGTCTTGACACCTTGTTCCAGGAGTACCCATATTTTCAGACCGATCACAACTTGTTCCATTTGATAATAGGCAAATTTTATTGCTACACAGTGATAGCAGATAAAAGTAATGCAAGGAAAGCAAACAAAATAACCCCCACAATTCTACTTATCTACCAGTCCCAGGGTTTTCACAGTGGGCCTCATTTGGCCAGTATGAAAGTGCCACCCTGTGATTCTTTGCTAAATGTCAGCAGTCTTGGAGGTTCAGGCCTGGTGCTGATCCTGCCCCACAAAAAAGTGTCCCAGTGGTGTGGGTGAGATGGTCTGATAGTGTGCACTTTGCCCATGGCAGCCTCAGGAGCCCACAACTGCTCTGAAAATCTCTCCTTTTGTATTCTTTCTCCTCTGATGACTTCATTTCTAGGTACCATTTGTTGGTTTCCCCATAATCATCTTATTGTCCGTGTTCTGTCCTGTTAGTTTATCCCTTTATTTCTATAACATATCACACACATACCTCTTAATTTGGTCATTTCCCAGTGTTTTGATTTGGACATCTCCAGCCTCGTAATTTGGTCTGTCCACCAAAACTGGAAATCCCAGGGACTTTGCAGCTGGTCACTCTGACCCAATACCAATTCTGCAGGTTCCCTTATCTCTATTATGGAAAACTGTGGTACATGTTTTCAGTTTCCCTAGCCTGTTTGCCTGCTAGCTTCAGACATGAACACTGAGAATGTGAAACTTTGTCACAAGCAGACTTTTAGACACCAATTAACCCTTGCTGTTCCCCACGACCATTGTTCTAATGCAATAGTTACTCTCTGTACAAGTCAATTGGCAAAGCCTAAACACAAATCTCTAAATATCATTTTCTAACCATCAGCAAGAAAAGAGAGTCTGGGAGGGAGAAAATTATGAGTTTGACTTCAGATACTGTTTAAGAAGTTTTCTTTTGATAAAAACATAGACAACATTGAAAATTCTGGCATGCATCAATTGATGCATTTCCAGCAAAACCAAGAAGGTGATTCTTCCACTCCACTCAGCACTGGTGAGACCACAGCTGAGTACTGTGTCCAGTTCTGGGCACCACACTTTAACAAGGACATGGACAAGTTTGAGAGACTCCAAAGAAGAGCCACCCATATGATCAGAGTCTTAAAAGGAAAGCCATATGAGGAAAGGTTGAGGGACCTGGGACTCTTCAGCCTGAAGAAGAGAAAGCTGAGAGGGGACCTGGTAATAGCTTACTGCTACACTAGGGGAATACATCCAGGTCATAGTAGGCAACTTTTCACCACAGCACCCAAGGGGAAAACTAGGAGTAATGGCCACAAATGCCTGGCAGACCAATTCAGGCTTAACATTAGAAAAAACTTCTTCACTGTCAGGGTATCCAGACTGTAGAATAAGCTCCCTCCAGAGATGGTGCAGTCACATACCCTGGGAATCTTCAAGAGGAGACTAGACAGTCACCTGGCTGGAGTCACCTGATCCCCAGTTAGCTTTCCTGCTTGGTGCAGAGGGCTGGACCCAATGATCTTCCAAGGTCCCTTCCAGCCTTACAATCTATGAATCTAAGGGGATATTACTGTGGGAGTCTATTACAGACCTAACCAAGAGGAAGAGCTTGACTACTCTTCTCTAGGGAATTAACAGAGGCCGCATGCTCTCAGCGCATGGTTGTCATAGGTGATTTCAACCACCCTGACATCTCATGGGAAGAGCATTCAGCTAAATCTAATCAGTTGTGCTGTTTCTTCACATGCATTGATGAGCTCTATCTGGATCAAGAAGTGAACAGGCTGACAAGAGGTGAGACGCTGCTAGATCTGGTTCTGGCCAAAGGTGATGATTTAGTGAGCGACCTTGGTGACAGTGATCATGAGTTGATCACTTTCTCTATCTATTACAAAGCTGGCAAATCTGTCAGCAGTGCAGAAATCCTTGACTTTAGGGAAGCTGAGTTTCATAAGCTCAGGAGGTTGGCTGTCAAGGCCCTGAAGAATCATAATCTGACAGGGAAGGGAGTCCAAGATGAGTGGTCGCTCCTTAAGGATGCGATCCTAAAAGTACAAAGGGAATCCATTCCAGCCCATAGGAAAGGTAGTAAAAGGGATGGGAGACCCCCCTGGCTCAATAGGGAACTCAGGGACCTCCTGAATCTAAAAAGAGAAGCCTATAAGGGTTGGAGGATGGGAAATACCTCTAAGGAGGACTATGCATTACTGGCCTGCACCTGTAGGGAGTGGACCAGAAAAGTTGAGGCTGAAACCCAAGAAACTGCCTGCCCCAGGCTCAGGCCCTTAAATGTCTGCAGGCATTTTGTGCCCTGGGGCACATGCAGGCAGCCTGAGGCCACTTCAGGCCCCAGTGTCCCCCTGGGAAGGCTACAGGTTAGCAACAACAGCCTGCCTGTACCCCGGCACCACAATGAGATGTGGTTGCCAGACCCACACCATCCAGGCCTGCAGCGTACTGCAGGCTCCTCCCAGACCTGCCAGCACCCAGGCCTAACTTCAGGCAGCTTGTGGCCGCCAGGGTCAGCTCCAGCTGCCTGCAGAACAACCCCAGCAGACTGCCTGGAGCCTGCAGGTGCTGTGGGACACTGCCTCACCGCCCAGTTGCTAGTCCTGTGTTGTGCCCCTCTGCTGGGTGCAATAGGCAGCTGCCCAGGTCTGAAAGCAGAGGCACAGCCATATGGAGACCTGGAGAGCCAGCACAGGACCATAAAACAAAGAGCCCAAATGTGAATAACTCTTGGGTATACAAAATCATGCAAGATGTTATTTACTTGGTGCCGCCAGAGTATGTTTGAGGTCTAGTCTGCATTCATATTCGCCACTCCTGCAAAAGTATCATATGTATCCTGTGCCTTATTAGCAGGGATCCTGTTTTTCTCTGATAAAAAAGAAATCCCTCAATTTTCAGTTGAAAAGTAGTATCCAAAAATCCACATTTTCTATGATTAAAATGGAACACCACT
>NW_017729025.1:107004207-107006785 GCF_001723915.1 Gavialis gangeticus | reverse complement strand
TATATATATATATATATATATATATATATTAGAGGTGTTCCATTTTAATCGTGGAAAAATGTGGATTTTAGGTTACTTTTATTGGAGAAAACCAGGATCCCTGCTAATTAGCACAATCTATAGCTTACTATTTTCATTTTTATGAGTAAGTTGTGGAAAATGCTACCCAAACAGACTTTAATAATTCAACTGGAAAAATAAATATGCCACAGAACTTGTTCTGACAAGACAGAATCAAAGACAGACTGAGTTTGGGGCGTTAAATAACTAACTATGAATAGGAAAATAATAACTAGGCATTTTTCCCTGGAGAAATGATCTTGGAATAATAAAAAAAAAGCTTTAGACTTCACTGAAGGTTTCATGATATTACATTATATGAAACTTCAGTATATCAAAAGAAATAAGAAGTCTGATCCCCATTGGAATTTGAATCATCATCTCCTTCCTGTATATTTACTCCTACAGAACAAACTAGTAACAAAGAGAAGAGGAAGCCAGTAAACTGAATATGAAGATTTCATCCAGTCTTTTATTACTGAATTTAGGAGCTCCTTTACATGGGCAGTATGCTCAGAAGCATTCAAGTACTTATGAGAAATAATGGAAGATAGGAAGATTTAGAAACAGAGCTCAATGTGCTAAATTGTTGATGTCCTTCAAATAGGTTTGTCACCCACATCCATTATGCAATCCCTGGTATGTTGTCTTTCAAACAGAGGCTGCTCTAGGTTCTCTGTAAATAGCACTTGTGGGACATAATCTGCATATTTATGTACATTTCTTCTCATGCAGTGATGGTCCCATGCAATGATTTGTATTTCATGCGGAAATAATTTTGAAACGGTGTTAAAGTGGGGCTACAGAATATGTGAATGCTTTCTGAATATGTCCATGTCTACATTTTGTTGTCAATGAGCACTGATCCAGAATTAGATCCTTGTAAGAAGTGAGAGGTGGAGGGGAAAAAAAGGAGATATGCACAAAGGAAAAAGAATAGGCAGAAATTAAAATAAGATTCAGTAGTTGGGCATTATCATTCTAAATGGTTAGAGTGACTATATTATTAATATACATATATATATACACACACACATATATATATACATACATAAATACATATATACATATACATATACACACATATATATATATATATTTATATAATTTTTAATGAAATACAGGACACTGCTTCCTGCCCCCTCACCCCTCCCTCCCAGCAAGTCAGCAGTACTGCTGCAGACGAAGGCAGAAGTATGTGGGCAGAGGTGTGGGTTGCAGTCTGGCAGGGCGGTGGACTGGTATGGTGCGCCAGTCAGACAGGCCAGCAGGCACCACTGCTGCTGTGCAGGAGTGAAACAGGTGGGCTGGAAGAGGTGCTATCTTGCTCATATATGCTCAGCCCAGCACCTCCTGAGCAGTGGCTGAAAGCAGGGGCTGGATTGGGCTGGGCAGTGCTCCAGTCTGCCTGCCTTGCTCTGGTGCACCATGACAGTCCACCTACTTGCCAGACTGCACCCTGTGCCTCTGCAATTCTGGGACTTTTGTTTCAATTTTCACGAACAGACCAGAACTGGTCTATGAAATCTAGGATTGTTCCATCCAAACGAGGATGTATGGTCACCCTGTATGTAGTAGAAGAGTGTTAAGAACCATTACTCTCCAGATGGAAAGTTTATTAATCATGACTAAATTTGCTCCCTGTAAATACAAATAGCAAATTTACTTCTAAGTAATTATTGTGCACATGTAAATGACTGACCAGGAGCAAATGTGCTCCCTGTCACCTGAGTATCAAGGGGTGGGAGATTGCGCCCTACCTCTGGAAGCTGCTTGATGCTGGGGCAGGCTCCTGTAGTAAAGACCAGGCAGGGACAATGTCCCCTTGCCCCAGTAGCAGGGAGCTCCCACCCACCACTCTGCAATCTTTTCATAGATCTCATACACATTTGGGCTGGAAGAGACCCCCAGAGGATCATCGAGTCCAGCCCCCTGCCCCAGGGACAGAAAGTCAGCAGGGATCATAGGATCCCAGCAAGATAAGCATCCAAATGTGTTTTGAAGGCGTTTAAAGTGGGTGCTTAAACTGCCTCAGGTGGCAGCCTGTTCCAAACTTTGGGGGCCTGGACAGTGAAGATGTTCTTTCTTATGTCCAGCCTGAACTGGTCACAGTGGAGTTTGTGACCGTTCGATCTTGTCATCCTTTGGGGGGCTCTGGTGAACAGTCATTCCCTCAGATCCTGATGAGCATCCCTGATAAACTTATAAATGGCCATCAGATCACCCCTGAGCCTGCACTTTTCCAGGCTGAATAGCCCCATGGCTTTCAGCCTCTCATCATAAGGTCTGTTTTCTTGACCTCTGATCATGCACTTGGCTCTCCTTTACACCCTCTCAAGCTTCTCCACATCCTTTTTGAATTGCGGAGCCCAAAACTGGATGCAATACTCCAGCTGTGGCCACACCAAGGCCGAGTACAGTGGGAGAATGACGTCCCGGGATCTGCTTGAGAAGCATCTATGGATGCAAGCCAGCGTTTTTTTCACTTTACTAGCCACAGCATCACACTGAAGGCTCA
>NW_017729025.1:107003080-107003502 GCF_001723915.1 Gavialis gangeticus | reverse complement strand
TGGGTGATAGCGATCATTGCTTGCTGGAATTCACCATCCAGCGCAGGGTGTCAAGGGCCTGCAGCAAGGCGGTAGCCCTAGACTTCAACAGAGCCAACTTCAACGAGTTGAGATTAGTGGGAGAGGCGCTGGGGTTCTCAAGAGCAGGGGAACTCAGTGCCCAAGATGAGTGGTCATTCCTTAAGGAGACGATACTCAGGGCCCAAGGGGTGACCATCCCAACAAGAAGCAAGGGGGGCAGGAGTGCCCGAAAGCCCCACTGGCTCACCAAGGATGTCCGGGAATACCTGATTGCCAAAAAAGTGGCGTACAACCAGTGGAAGGGGGGTGCTATCTCCAAATAGAAGTATACCTCCTCTACTCGGGCCTGTAGGGGGTCTGTCAGGAAAGCTAAGGCAAACATAGAGCTAGGACTAGTGTCC
>NW_017729025.1:106996352-107003069 GCF_001723915.1 Gavialis gangeticus | reverse complement strand
CTGCTGGGGCTGCAAGAGGCTCATACCTGTTGCAAAGCTTCAGTGGGGAAGGGGCCTTGGTGCAGCAGGCCCTGGGGCCCTTGACCACTTCGGTTCAACCCAATGGCTGGACAGAAGGGGAGGTCCCTGGGTCTTCCCTTGTCCTGGAGGGAGACCATGGTCTACCCCCTGCCTTCCAGGGGAGAAGGGCCTGGCAGTACAAGTCTATCTCCTGCTCACAGTCCCTGATGGCATACAGTCTCTGGACTGTGGCCTGGAGCTCCTCCAGCTGGTGTGCCAGAGACCCCAAAAGGGAGCAGACCCCACAAGGGGAGGTGGCCATGCTCCTGGGCCCCAGAGCCTGAAAAAGGGACAAGCAGCCCCTGCAGCCGAGAGCAGAGCAAAGGCTCTGTCTGCATGAAGCCTGGAACCATGGGCTTCATCTGGGTGGCCGTCTCTGAGGTGCTGGGGGGGGGCACAGACCCCGAGGGGACCCTTGGGGCACAGTGCGTGCCCATCCATGTCATGCTGCTGGTGGGCTGGCTACAGCTGGGACTGCTTACTCTGTGGGGCTCACAGGCAGGGTCTTGGGCCCTCCCACTTGTCCTCTTTCATGAACCCCCATGCTAACTCACACGCCAGGCTCAGGAGCATGCCTGTTTGCACAGTCTGTTCGTGAGGCACAGTCTGTTTGCACAGTCTGTTCGCATGGTTCCCTGGGGGCTGGGCAAAGTAGGAGCCGGTGGGGGGTGTGAGACTCCTTGGCCCACTTAGCCTGCTCCCTGCTGGCTAGGTCCCTCCCTCCATGAGCTCCTGCTTACCTACTAGTAGGCCAGGGCTTGTCAGGGGTCCTGGGGTCAGTGCTGCCATCCCTGGGCTCACGGGGGTGCAGCGGGCTTACACCCGCACATCTCGCACCAGAGCCAGGACATCTCCAATCATGAAGATGTGGCTGGGAGCTCCCTGCTGCTGGGGCAGGGGGACATTGTCCCTGCGTTGGCCCCAGCACCAGAGCCTGCCTCAGCAGCAGGCAGCTTCTGGAAGCAGGGAGCAATCTCCCAGCCCCTACCAGGAGATAGCTTTCTCCTGGACCTGTGCTGCCAGCCAGCCTAGTGTCTTCAGTATAGGACAGAGCCAGGGGGCAGGAGAGTCTACATGTGTGCATATGTAGGTCTGTTTGGTGCATGGGTTTGTTGTGGGGGATTGTTTGCTTGTTTACAGCCTAGGTGTTCTCCAGTGAGCCTAGGAAGCACAAATGGAAACTTAGCAGCAGTTGTGACTGTAGCAGGGCACTAAGGTGCCTGCTACCTGGAAAGCCAGAGTAGTGGCTCAGGTGCTGGTTGCTAGGGGCAACCGGAGGGAGTTAAGGACACACAGTCAGCTGAATGGAAGGAGCAGGGCCTGGCTCAGATATAAATCACAGGCCAAAGCCCAGGGAGAGGAAAGCCTGTGGCCAAGGAGGAAGGAGCTTGTCCCAGAATGTGTGAACAAGAAAAGGCCTGGATGTGCAAGCAGCTAGTGACATGGGTGAGTGATGGAACACCTGTGGTGTGATTTGGAGGATGTTTTAGCCATGAAGCATAGATTTGTGTTATAGCTGATTGGCTTGTGTTTTTCTTGTTGTTACACCAGAGGACCAGGTGAGGCTATCAGGGGTTGGAGGAGGCCTCATAGGGGCTCCACGGTAGCGTGGGGACCCTGGCACCAGAGAGGGTGCAGCATTTGGGAGTGCACCGACCCCAGCCCTGAGAAGGGGAAAGGAGAATTGAAGGCCAGGTAAGGCAGAGGTCGCCTGAGCCCTGTAGGTGGTTTGAGACCCCCGAGGAGGAGATTTGGGGCCAGGCACGGCTATGGCCACCTGAGCCCGAAGGGAGCAGTGAGACACCCCAAGGAATGGGCAGTGATTGACGGGCGCAAGTCGTGAGGCAAGCCCAGGCGCCGGTGGGGCGCAGGTCGTGAGGCAAGCCCAGGCGTAGTACAGGGGTGGTTGGAGCCACGCATAGCCCATAAGGCTGGGGTGCCTGGAACCAATTATAGTACTGAGACGTGGGGTAGCAACAGAACCATAGCCAAGGGAATGAAGGGCAGCCTTCCTACAATAATTGTATAACATCAAAGATGTGGCAGGTGAGATTCCAAGGGTGCTTAGCGAACGTTTGGCATGGTACAGAGGACCCTAGGTGAGAGCATGGCAACCCTAGGATGCCATCCTGCTACAGTGACTTGTATGGGATGTGCCATATTCATGTTCCTCCCAGAGACTTGAGACAACTTTATCTGCACCTAGTGCAGGCTGGTGTCTGCCTTGGAGAAAAAGAAGATTGAAAATAGGAAGTACAGTATCCATGCTGCTTTATATCAAAGAAAATAAAAGATTACTTATACAAGAGTTGAGAGAGGCTAGCATTGGAGAGGACAAAGGGAAAATAGGAAAATTGGCAGCATGTGATTACTCAAAGAAGGAGGGACCCCAGATTTCAAAAGGAGCAGATTAAAATCAGCAAATCACTTTTAAGTACTCTGCAATGGAACAGCTGAGGAAAAGGTAGAGGAGAGTAGTAGTCTAGAGAGCAGGATATTCATGTCCCCAAGGTCGGGGGCTCTAAGACCCCACTGAGAAGAAAGAGAAGAGTAGTGGTGGTTGGTGACTCCTTTTGATTGATGACAGAAGCACCAGTTTGTCATCTGGATTTGGGGTTCCAGGAGGTGTGCCATCAGCTTGGAATCCAAATTTAGGTTGTCACATCAAGATTGCCAAAACTCATCCATCCCTCAAACCACTATGCCTCCCTGCTTGTCCTTGCAGGCATCAACAATATTACCAGGAATGACACTGAGATCAGAGGAGACTACGAGTGTCCTGGCAAGAGGGTTAAGAAACTTGGAGCAAAAGTGGTGTTCTCGTTAATCCTCTCTGTGGATGGCAAGGGCCCAGGCAGGCACCACCATATCAAACATGGCTCACAGTGGCATCAGTGCAAAGGTTTTGGATTGTTCAACAAAGGGCATATACTTTTGGGCAGAGTACAACTATCAAGAGACTTCTATAGACCAGCTGAATGTCTTCAAGTTGGCAGCACCAGATGGACTATATTCGAGTGTGCTGAGGGAATTTACTGGAGTCATTGTAGGACCATTGGCAAAGTTATTTGAAGAACTGTGGTGTCTGGGAAAGGTTCTGGAAGCCTGGAAAGGGACCAATGTGGTGCCAATCTTTAAGAAGGAAAGGAGGGAGTATCTGGGGAACTATAGGTTGGTCAGTTTGACCTTGATACTGGGGAAAATTTTGGAAAAAAATTATCAAGAAGTCCATTTGTGACAGACTGGCAGATGACATGATGCTGGAGGATAGACAACACGGTTTCACTGAGGGCAGGTCATGTCTGACCAGCCTCATCTCCTTTTATGATCAAGTAATGAACTGCTTAGATGTGGGAAATGAAGTTGATGCCATATACTTAGATTTTAAAATGACATTTGATATGGTCTACCATGATGTTCTTATAAAAAAAAACTGTGGGATTGTGGGCTGGAAGAGTCCATGGTTAAGTGGATTGGGAACTGGCTAAGGTTGAACCCAGAGAGTGTTAGTGGATCTGTATCATCTTGGAGGGATGTGGCCAGTGGTGTTCCACAGCATTTGGTTCTTGGCCGTGTGCTGTTCAAAATCCTGATCAACATTTTAGGTGAGTATGTGGAAAGCACACTGGCCAAGTTTGCAGATGACACTAAGTTATCAGGAAAAACAGTCACACTAGGGGATAGGATGCAGATCCAAGTGGATCTGAGCAAGCTGGCAAGGTGGGCAGAGTGGAACCAGATGCAGTTCATTAAGGATAATTGCAGAGTGCTTCATCTGGGGAGAAGTAACCTTCAACATAAATACAGGTTAGAAAGAGATGTCCTGGCCAGCATGATGACTGAAAAGGATCATGGAGTTATGGTTGACCACAGGATGAACATGAGCCTCCAGTGCAATGTTGTAGGAAAGACTAAGGGATCTGCGACTGCTCAGCCTAAGGAAGAGAAGACTGAGAGAGGACTTGATGGCCATCTGTAAGTATGTAAAGGAAGAATATTGAGATCTGGGAGAAAAGCTGTTCTTGGCACTTGGGGTGCCAAGGGAGGACAAGGAGCAATGGCCATCAACTGTTAGAGAATAGTTTTAGGTTGGATGTAAGCAGGGTTTAAATTACAGTGGTCATTGATTTAACAAGTCCACCTAAGTGAAGGAGCAATTCTCTGATTGGAGACCCCCCTGGTTATAATTTTCAAAACTTACAGGGGAGCTCTTGTCTTTTATGGGGGGTCATCCCCCCTGAGACCCCCTTAATTCACATCCTAGATGTAAGGAGGAACTTTTATATGGTAAGGGTGACCAGAGTCTGGAATACACTTTCCAAGGAGGTCCTGGTACAACCTAGGAAGTCTTCAAGAGGAGACTGGACAGACACCTTACTGCGATCATTTGGTCTCAGCAGTATTTCTGCCCAGAGCAGGGGGTTGGACTCAATGATCTTTCAAGGTCCCTTCCAGCCCTTAATTTCTATGAATTTGTATGAATCCATCTGACCAGAACTGGAAAGAGCATCTTTGGGCATCATCTAGCTAACCTGGTACAGTGGTTCCTTGTTTCTAAGGAGTTTTCTTGATGAGGTTCCAGTACTGTGTTCTTTAATAGCTTCCAACCATGCTGGAAGCCTTTATCCTTCATTCTGTCTTCCCATGGTACCACATACTGGAGGGCTGGGGTCTGGGGCTAGGGGTAGAGGTTTGGGAGTAAGGGGCACAGGGTCAGGATTGGCCACAAATGTTTACAAATGGGTCTTGGTACAAAAAGGGTTAGAACCAGTGCCCTAGGTAGTCTATTACACTGCCTCATTATTCTAACAATGAAAAAGTTTATTTCAAATATCCACTCTAAACTTACCTTGCTCCAACTTCCAGCCGTTGGTCTAAACCAGGCTTCTCCAACATATGGCCTGTGGGCCACCATGCGGCCTTCCAAGCCATTTTCTGAGGCCCGAGATGCTGCAGCGGTAAATGAAAGTAAACGCTGTACTTTTGTTTTTTGGGGGCGGGGGGTGATGTGATACCGCTTTCTGTGAGGTCTTTGAATATGACTCACCTGCCCACTGAGTGATTAAAAAGTTCATGATCTGGCCCCACATTCAAAAAGTTTGGACACCTCTGGTCTAAATGCTTCTTGCTGCAGCAAGACAGAAAAAGGTGTTTCTCTTCTTCTTTATGGCAGTCCTTCAAGCTGCACAACCTTTAGTTGTCCTGGGTGAATGAAATGTCCACACCACACGTAGACATGGTCTGAGTGTCTCGAAGTTACACCACAGCATTTCTATCTCAATATCTGCATCAGAGATCCTATATGATGCTAAATAAGTCACTTAGCATTTATGGGTGGTCCTAAATTATATGTTCTGGGATATCTTCATTTTCTGGGAGCAGAACTTGAGAAATCTTGAGAAACCAGTTTGCCAAAATCTGAACACCAACAACTGCAATAGAAGTTATTTGAAGCTGTGCCTGGAACATTTACACCACTATAAAAATGAACAGGCTCTACGATTCTCAGATTGGACACCCTAGATTAGTAGAACCTTTTGATGTCAATCTTTTGCTTTACCGCCTGGCTATGAAATGGGGATAATACCACTTCTCCTGACAGGAACCATGTTAATATGACTTAATATTTGTGAATCACTCAGCCACGATAATTATGAATGTCATAGTAAAGCCCATGGAGGAAAATAAATCTGTATTCAAAGCAGGCTTAGAAATTATGTTTAGTAAATAAAGTTTGGTAACTTATTTTGAACTATAAGAAAATAATATCAAATATCTGCTTATTTAGCAAATGTAGTTCCATCCTGTATGTTGAATGTGGAAGGATTTTTGCGAAACTACATTATGGTTACAAACAGATATCACATGTATTTCAGGATAAACCAACAGGTGATCCATGTTCGTTGTTCTGGGAGAAATCCTGTGAACCATTTTGGGCTAAGTGCTAACAGTTTGTCCTGGGACATTTCAAGGTGTATCTGAACGGTTGTCTTAGGATTGCTTCATTATTTTCAATGGTAGAAAAGCAGCAGCGCATTCAGCCACATACTAAACTGTGAGTGGAAGGGTGATGTGTGTATACCTGAATCTTGGGACATTTAAGTTCTGAGATAAATTAAACAAAGGCATAATTTGTTCCAGGACTAATGCAATATTTGTTCCTAGCCTATGTAATTAAAGAGGGGGAGGGTGCACGCATGCACATGTGTGTACTTAGTAGTTTGTATAGACACACAGGCACACATATATTTTATAAGTAGGGGTGCAAATAAAATGTGATACTATTTTTTCCCTTTTCTAATATTTGAATGCTAGATTTGTTCCACTGGGAAATCTTAATGTTCTTTCAATATTTTTTGATTATTGCAGTGTACAGAATAGAAAGAAAACATCATGGCTTTCTAGATCAGAGGTTACATCTTTCTTGTTCTTGAGTCATCCTTTCTGAAGGATGTTTAGTTCTTTTCCTCATAGCTGTCTCACATGAGCACATTGTAAGCTATCCCAGTTGCCAGAAACACAAAATAATTCCTCCTGATGATGATTTGAATTTACAGACTGAACTGCTTCCTTAGAGCCATGTTTTATTTACTTTTTTTAGTATGACAGATATTGTTTTAAGTTGTTCCTTTTATCTTTTTCACAAGCCTCTGAGGA
>NW_017729025.1:106980557-106991352 GCF_001723915.1 Gavialis gangeticus | reverse complement strand
AAAATAATTCCTCTTGATGATGATTTGAATTTACAGACTGAACTGCTTCCTTAGAGCCATGTTTTATTTACTTTTTTTAGTATGACAGATATTGTTTTAAGTTGTTCCTTTTATCTTTTTCACAAGCCTCTGAGGAAAGGTAATATTTTCATGGTAATATTTTTTTCTTATATTAAGTACAATACTAAGGTTGGGAAAACTTATTCCAGCAAACTAAGATCTGGCTCAAGTTTTCACTCAGACTATAATCTAAGGCTGGTTTTGGTGGTGGTGACAGCAGCTTGGGGTTTTTCTTTTTCTTAATTAAGGTTAAAGTTTCTAGCAAAGTAACCATTCTGAATAAATGAACTGAAAGAAGTACAAAAGCTGAGTAGGAGACATTTGTACCTCAACAAAACTCCCGAGTATTTATGGAACAGGTCTACAGATATTGGCTATCTTCCTGTGCCCCCAATACAAAGCTTCTGATTCCAGTCCTGACTTCCTTATTCCAGCTGTGCCTTCAACTAACCCACTGCCTGCTTACTATCATGTAGTAAAACCCAGTGGAGCTCAATTTTGTGGAGCTACAAAGTATTATCTATGGCTAAGTACAAGCAGTCAAGAAGCCAGAGGCAGAAATGGTCTAAATTTAGACCTCTGCTCTAAGCAACCAAGGTTAGGTTGCTTAAATACAGCAGAAAATAGCCCTTCCATTGTGGGTGGTGGGGGGGAGGGCTTAGAGCTTGCCTGCACTGGCCAAATCCAGCAGGTAGGGAGGGCTTTCACACAGTTCCCACAGTGCCCAGAGGGCTTGACCAGATACTAAAGACTCCTGAACAGAGCCAAATGAGCAAGCCATCCTTGATTGGCTCTTGGCACAGGACACCATGCCCCCAACCCCCTGCCATTGTGGCTTGCACATGTCTCTGTGTCCCAGCCTACATGCACCTAGACATGACATCCTGGCATCCTGCTGCCTGCATCCAAGCAAGGAGACCCAGGAGCTGCAGTAAGTCCTACTGGTTGCCCTGTGTGAGTTTTGCTGAAGGATGTCACAGCCACCTGCCTAGACCTGATGTGGCAGGGAATCGCCATGGCATGAGACCTCATGGCCATGAGCCATCAACCTGCCACCCCACACATGGCCACCCAGTGCACCCTGTGCCCACCAAGTATCCTTGACTGGGCCACCAACTTTTATGTGACTGATGAAGATGATGCCAGTGTCTTGTGAAGCTACCTGATCACCCCTGGCTGATGGAGAATAGGCGCTACACTCCCAGGGTCCCTGATTTTATCATCAGCGATATTATCATTACCCTAATCCTTGTCAGGGACCCATCTTACCTCCTCTTGCCTTGGCTGATGAAGCCCCACAAGGGGCAGCTGCACTGCTGGAAAGAGCATTACAGCTACTGCCTGAGCAGGTGCCACGTGAGAGCAGAGTGCCCCTTCAGCCACTTCAAGGCATGCTGGTAGGCTTTCAGTGCACATCTTGAGGTGAACAGGGCACACCTGCCACAAATCATTGTTACTGCATGCATCCTCCACAACATCGGCAAGACCAAGAACACAAACCAGGGTGTGAGGGGAAATGCAGCTTGAGGAAGCTTATAAGAAGTGGAAACTTGGACAAATAAATAGGGAGGAGTATAAGAGCATTTCTCAAGCATGAGGAATGAAGTCAGGAAGGCCAAAACGCAATTAGAGTTGCAGCTAGCAAGGGATGTAAAGGGTAACAAGTAGGGTTTTACAAATGCGTCAGTAATCAGAGGACGATCAATATGAGTCCCTTACTGAATGGGGGAAGCAACCTTGTGACAGAAGATGCAGAAAAGGCTGAAGTGCTCAATACCTTCTTCACCTCAGTCTTCAAAGGCAAGGTCAGCTCCCAGACTACTGTACCTGACATCACAGTTTAGGGAGAAAGTGAGCAGCCAACAGTGGTAAAAGAACAGGTCAGGGACTATTTAGAAAAGCTGGACATATACAAGTCCATGGGCCAGACAGGATGCACCTAAGGGTGCTGAGTGAGTTGGCTAATGAGGTTGCAGAGCCATTGGTCATCATCTCTGAAAACTCCTGGTGATCAGGAGAGGTCCTGGATGATTGCAAAAAGGGCAAACATAGTGCCCATATTTAAGAAAGGGGGAAAAAAGGAGGATCCAGGGAACTACAGACCAGTCAGCCTCATCTCAGTTGCTGGAAAAATCATGGAGCAGATCCTAAAGGAATCCATATTGAAGCACGTGGCAAAGAAGAAGGTGATTATGAACAGTCAGCATGCACTCACTAAGGGCAAGTCATGCCTGACCAACCTGATTCTTTTCTGATTAGATGACTGGTTCTGTGGATGTAGGAAGACCAATGGATGTGATATACCTTGATTTTAGCAACCTTCTTGCAGGCAAGCTAAGGAAATAGGGGCTGGATGAATGGACTGTAAGGTGGCCAGAAAATTGGTTGGAGCATAAGGCTCGGAGGGTAGTAATCAATGGCTCGATGTCTAGTTGGCAGCTGGTATCAAGTGAGGTGCCCCAGGGGTTGGTTCTGGGGCCTGTTTTGTTCAATGTCTTCATCAACAACCTAGAAGATGGCAGAGAGTGCACCCTCAGCAAGCTTGCAGATGACACCAAGCTGGGGGGAGTAGTAGTTAAGCTGGAGGATAGGGCTAGGACACCCTAAACTCTAAGAGGACTTAGTGGATTTAATAGCAGCCTTCAACTACCTGAAGGGGGGTGGGGGTTCAAAATAGGATGGAGCTAGACTGTTTTCAGTGATGGCAAATAACAGAACAAAGAGCAATGGCTCAAGTTACAGCAAAGGAAGTTTAGGTTGGATATTACAAATAATTTTCTTACTAAGAGGGTAGTAAAACACTGGGACAGGTTACCCAGAGAGGTGGTGGTGGAATCTCCAACCTTTGAGGGTTTTGAGACCTGGCTAGACAAAGCTTTATCTGGAATGATCTAGTTGGGGATGGTCTTGCTTTGACTAGGAGGTTGGAATAGATGATCTCCTGAGGTCCCTTCCAACCTAATTTTCTGCGATTCTATGAAGGGGTGTGTACCTCAGTTTAAAATCTTGCAGATCCCAGACTTGTCATGTTTAATAAAGAAAACCTCTTGAAACTTGCCCATTCATACCAGCAAACCTTTGGAGTGGAGGGCAGGGGGAGGTTGAGAAAGGGGAAAAATAACCTGGAAGGGGCATTTAGGAAAGGGAGGGGGTTGGGCTAAGGGGAATGCTGCAAGGGCTGAACTCAACAAACATGAAACCTTCCGGGGAAGCAACAAGTAGGGGACTTCTTGCATAGCACCCTTCTTTCAGGGGTCCAGAGTGAAGACCAGGTACTTCTCTGTGAAGGAGTTGGACAGGTGTGTGATTCTGGACCTATTCGCTGTCTGAGAGAGCTGTGGGGAGGGAGGCGGCTGCTGGGCTGGTTGGAGGAGAGGCTGTGGGATGGGAAGCATCAGTGGGTGCTGAGTGGGCACTGAGAACCACAGTGGGCACTGAGAACTTCTGGTTTTCCCATATAGGACCCTGGGCCCCTCAGTCCCCAGATCAGGGCCCAGCTCTGCCCTTCAAGGACCATGGATCCAAAATGTAGGTTATAGTCTGTAGAATGGAAGATGTTAGTTCGCAGAACAGTTTGACTGAAGTGGTCATGTACAGTGTTACTCATGTTGACAGACTACTTTTAAGATACAAAAACAGAGAAACAAAGGTTGTGTCCTTGTTGGCAACAACAGTTACTGAAAAACCTATGTTTCTACTTGCTAAAAATCAGTCTGGTGATTGATTGAGAAGCCTTGATCTGCTCAGGTACCTTCCGACCATACCAACTATAAAACTATGAAACAATTAAATGGATATTGAGAACAAAATGAACAAAATATATTGGCATCATGGTTCAGAAATGCCAGTGGAGAGATCGCTAATCTCTGCCACCAAGAAGGTGAGATGTAGCAAAGGGATTTTAAAGCCCAGGAAATAAAACTGCAAGGAATGTCAAATTCTCAATGGTTCCAGTTTCCTACTCATGGGATGAACCAGGTGGTGGTCTAGCATGGGAAAGCGCATGCTGTCCCTTCCTGCAGCCATAGGTAGAAAATTCAACCAAAATCTGAATGTTTCCTTTCTGTAGTGTACTTCAGAGCCTAACACCCCTTGCTAGCAGCATGGAGGGAGGGGGTGGGATTTTTAGTGGGGAGGTGGGGACAAGAGTCTCTAAAGCCACTGCAAAGACACTATGGCTTCAGGTGGCTTCCTAAATTCTATACAGATATTAGGACTCTATTGGGTTTAGAAGGGAAAATAAAATCAGTGCTTCTTTTGCAGGCATCAGATTTGGAAGGTGGGAAGGAATTTCCTCTCTTCCCAATGAAGGGTGTCAGATGGAAACTCATAGATACTGTGTCCCATGGGGTTTTGTGTGATTTCTTGGTACTCTAAGAAAGCAACACTACAATAAAACTAGCAAGACCATTGGATATTATTATTCATATAGCCATGAAAAGTGACTACATAAAAAGATAATTAATAAAACAAACAATGTGGGAGCCTGACAAAAAAAAAGAGTTCCCTGAGATAGCTGACCTATGTATCTATCTATGGGACTCTCTGCAACATACCTCAAACTGTGTAACAGACTATCTGAAATGTCTTTCTATCAAGCGTGCATGGTTCCAAAATAGAAACAGAGTAACCAGAATTATTAGAAATTGGCTTTAAGACAAGAGGACAGACAAACAATCTCTGCTTCTTTATGGGTTATTGAATGCATCCAAGGTTTCTGGGACTTTGGGTCTGTGAGCTGGACTGATGGGCTATTGGTCTATTGGTCCTGTATCACATACTGAGCACAGGCAGTGTAAGTACTCTCAATCTACACTGTACACATACATTCGGTTTCCCCAGGCAAGCTGGAAAAAAGCAATGCTACATATTTGTATGTCATTTTTTACGTATTACCATACTTAAAGTTCCAGCAAGGGAAGCTTAGATTGGTTCTTAGGAAAAACTCTCACTAGGAGGGTGGAGAAGCACTAGAATTAGAATAGGTTACCTAGAGAGGTGGTGGAATCTCCATCCTTGGAGGTTTTTAAGGCCTGGCTTGACAAGGCCCTTGCTGGAATGATCTGGTTGGGGATAATCCTGCTTTAAAATGGGATTAACTAGATGACCTCCTGAGGTCTCTTCCAACCCTAATTTTCTATGTTTCTTTAGGTGGGCTGATGTACATTTAGGCATGCTCTAATATATATGTTTATAGTAATATATATTTGTTATAGTAATAGGAGTTGGGGTCCTGTCAACACCACAGACTCTAACAGCATTTGAAAAGCACAGTACAATATGACAATTTTACAAAACTATTAAGTACCTTGGAAGAGGCTGGGGTTAGAAGGCATTTTCATCACCAGACTTTTATTAATGCCATTCTGAACTATGTTAAATATCCAGGATTTAAACACAATTTTATGTCAAAAGCCTCATGTCAAAATTGCCCATTCCAAAAAAACCCACCAAACAAACAAACAAACAAAAGCTAGTGCAGATGAATCAATTCTCAAAACAGGTTAACTGTGAGCAGAAGCAACCCTAGTTTCTTTGAGCCTACAATAGCACCTGAACCACATTCAGCAGTTGCTCAGCTTCACCCATGACAATATACAATAAGAGAAATTCAGCAATAAAGTTTTCTTTGCATGGATGGATCTTTGCTAGCCAGAGGGGTCAGAGTGGGGAGAAGCAGGCTTAAAGGGGAAAAAGGACCAAGCCAAGACATGGGCAAGAACAATAACCATCCTTGCTATGACCCCACCCATATGGTGAGTCAGCAAGGCCAGCTGGAGAGAAACAATGTGGGCCTGGGGATAAAGGCTTCGCTGACTCTTGTCAGTGACAGCTTAGGAGTGGGGCCAGCCCAGCTCTTAGACCAGGTGAGCTCTGGTCAAAGCTAGAGGGGAGGTGAGCAGGGTGTCACAAAGCCCCATGAGATGCTGCAGAATGTGACCTTACTTGAGCTAATGCTGTACTCTGATACCACATCCATCCAGGGTTATCTAAAAGTTACCATTTTTATAGATCTTTATGTGCCCTGACTATCTGTTGCATTATGGCTTTAGAGCACTTTCTGTGTGCTTATCACACAATAAGTGCAACTTCTGTTCCTGGTCCATGTCACATAGGTGGTGGCACCACAGGATTCTGTTTTTGTATCCTTTTCCATTTTTCTGACAGCAACCACTATCCCCCTTAGCAGAAATGCACTGGTTCTGCTTGCTAGGAAACCTCTATGGCTGTGAGGAGACATAGGCTTTCCCCACATAGAAGTAAAGCATTTAAATGTAGAATTATGGTTGAGATTTTAAATGAACAAACATGCCATAGCACCCAGAACATATAAAATCCTTTACCCCCACAGTATACAACACATAATGTATACATATCAACCTATGCATTAACAGAAAATGGTTTTGGGTCAGGTGACCAAGATATACTTGCAGTTCCTCAACTATATCCACCAACTCTTGCCTTGTTTAATGTGTATATTGTAAGTTCTTGACAGGGACATCCTTGCATGTTATTTCTAGGTTTAGCAGAATGGAGTCTATATCCAGGTTGTGGGCTCTTGGATATTATTATTTAAAAAAACAACAATAAGAATTCTTTGATCTCTTGACTTTTTTTTCCATGGGAAATTGCTATTACAATGCAGCATGTCCTTGGGTATATCTGCATCTAATTTGAGTCTGAAAATTGAAAGGAAAAAAAATCTATAGTGATTCTGAAGTAAGTTTACCAGGTGAACTACTCTTGTGTTTTGAGAGTTTGAAAAGACTAAGGTACAATGTTGTTTGTAATAACACTTCATTGTACAGCAGTTGTTAAGAAGAACATTGTTGAATTTCAAGTTAAACAATTGACACAAATTACTGTAGACAGATGGTGGCCTTTGGGAATTAAGATAAGAACAGAAAACTGCAGAGTGTCTTTAAACTGAAAGCACAGTAGAATACATTAAATCAGGGAAGAATGGTTGGTTGCGAGTCTTTTTAGGGGAGGTAAAGGAGGGGGAGAGCCTTTTCTTTTATGAATAGAATGAGTGAAAATGCATATAAATACACTGCATATCTCAAATCTTAAAAAGAAAAAATGTCATTCTTTGTACAGCTTTTTGGAGAGAGAGAAAAAAGTCAAGTCAATCTGGCAAAATAGAAAAATGACTCTGAGATAAGTAGACTTGTTGTATAAGTAGGAAATTAAGTGCCTTGCTATCTCTATCATTACAGTCTTTTTTGGACCAATGGCATGTGACATGTCTATTTTCGATCCACCCCAAAGTCCCTCACATTAACTGGGGCTGGCTTGCTGATTGCAGCAAGATCAGTTGCTACGGAAAAAATAAAATAAGCTAATTGACTACATCATGGTCAGTTTAGTATTCATTTGCTTCAGCTGAGACACAGGACATATTTTTCATTCTGGGAGTAAAAGATACAAATTTCCATGGCAACACTTTAGCCTTTTAAAAGGCCAGCCTTTCTGAGAATAAAAGCTTATGAGAAGTATAGAAGTAAGCTTTATGGATAGTTTGAGATGTGTCATTATGTGTGGTCAGGTAGTGGTGAGTAGCGACAAATTCAGTAGTGTCATAGTGAAACATAGTTCAATGTGGAATGCTATATTTTTGAGGGATACACTCCTATGATATATAACTTTGATAAACTTGTACTGCTAGGAGTGTCCTTTTTGCTTTTTTCCAGGTTTTTAAAAGTACATGCATTATGGTATATGACCTTTGGACTTTGGATCATATGGTTTAAAGATCCTATATCTTTTTATACTTGTTAGCAGACCTTATTTATAAGAATATTCTCACTGATTTCTGTATTCGGCAACTCAACAGGATCAAGGCCACAAGATTAGTCAATGCTGGGATTATACCATAAATTCATTCATGTCCCTCAGTGCTTTGTTTAGAAGGTTCACACCTTCTGAACCTTGTCCTAAACTTGAATCTTTTCCTGGTTTGGGATTAACCATGCCAAAATTGTTTCAGTTGTGTGCATTTCTAGACGTTACACATATCAATACTTTGAGGGTAATACCAAGAGTAAGACTCATTCAATATTAAGACAAAGTCTTCTTCATTCTCCAGACAGAATTGTCTCAATTGAATAACTCCTTTCACCCCCTACTTTTTACTCAACTGGAACAGAAAGCTGTAAAAAAACCCAAACAAACAAACAAACAAAACTTTGTGGTCTAAAAGTCTGTCTAGACAGTGAGCGTGCTCAGCATTTTTAATTGTGCTTCCACATTTATCATCACCACAACTGGGTATCATTTAACTTTGCATATGTGTTAATATGGCACTTTCAAAAACAAAAAAGGAAAAAAGAAAGACTAGCCACAGAACTTCAGCCTGGACTACTTGATTTATTTCAGATTATAGGAAACCAGAGTCAATAAGAATAAAAGCCTCAAGTAAGAACATGGTATTGGATGATCAGAGGGAGAACATAAATACTTTGCTTCACACCATGGCAGCTCCCTGGGTAGACAGCACACTCCTAGAAAGTTAAAGGGGCAGAACACAGAACAAACTCACAAATGGCATAAAGTAACATTAACTATACTGTATACAACCATCTTCTTCTGATTAAAATAGTTGGAAAAATAGAAGTGTTATATTGGCTTGAAGTATTAATTGATGAAGACCTCAGCTCATTTGTGCCTTCATAAGGCCCATAATATAGACACCTACTATACCTGTTAATGTTTCTTGCATATATGTAGCAAGGAAACTACATAATCTCCTGCTTGATTCTGCTGTGGACAGACTCCACCAAGACTGGCACAGTCTGATGCAAAGAGCAAATGTTCTTAAGTGGGCTGTGGTGCCTACTGCTGGGTAGTCAGGCTCTGCCCCCGTAAGAGACCTTCCAAAAATCCAAACAATAATCCATGAGTGGTCTTAGGTGCCTGCAGCCCCTCTGTAGGGCATTGCTCCCTTAAGAGCCCCTCAGCTAGTCCTTATGACATAAAACAATATTCCTTGGGCCAAATAAATTAATGAATTGCTAAACCAAACCTGTAGCATTTTCCCAGGACAGGGTCATTTAGCCCTTTAGTTGTGGCCCTGCCTAGATGCAAGTTTCTCTAGGTTTCATTCTGCTTCCAGCCAGAAAACTGCTCTTTCCCAGCTCAAGCTGCTTGCCTTTTCTTTCCTTGGGGTTTTAACTGCCCACATATCACCCACAGCTGGACTCTTACCCCAGAGCTATCTGCTCCATATAAAGGGTCAGAACACACTGTTTCACTTGTACAGCTTTAATAAAGATAACACAATGTAACCCAAGCAAAATAATCTGATCCTCCAAGAAACAAGAAAAGCAAGTATTTTATGGTTTTAATTAACTCTTCACTTAGTGGGGCTTTCAGTGTAACTACATTTTTATTAGCTAAATATCTGGTTTGAGCAATCCAGTGATTGGTCAGTGGTTCAACATTCTTTTCAGTGGAGCAATCTTTCCATTCTGAAGTGTCATCTCAGTCATTTATCTTCTAACTAGTCAAGATATAATTAGTGGTCCCACAAGAAGCCATCAAGGTTGTTGTAACAGTAATACCTGTTCATAGGAATTATAGAATCATAGAAAATCTGAGCTAGAAAAGACCTCAGGATCCCATGTAGTCCAGCACCCTGCTCAAAGATGGATTATTATAATTCCAGTTCATGTGTCTATCTAATCCAGGGGTATCAAACATATGACCTGTGGGTCAGATCTATCCCACAGAGCCCTATCATTCAGCCTGCCATGCTGTCCATGAGTGTTGGATTAGTTTTATATGCTACTTGCAACATGTGCTGGCCCAGCCTTGTGAGCTGCATACATTGTATGTAGCCAGTCTGGTTCATGGTGCAAGCGGTGCACAGGGCTGGAGTTGGTACTTGCAG
Organism: Gavialis gangeticus; assembly: GCF_001723915.1. Lineage (NCBI taxonomy): Eukaryota > Metazoa > Chordata > Crocodylia > Gavialidae > Gavialis > Gavialis gangeticus. Next base: position 106,981,400 of record NW_017729025.1, on the reverse strand, counting down.
TTCACACAGCAGATAGGACCAGTTCAGGTATATACTGCATGTGGCACCTACACCAGACCAGTCCTACATGCTGGATCTAGGGCCAGTCTTGACTGGCCCCACATACCAGATCCAGCAAGAAGAGTCACTCTGACATGGGCACTGCATTCAGTGGACAGGACTAGCCTGGAGCACTCACTGCATCTGATGCATGGGTGTCACATCCCTAATCTGGCTGGGGTGGGAAAATGCATTGTATAAACAAGACAATCACTGTCTCTTCATGGAAAGATCATTATAATTCCTTATACATTAGACAATTATACATAAGGACTGTTATTCTTCACCTGTTCTCTTAGAAAAATGTGATTTGATCACAGCTTGCCAGACAGGAGATCCAGCTATGTTTAAGAACCTCAGATTAGCTAGTGAACTCATGTTATTTTATTATTAAAATAATTTGAAATACAGGCTTATCTCAATTATTAGGTCTACTGCCTATCTGGAGCAAAGATTCAGGATGTGAAGGGGATGATCCAAGCTGTGATCCAGCCCACCGATTACTACCCCATGGTCCTAGTCCATGTGGGTACTAATGATGCGGCTAGGAGAAGCCCTGATCACCTGATGGTGGACTACCACACTCTGGGGTGCATGCTAAAAGGAGATAGGTGCACAGGTGGTTTTCTCCTCTATCCTACCAGTGAGTGGATGTGGAAGACGGCATGCAATGTGCATCGCGGAGCCCAACTGGTGGCTTCGGGAATGGTGTCTCGAGGCGGGCTTTGGCTTCCTCAACAATGACCGGCACATCACAAGAGATATGCTCGGATGGGATGGGCTTCACCTTTCCCCTAAAGGTAA
>NW_017729025.1:106979143-106980244 GCF_001723915.1 Gavialis gangeticus | reverse complement strand
TGGTGCTGGTCACGGGAGATGACCTGATGAGGGGGCTGCGGGTGCTCGACCACCTGGGCGACAGTGATCATCACCTGCTGGAATTCATCATCCAGTGCAGGGTGGCAAAGACCTACAGCAAGGAAGCAGCCCTAGATTTCAGGAGGACAGACTTCAATGAGCTAAGGAGAATAGTCGGGGAAGCACTGAGGTCCCAGAGGGGAGGGGAGCCAGGTGTCCAAGGAGAGTGGTCGCTCCTTAAGGATACAATCTGCCAAGCCCAAAGGGATGTAATCCCAACACGGATCAAAGGGAGCAGGAGGGCACATAAGCCCCCATGGCTCACCAAAAGGATCCGGGAATGTCTCCTAGCAAAAAGGGAGGCGTACACCCAATGGAAGGGAGGGGCCATCACCAGGGAGGACTATACTGCAGTTGCTTGGGGATGCAGGGGAACAGTCAGGAAGGCCAAGGTAGAGATGGAACTGGGACTAGCTTCCCGGATTATGGACAATAAGAAGTCCTTTTTTAAATACATAGGGGGCAAAAAGAAGGTTCCAGGTAATGTGGGGCCCCTGCAGGACACGTTAGGAAATTTGGTAGTCACACCAGACGACAAAGCCAACATATTTAACTATTTTTTTGCCTCCGTTTTCCTAAGCAGGGACTGGAACAGTCACCCCACTGCTGGGTCCCCCTCAGGTCCCAGAGGAGGCTCACCTAGTCCAAGGGTTTGTAAGGAACTAGTTAGGAAACTTCTGGAGGGACTGGATGTATTCAAGTCAGCTGGTCCGGACAATCTCCACCCTAGAGTACTAAGGGAATTGGCTAAGGTCATTGCAGGACCCCTGGCATGGGTTTACGAGCACTCGTGATGCTCTGGTGTGGTGCCAGAGAACTGAAAGAGGGCCAATTTTGTTCCCATATTCACAAAGGGGAAGAAGGAGAATCTGGGAAACTATAGGCCAGTTTGTCTTACCTCAATCCTTGGCAAGCTTTTTGAGAATTATTCTGGTGCATATCCACAAGGGGCCAGCAGGGGGGATTATGCTTAGGGGCAACCAACATGGGTTCATTAGCGACAGGTCCTGTCAGACCAACCTGGTGGCCTTCTATGACCAG
>NW_017729025.1:106971202-106974143 GCF_001723915.1 Gavialis gangeticus | reverse complement strand
TGGACTTCTGGAAGGCCTTCGACACTGTCTCTCACCCCATTCTCATTAAGAAACTGGGGGGCTGTGGTGTCGACACCTACACAGTCAATTGGGTCACCAACTGGCTGGAGGGCCGCACCCAGACAGTGGTGGTGGATGGGTCATTTTCGACTTGGAGGGATGTGGGCAGTGGTGTTCCGCAGGGCTCGGTCCTCGGGCCCGCACTGTTCAACATCTTCATCAGTGACGTGGACGAGGGGGTAAAAAGCACACTGTTCAAATTTGCGGATGACACTAAGATGTGGGGGGATGTGGGCATGCTAGAAGGGAGGAATAGGCTACAATCAGACCTAAACAGGTTACAGAGGTGGGCGGATGAGAATAGGATGGGATTGAACAACGAGAAGTGCAAAGTGATGCACCTGGGGAGGAACAACCAGCACCATACCTACAGGTTGGGGAACTCCCTTCTTGTCAGTACAGAGGCGGAAAAGGATCTTGGAGTCATCATTGATTCCAAGATGAACGTGGGCCAGCAGTGTGGGGATGCAGTCAGGAAGGCCAACCGTACCTTGTCATGCATCCACAGATGCATCTCAAGCAGGTCCAAGGAGGTGATACTCCCCCTCTATGTGGCATTGGTCAGGCCGCAGCTGGAGTACTTTGTTCGGTTCTGGGCGCCGCACTTCAAGAGGGATGTGGACAGCATCGAGAGGGTCCAGAGGAGGGCCACTCGCATGATCAGGGGTCAGCAGGGTAGGCCCTATGAGGAGAGGCTAAGGGACCTGAACCTGTTCAGCCTTCACAAGAGAAGGCTGAGGGGGGATCTAGTGGCCTGTTACAAACTAGTCAGAGGGGACCAGCAGGCCGTGGGGAAGTCCCTGTTTCCCCAAGCACTACCAGGAGTGACCAGGAATAACGGTCACAAGCTGGCAGAGGGTAGGTTTAGGCTAGATACCAGGAGGCGCTACTTCACGGTCAGGGCGGCTAGGATCTGGAACCTACTTCCAAGAGAAGTGGTGCTGGCTCCTACCCTGGGGGTCTTTAAGAGGAGGCTGGATGAACACCTTGCTGGGGTTGTTTGACCCCAGTACTCTTTCCTGCCATGGCAGGGGGTCGGACTAGATGATCTACTCAGGTCCCTTCCAACCCTAGAAACTGTGAAAATATGAAACTATTAGATATCCATTGTACTTAGGAAAGACCTAAGAGGAGGAGCATAGGAAAGACAAACTTTTTGTTCTTTATACAATGTACAGGTTTTCTATTTACACCAAGCCAAAAGTTGTTTGGTTTTGCATTTAGCATTCTGTATCAAAGTCAAATAGCATTTTAAAGGGCCTTGAGAAAATCAGTGCATATTATTAGGATAATAAACTGAGTGATAAGAATGGCAGAGAAGGAAGGTAGCAGAATTTGCTGGTTTGAATTGTGAATATTCTTTTTAATTCAGTGAATTATGGAAACCAGCCCAGAAAGAATTCAATAATACCCAAATCTGTTTCAGAGCAGTTTCCTTTTTTTTCTGCAAGACAATACTTAAACAAAACATAAAAAACTCCTCTCCCCACAATTCCCAAAGATTCTTTTTCTTGTTGTTTTCCTAGGCAAGGCCTTCTGTGCCACTTCTGCAGTGTCCCTCAGGGTGCGTCTACACATTGCCATATGGTGACTTTGCTACAGTGCCATTCTTTAGTACTTCGTCTTGGAAGTTACTGAGCTATACATGTGGCGCAGTTAGATTTCACCGCTGTATCACCATAGCAGTGCACTAGAACTGGGGAGCGTGCTGTTATGGTGACATAGCTGACGATCATGTGTAGACTCACATGTTCACTACATCACCGTAGGGTGACATGTAGATGCACCCTCAGTCATTTCCCACCTGTATTTGATGGTTATACAGAGTTGGTAGGCTACAGTCCCACTGGCTCTTAAACTATGGCAGCTTGTATTGTTGTAGTTGATTTGTCTCATTGTAATTTGGGGGTGGGAGCAATGTTCCCTTTAAGGAGCAGCAATCCATGAGTGTGCCGCCTCGGTCTGGTGTGGGACACTTACTGCTGGGGGCTGGGAGCCAGGGGCTGGAACTGGGAGCCAGGAACTGGGGAGTGGTGGCTGGGGCCGGGGGCTAGGAGCTGGAGCTGGGGGCTGGAGCCAGAGCCTGGCACGGGCTCCCTGACTCCGGGGAAGTGCTCCGCTCCCCCGCATCAGGGAGGAGCCACTGCCTGCCCCAGTGAGGCTCCACGAGCTCCAGGATACTGCTCCTGGAGCTGGAGGGGTTTTCACTTCGCTGTGCCCCAGGCCATCATTGACCACTGAAGCACCTTCACAAACATGAGTGCTGCCTGGGAGAAGAGTGCACACAATGCCCATATGTTTTACAACTCCACCCTGACAGCCTTGGTGCAGAACAGCTGCTTCACACCAGAGGTGCTGGACTGTCAGCTGGGTGCCATAGTCGCCCTGGCCCTTCTCAATGGGGACTCCACCTATCCACTCCTGCCTTGGTTCATGTGGCCCTACACCAGTCAGCTGGACCTCCACCAGGCCCAATTTCAGTGGTGCCAGACTCTTACCCTGGTGTAGTGTGCCTTCAGGCACCTCAAGGGACACCAGTGAACGCTCACTTCCAACCTCAAGTGGCCAAGGACAACATCCCCTGTGTCATTGTCACAGCCTGTGTGCTGCATAACATCTGTGAGGCCTGGGGGCAGCCATTTCACAAGGCCAGGGCAGAGGAGGTGCAGTGGGAAGAGGATGCCTGGCAGCTGGAGCACCAGCTGCAGTGGCAGTGATAGCAGCACTGCCCCGCCCTCCCCCCCTCCCAGTGAAGGCCCAAGCCAAGCCCCACACCCTCCAGTGGAGGCCAGAAACTGGGTGTGAGAGGCTGTGGCCAACCACCTCCTGTTGTACTCCCTGCTGTAGCCTGGCTGGACAGATGTCCAGAGACCCCCCCCCC
>NW_017729025.1:106966723-106971082 GCF_001723915.1 Gavialis gangeticus | reverse complement strand
CCCCCCCACACACACACCCAATCCCGTATCCCCAGCACCATACTCAGTGCAGACGTTTCTCAGAAAAATACAAACAGACCCCCTCTACCTTCCCATCCCCACAACAGAGCTCCTCTACCACCCACCCCACCTACCAAAAATAAAACAGCCACTTGCCCATGCAAAATATTATAATGTGGTTTGTTTATGTGCTCTCCTGGAGTGGGCAGTTGTGGGGTTGGGAAACCAAGGGGGTGGAGCCTGGGGACAGGTGGCCAGCACCCAAGTCTCTGGCCCTCTCCACATGGGTGCACATGCCATGGTGAGTCTGGTGAGCAGAGGGCTCACCCAGGGTTAACAGTGGCCACTGGTCTCCCAGTGCTGGCAGCTCCCCCTCTTGCAGCTGGTGGCCAAGGCCAACAAGGCCAGACCACAGTCCTTAACCTGGTACAAGGAGATCTGGCTCTGTGCCCATGTGAAGCTGGGATGAACAGTAGTGCTGGGTCCAGGTGGGGGGGATGGGTAGCGGGGGACTCTGGCAGGGACCAGGGCTCCTGGCTGGTGACAGTGGCACTAAACCCCTGCCCAGGCCAATGAGGAGGCCTGCTGCTGGGCAGCAGGTAGCTTCCAGGGGTCATAAGGGGCTAGGGGCAGGGGCAGGGAAGCAGGAAACATGAAGGTGACTGCCAAGGCCAGGACAGTGTCCAGCATTGGGCAGTCTTCCTTAATGGCCTGTGCTGCCCTGGCTAAGAATATGCTTTAGTCCCACAGGGCCTCCATGCACTTGTGCTCCACGGTGCATGAGGAGCTGCATGCTGAACTCCCGGTCTCCCCAGTCCTTTGCCTCCTCATCCCAGTTCCATGCTTCCTCATACCAGTCCCACACGTCCTCATGGGCATGTCCTCTGCTCACCACCTGTCCTGATGGGCAATGTCCTCCACCCACCACATCTACGCATCCACCTGTCAGTCCTCCGTAACCATCACAAGCCAGTCCAGAAGGAAAGTCAGATCCTGGGTCCTCCTCCTACAGAGCTGGCACAACCCCATCACCCCAGCTGTGGGTGGCAGTGACCCTGAGGCCCCATCCTAGCTGCCAACTATGGCACATGCAGATGTAGAAAATAAGATGCTCTGTACCAGGAGCTGTGTGCTTCCCGGCCTCAAATCAGGGGTTCAGTGTGCATGGATGCTCAAGGACCATGCTAAGTTGTTTGTCCAGGCAGCCACTGGCCAAGCCCCCTCACCCCCGTTCACTCCCCTAGGGCTGGTGGGCCACTGGCTCACAGGCCAGGACAGGCCAGGCTCCTAGCACAACTTACTGCCATGGCTCAGCTGCCTGCAGTTCTTCTACTGCAGGCTGGGCTGTCTCCTGTGCTGCTGCCAAGCATATGGCAGTCAGGCATAGAGGGGAATGGGGCTTCCACGTGACTGGAACATGTAGTGCCTACACCCCCGCCCTCCTTTCAGGGACCTCTGTGGGGAGGTGGCCTGAGACCAGCCACCCACCCCCATTCTGGTGCTGTACCCCAAGCATCCCCCACATAGCAATGTGTGTCCAAGGCACTGCATGAGGAAATGTTTCCATGGACTCAGGGGTGCCAGATCCACTATGCCTTGCTGTTACTGATTGTCATTGTGCCCTGGGCAAACTTGCACACCTGGCAAGGACCGTGAGCTTTAATTGTGTGGGGGTAAGCCTGAGCTGCACGACAACCTCTGCTACCACTTGGAGGGTTACCTATGGCTGTGATACACTTTCCTGTCCCGTGCAGCCAAGGAGGATATCACTGCTGGCATCAACATGTTCCTCAGTGTGTGAGAAGCCCATGCCTTCCAACTGCGGGGGAACAGACTGTTCAATAAAGTTTTGTGCTGTCTCCTGCCACCCTACATGCTGTGGTGGCAGAACCCAGGGGCCAGGGAAGTGCGGCCAGGCTGGACGGGTGGTGTGGGGGGAGAAAGCCTTACAATGCCGGTGGGGCTGTTGTGCCCAGTGGCTCCAGGAAGTCCCAGATGGCAGTGATGGCATGCAGCTCCCAATGGAATCATTTGTAAGAGGAGATTAGCATGTAGGTGCCTAGCCAAGGCCCTGCTCCAGGGGAGGAGCTGGCATTGTTTGAGGCCAGTGGTTACATGGCTGGCTGCACCTTGTGGCTGGGTCTGAGGCTGCAGAGTTGTCAGGGCAGGTTCTGGCCTGGCCTCCCCAAGCTGTTGGTGAAAGCTGCATGTGGGGAGCTCAAAGGGACAGGCTGCTGGTGCCCTGAGGGGCCCTCTCCTAGTGATGTTACTGTGGGTGCCAGGCTGGAGTGGGGACTCAGGCAGGCCTTCCATTCTGCTGTACACAGCACAGTTGCAGCCTGGGTCCCATGGCACAAGGATGTCATCCAGTTGCTGCATAAAGGTCATGGACTTGCGGGCACCCACTGACCAAAGACTGTAGTCAGTGATGGTGACTCACTGTGCCCACCAAGCCTTCACCTTTATGTACTGCCACAACAGCTGGTTGTACCCGTTCTCCTGCATCTGACTTAACAGCCCCTCAGATATGGGCACTGGAGTACCCACCTCACACAAACTGGTGCTGCACTTCTGCCTTGACCCACAGTGCCACAAGGTCACCACTCTTCTCCTATGACCAGCTGGGGCCCCTGGTGGTGGCATATGACATTGGTGATGATACCATTGGGGGTCTGACGATGGCCTTCCAGGACTGGGCAGCTGCCTGTAGTGCCCAGCACAGGGAAAGAACATGAGACTAGAAGCCATGCAGCGAGGCAATGCCCCACAGAACCTACAGACTCTGGACAGGCTGCCCAGGGTTGGCTGCAAAAATCTGGAGATGTTCCCAGTGGCCAGGAGCTGGCTCTTGTTGGGCCTGGGTAATGGCAGGAGCCTACAGCAGCCTGCAGGTCTGGACAGCATGGGCCTGGGAGCCATGTGACACTGTCATATCAGGCAGTGGCACCAGGGTACAGGCAGGCTGGCACAGATAGCACATGGCAGCAGAGGCCAAGAGTCCCCCAGGTTCCCTTTTGTTGTGCTCTGGGGCTCAAAATGCCTTCAGGCTTTTAAAGGCCCTGTGGCTGGGGTTGCCAGAGAGGCTTCCAGTCCTGGGGTTATGGGACTGAGCTCAGGCTGGGCTTCTTGTGGCTGGGCTGACCGGGAGCAAATATTCTCCCAGTTGGCATCTACACATGTGTTACCGCACAGAAAGTACACTAGAGTAAATTTGCTATTTGCATTTGCAGGTAGCAGATTTACTCATGGGTAGTGAAGTCAACTGCGTGGTAAGCATGTGCATATGCAGGTGCTCATGCTTACTGAACAGTAAACTATGCTACTGCACAATAAAGACTCCCATGTAGATGAACCCTCTGTGTGTTAAATACTGGGGTCAAGCTATTTCATGAATATTTTGGGGAATGCTCTGCTTTAAGGTAAATATTACTGTAGTAACATGAAACAGCTGATTCCAAAGAGGGCACAAAACATCAGGGCCTAATCCCGAGTTTTTAAACAGCAGTGGAGCTCCAGTCATTTCAATCCTGAATTTTTAAAGGCTTCTGATTCGGCACTACTTATATCAGTATTACATCACTGCAACTCCATTGTCTTTAATGGAAGCATACCTCGTACATTTGGTGCAAAAAGATAGTAAAAACTCACGTTCTTTTACTAAAAAAGTATTTCAAATTCCCATGAACCAATTGTGATCCCATTTATACAGGCACAGGAATAATGAAAATATAGAACTTGTACCCGAGGAAGTCAGGATCAGGCCCTACATAAAAGAAAAAATAATCCCAAGGCCAACATTTTATGACCTGGCATTAGGCCCATAAATAGATATTTCACATTTACATGACTAAATGAAATTTAGAATGTGAAATTATTAGCCACTCAAATTTGAAAATGTTAAGGAAAAAAGAATGCAAATGTTGGTGTAAATGAGCCAAGATCCTAAATTTTATTTGAATACTTCTTAAACTAAGGACTAAGTAGTAAAATCCTCCAGTCAATCTTTCTGATTATTCATTTGCAGCAGTGTGAACCATTCTAGAAATAACTCCACTGTCAGTGCAGAAATTCCTTATGAGCTCAATGTTTCTATATCAGAAAGACAGTTCATTTAAATTGATCTCTCCATAAATCAACATAAGACTATTATTACTCACAGTAAATGGACTAAACAGTACTCTCTAATATATTTTCCCCCAGTTTTGGACATTTGGATGTTGATGAGGATTTAGGGATTAACATTTTTGAAAATGAATAATTTTCCAAGCACTGATAAATTTTCCCTTACTTCTTCGTTTACTTCACCAGTTTGCTGGACATTAACCTTGGTTTTTGAATGAGAGCTACTTCATAATCTCG
>NW_017729025.1:106955220-106961723 GCF_001723915.1 Gavialis gangeticus | reverse complement strand
CCCTTACTTCTTCATTTACTTCACCAGTTTGCTGGACATTAACCTTGGTTTTTGAATGAGAGCTACTTCATAATCTCGCATGGTCTTATTAGCAGGAGATGATTAGTCTTTGAAGGTTACTTAGTCACTTGAAGGTTAACAGCATAATTACCATAAAGTGCTCCTTTTCTAACTACAGCCAAAAAAGTCCCCAAACTCATCAGAATTGGAAAGCAGACTGTGAAGGAAGAACTCCACAGTCTATTACATTACAAAGCTGAATCCAGAAGTAGATTTCTGTTAGGTCCTGAAGTGGAAAAGTAGAGGTCGACTCAGGAATAGTGGCTTGCATGTTGACAAAATATGAGCATCTACTAACAAGGAGAAGTGACACAGATAAGAAGACAAGAAAGGGAAAATAGCAAAGCAATCTTAATGAAATAAATCAAGTTGGGTATAGCCACTTTACACATGTTTTAGAAAAAGGATCTATGTCATAAAGAATATAGCTCGTCTCCTATACTTCCAGTGGTTTGAACCATTCAAAGTCCCCAACTGATTGACTTTCATCTCTGAAAAGACACAAGTTACTGTAGTACACATTTTAAAAATTGTACATTGGATTCTAAGGTGGGGAATGATTCTATTCCCCCATCACCATCTTTTCTGTTACTTGTAAAAGCCTCGTATTTGTTCTTTGCCTCGGAAGCCAGAATTTTCATCCTAATTTGTTTAACAACCGTCTGAGCACTGTACAGGTTGAACTGCTTTGGGTTTCCCACTTTAGGTATCAGTTTATCAGATCTCACAAATCATTGGATATCTCCTCTCCTTTTTCCTACTCCTCTTCCTTCTTCTTTTTCATATTTCCTTACTTTTTCATATTCCCCCTTCTAACAGGTGAACTTATTATTTTGAACAGATGCTAGACTGACAATCCTGAATAATGAAGTCTTCTATTTATCCACAGAGTAACTGATCTCAGAGCAGAGCTGGAGATGAACTACAAGGTTTAGGTGGAAATTTACCTCTTGCCCACTCTATCTGCAAGTTGCTTTGTGCAGTTTAATATGAGCTTGGTAGGTCAGTTTAATACCATCAACTATTTCACATAGCCAACAGTGATTTTTCCTGTTGTTCTGACAATCCACTTTGGATTTAAAACAGTGTCCATTATAATAGGCAGAATAAAAAAGAGCAAATTGGCATTTCAATATGAAAATAATTTACATGTTTGCTGTTTAAGGTTAATTAACACAGCATTTTTTCACATAAGTTTTTCAACTATATTTGGATTTCTTATTTGCTTTTTGAATCTTAGCATAACTGATGTCATCATGATCCTGTAGTGATACAAGTAAATGAAATTAGCTCAATTTTGATCCCAGATGAAGAAGGGTTAAAGCTGGAAAGGCCTGCCTAGATGCCCATCACTACAGGCTCATGCCCACATAATAGTTATGGCATTACTGGTGTTACATAGTCCCAAGCATCAGCCCCCTTCCTCTTTGAAGTCACTAAGGGAATGTTTGTCCATATTCTTAGTTACTTCACAGCTGCTTGCCTTTCAGAACTATACCTGTAACTTAGCTTGGCTTGCTGGTTTTCTTACAGCTAATTTGAAGTTCACTAAATGTTGTGTTGAATGTTATCATAGCTGTGGAGATAAGGACCTCATTAAAGAAACTGAGAATGTCTAAGCATTGCTATCATAACATAACTAGCTCCCAATCTGTATAGTTAGCTTTTTATATGGGTTTATAAATCAGAACAGCTCACTGGGCTAGCATGTTTAAGACATGTCAGTCTCTAAAGCCAACAGCACAGAGGAGTGATTATGTAATTAGCATAATGCCTAATTGTCTTGGAGTCCCCAGCCTGAATGACCAGGTATTTCTTTAATTCAAGATCAAGGCATGATTTCTGCCTTTGTACATCTTGAAACTCATGTCTTTGGTAAAGATGACATTAGAACAAAAACCAAACTTCTCATCTACCAGCCTGTTGTAATCCCTACCTCATTATACGAGTGTAAAACTTGGATGGCATATTGGAAACACCTGAAAATTTGGAACATTACTATCAACAATTTCTTCTAAAAAGCTTTCATTAGATATTAATTGGAAAGAAAAGAGAATAAATACCAGTATTCTGGCTCAAGCAAACACCACCGGCATTGAAGCTCTGTTGAACTTAACATGTCATAAGAGGCTGCATCTACACATACAAATAATTGGGAACAGTTTCCTCTAGAGTAAAGTAATCTAGAGTAAACTCTCCTGGGCACATGTCTACACATGCAGGGAGGCTGGAGCAGATTTGTTGCTCCTAGAAGCAGACTTCTCTCACTCCCTGTGGCCCTACACTGGGCCACTGCAGCAGCCAGAGGGAGCTCTAAGCTCCCCCTGGGTGCTAGCTCGGGCTGGCAGGGAGCATGGGGCCAGGAGACAACTGTCTCCCAGCCCCCACTCCTCAATCATGAAGTGGAGCTGGGAGCTCCCTGATGCAGGGGCAGGGAAATATAGTCCCTGCCTGGGCTTCGGTGCTAGACCCCACCCCCACAGTAGGGAACAATCTCCTGCCCCTTGCTGACCAGAAGCACATTTACTCCCAGTCGGGTGTCTACATGCGTGCTACTCTGGAGTAAGTAGTTGACAGTAAATTTGCTATTTGCATTTGCAGGTAGCAAATTTACTTTTGATTAGAGCAAATTACTGTGCAGTACACAACTGCATGTGTAGACAGTGATACATACTGCTCAGTAATTAGCTCTAACTTCGAGTAAAGCTTCTCATGTAGTCGTACCAAGGATGTCTGACAACTGGCTCCCCAAACAGAGCCTATATGTTTAACATACTGAGGATCACCACTCTGGTGGTGGGCAAAAGAAGAGATTCAAGAACACCTTGAAGGCTAACTGAGGGGAAAAAAATAATATTAACAATATCTGGGAGGCTTGAGCACCGATTTGTGCCCAGTGACACTGATGTAGGAACAGGCATCGATCATTTTGAGTAAACTTGCCTCATTATGGAGGCAGATAGATGAGAGAGATGAAGAGATAGAGCTGTAGCCCTGACATCACCGGGATCTTCTCCTTCCTTCTGGAAATAATTGCCATGTCTGCATCTAAATTTAAGGATCTCGGATTGGCCTCATCAATCATCTCCAGACTCATCATTTACTGAATGACTGTCATCTTTGTATTGAGGGACTGCTGCCACCACTGAGGACTTCAAGTCTAGACAAGTATTGGCCTGGATATCTGGAGCTGTACCAAGTTGCCTATTTTTTCATTTAATTGTTTTCTTATAGCAACAATTGAAAATTATGTGGTACATTTTATGTAACATGATAAGTTTTATAACATCATCATTATCATACGTCACCAATCTTTAAATATTCGTAGAACATTCACAGATACTTTTCTTCATACTGAGATGTTGTCTTGAATGAGGAGTGTCTTGCTAAATGTTTAGCAATGTACAATGTTATGTTTCATTTCAGAGAAAGTATGTTAAGGCATTACAGTTAAATAAAGAAAGAATGGACATATTTTTAAAGGTATTTCAGTGTCTAACTATAAGAGGAGGTCTTCCTGGGACCGGTCTGCCATTGGCCCACCCACCTATTCCTGGGCCAATCACCTGCCTCACTCCTCTGCCACGCCTTGTTTTTCTTAATTGGTTCCAATTAGGTGGGAGGTTGCTCATTCTTGCCCTGATGCCAGGGGGGCTCTATCTGTGGCTCTGTTCCTCCCCTACACTGCAGCCCAAGCCTCGCAGATGGCATCCAGGTGACACAATGCTCCTGGCCTACGGCCAGACCAAGCTTAGCCCTCATTGTCAGGCCTCAGACACACATGAATTCATGCCACCCTCCTCTCACTATGGCCTCTCACACTCCACCTCCCTCTCACAGATACCACTTTGCTCCCTCTTGGAGAAGGCCCCTTTGGCCATAGGCTTTATCTAGCACACAACTTGGGTAGCAGACATACCACCTTTTGGGCCTCTCCCACGACCCTCACCAGAGTAGTGGCCAAGCTTGCCCTGGCCCCTCCTGAGGCAACTGTACACACTGGGGCTCCACATCTGCCCCCCCACACTGGGGCCTACCCTTACTGGGGATCCACATCTTTCACCCCGTCACTGGGGCTATGGGGCTTCTGTCCCCAGTGGGGGCTCAGGTGGTCATAGCTGTGCCTGGCCCCAACCGCTACCCACAGTGTTGTAGGGGCTATGGGTTATTGGGACACCCCAACCTGCCTTTCACCAGGGTGGTAACTGGTCTGGCATTTTCCTGGAGGCTCCTGTACCACTGAGGGCCTCACCAGGCCACCCACTCCCCACAGGGTGCAGTTTTAGATCATGCTTGTTTGCTTTCAAAACACTAGTAATTACAATAAACAAGTATTCTGGTTTTCATACCTCACCTGAAGGATATTTCCTGTAGTAGCAAGGTCTCTAGAATTAATCAGATATTACAGATGTGTAGTGAGTTATGGGGGAAAGTGATAACTACTTAATCATCTGTACAAAAATATAGCTTTGAAATGGCATAGAATCATATAAAAATAATGATGGAAAGAATTTTAAGAGATCTAGTGCAATCTCTAGCTCACAACAAGATTATCTTTGTCTAAATTTTCCCAGACAAAAGTTTATTTAACCCAAACTTAACAATTTCTCTAAGAAAGGAAATTCCACAATTAATCTATATGATGTTCCAGTCTTTATTTACCTTCATAGTTACAAAGCTCCTCCTAAATCCAAATACAACCCATATCTCTGTTGTTGCATTTTAAAACCATTATGTCTTCTGTCCGTAAGGATAGAGAGCACAATTGTCTGCCATTTTCATAATGACCTTTTTGTGTTTGAATATCATCAAGCCATCTTTCATAATTCATTTCCAAATTACAATAATTCCACCTTTTCTATCATCTCATACAACATGTTTTCAAGATCTCTAATAATTTTTTTGCTCCTCTGGACTCTCCCATTTTTCCTTGCCTTTCTTCAGGTATGATGCCAAAAACAGGACTCACTACTGTGAGTGAGGCCTTGTCAGTTTTGAATAGAGTGACAGAACCTCTTTGTGTGACTTGTTTGTAACATTCCATGACTGCTAGTACATCCTGGTATGCTATTAACTTTGTTGCAACATTAGTAAACTATTGACTCATAATCAACTTGTGATCCACTTATAATTTCCATATGCTTTTTATGCTGCACTGCAGCCTAATCATTGCTAGGCTACACTTGCTACACTTTCATAGATTTTCATAGACATTAGGGCTGGAAGGGACCTCAGAAGATCATCGAGTCCACCCCCCTGCCCCAGGGGTAGGAAGTCAGCAGGGATCGTAGGATCCCAGCAAGATAAACATTCAGATGTCTTTTGAAGGCGTTCAGAGTAGGTACTTGAACCACCTCTGGTGGCAATCTATTCCAAACCTTGGGGGCTCAGACAGTAAAGAAGTTCTTCCTTATGTCCAGGCTGAAATGGTCATGGAGAAGCTTGTGACCATTCAACCTTGTCATCCCTTGGGGTGTCTGGTGAACAGACATCCCTCCAGATCTTGGTAAGCACCCCTGATAAACTTATAGGTGGCTACCAGCTCACTCCTTGTCCTGAGCTTATCCAGGCTGAACAGTCCCATGGCTTTCAGATTCTCTTCATAAGGCCTGCTTTCCTGACCTCTGATCATGCACGTGGTTCTCCTCTGCACCCTCTCAAGCTTCTCCACATCCTTTTTGAATTGTGGAGCCCAAAACTGGATGCACTACTCCAGCTGTGGCCTCACCAAGGCTGAGTACAAAGGGATAATGACATCCTCAGATTTACTTGTGAAGCATCTGTGGATGCAAGCAAGTATTTTGCTTGCTTTACTAGCAGCAGTATCACATTGCAGGATCATGTTTATCTTGTGGTCAGTCATAACCCCCAAGTCCCTTTATCCATAGCGCTAGCCAGCGTAGCACTGCTGAGCCTACAAGGATGCTGCAGGTTTTTCTTCCCAAGGTGGAGAACCTTGCATTTTTCAGTGTTAAACAGCATCAGGTTCTCATCTGTCCATTTCCTGAGGCTGTCAAGGTTTGCCTGGATTGCCCTCCTGTCCACAGGTGTGGAAGCTTTACCCCAGAGTTTGGTGTATCGGCAAACTTGGCCAGTCCACTTCTGATACCAATGTCCACATCATTAATGAAGATGCTAAACAGTATAGGCCCAAGAACAGAGCCTTGGGGGACCCCACTGGTCACAGCGCACCACGACAACTGACTTCTGTCAACCACCACCCTCTGGGTCCTACCACGGAGCCAATTCCCCAGCCAGTGGATTGTGGTGTGGCTGAGGCTGCAGTTAGCCAGTTTTACTAAGAGGTGATTATGGGATACCAGATCAAAGGCTTTTTTTAAAGTCAAGATATACAACATCAATCTCTTCTCCTTTGTCCAGGTGATAGGTCACCTGGTCATAGAGGGAAATGAGATTGGTCAAGCTAGACCTACCCACAACAA
>NW_017729025.1:106938754-106950220 GCF_001723915.1 Gavialis gangeticus | reverse complement strand
AATGAGATTGGTCAAACAAGACCTACCCACAACAAACCCATGCTGGATATCCCTCAGGATGTTGCCATCAGCCAGTCTGTTAAGAATGACCTCTTTAATAATCTTTTATAAGACCTTCCCCGGGATAGAGATCAGGCTGACGGGCCTATAGTTTGCCGGATCCACTTTCCTCCCTTTCTTGAACATAGGCACCACATTGGCCTTTGTCTTCACATTAGGTATGTGGTATTGCTTTTTGTCACTGCATTTTATATCTCAGAACTAATATGCTTTGGAAAACCTTTTTTCAGCCTATGCTTTGGGTAGGCTGCTTTCCAATTAACCCCTTTATCTCTGATAGCACATCTTAATTTATCCTCCTTTTTTGTTTCAATATTCAATAAGTTATCTAAAACATTCATGTTAATATGTTGGGTCTGGAAAGAAAGACACATATGTATATGTTGTAATATTTCTTTTGAAAGATTGACTAAAGCATTTTCAATATAGTTAATCCAGGGCCATGATACTTTGCCACAAATTGTTCTTAACCTCTGCACAATTCCATCAAATGCAATAAATCCAGACCTGTATTAACCTCAGAACCAAAGACCAATGTTAGAAGGCTGGGGAAAATGTAAATGCAGTGCAAGTATCTATGCAGCACCATAATCAGTTTATTTCCAAATAGAAATAACTCCACAGCTTAAGCACAACTTTGGAAAAGATACATAGAAAATTGCATGTCAAGATGATAAATCTGTCAATTTATAAAACTGCTTATTGTTATGGGCATGACATTGACAATAAAATGAGAAAAAAACCTTATTCTGGAAAGGTTCAGCTACAAGAAACATGCCACACCTGCTTTTCATTTACATTTACATGAAACTGGTTTCTTTTATTCCTTCTGGCCAAAAAGAGAATGAAAAAAAACAAAAGAACAAAAGAAAGCCTTTTTTCTACTCTTTAAAATCTTTATTACAAAAATATTAAAAACAAAAAAGTAAAAGTGCAAAAATGTGTAGCATGAAACACTTGTCAATAACAAAAACACCATGGGTGCATCTGAACGAGATGCTATGTCAGCGGGCACATAGCATTAATGGGCACAAACCATGACACTGATGCTACTGTGCAGTAGTGTGGGAAAAAAACCCTTACACTGCCAGGACTGCACAGTAATGCAGGTTACTGCACAGTGTGGTGCACATGTAGATGCACCACATATCACCAGAGACTGAAAACCTCTCTCCATGCCCTTTACGGAGTTACACAATTAGACGATTTCCAGGGTAGCTGATTGCACGACCTCTGGAGGGAGCCTATTCCATAATCTGGACACACTAGCTGTGAAGATGTTTTCCTAATGTTGAGCCTGAAATGGTCTTCCAGGAGTTTGTGACCATTTCTCCTGTTTTTTTCCCCAAGGGTACCCTGGTGAACTGTTGTTCACCGAGTCCTTGATGCACCCCTGATGTAGCGGTAAGCTGCTACCAAGTCCCCACTCAGACTTCTCTTCCTCAGGCTGAAGATTCCCAGGTCCCTCAGCCTGTACTCGTATGGCTTGCCATGCAAGTCTCTGATCATCTAATTGGCCCTTCTCTGGATTCTCTCAAGCTTGTCCACATCCTTGTTAAAGTGTGGTGCCCAGAACTGGAAGCAGGACTCTATCTGCAGTCTCACCAATGCTGAGCAGAGCAAAAGAATCACTTCCTTGGTTTTGCTGGAGACGCATCAATTGATGCACACCAGAATATTATTTGCCTGGCTGGCTACAGAGTCACACTGCTAGCTTATGTTCATACTGCAGTCTATTATTACCCCCAGGTCTCTTTCATTTGTTATACTGGTCAGATTGGCATTGCCAAGCCTGTAGCTGTGCAGGGGACTGTTTTTTCCCAGGTGGAGCACTTTACATTTCTCGATGTTAAACCTCATTTTGCTTTAATCTGCCCAACTTGCCAGCCCGTCTACTTCTGCCTGTATCTGTAGCCTATCTTCAGGCATGATCCTACTTCCCTATAACTTGGTGTCATCTGCAGACTTGGCCAGTGAGCTTTTTACCCCCACATCCAAATCATTGATGAAAATGTTAAAAAGCACTGGACCAAGCAGGGACCCCTGAGGGACACCACTGGCCACTTCTTGTCAATACAACACAGATCCATCCAGTAGAAATCTCTGGGTCCTACCCCACAGCCAACTTCCTATTGACCTATCTTTCTCACAGTTAAGTCCATAATCTTCCAATTTTTTCATGAGAACATCATGGGATACCAGTTCAAAAGCTTTTTTGGAAGTCAAGGTATACAGTCTCACCCTGCTCTCTCTTATCCAGGTGGTGAGTTACTTGATCATAAAAGGAGATGAAGTTGGTAAGACAAGACCTACCCATGATGAAGCCATGCTGGCTGTTGTTCAGAATCTTACCTTCTGCAAGCCTATAGCATATAGACTTCTTGATAAATTTTCCCAGGATTTACCCTGGGATAGAAGTTAGGCTAATTGACCTATAGTTAGCCTCTCTCCTCCTCTTCATGAAGATGAGCACAACATTGATCCTCTTCCAGTCCTCAGGGACTTCTCTGGAGTGCCACAAGTTTTGGAAAAACATCATCAGGGGTTCTGCTATGACTTTGGCCAGCTCCTTCAGCACCCTCAGATGAAGTTCATCCAGGCCTCCTGATTTCAAACTGAACCAGTTTGAGGGTATCATCAGAGATGACCCCTGTTAGCTAGTGTCTGCAGCCTTTCAGTATTACCATCTTGGTCTATCCCAGGAGGAAGTTGGCTAGGCAGATCACATTCCCTTTAGGCTCTCAGTACAGGATAGAGAAAATGTAAAGTCTTGGAGAAGTCAACGTACAGCATGTTTAAAAGGGCATTAAGGGCAGAAAAGAGTGGCTGCAGCCAGGGGCAGTCCAGAAAGGCACCTTCTCCTGCAGAAAGGGATGGCTGCCAGTCCCTCAGGGTCGAAGTGCCAGACCCATGGTACCCATGGTCAGGGCCTTGTACACTAGGTGCCACCAGAAATCACCAATTATTTTATCTATGATCAGCTTTTACAGACCAGGAAGTCTTGCTCTGGTGTTGCTGCCATTAGGCATTGCCTCCAAATTATGTCAGGATGGTCAGTGATGACATGGTGCACTTTCACTATCCACATGTACAGTGCCTTCTTAGAGGATCTCAAAACAATACCACCACTGTTTTTGATGAGTATGGAGAGAGACAGAAAGGTACTGGGTTCACCACTGTCATCACTTTCTGTTCTAGAAGAAGTAGGCAGCAATGAAAGTAGTCTGTTTAGAGAACTGTCAGGGAGGGCTCATCATTTGTGCAGGTGGTCCTCCAGGGCAGCAAGTGCATCTATGGGAAGGGCAGGTTTTACTTCAGCAAAGAGTTGCAAAGGAAAACAGATAATGCAGGCCTGGTTTGTTCAGTCAGGGCTTTTGCCAAGAGCCAGGAAGACCAGTATGAGTTAAGGAGTTATATAACCATAGAATCATAGAAATTTAGGTTTGGAAGGGACTTCAGGAAGTCATCTGGTCCAACCCTCTTCTCAAAGCAGGTCCAACCCCAACTAGATCTTTCCAGCCAAAGCTTTGTCTAGCTGGGTTTTGGAAACCCCCAAACAAGAAGCTTCCACCACCTCTTTGGGTAACCTCTTCCAGTGTTTAACTAACCCTCCCTCATGAGAAAATTCTTCCTAATATCTAACCTAAACTTCCTTTGCTGCCACTTGAGACCATTGCTTCTTGTTCTGTCATCTGCCACCACTGAGAATATCCTAGCTCCATCCTCTTACAACCCCCCCTTAATAGCAGTCTTTAACTACTTGAAGTCTCCTCGGTCTCCTCTTCCCGAGACTAAATAAGCCCAGTTCCATCAGTCTTTCCTCATAAATCATATCCTCCAGCCCCCTCACCATTTTTGCTGCCCTCCACTGGACTCTCTCCAATTTGTCCACATCCTTTTTCATAGTGGGAGGCCTACAACTGAACACAGTACTCCACATGTGGCTTCACCAGTGCTGAATGGAGTGGAATAATCACATCCCTTGACCTACTGGCAACACATCTACCAATGCAGCACAGGATGCCATTAGCATTCTTGGCAACAAGGGCACAGTGCTGGCTCATATTCAGCTTATTGTCCACTGTGACCCCCAGGTCCTTTTCTGAAGAGCTGCTGCCCAGCCAGTCACCTCCAGCCTGTACTGCTGTATGGGACTGTTCTGTCCTAAGTGCAGGACTTTGCGCTTGTTCTTGTTGGAACAAGTTGGTGGGTCAGCTTCATGATGTGCAACCAGACCAACAATACAATGTGACTTCCGGAGGCAATGCTTGCTGCCCCTTGCTCAAAGGTCAAATTATAGACCAGGGACTTCAGTGGCAGCTCTGGAAATTTCAGGCACTCACCCTATGGTTCTAGTCAGAAGGAAACCTGGCTTGGGAGAAGGT
The DNA here is from genome assembly GCF_001723915.1 of Gavialis gangeticus. Lineage (NCBI taxonomy): Eukaryota > Metazoa > Chordata > Crocodylia > Gavialidae > Gavialis > Gavialis gangeticus. Next base: position 106,945,775 of record NW_017729025.1, on the reverse strand, counting down.
ATGGTAGAAGAGTGGGAGGGTGCCCCAGCTGAAACCATCAGGATCTAAGAGGAAAATTTTCCTGATTGATGTTAAGGTCACCCACTCAATTTAGGAAAGTCAGGGCCAGCCATCATTGTGGGAACAGTTCAGCAGCAAAGAACATGTTCTGGAAGGCTTGTTGGCAGAAGGCAGCCACCCTGTTTATTAGGTTGATCAGGCCCTGTCCCCCTTCTTTGATGGGCAGAAAAAGGACAGGTCACTGAAGCCTGTTCCAGAAATCCATAAGTTGCTTGTGGAAACTTTTGAGCAGGAAGACTGTTGGGTTGAGAGTGGCACACCTGTGCCACAGAGTAGTAGCTGGCAGGACGTAGATGTACAAGACCGAACCATGGTAGGAGAGACTTGGCAGGGGCCAGCACCATCACTGTAGTTGCATCTTAATTGTGTTAACAAGGCCCTCCTTGTTCTTGGTTAGATAGGCCAGCCTGCCTAGAAAATGCCCAGAACTTTGAAAATCATTCAAGCACAAGGGTAGGCCTCCAGTCAAGTATGGGGCCTCATTGTTGGTTCAGGTGCCCAGAAGAAGTGTATCAGTTTTGGCTCAGTTGATATGGATGTAAGTGGAACTCTTTTAGGCTCACTGAAACTCAATCAGGGACTGGACATCACCCTCTCTGCTGTTCACAAAAACATGTAAAATCATCAGCGTATGCTGTCACCTTAACTGGAGGTACAGCAGCCAGGGCTACAGCCAGTGGGAGGGTTAGGCCTGTCAAATGCTGCCACAGCACATGGGACAGTATCTCAATGGTTAGAGCACAAAGCATTCCAGAGACGGGGAAGCTGCTGGATGCCCCTATACTGTGGGAATGGGGCACATAATGCTCTGCTCACCGTCAGGAGGCTAGATATGTTCTGCTGCAGGAATTGGATGGCTGAGGTATAGAGATGTGCAAGGGAAAAGGCTTCCAGAGTATGGAATAATAAATCATGGTTAACCTGATCAAAGGGTTTTTCTTGGTCCAAGTAGACAAAGCCAGTGTCCAGGCCAAAGATTTCTGTGGCTGCAAGCAGTTTACATAGCAGAAACAGGTTATTCTGCTCTGGGCTGTTCTGTTGGGTTACACAAAGCTGTCTTCTGCATTTACAACCAAGGCCATGGCCATTTTAAACTGTCAAAGCCAGGGCTTTGTTCGGGGTTTTTTAATTGGTACACAGGATTGATACTAGTTGTTAATTCTTAATCTCAATGAGACTTCCTTTCTTCCTCAATAGAATGAGGACTGCTCACTAGCAACACATTAGTAGGATCCCATCTTCAAAGCTTTCTTGGAAGTTGTTCAGGAAATTGGGGCTAAGGAGAGACCAGGAAGCCTTGCAGAATTCACTGGGTAATCCAGACAAGTGTAACACCTTCCCCATGGTGAGGCTTTCAATAGGAGTTGTTAGTTCTCCCAAGGATAGCTCCTATTTGAGCAAACAGCTCTGTATAGAAGCTAACAGCATGTTTTCAGATCTCAGCAGGGGCTGCGAGCACCTGGCCTGATGAGGTTTTAGGTGGCTGTAGAAGGGGACCCTTACCCCTGCTACTGGAAAGAATCAGGAAAAGTATTGCAGGAGGCAAGCTAGGTGAATACAGCCTGAAGAAGGTTGAGTTTCAGGGCTCTGAGCATCTAATGAAGGGTTTGAGAGTCCTTTGGGCAAACTTGGGACTTACAGTACGTGGTCCCTTTTTTCCAGAGGCAGGCCAGATGACTGGCAGGGAAGGATTCAAGAGCCTTATAAGCCCAAGCACAGGGCTAGGAGGGCAATCTAACCTAAATCCCCACAAGTGCTGTAGCAATTCTGGGAACAGTTAAAGGAGAGAGAGAAGTTATTTGTTTGTTTTGGTTTGGGGTTTATATAATTTATGAGGTCCAAGTGGTTTAAAAGTGAGGATGTCACAGGTGAAATTCCTGGATGGCACGCTATCTTATGTGGGACCAAAGCCCAGATACAGCCCTGCAAGGGTCTGAGACCCAATGGGCTGCAAGGGGAAAAGGCCTGAGGAGGGCCTGAAGCCCAGGAAGGGCTGAAGCACAGACAGGGCTGGGGGCCCAGGGTTAGCAGAAGAAGCAGGAGCCCAGAAGGGGCTAAAGCTCAAGCATAGTCAGAGGCCAGTGGCAGTTAAATAGGCTGAAATGCATAAAGGGATGAAGACCAGATTAGACCAAGACAGATGAAGCCTAGGATGGCCTGGGGTGCAGACCAGAGTGAGATGGGGCCAGGGGCCTAGACTGCAGCAGCTCTGCATGCCCTGCTCCTGCCCACAGCGCAGCATCCCCGCTGAGAAGAGGCTTGCACTCCCCAGGACACCATGACAAGGGCTGCTGCCCCATCAGGGTCCCTAACCCCCTACCCCTCACTGCTTTAGCAGCAGAGATGGGGCATGGACAGATGCTGGTGACATTGCCCCCTGAGGTGAAGGGGGTATGGAGGAGGTTATTCCTCCCTCCCTACCCTCTTCCTCCCAAGGAACACCAGGCAGGGTATGTCTGGGTGGGTGCAAGTCATGGAGGTGGCAGCTGGGGCTGGCAGATCCCCGCTACAGCCCCTGGTGAGACAGAGGACAGACTGGGGAATAACGCCCCTCCTTGCCCACTTCACCATGCCATCTAGAATCCAGCCACACCCCCACGCCTAATGCTGGAGCAGCAAGGGGTAGGGGTCCTGACAGACCCTGCCTGGGGTTCATGGCAATGGGACAGGGGAGGCAGAGGGAGAGTATATCTCCCTCCCTCCCACCATTCACTTCAGGCTGCTAATGGGGTTGGTCTTGAGCAGCAAGTGGGGAGGGAATGCCTGACAGGGGCTGCTCTACCACTGACAGGTGGACACTAGTTGGGGTCCCAGGGGGAGAGGGAGGGAGAGGGGAATAAACCCCCTTTCTGCCCCTTTCACCTTAGAGGTTCATGCTGGGCCAGTATCTGGCTGGGGACCATCTGGCCATTCTCTTTCCCCCTGCAAAAGCCTGGCAAGGGCTGATTCCAGATACTCCAGACATACACACCCACCAGACAATCACTCCAGACACACCCTAGGGTCCCTGCAGGCCAGGGTGTGGATTTAAAACTTTCCCCAGTCATACTCAGGGCCGCCAGGGCATGCCCCCTCCCTCAATTCAGCTTCCCCCACTGTGGAATGGAAGGGGTGGCTTACTCTAGTACCCCATGGCTTCTGGCCTGAGACACTGTAGGCAAGTGGCTATATTTCTGGAATCAAAAGTGAATGTTTATTCATTTGCAAATCAGTTCAATCTACACAGGTTAAATGAACCTGCAAACAATTCAGGCTCGAGCTTTTTGAATATCTGTACTTAGCCTGAGAGATCATCTAGTCCACACCCTGCCTGATAGGATCATACCTATCCAAATAATTTTATCCAAACCTCTTAGCAAAACTACACAATTATCTCTGACACAACACAACTCAACACAGCACAACATATGGCATCCCAATTTGCTAAAGGTAAAGGGGGGGTAGGAGGGGGTATAACAGCCCACATTCTACTGCTACAAAGGTTGTTAACAATTATGCTCAAGACAACCCCAGAAGAGGATCATGCCCCCCACTACAGAGGAAGGCAAAAACCTCAACAGTCCATTCCAGTCTGACCATGAGATAAAATTCCTTCCTGCCCCCAAATATAGTAATTGGTCTGACCATAAACAGAGGAGCAATACTCTCTAGCCAGGAACCTCCAGGTTTTTCACAGCAGGAGCACTGGCACACCTCAGTCACAATCCCCAGCGAGCTGCAGCCAACACCCAATGGCTCTATGGAATCCTTAAAAAAAGCATTCATGTAGCAATAAGAGGGGAAAAAATAAATTCCCTCCCAGCCCTATGTAGCAACAAGCAAAGGTCAAAAGCATAGGGAATACCCATAGTAGAATAAAGGCATAGCTATGACTAGATCATCCCTGACTAATGCCTGTCCACCCTTCTCTTGAATACCTTCAATGATGGAGATACTGAAACTTTCTTAGACAGTCTATTCCTAGATCTGGCCTTAGGGGTGGGAGATGTGGGCAACCACCCAGGGAACCACATACACAGATGCACATGGAAAAGTGTGAGCAAGTTGCATGCACAGTAGTGCTCTTCCCTGCCCTTTCCTGCCTCAGCTGATCCCTGCTTCAGGCAGGAGGGGTGATGCTGAGCCCGTCCTGCCCCCTACCTCCAGCCACTGTTCAGGAGGAGCAGACTGGGCAGTGTGAGTGGTAGTAGCAGTACCTGCCTACCCACCTGCCTGATACACCATGCTACTCTGCCTCCATGCTGGACTGTGCCCCATGCCCCTGCCTGCCTGTTTCTGCCTTCAGCAGTGCCACTGACTTGCAGGAATGGGGAAGGAGGGGGGAGGAAAGGGTGTGAGAGGGCATGCCGAGGAGGACACCAAAACACAAGTTCACCCAGGGTGGCATTTTCCCTAAGTCTGCCACTGCCTCACTATTCTAATAGTCAAGCGGGGTTTTTTTTTTCCCCTGCTATCTGGTCTAAACCTACTTTGCTGCAACTTCAGGCCATTGGTTTGTCCTACTCTTTTTCTACATTGGAGGAAGGAAGGAAAAATAAAGAAGATAATGAAAGGAGGGAGGGAGGGAAGGAAAGATCTATAAACCCATCACCACACCCGAAGAACTTTCTATGAAAAGTAGGCTTTATATAAAATAAGTCTACCTCACTATAGACTCCAGTGCACTGGTTCTCTGCTTGGTAAAATAAAGACTCCAAAAATGTAACATAATTCCAACTTTTCACTGAATGTGAAAGTAAAATCATCAGCTTCTTATTCTCTTGAAAGTAAATTTTTTTTTATATTTAATTCAATGATGAATTCCAAGGTGTTGACTTTTCATCCCAATTTAGGATCAAATCAAATTCTCAAATATCAGCATATCTCACGGTACAGAAATTCCAGTTGTCAGCTATTTCACTATTCCTGATAAACAAAGCATGGATTGAAATACAATTTACCTATATTTTACTCTTTATAACATGTATATTGGATAAACACAGAAACCCTAGTACACTTTCTCTGCAGTATCTCCTGTTATTAGCTTTAGCTAAAGGAAATATAATCTATTCTACTGCAATATAACTTCAGATCAAAAAATTCACAAAGGCCTTCATGGTATTTCATAAAATAAATAGAAATAGATCATTCCATAAAAGCACGCACATTTGCTTTGGCTCAACTAAAGAAAATATCTTCAGTACCAAGAAAAAAACCTCTTGTTTTATCCTGAAAAAGACAGATAGTTTCTCAAACATAAAGTGCAAGGAGAAGAAATTCAAGCAAGACATTTGAATATTTCAAACATCTGCTTCCCCTTGCACTGTCCTTTCAGTTTTCTCTTTTTGATTTTTCTTTAATTTAGTTCTCTTTCAGAGATGAAACAAATAATTTATCCAAGGATTTTCACTTTTTCTGCTTGTAGCATTATGATTTCCTTGAATATATTCATTATTCTAAAAATATGTAGCATTTCTTCATGTGCAATTTTTCCACTCTGCCAGTTGATCATAAAAGTTCTCTGTGGCTATCTGATATTTGTCATTTAGTCTGTGTTGGTTAGTATTATTGATATGAAAAGCCTATGGTATTACTCTGACCCCTGATTAAATAAACATGATATTCTATTTAAAATGAGGATAAGTGACCCTCACATGTAAAGGTGAGTTTAAATTAATCATCAATGCTGATTTGTTCTGACAAAACCTGAGAACGTGACTGTCCATAGAAAATGGATGCATACATCTCATGGGCATAGTCAAAACAATTCATTTTCATTCTTTAGAGGGAGTTCGTTAAGTGTTGTGCAACACTGATGTCTATAATGCAATATTTGATCTTGGTCTTGCAATCCTATCTGATAAGATGAAACTATGGATTCCTGTACGTGTGGGAATGCTGCCCTGACACAGTGTAATTACATCACTTCAGAGTAGACTTGATTAATCAAGTCTACTGGAGCATGCTAATTAGTGCACTCCAGCAGATTCTGTGTCTTGTATATTTAGCATCCCCAAGCTTCAAAATGGCAGTGGGGCACTTTAACTAAAGCTCGTCAAACAATCTTTAGTTAAAACACTTCCATTTTGAAGCACAGCACGCTGAATACAAGAGACACTATGGTCACTTGAATTAGAGTGACTCTCAGAGCCACTCTCATTAAAGCACTCTGAACCCCCATCCCCACTGTTGGCACTGGATTCACAACCCAGCCCTGATACCCTGCTCCAGGTGAGCATAACCTTCAGACCAACCACAGCTCCTCCGGTTGATAATAGGCAAATTTTATTGATACACAGTGATAGGAAATAAGAGCAATGAAGGCAAAGCAAGCAAAATTATTACAACATACATTACCCATATTCCCAGTGCACAGAATATACACAAGGCAAGCAGTGTGTTCAGCCAGTATGTAAATGCCACCTTGAGGTTCTCTGCTTGAATGTCCAATGTCAGCAACCTTGGAGGTTGGGGGCCAATGCCCTTGTTGCTCTGAAAACTCCTCCTTTTGTATTCTTTCTTCTATGATGACTCGTCATCTTTAGCCTTCATTGATTGGTCCCCCTATGGTTGTCATACTGTCTATGTTCTGTTGTCAGCCAGAATCCTATCTTCATAAACTCATCACATGCACACAACTTAATTTGGTCATTTCATTTGAAACTGGAAATCCCAAGGGTTTTTGTAAGTGGGTACTGTAGTCTTGGAGTCCTGGAGCCAGGCCTATCTTTATTGTAAAAATAAAGTTTGGATGCTTTTAATTTCCTAGGGTGTGTATGTCTGTTGGCCACAGACACCCTGTCTGCCTTGAAGGCTGTGAAACTGTGAGACAAACAGGTTTTTAGAAATCAATTAATCCTTGCCATTCCTCTAAAACATTGTTCTAACACAATATCTACTTTACCTACAAGCCAATTGCTTTACTTAAAAGCAAACCTCTAAATATCATTTTCTAGCAAGTACCCAGAGCACATATAAAAAT
>NW_017729025.1:106932182-106938647 GCF_001723915.1 Gavialis gangeticus | reverse complement strand
CCAGGCCTATCTTTATTGTAAAAATAAAGTTTGGATGCTTTTAATTTCCTAGGGTGTGTATGTCTGTTGGCCACAGACACCCTGTCTGCCTTGAAGGCTGTGAAACTGTGAGACAAACAGGTTTTTAGAAATCAGTTAATCCTTGCCATTCCTCTAAAACATTGTTCTAACACAATATCTACTTTACCTACAAGCCAATTGCTTTACTTAAAAGCAAACCTCTAAATATCATTTTCTAGCAAGTACCCAGAGCACATATAAAAATGTCCTATGTGGCTGCATGCAAACAATGAGGTCAGTGAGACTCTGCATAGCAGATGCTTCCCATCAAAAGAGCCATCAAAATCAAGGATCTCTGCACATGTTCAGGGGTCCACCCACCTATATACATGATTTGTGTGGTGCATGTTTAAGCAGTAATCCAAAGCAATCCATTACAGGTCAGTTCCAGGATGTAAAATATTTTCTATGTCACATATAGCATGATAAATCAATTCTGCATGGACTGCTGAGGAGACATGTGCCTTCAGGAGCCCATGGCATTCTGCACAAATGCATCTGGAACATGTATTATGATGCTATTTACTAAGAATATAGTTTATAAAAGGAGAGATTAATAGACTCAGAGCAAATGGAAAGGGACTACTGGTACTGATGAAATTAAATGATGTCTCAACAGCACAAATAGTCCTAGTTTTACATTGCCAGAAGCCACTTTCTTGCTCTGTCTTGTTTATTGTGGCATTAAAAGTCTGTCTCTTAAGAAGAAGAAGAAATTTTTAACTATTCTTTTAATCTGCTATGGCTAAAATTGCTATCTGGCCTCTTATATGTTGTTTTAACTTCTAAAACCTCCTCTTCCTTTCTCCTTTTAGCCATTTACTCAAAATGGTACTACCAAGAGCTTCCATGCTTAATATTCTAAGCATGTTCCTCTTGCATGTTTGAATCATCTTTGCTTGATCCCCATAATTCTCCCTTCTCCACTATTACAAGGTTCAAGTTTTAATTCTTCCCTTTCAATTTCATTCACAACACTACTCTGGTTTACTCTTGTCTGTGATTTCAACTTCACCTTATCGCACTGTCCTGCTAATCATGCTGGCTTTGTGTGATGAAAGTAAGCTGTGTTCTAGCCTGCAGTTCTTGGTTACATACAGACAGTCAAAAAGCCCTAGGGTGAATTGATTCAGTCCTTGCAGGTTAGTTAAGCTGCACAGACTAAATTGAAACAGAAGTGGACAGACATTTACCCTTTGATTCAGACAATGCAGCCACATGCCTGCAGTGGCTCAGGCCAGAAGCTGGGGGGAGCTAGAACACAGCTTTCTGGCTGGGTGTTCACTTCCTCTTCCTGCTGCCCCCAAGGTCCCTGGGATTTGTAGTCCAGAATTATAACATCAGGACTCTTCCTGCTTCCAGGTGCCTTGGATTTGTAGTCCATAGTTGCAGCCAGCAGTAAGTTTGGGCAGGGGGGAGGGGTGTTTAACTCCCCTCCCTGGCCCCAGACCCCAGCCAGGGTTTGCAGAGGGAGGGATGTGTGGAGAGGGAGACAGTGCCCCCCCCCCATAGACCTTGCTGTAATCCTAGCTGTGCTTGCCTCCCTCCACCCCCTCGTCAGCCAGCCCTCACTTCTCCAGCTAGAAAGCAGAGGAGTGGGGTCAGCTTTGTTCTCTGGAGCAGACAGCACAGCCCAACCCAACCCAGGGCTGCAAAATGCTGGTATGCTGGGGGACTCTGATGTAACTTGAACCAGGAAGGGGTTTGAGACAGAAGTTTCATAAACTGGTTTGACCCAAACCAGTTAAGTCTGATACTACATTCAGCCAGGTTTATTTTAAATCAGTTTCAGACATTTTGAAATTGGTTTATGTGCACTGAACTTCTGTTCTGTTACAGATTTAAACCAGTTTCTGATCACTTAATCTGCTTTATGTGCAACTTCCTTCCCTAGCCCTTGTGTATGACACTTTGAAGGGCTCAGTGTGAGCAGGCTTTACTGTGAATAGTTTCAAAAGCAGGGTATCTATATGCTCTTTTCACCCCAGGGGGAGATGGCACTATAAACGTGGCATCAGGGCCCAGAGAGTGCTCCCTGACTTATTTGTGTGACTTTATGTTTGATTGTATTGGGTAGATGTTGTCCCCTGATTAATGCTATATTTTTTAAATGTTATTTGTAGCTATTTTTGCCACTAATTCTATACTGTCATTGGATATACATAGGAAACTGCCTCTTACTTTAAACATATACATTTTTAGTTAAAAGATAAGAACCTGAACTACTTTTGGACTTGATAAATGTATTATTCATTGTTCTACAGTTCAAAAAAAATGATAAATATCTTGTTGTTAGTAGGGCTGTCTGGCACCTAAAAAAGACTGAAACTCTGAAAGAGTTGGAGGTGGAGAAAAATGTAGTCCCAGGAAGGACAGATACCAGGGGAAAAGATTGTACCAGGAGGAAATAGTAGATAGAAAAAAAGTGCCAGGAAGGACACAGAGAGAGAGAAAGGAATAGTTTCAGGGAGGATAGGGTACAGAGTCCAAGGAAGGACAGATTGAACTGGAGTGACACAATAAAGGTTATTTTTTTCTTGAAGCAGAATCTGCTATGCTATTTGGGATGTCATCACTCTTAATACCCCTCATTTAAAGATGAAAACACTCTGTCTGGGAGCTGTCCAGAAAAGATCTCTTGGAGGTGGCGGTACTATGGATCACCAGAGAAGCCAGGGACTGAGAAAATCCAAGATTTTAGAGCTGACTTTGGGGAACCCTGTAAGGAGAGGGAAAAGCTGTTTTTTGAGGATTTCCAAGACACAGCTTTCCCCCTTAAAAGTGTTCATCTGTGATGCATTGTTTTCCCATTTTCTTCCAGATAGCATTCTTCCATGTTTTCTCCTATCCCATGTGTAAAATGACCCTACAAGATCGTTCCATAAAACTGGCAACCTCCCTGTAAATAATTCATCAAGACTGACTTCATCCACAGTACCTACACATAAATAGCTAAGGCTGAGACACAGGTCATTTTTACCCTTTTAAGAAGAACAAATCTGGTTGTGATACTACAGTACATCTCCATGCTGCCTCATCATAATACAGATGAAGTGTTACTATTTTTATTTATTTTCTTCTCTATCACACTTTTGTTGGGGAAATCCTAACCTCCAATCTTGACAAAACTTCAGCACATGTTTACCTTCATATATGTGTCTAAACTGTAAAAGAGCCTTAGGACCTGATCCACTGATCATTGGAAATGATAAAGTGCCTGACACAATGGATGTGCAATCCTAACTGAAGATTCTGGGTGGTTCCGTTGTAATTTAGAATTCAAGGGGAGGCCAGATTAAGCATATTATTTTTATTAAGAATATTGCTTTTATTATCTATTGAACACGTTGAAAAACCTGATATTAATTTTTTGGAAGGAGTCTACATTTCCTTGCCTTTCTTTTTCCCAGTGAAAAACACAGTTATCAGGGATGCATGTATTTAGCAATGCTTTGTAAGGCAACAAAATGTCATAAAATAATATTATTTTATACTAAGAAAGATAAAAATAAAAACTGTAGAATAGCTTATTCTTTATTATACTAGTCCACATAATAGAGGAAAAAATATTAAGCTTTACTGTATTTACCCAAATATCAGATGATCCTGATTATAAGATAACCTCCCCAATAATTTGATTTTATAAATGGTAAGTTTATACATTTGTTATATTTTTTCAGGTATAGAATCTAATTATTGGCTTGCCTTGCCTTGAATGTGTCTTCCTCCCACTGCTGCAGCAGGGAAGATAAATCTGGGGATGGGGGGTCAGGTAGCCTCTTTACCCTCTTCTTCCCCCCAACTTTTTCTCCTGGCAGTCCCTTCCCCTCTTCCTTGATGCCAGACCCTGCTGTCTCTGGCCATATGGAAGTGAGAAGCAAATTTTAAAACACTAACCTAGAAATAAACATACCTGTAGTAACTTGTATATAGGGAAATTACTACACGTACACATCGACTTAATCAAGAATGGATTCTGTTTACCTCTTATGAAACTGCTGCAAATTTTAGCACAGGTACTCCATAAACATACATTTAAACAGAATTTCTGTACCTCTTTGTACGTACTGCAAACTATGGATGATGTTAGTCTAAAGCCAAAAGGCTCATGATTTACCATGTAGTTCATTGGGCTGGGCACTAGCAGACAACAGCATTTTATGCCTACATAAAAGTTTAGCACTACACAGTATGTGTGTGCATACCAGAAACCCCCTACAAAGGACCCATGTGCTAATTACCCCCCACCCCACATGCTACTTTAAATTGCCAATTACTCAAATCAAAAGTGAGACCTTATAAAGGGGAATAAGGCAAAATGCTGTGTTTATTGATTAAGTGAAGCAGATACATAAGCTTGAACACACCAGTCATACAAACAGGCATACACAAGCATACATACAAACAGACATATACAGACAAAACCACTGCAGTAAGATGTTATAGTTACCAGCAGAACGTACTTAATGTTAGCACTGGATGGCCAGCCCAGGCTCATTGAGGGTGATAAGCAAAGGTAAACAGATGTGCCTGTGCTCCAGGAGGTTGCAAAGAGTGGATTCCCTATCTTGGCTTGTCTGCATCTCACTTTTAAAGGGATTTCAAGTCTTCGTTCAGCATTGGGATTTTTCCATGATCAGTTTTTAATTAGAGGCTGTTCCTTATCCATTTTCTGGTTATTTCAGCTTGAGGTCATTCCAGTAAAGTTAGTATCTCAGAGTTGGTATTTCAGTCTTGAAGCACTGTGTAGTTCAAATAGCAGGGTATGCAAAATCCCTTCTTCTCACTATCTTCTTTGCACCTGATCACAGACGAGATCTTCACTCATCCATTAAGTAACATAATTAGTGTACTGTCTGGTAACTCATACATTGGTGCCTTGTTGTTTACACAATCAGTTAAATCTTCTTCTGTTTTCATGCAAATAGTTGCCATTCTTTCACTATTCACCCTCTCACACAGATACACATGTACACAGGGCATACAAAGTTCATTTACTCATGTCAGGAAGGGAACGAGCATAAAATGGAGTTTCAGTTGTTCATAAAAGACAAAAATAAAACTAATACAATCATAGAGGTTTATCAATTCAATGCTATTATCATTTAAGCATAATAACTAATATGCAAAAATTCATACTATACACACTCCTGATTGGAACTTCATACAGTATTCTTGTCACAAGTCCTGCAATCTTCCAAATATCTATATTCAGAAGGAGGTGCAGAGCAATTGGTTTGGCTCTGTCTTGGGCCACACTAATCATATGCCACATTCTGAGAGACAGGACAACAGAGGGTTCTGGGTAGGCTATTTAAGGCTCCATTCAGTGATGTTTGTCAGACAGTTAAGACTGGTGAAGAAACAGGACTCACTGGAAATGGAAAAGAATGGTGCAACTCAGGTGTGGGTGTGAAGAGGAAATTGAAGTCTATTGAATTTATTGGCTCACCATGACCTTAAAAAGGTCATCTTTGGGGGGGACTGAGTGCAGTGAGACCTACCATATATCTTATTCAGATGGATTACATTAGCCTATTCTTGCGATAGGTTCTTATCAGCTTGCTTCTCCTGGTGGTGACAGGTTTCAGAGATCTGACAAGGGAAGTAGTTCTCTATGGGCATATGACCAGATAGCAAGGGACCCCAATAGCTCATTTTGTCCAGTTCATATCCTGCTTCAGGTATGCATTGTGGGACACCAGGAACCTGATCATAAACAGACACTTATACCCCACAATTGAGGACTGCATTAAAATGGATTAAGTGAAATGTATTGGTACTACAGGAAGAGAGAAGAGCATGATGGGAAAGAAATGGCAACTCTCATATGGTGGTTGAGGGTCTGGCATAGACCTTTTCAGGGGCAGGCTCTCTGAGGAGGGCAGTGGGTGGGGGTACAGGTATGGAGACGGGTGTATGGGTGTGAGGATATGTAGTGCGAACTGTGTAATGGGTCTTTAATGGTTTAACTGTCAAAATGTACTTTGATCTACGAAGTGAACCACAAGGCCCCCTTGGTGGAATGTTGGAGGTAAAGTTATATATAAGTGGATGACTTAATTTTAGCTTTTACTTTATTTTAGCATACTGTAGCTGAAAGATCATAAGTCTGAGAGAGAAGCAGAGTCAATGATAAAAACTCACATGTACCATATTTACTCAAATAAAAGATCAGGTGTTCTACCCTTATCTTACATTCACATACAAGAAACCTCATTAAATACATTGTTTGTCATTAAATTGCTGCCAAAAGCAGCATGTTCTCAGTAATGGAAACCAACTGTAAAGTTGACTAAATGCAGCCAACATAACGATAAAACACATAGCCCATATAGGATAAACTTACTGATAGGAACATATCTTTTTTTATTTTTGCAAAAATATTTTTCTTTTATTTATATA
>NW_017729025.1:106928377-106931826 GCF_001723915.1 Gavialis gangeticus | reverse complement strand
TTTATTTATATATATATATATATATATATATATATATATGAAACAAAATATTCAAGATATTGTCTTATCTTCTGTTTAATGTTGACTGCCCTCTGAACAAGTCCAAGGAGAACTGGTGAACAGGTTTTAGAAACCTATGATCTTGTCGTTTAAGACCGTGGAAAATGAATTTGTCAATTCTTTGGTGACAGTTGCATCTGGCACTAAATATCATGTATGCAAGACAAAAAGGACACATCTACACATTGCTGTATGGCATCTACATGTTGTTGTATTTAAACACAGTATAGTAACTGCCCGTACTGTGCTGTGCACATGATGCACAGTTAGGTTTCACAGCTACATTGCTAATGACATATTGAAACAGGGGAGAGTGCTGCTATGGTCACATAGCTGCTGATCACATATAGACCCACTTGATCACTATGGTGCCGTAGTACACCATACGACACCATGGCACATCACTACATCACTGTAGGGTGACGTATAGATACCCCCAAAGAAACTAGTCAGTACCCCTGGCTGAAAGGAACCAGATACTTTTTAAATTTACTTTCCTTCAAAATCTCTAGCTATTTCAGACCATGAATCAGTTTTTGATACATGTTTTCATCAGTGCTAGTGTCTGTAGTGAACTCAGCGAATGATGAATATAGCTACATTCAGCATAGCACAAATTAAATTGAATGGCACAAGGGGACCTGCCTAAAAAGAATGAGAGGCTTGGAAGATTTTAACATCAGGCAGGATTGTGATGAGAAACAGGATAAGTCACTGGCAAGCAACTACTTCTATCCACTGAAGTGAAATGAAGTGGAACAATTGCTTATTTGGCTGTTCACATTTTAAAAATATGTCTCAGGCTCTGATTATAGTTAATTGTGCTGATAATAATAGTAACCATAAAAAAAGATTGCAGACAATACAAATTTGCATTGATGGAGCCTGTATTTTGGGTGGAGTTAAATACTGTTTTTTAAAATCAGTTTGGTAAAGAATTTTATTTTCTTTAATAAAATTTATAACTTGTCATGTAAAAAAATGAAGGTCTACTTCAGTATGTACAAAATTAATACTAGATACTTTGAAACCCATGAGTCTTTATCTTACTAGATCTGTGGGGGGGAGGTGGCAACGTGATAGGTTTATTGCCCATATTTCTATGGGCAGACACTTAATGGAATTCCATTAATATTAAGAAATTTTTCTAACATGTCTCATTGCTAACTTCAAGCCAATTTTTCAAGTTACAAGGGTTCTACCTTAGGGTGAAATCCTCACTCCAGTGAAATTTACTAAAAAAATTCCCATTAACTTCAATACAATCAGGATTTCACAGGTGGCATGAACAAGCTGGTTTAGACCATCGGTTTAAAACACTTCTGGTTGAAAATCATATATTCTCTTCATGAAAATATTTGAGGTTTAAAAATATGTTTTCTTCAGCTTTATGTTCTAAATTTATCGAGATGGGGGAGAGAGAAAAAGAGAAAGAGAGACTCACTCTAAAATAGCCATCTGGGATACAGAAGAACTAGTTTTATGTCTCCACTGTGCCTGGATTTCTTTCATCCCAGATGAATGCCTTCATCAATAGCAACTGGTTATTTTGGGGTGCATGTGTGTCTCAGTCTTATTTTAATAAAAAATTCCATCCTGGACCCAAGACACCATCCTGATGAATGTTTCAAATTATGCATTTCCATAAAAAAGTTTAGATATCAAAGAGTCTGCATGTTCTCGTGTTATCAATGAATGTTAAAAGGCAGCCTGATCAATCCAATGCTAAAAATTGTTACCAGAGTTAATGGGTCATCAACACACTGGCTCTTAAATGTTGTTACCATAAGAGTAGGCATGGTACTGTAGGTATGGCAAGCTACTTTTGAAAAAATATATATGTTTCTAGAAGCATACAAATTCCAACACAACATTTGTAAAATATTTGTCCTAATAAAATCTAACTTTTATTTTTGAAAGGCCTTTTTGCAAAGTTTTAGTTGTTTTAGAAGGTTTGGAGGTGGCCCAGACAGATACTATACAACCAAACACAATACACAAAAACAACACATTGTCTAAATAAAGGGAGTGAAAGGAATTGCGTGTTATTTGTGAGTACTTGAATGGTCCACAACTGGCTCTGTGAAAATGTTTCTGAGTCTTGACATTTCTATTAAATTTTGCCAAAAAAAATCTGAAAATTCATGTCTAAAATGGGTTATGTATTTCTCCATGATGAGTATCACATCCCATCCTACCAATGAAATTACATAGAATAAAAACACATTAACCCATGGATTAAGTGACCAATCAAATATTAGATATAGAGTAAAATTCATCTTATATTGGCATGAGGACTATAGACCCACTGTTAGGCATGAATTCCAGACAATATCTAGCATTGATGTTCTTTATCAAACCATAACATTAACATTATTTGCATATATATTGGTCAAAATTCACAAAAAATAACAAATCATAGGTAGAAATCATATTGGTTTCACTACAGTTTTCAAACTGTAAAAAGTCTATATTTGTCAGACAGTTTACTCAAAGTGAATAAATTAACTTGGTAAAACTGATAATTGTTGATTCTTATGTTTCTATTTTCATTCCATAGATTCATGTTTATTAATATAAATCTTCCAAAGTCTGTAGTGTGGCATTTGCTAGAGAGAATTCTGTCAAAGTCTCACAGGCTTGTCAGGGGCGGGTGCCCTCTTTGGCCTGGCATCCTCCTAGTGGGTGAAGTCAAGCTGAGCGGGA
This sequence comes from Gavialis gangeticus, assembly GCF_001723915.1. Taxonomy (NCBI): domain Eukaryota; kingdom Metazoa; phylum Chordata; order Crocodylia; family Gavialidae; genus Gavialis; species Gavialis gangeticus. The sequence goes on along the minus strand of NW_017729025.1, from coordinate 106,929,060 downwards.
ATACTGCTATACCTTTCCCCAGCCATTTGGTGATGTTAAATTCTCCTCTTTGTGTTCTGTTTTTCTTTTGTTCTCACCTGACACAACTTGATCTTGTTCTGGTTGATAAGCTAGTCCTGCTGGGGTGAATAAATTCAAGTTCATTGGAAAGATATCTTTATAGGGTTCTACCTCCCCTGCACCCCACCCTTACCACATCCAGGATGTTCTTCAGCGCTCTGCACTGGAATGCAACCCCCCCACCCCCTTCAGGCCATATACAATGGTCCTCTGTGGGGTGTCTGGCCTCTGTGTCAGACCCCTTTTTGTTGAGCCTTGAGTAAGCCACTCAGCAGGTCTATTCTGGACTTGAGCAGTAGTTCAATTAGGTCTCCCAAAATCTCTTCTTATTAGTCCTGAGCACAATAATCATCACTCAGTGTGCATGTGTTCCTCTATCTATCAATTCATTTTTACAGCCCCATCACTATCAAAACCAATTCAATAGACAATATAATGAGTGAGGATTTAGTTAGGGAGCTTCTGGAGGGGCTGGACGTCTTTAAGTCAGCCGGCCCAGATGATCTTCACCCTAGAGTCCTAAAGGAACTGGCTGGGGTCATTGCAAGTCCCCTGGCACGGCTTTATGAACACTCGTGGTGCTCTGGAGAGGTGCCAGAGGATTGGAAGAGGGCCAACGTGGT
>NW_017729025.1:106921728-106923377 GCF_001723915.1 Gavialis gangeticus | reverse complement strand
TTGGGGTGAATTCCCTTCACTGTTTTTGTTAGTTCCCCTCTGCAGTAGTTCTGAAAGGGACCAAACAATGATTAAAAAGTTTAAGTTCCCTCATGTACCCAGGGAAGATCCCCTCTACAGATTCACTTTAACAGTCCCAGAAATAAATTAATTTGAAAGCAAAACAAACATTTGCGGTGTGTTTGTGGCCCCAAGCTATGTACTACTTGCCTCCTTGATCACCTACTTGATTCCAGAGGTTCTACCATCTCTAGGTGCACTGCCCTGAATGCTCCAGCAATGGCTGCTGGCTAGGTTGGTGGTCCTCCAATAACATTCTCCAGTTACTGTGCACCTACTCACTGTGGTCAGTCCCAGGCAGGTGCCAACAGGAGAGTTTTCGGCCTTTCCTCCTCTGGGATCTTCCAGATTCTTGCCAGCTGCCCCTCTCCAGAGCCAGAAGCATTGGTGGTGGGCTAGCGTCGGGAAATAAAGAAGGAGCAATGGCTCCAGAAGCTCTGTGTGAAGTTCTGTTCCCCACTGACATTCCTCAGGGATAAGTTGCACAGAGGGGTCACTTTAGGGTTTTTCTCCCCTCTCAGGGTCTCTCCTTCTACACTGCATCTGTGTGTTCAATTAATGTGATGCAATAAATTCCAGAGCTGTTTGAGCCAGAGTCTCTGCTCACAGGCGCAGCATCTGCATGTGCACCTGGGACACCAGTAGTTTGAGCCAGGGGAGAGCAGAGCCCCACTCTGAGGGCCTTTTTTAGATTCACCAATCCAAACAATAAACACTAGTCTGGTTTGCCTTTTCTGCTCAGTGAGTCCTTCCCCACTAGGGGATAGCGCTTGGATTCCTGGACCCTGCTAGTCCCTTTCTTAGTCCATCTTAGGGGTCCTGGACCCTCGGGTCCCACTTTCAGTCCCTCATTGGGCTTCTGAGTACTTCTCAGCTGGATTAGCCTGGCCACTTATCCCTCACTCCTGGATTGGCAGCTGCTCGCCATCTGCCAGCCACTGAGTCTTCTGTCTGATGGGGAGGGAGGGGTTTCCATTGTGGGTCCTCTCTTCTGGAGCTTCCCCAGTGCTCTTCCCCCCTGAATGCTGCCTCCAACATCTTCTTCAGTGCTGCACAGGCTCTGTCAACCAATCTGGGTGTTCCACCTGTCCCCTATGACTGTCATAGGTTGTTGCATGCTGTGTTTCCTGCAGCTGTTCCCTGTTCCCAGCCTGACCCAGCTGCCTTCCCAGTCTGCAACCTGAGGCAGGCAGCCTGAGAATGTTTTTCCATTCACTGTGTTGCCCATTGAGTGTCCTATGCCTGAGTTCCTGCTTCAGTAAGAATTACTGATGTTTAAATACAGAAGCTATATATAAATGGATGACAGTTATAACTTAAATGTCATAAAATAAAACAGGCAACAATCACACATCTAGTCAACAACATAAATAAGCTTATAAAGTGAATTCTTTTTGTGATTTCAGGTCATTTGCTGTGATGTTCTGATTTTCAAACAAATCTATAGCAGTAGTAACCTCCAGAAAAAATGCAGTGAGCATTCCTCAGTAGATGCATCTTGTCCATTGTAATCACCAGCTTTTGGATGACTAGGTAGTTCTGGGGGCCTAGCTTAGAGAGTTGGGGGCCCAGGTGGTCTTTTCGTCCCT
>NW_017729025.1:106920431-106921717 GCF_001723915.1 Gavialis gangeticus | reverse complement strand
CTAGATGATCTGTCTAGGTGCCTTCCGACTCATTGATTCTATGATCCTATGATTTTTTTTTCAAATGCTTAACCAATAAAATTGGAATAAAGGTCAATATAGGAGGTAAACACCTAGAACAGTGTCACATGAAGACAGAACAAGGAGCAATGGTCTCAAGCGTCAGCAAGGGCAGTTTAGGTTAGAAATAAGGAAGGATTTTCTCACTAGGAGGGTAGTAAAATGGTGAAACATGATACCCAGAGAGGTTGTGGACTCTCTGTCCTTGGAGGTTTTTAAGATCCAGCTAGACAAAGCTTTGCCAGGGATGACCTAGTTGGGGCTGGTCCTGCTTTGAGCAGGGGGTTGGACTAGATGACCTCCTGAGGTCCCTTCCAATCCTAATTTTCTATGAGTCTATGAATCCCCTCTCTATAAAACTAAGAGTAATCTACATTTGTAGAAAGAGTTCCAGTAATGTTATGCATGGAGAGATGGGTTTTTTTTTTTTCCAAGTAGACAGATTCCAAATCAATTAAGGTATCCTAGGTCAGAACTGGCACCCTAATTTCCATTTGGGCATTGACAGGTAACTGGTGAAAATCACAGTTTTAATTACATTAGCTCTTGGACAGATTATAATACTTACAAAATTGACACTTCTCCTGTACTGGCTAGTGGCTTGCTAGGTGTAGACCTGAATATGGGCTTTACTTCTTGATATAGAATTACAGAATACTTTGCAGTTTGAACTTCTAGTTGTTTTCATTGAGATTGATCATCACATTCTGCTTTCTAGATGTAACTGTTGAACACCAGTTAGTACTGTGTGTTCATACAGCCTCAGTCCCACTCTTTCTGAAGTCAGTGAGACTGGTGTTATGGATGCAGGAAAGGGAAAATACTGTTGTCTTATCCCTTCTGGTTTTGTAAAATGTATACCGTCAAATATATAAAAAATACAATCTCAAAAATGTTTCCATTGCTTTGCATTTTTTCTGAAGAGATATATAAATATAACAAATACAACATAGACAGAAAAGGAAATAAACAGCAAACCTTTTTTATGTTCTAATTACAAAAGTCTAGAAATAAAAGTAGTTACAATTATTTTCTTGTCAGTAGCAAAATAAAAAGACATCACCAGCCTTTGCAGAACTACAGTAACTGGTACAAAGAATAACATTACAACTAAAGCAGACCAAAAAAGAAAAGTTAGAAATGCTAAGTCCTTGAACCCGATCTTTTAAAAGACATTTAAGCCAGTGGTTCTTAACCTTTTTAGACCCAAAACATCCCTTGTTAGA
>NW_017729025.1:106913669-106915431 GCF_001723915.1 Gavialis gangeticus | reverse complement strand
CCCAATCTTTTAAAAGACATTTAAGCCAGTGGTTCTTAACCTTTTTAGACCCAAAACATCCCTTGTTAGACTCAAGGCACACTTTGTTAAACCGAAGGCACCCCTATGAAAATGGCAGTTTAGTTTTCCCCTTTTTTTTTTAGTACAGAAAATAGAGAATATTTTTCTGTTGCAAGTATCTCAGAAAGACCACAAGAGGTCAGAATGTTTTTAACACTATGAATTCCTATCTGAAATCTAGGTTTATCTTTTGAATCATGTTTGCACACCTAACAGTGCTGACATTGTGTGGTACCCCATGGAACCTTTGAAAGTATCTCAAGGAACCTCTAGGGTGCCACAGCAGCTTGGTTGAGAATCACTGACATAATTTTTTGTTAATCCAAGATAAATTTCCAATGAAACCAACTGGATTCCTAGTAAATCACTCAAGTTCAGTGATTCTTGGATTCCTGGATCTTTGGGCAAATGCAGAAACTGAGTTGGACTGTCTGGAAGATACAGATCCACTATGTTCTTGTTAATTTTGCAGCTGTTCCTAGCAACTGTGAAACTGACAGAAACATTAATTTCAATGAGCAGCTGCAGGGGAGCTATTTAGAAAAAAAAACCATTATTGCAATGTTTCTGAAACTCTTATCTTTATATTTCTGGTTCACTGGAAATTCCAAAGTTTTGGTGATTTAGCCCAATATAGACAGAACACTAATAATAATAATAATAATAATAATAATAATAATAATAAAAGCCCAACAAAAACAACAGCAAGAACAACCCTGTAATTACCTCTGAACTGTTTATTCAATCAGCTTTAATCACAATGTAAACTTGTCTTTATTATTAGACTAAGAATGATTTAAAACTGAGCTGCTTTGGCTTCTTAAATATTCACTGAAAAAGCAATTATACTTGTACAAAAATTTATTATTTACTTTCTGATTGGAATCATTTGAACAGCCACCAAATAGCCACACTCCAGCTCCCAGTGAACTAAAATCACGGAAAAATGTCTTCTGTAGAACACAGCCAGTAGATGAAACACCAATGGCTACATGAATAAGAATGTGGCAGTCATGACTAGAGATGACCCAGCAGGGAGCTGGGATGAATACCGAAACTGACAAAGATCTCCTTGCAGGTGCAGAGATCGATTGGCCACATGGAGAAACCTGAACCTTCGAACACAGGTTGGTGGGACCACGGTTAACATACAACTGTGAGGATACTTTAATAATATAAGCACCATGTGTGAATGCAGAAGAAATTTCATAATATATAATACCTATTGCCCATGTATGGGAGAACCAGGTTCTAACAAGAACCTCTGTAAGGTTACAAATTGAACCCTTTTTTGGACTCAAATTTTAACATGGTGACAGAGAAGAAGAAGAAGAATTGAATAAATATTAGTCTATAATGTAAAGATATTAAATATCAACTAGTTACATGTTACTGCCTGGATAATGCAATTGATTTAATTAAAACTTCTTATAAGGCAAAATATTACTAACTGTGGGTAAGTATATTGGCATAGCTGTCTCTCAATTAATTTTCCAGTTTAGGAAATTATTGGTCATGGCTGAAATATACATGGTCATTTGTGGTGAGATGTTTTCATTTTTGATAAAACTTTTTTACTGGCTATCACGTAAGTGTGCCGCTGGTTCTAAAACATCTTAATGCGCTTGCCGGACAAAAGATGTTTAGGGATAGCGGGGGGAGGCAGTCCCGGATAGTCCCTTGGCCTCCACCCCGGGAGTCT
>NW_017729025.1:106909808-106911480 GCF_001723915.1 Gavialis gangeticus | reverse complement strand
TCACTGGATGGTGGTAGCTTAGGTTTCTGGTGGAGTTGTGGGGAGCTGGACTACTTATCCCTGGCGACAGGTCTTGGAGGAAATTTTGGACAACAATTTTAGCTTATTAACTTTCCCACTGAATTGAGGGGAAAAAAAACCCAACCTATATCGCTTAAAGAGTAATTGTGTATGAGACTATAAAAGAGCAAGAGAACTGCGAAAGGGGATTTCCTGCTGAAGTTTCCAACACTGGTATCAGAACAAGCTGGAATTTTCTGGACTTACTATGAGTAGAAAGGTGGTTATTAGTCTTATTAGTTTGAACAAAGGCAGAAGGTAAGGCACCTTAGAAACAAGCTGGTTCAGAGACACATGAACTTCTATACACAAGACAGCCTACTTTGTCAGATGGTATGAATGGTAGTACCTACAGAAAAAAGTTTTAATACATAGCTGGTTTATTTTTAGGAGCTGATGAAGGAGGCTGCCATGTACTTGCCATGTACTTATGCCCCTATGAACCAGTTCATCTCTAAGGTGCCACCCTACCTACTTTATTATGTATGTTTGAAAGACACTCCTTCCTATAATTTGGATATTAATGGTTAGAATTTTCCAAGCAATGGCAAAGAAGTTACATTCTTAAGTTTTCAAGCTATTAAACCCATTGATGCTCAGTTGAGTTTCAGAGTCTGACAGAGGTTGCCTTGGTAACTCCATGGGCAGTATTACCTATAGTACTTGTGGTACCTGCATGTATCAGCTTGTCTTCAGTTTAGTTAAATTATTTCTTTTTAAGAATGAACAAATTGTAGGGTGAACTGAATTTTGAAAATTTATTCCATTCCAGTGGATACCATGACTTGTTACCACTTTAAATTATGTTATATTATTTTGGTGGAAAAATCCATACTTGACTCTTTGAAACTTTCTCTTTAATGAGTCCTGCAGTAGTTGGCTGCTTTCATACAATTTTCTTCTGACTTTGTCTGGGAAACAAGTGGATAACAACTGTATGGGGAAATTTATTTTTTTCTCCTCACAGAGAAACTAAGTGCTGGTTGCCTTTAATCAGCATGGAAATCTGTAGATTGTAAGATGTAAAAACAAAAGCCATCGAAACATGAGACTTTCTTATTTAATTCTAATTATTGTGCAATATATTATATTAGCAGTAATGTAATGAAGGAGGGAAAACCAGGGTACTAGCCTGGAGTGAGGGGTAGGAGGGTGCAAAAATAGCAGCAGCTGTTCTGCTGTACAGCAATGCCCCTTGAGCTACTACTACCCAAAGGGCTCCAGTGTCCAGTTATGCCTCCGCAGATTATTATATCATATAGTAATAGATAGCCAAATCATAGTCTGGCTTGTATGATGACACAGACAAGTAAAGGAAGAAACAGCACTCCCTTACTACCATAAGTGGACTACCCATACTGGAGGTACATATGTTGAGGCGCAATCAGTTTTTCTGAGGTTTCTGTTTCCATCTCAAACTGTATCTAAGCAGATAAAAGCAGGCAGGATGAACTGAGAATTATGAGTTCCTACCCACACAACGCACTAGCCAGTGTAGTCATGCAGCATCAGTTTTAGTCTTGGTTTAGAGTTCTCTCACTGCCTTGCTTGAGGCTTTCAATCAAGCCGTAAGGTAGCCCATCATATTCAATGAGTTGGACTATTCCTAGTA
>NW_017729025.1:106905664-106909741 GCF_001723915.1 Gavialis gangeticus | reverse complement strand
CACAACGCACTAGCCAGTGTAGTCATGCAGCATCAGTTTTAGTCTTGGTTTAGAGTTCTCTCACTGCCTTGCTTGAGGCTTTCAATCAAGCCGTAAGGTAGCCCATCATATTCAATGAGTTGGACTATTCCTAGTATAATCGACTTTTACTAGACTGTGGAGTAGCATATAGCTGTGCCACCTCAGCATCCATTGAAAGAATGATGTCACAGTTCTTCCTTTCATCCCTTTCTGCTTTAGAGAAGGAATAACTTATTTCACTTATTTATTTGGAATATTTTATTTCCCCAGAGCACCTATCCAGAACACCCTATTTTCTGACTTTGGCCAGGAAATATTAGGTGAGGAGAACTTGTTCTGATGCCCAAATGGTTGATGTTGGATCTAAAGAAGGTTTGTGCTACTGTGTGGAATATACATTTAAGACTAAATCAGTGTTAGATTCTGGAAGGGTTTGGTCCCACTCAACCAGGAACTCTTTGAAACCCCAAGTGTTATGGCTGTGGAGGGACTAATTTGTTGCACCTTACACAATGAATTGAAGGCTTCAGATGGTAGCTCTTGGAAGATCAAAGTGTGACCAAAATGTGAGTGGACTAGACCCTCCTTCGAAAAACATGCATGTAGCCAGGTTATAACCCTTTAAATGACAAGGCTAGCATATGGAAAGAAGCCAATGGCATGGTATTCAGCTTCCTGCTAAAGGTAGCTGCCCAAGGCAGATGATAAGCAGTGCTGAACAACTGGTGGATGTAGCAAACACACTGGGTCCTCTAATAGTTAAAATGGGTTGTTGGTAGTTGGTCCACAGTAGGAAGATATGAAGTGAACATGGTTTAAGACAGCAGGACCTCAAGCTGCAGAAGCATGAAACTGGAAGGACGTAGGGTTGGATTACAGTGGGCGCATCTACATGTGAAATTAATGCAAAGCAACAAAATATGGAGCTGTTTGAGGCTTATCTACACATGCACCTGGGACAGCAGCAATTTGAGCTGTGGTGGAAGAGGTTCCTGGCTGGCTGGGCTGACCAGGTGCAATTTATGCTTGCAGTCAGCATCTACACATGTGTTTCAGTGTAGTAAATTACTCCACTGTAAATAGTACTGTCCCTGATAGTACTATCTTATGGTGGAGTTAATTAGTTTACTGAACCCTAATACTGGCACATGTGTAGACTGTGATGCTTAACAGCAGAACTAATTAGTCTAATCCACCATAAAGCAATGTATAGATGCAGCCAGGAACACTCCAAACAGCAGATAGCAGTTTTTCTAAGACTGAAGACAAGAACGAGCTATGTGGCACCATGACTCTCTTTACTGAAAGGCTATAGGCTATGTCATTGATATTCCTTGTGAGCAATTATGTGTGGTCAGTAAGAGTGTGAAATAACTTACTCCCTCCCCAGAGCAACAACGTTTGCAGAGAACAATAGTGACTATGAGGTGTTTCTTTAAGATAAAATGATTCTCTTGATCAGGGCTGTGCTTAAAGTCACAATTTTGCCCTTTTGTTATATGTTAAATTACTTCTATTATTTCAGTTGCTTCTTGTAAATGCTAAACCTTGAGGAAAAATTCTGTGATGACTGCTAAGTCATTAGGATACTAATCCTTTCTTCATTTTTTTCTAACTAGGTCATTCTTTAATACAGGTTCATTTTAAACCCAGGTTTTCTTAACTGGTGTTTCAGTGATGGATGTTGTTTGTTGCTAGTATTCCTAGCCATGCATGCCACTTAATTTTTATAAAGCCTGTCTAAGTAAAGTTTTGAACAGAGCCTTACAAAATCAAATAAATCAGACTTGTATTTTCATGTAGTCAAATTTGTTGCAAAATATTTAACATGTTATGAAAGAAGAGGGATGCAGTATAAAAATAAAATGAGGGGAAAACATCAGGAAACAAGGCTTGATGAGTAGATTTATAGGTGGATAAGCTACACTGTCAGCCTAACAACATATCAAGAACTATTTGTAAATATTATTTGCACTGTCATCAGAAATCACACACTTATACACAACCTGACTGGCACAAGACCATTTATATGCAAACCAGCAAGCAGGATGGGGATGAGGAAAAAAACACCCAAGATAACCTTGCTGTATCTACTGATAAATTTCATAGAACTGGTAATCAAACTTCATATCAAGTGATACTTTAGATCCTTTAGGGCAGAAGAGTGTTGAATGTACTTGGGATGTTTTGTGGAACTCAGTGACAGAGTGGCAGCTATAACCTTTTCTTAAAAAATAGCATAAACCTTTTGTTATGGAAATATATTACCTAGATAGACCTTTCTAACACACTAAAATCACTGTTTATTTCATTATTTTAGACCCTGACACAAACTATCAGGGAGTAATCAGTGTCATTGGCCTATATTTGATTAACTCTACTCTGCAGTGGTCTCAGAGGTTAATATCACTTTTATTATCTTTGTGTTGGACAGTTTTATTGTATGTCATGGGGCGCAGAACTAAACACAACTTCTCACTGAAGGTAATAACACCTGCAATGAAATACATTGAAAAAGAACTCCAGGGGAATGGAGAAACCTGTTTACACCTTTTAAAATTATTCTGATACATTTTTTCCAGGACATGCCATCACCCTCTGGGGAGATTTTTTTGTCTGATACAAACACATTGATTTACTACTATTAGTCATAGAGGATCCTATAGGCAAAAGAACCTAATGTATTGCTTTGTGAGCTGTAGCCCTAATAAAAGCTGTTTTTATTTCTAATATGAATGATAAAAGTTCTCTCTTTTGCATGGTAGTCCTACTAAACTTTTACTACTTCCAATAGCCATAGTAGGGTACTATTATTTTTTAATGTGTTAAATATTTTTAAAGAAAGATTAACTTTCCAAGGAATTACAAAAATTATTTCTTGGTGCAATTACCTTTTAAATAAGTGCTGACTGCTAGTTATAGTATAGGAGTCAGAAGCCCTGAATTTAGCTTCACTCATCACTGGGTGCATTTACACAAGACGCTACATCGCCATAGTGATGGGTTAAGGTAACATAGCTCATCATTATGGCAACATAGCATCAGCAGACATGAACCATGATGACAATGCTACTGCACGATAGCTATGAGCTATTGCACATGTAAACTTTCAGTGCATATGGCAGTCTCTTCGGCAATTCAGTTATCTCGAAACTTCATTGCTAACATGCTTATAACAGTATGTCGTACAATATTGAATCAATGGGCAATTAAATACCCTAGCAAAAATAATCTCAAGAGCTTATTAACTCATTGATAACTCAGTTCTAAGCTAACACATCTTACTGTCATGGTTAATCACATAATTATTGACTACAAAATAAATATGAATAAAAGTATGGAGGACCAATCTAGCATTTTTATTGACTAGAACAATAAAAGATCATGAAAAATCAATGAGATAAAGAATAGGTTGACAATGCTTGTTGCAATTCAAGCTTGTTATATGAATTTATACATCTATATATATTTTGCATATACAATATAAACATCTCTTACCAGAATCCTATACAATATTATAGCATTAGTTTATCTGCATATGCTTGTGGCAGAAAGCCACCTTGGTTTCTCCCCAAAAATCTCTGCCCTGTGACACTGTGATTTAAATCTCTGTGCTGTGACCATTCAATTAGGGTGGGCCCCTCACACAGGGGACCACACCCTCAGCCTGTCTCTTTAGGGAACTGGAGCTGGCTGCATTCCTGAGGGAGGGGGAAACCTGCTCCCTCTGCCTACATGACTTGCAGCACTTACCTGGGTAAGGGGTTTCTACCTGGGGAGCTGGAATCTGCCCGGTAACAGGTGATGCATTTCAGATTGGTTGGCTGACAGCCAACTGGGGCTGACCTCCGCTGGCCCAGGTGAATGAGGTCACAGGGGCTATATAAGTTAGGACGGGGAAGGAGGCGGTCTCTCCTCTCCGGCCATGAGGTGACGCAGCAGCCAGGCAGGGGACAGAGAAGCCTTAACATCTGAAACTGGCTCTCTCCCCCCAAACTCACGAGCTAGGAACCGCCTGCCTCCAAAGGGAAACTTCACCTGCCTTTGGAAGATGCT
>NW_017729025.1:106891078-106900664 GCF_001723915.1 Gavialis gangeticus | reverse complement strand
CCTGTACTGGGTCGAGTACCCGTGGGACTTTAGGCCTGTGTTACCCCAAGGACACAGGGCCGCGAGACAGTCCATTCTTGGGGTGGTGGCGGCACGTTACCCCCAGACTAGCGAGTGTGCTCCGGGAGAGGGGTCGGCCGGACATAAGGCGCCCCTAGGGAGGCATTCGGAGCCTGGAAGGTGGTCGGGCGCAGGGAGGTGGGCGGCTCAACACAGGAGCGCCCCCTACTGCACCCGCCACAATGCTAATCACAAAAGGAAAGAGTAAAGAAAATACCACAATGCGAGGGACACAAATCACTTCGATTACCAACCAGCATTCTTAAAAAAGGAACCATAAGTTTAACACAATTCTTTTATATCAGCACAGGAAAATAAATACAGAAATAAACAAAAAAACTAACCTCTTACAAAACTTAAGGAAGAGCAGATTGGCTTAAAGTTTAGCTAGGCCATTCACATAACTGGTAAGGAGTTTGATTCAGCAGTTAAGCCGTCAAGTCCTTATCCTAGTGATTTTCATCCTTTGGTCTGTGGACCCCTGGGGGTCCACAAAAGATAACTATGTTTAATCCAAAGTATTTGAATACCCACCCTTACAATTCAAAAGGGTCCTCGCCTCCATTCAAATTTTTTTAAGGATCCACAAATGAAAACAAAGGTTGAAAACCACTGCCTTATCCTAATAAACACACAAGTCAGTATCAAGGGTGAAAAAGTTGTGTAAAAAGCTCATTCATGAAGGAGGCTACCCTCTTCCAGACCAATCTCCTCTGTGAGTACAAGCAATCTGAAAGTTGTTCTATGTCATACTAACATCCAGTTGCTATGAGAGATCACTAGAAAAGTTAGGATCAGTTGATCTCTAGACATACTCCATGTTGACAGAGCTCTAGGTGGAAGACATAAATGGTAACGCTCTTGCAAACACTGTGCCAGCTTTTGTGTAGGTGTAACATAAAGGAATGCAACTAAGTCTCCTGGCAGATGTTACATTTAAGATGTGATTAACCAGTTAATTACATGTTAAAGTGTAACCAAGCCACATGTCCAAGCAATTAATGGCACAATAAAAATGGAAATAAGCCACTAAATTACTAAGACTTTTTTGTTGCTGGTTTCTGTTGTACCTTAAATAGAATGTGTGGTTGGGTGAACCTCACCAGGGTCACCAGCTGGCCACAGTGTGGTTCCCAGCAGCTGAAAATCATCTGATTATCATCTGGCTCTGGAAAGTACACCAGAAATCAAACTAGTCCTGGTGTGGTCTCTGCCAGCTACAGTCCAGTGCAGTCCTGATCCTGTTGATAATCAGCTGATCAACTCTATCGTGGCCCTGATCCCACCAATGATCAGCCGATTATCTGTAGGCTCCAGGGACTACACTGGGGCTTGAACCAGTTGTGATGGGTCCCCAGAGCCAGCCAACAATCAACTGATTGTCAGCACCTGGCATTCAACTTGCTGGCAGGTAGGGTGTGATTGGGATCTGATCACTGATCCCAAAGTCACACAGTCTGCAATGAATGTCTGGCATGGCAAGAAGCACAATTGTTGAGATCAGGCATCAGATCCCATTACATCTCTAAATGAACATCTGTCACCAGTCCAACACAGAATCTAACCCAATATTGAAACTGAATTTCATTCCAAAGAAGACATCTAAATTTACAATCGTAAGCAGTGTGATGCCTTCAACAGGGCTTCTACCCCATCCTAAGATATGGAACCAACCTATTATACATCTAGTTGTGAATACAAAATCCATGTGCGTCAACATTAATAGACTGTTAACGGGGGACCTGGTGACCGTCTATAAACTCACTAGGGGGGACCAGAAGGGTTTGGGGGAGACGCTGTTTCCCCTAGCGCCTGCTGGCATAACAAGAAGTAATGGGCACAAGTTGATGGAGAGGAGGTATAGATTGGACATCCGCAAAAACTACTTCACAGTTAGGGCGGCTAGGAGCTGGAACCAACTTCCAAGGGAAGTGGTGCTGGCCCCTACCCTGGGGGTCTTTAAGAAGAGGCTGGATGCCTACCTGGCTGGACTCATTTGAGTCCCGTTTTTGTTTTGGGGTTTTGTTGTTCTCCCGCCCTGGCAGGGGGTCGGGCTAGAAGATCTACTAGGTCCCTTCCGACCCTAAATCTATGAAACTATGAAACTGTGACTGAAGGTTAAAAGGATAAAAGGAAATGCAAAAGATAACCTTAGCCACCCTCTGATACTGTGCAAGATACAGGATAAAAAAGCTCTCATCTTTGAGAAGATTGTAACATCATTCCTAAGTAAATGCTACTGACTTTTGGTTGTGTGTGATATCAGTCCAAGCCAAGGCTGCTTAAAATATATATTAGAAAGTATCTATGAAGATTAGAAGATAATCCACATATCTCTGAAAGAGCACAAGAACAGTAATGATTTAACCAGTGATCTACTATGATCCCAGAAAAATAGAGCTGAGAAGGGGAGGAATACAAGAAAATTGTTAGATAATAAGTTATGTTGTCTATGCTAAGGGGTATGAAATAGGACACCATCTGGCTTGAACAAGTAACCAAAGAGACAACAATTTGCTTTTTCTGTTCATTATTGTTTGATGTACTGGGTAGCAACACAATGGATGGACAGCTCCATTTAGGCTGACAGAGATTCATCACATTTCAGTAAATTACATTTCTGCCTTTAACAGGAATAGAATTAGCAAGGAAGCTCTGCAAGCTTATGTAGCTAGCACAACAGGATCACTGTTTGATCAGGGAGAAGGAGAGAAGGAATACATGAATGTGTCTAAGTAGTAATTCAGAGCTGTGGCTGAACACCTGCTCCTCCCCTTAACTTTAGCTTAACAGCCAAGAAAAGCACATAATCTTATGTAAGTACTTAACCATGGATCTAGGAACCTAACTTTAAATTCCCAAGTTTTAACATTTTGATATTAACCAGATACAGGTGCATGCTTATATCTAAAGCTAGGTATATACGTCTATCCCTTGGTGCTTCCAGTGAGCACCACTTTCAAGCATGGCCACCCCAACTGTTTCTGCTTAGATGCTCTAAACCCAGTAATGAGCCAGCAAAGCTGCTCTGGGATGTCCCCTTCTGCCACTCTCAAACACACTGGAGACAGTTTTGGAGAATGGCAGTGCATTCTCAATGTAAATGAGATCCCAGCTTGGTTCACAGTGCTGGTTAGATGAAGTGGACATGCACTTCTCTCATCTAACCATGCCAGTAGGTTCTGTCCCTGTTCTAGCTTGGAGCATTAAGCATGGTCCCAATCCACCCTATAGCAACTGTGTGGTCTGTGCACTGCTTCTACAGGGCCAGATTGGGGCTGTGCTCAGTGCCTCAGGCTACAGCAAGAATCGAGCCTGTTGGCAAGGAGAAAGGATAAGCGGAAAGGTAGATGGGCAGGTGCAGGAGCAGAGACTGCATGTGAAGCTGAGATGTTTTGGAAGAGGCTGCAGGGGGGAAATGGAAGGTTACAGAGGCAGTGGGAGGGGGAAGCAGGCAGCAGCTGTGGCTAAGACCCTGATCCTGGGTAGGTGCTACAATCCATGCCATAGCAGCCACCTGCTCCCCCTCCCCCACTGCCCTCGCACTTGATTCTAAGATGAGGTGATTTTCCCTGCGTTATAATTGGGGGGGGGCGGATCTCATCTTAAAAATCAAGTAAATCAAGTAATCACATATATTTCTATGTATATATTATTTTCTTATTTTACATCAAATGAGATTTTAAGATGAGATTTATTAATGTGGGAAAAAATAATATGTATGTAGAATTTTAGAAGATTCAGGCCTTTTATTTCTCTATCAGCATTCCAGGTTTCTGAACTGCAAACTCCCATAGCATGTAAAACTATATATATTGTTGCAAGATTGTGTTATAACATATTAAAGAAATGTATATTAGTTGGTGGTATGCTTGATTCGTAGACATTAGCATCCATCAATCTTACAAGGGTCCATGTTTAAACAAAGAGAAAGAGAGAGAAATAGTTGAACTGATAATGTCAGCATGAAAGGTGCTAAAAGTTAAATGAAAGAAGTAATAGATATCCATCCATTATAGATTTATTAACATAGGTGAAAGAAGTGGAATACAGTAACTGGAAAAATGATATGCCAACCATCTAGCTCAACTATGTCTAGGAAAATCCACCAAGAATAACACAAGAATTAAACAAGAAAGACAAAAAGTTTTGAGGTTGAGTAAAAACAAGGTACACATGAATTGAAGTTCATTCATTTTCTGGAAAACAGACATCTAAGCAGAATGCATAATGTAGGATGATAAGAGAGAGCAAGAGAGACGTGTTCAGCTGTGGCAAACTGAACCTGCTGGAAACAGCCAACATGGAATAGCTAGCTAGACTGTGGCCACATCTAGACTAATTAGCCTCAGAGTAAAGCATCATTGTCTATATGTGAAATGGTATTAGGCCTCAGCAAACTAATTAATGCCTCAGTAAGATAGTACTGTTAGAGAAAATTGTCAGAGACAGCACTATCTTACACCAGGGTAATTTACTGCTATTAGTAAAATACTGGAACAGGTTACCTAGAGAGGTGGTGCAGTCTCTATCCTTGAAGGTTTTTGAGACCCAGCTAGACAAAGCCTTGGCTGGGATAATATAGTCGGGGACAGTCCTGCTTTGAGCATTAGGTTTGACTAAATGACCTCCTGAGGTCCCTTCTAACCCTCATTTTCTATGATTCTATAACTGTCTGCGTAAATTATACCCAGTTGGCCCAACCAGACAGAAGCCAGACTCCTGTCTGTCACCTAGCCACATGGCTCCATGCTTTCGGTACCCTCATGTCCTAGTCAGCACCTCTGCCACCACCCAGGGCCTATGCCAGGATCAAATTACTGATGCTGCACCCAAGAGTAGTTTACTCCAGATCAAACTGCTTTGGAGTTTATTGTTTTGCATTAATTGCATGTGTAGATGCACCCTGTCTCTCTCACAAGCTCAGTTGGAAGTATTCTGATTCAGTGCTTGCAGTAGTAAGTACTGCATGGGTGTGGTCATTTATAAGTGCCTCAACATTGCCATTAATATATAGTTAGTATTTTTTATAGAAATTTGGAACGTTCATTTAAAGTAACTGTATAACTGCTATTGGCCTGTGGATTTAATAATTCTAGCTGAATTTCTGACGTGGTCAATCAAATTACAACAATAGTTCTGAATCCTTACCCATGTCCAGATGGGGGAGCCATCTGCAGCTCACTAATCCTAACAGGGCTACAGGCTAAACCAGCCCCCAGCATGATTTAGAGAATACACAAAGGATCATCTGACATTGGGACTGTCTATGTCTCTTCCCACAAGAGTTGTCATTGTCAGACTGCTTTTTCCAGGCACTGTTGAGGCAATCACCATCTGGGGTAATCCAGCTGTTAGACTGACTGAGAGAGACAAACATAAAAATTTAGGTAGAAAGCGTCAGGAAATTGCAAAGAACCATTACTTCATGCTTATTGCGCATGAAGATTTGAAGAGAGATGTGAGAAGAGGACTTTATTCATTATTCATATATTTTGTGAAGACACTGGGAACAACAAAGGTTGTTGAAAATGTTCAGAGAAAATAACTCTGGACCTGCCATGGGAAGCTGGATATTTGAGAGGAAACATCAACAGATGCATATGCCATGTGACAGATGAGTTCAGTTTGCTCTGTCTTGGCTCCAATGCCCTGAAATCAAAATGAGAAAATGAGTTGAGGGGAAGAGGGGGGAAGAATACACACATAGGCACACATATACACACATATTTCCTGGCAACCACAGTGGATCAATATATCTGTTCTTGTTTTTTCTGTTTTATATGACAGTAACATTCTGCCACACATTTAGATATACTGACCCCAATTCAGAAGTGGTATAAATATATACTCTACAATCAGCTTTTTAGGGACTTGCCTCCCTTTACATCATCTTTGAACTTAATTTACTAAAACAACAAATAATTTTGGCTTGCTTTCACATGGCTATAGTTTTACCGTTTCTGATGCCCACATACTACATCGGGACAGAAAAATATCTGTTTCATCTCTTTATTTATTGAAGAGGAGCATATAAGCTCAGAGACCTTTCTAGGCTCTCCCACTCAACTCAATGCCTATCTTTGTCCTTCATGAGCTCCCACAGCTCTAAATCTGTTTGCATTCCTATCTTTTATTTGGCTGTCATTTTCCTGACAATTCAACCATTTTATGAGTTTCTTCCACAGACAAAAAATTATTTTGTCTACAATACATTTTACACCTGAAGCTCCTCATATAATGTATAAAATGTCAAAAAATATATTAGTTGCAGTGAAAGTGTTGGACCTTAAAGTATTTCAGCAGAAATCTTGATAAGTTGAAAGTTTATTAAAACAAGTTTGTGTATGACAAAAAGTTAATTTACGCTATGTTCTGCCTAATACCTTCTTCCAATGACTGCTTCTTAAATGTCTGGTGAATGCCATCTTCTTGTTTACTTCTCTCTCAAAACATGAAGAGCTGTTAACCTGGATTAGCAGCAGAAACTCTGGACTAGCATTGCTGTGAAGAATTTTAATGCTTTTAAAAGTCTGTTTGTGCTGTTTTCGCTACATTTGTTTCAGCACGGTGGAGGTGAATACATTCCAGTGATACAGGTTTTAGTTTGGATAAAATTAACTCTTTGTTCCATACTAGCACAGGGAGCTGAAGGGTCATAAAGCACCTTTTTAGCTTCTTGCATGTTCTACCTGACCAACTGGTCCCAGAGTGACAGGTGTTGGCACTCAAAACTGTGTCGTAAATCCAGTGCCAACAACAGGGAGAGCAGCTACAACAAATGCAGCTGGGAAGACCTGCTAGGAAAACAGCAGAGCTTTGACTAAGTTCACCAGTAGACTGACCAGTAGCAAATTATACAGCTCAGTATCTATATAGAAGATGAAATCTGATGGGGCAAAGGAAGGTGACAGGTCATAGCTAATAAAATGCTTTTGAATCCTTTGACAGGAAAAAAAAATGTACTATAAACCCTGCCCAAATATTTTACTATTGAATTAAAAAATCCACATTCATGACAAAACACTCTGGATGTAAACCTTGTCTCAGGTTTTCATATGCTGTTCATTGGGTTCAGTGAAATTATGGCTATTTATTTCTCTCTCATCATTTTGCCCCTTTAAAAATAATGGTTAACAAAAGGCATGAGGATGGCACAACAGTAAAACAGTTAAGTTTGAAATATTTGAAGCCCTCTTCTTTTAAGTCTCCCCAGAGTTATCCAGTCTTTCTTCTGAGCACAGCTTGCAGAATAATGCAGTAGCTAATCCTTAAATATTGTTTGTGACTAAAAATACTAAATAGATTCATAGATTATTTGGGATGCAGCAGGAAGGGGCTCATGTTATTTATTCGTCATGGTTACTGGATTGTCACCGGGGATTCATGAAAGTGATTATCAAAAATATTAGTACAAATATATAATTTCTGTAAGATTTTAGTGGAAGTGTGGTGTTCCTCATTCATTATTTTCTAATTAACAGTTAATTGTGCATCTAGTCAAAAATCAGAAGCAACCTACTTAGTTTAACCTATTAAATACTGTGAATAAACCCTAGCTAGATTAATAGTTCCCAGGCAACCTGTAGGATAGAAATTTGTTTACATAAACTATTAGGTAAATGTTTACAAGAACAAATATATTTGCAAAAAGAAAAGAAAAAATGTTTAATAGATGAATTGCAAAAGAGGGGAGAGAAAATCACTAAATTCACAATAAATATTATTTGACTAGCAAACTGCCTGTCAAGATTGATGGGGAGGGGGGCAGGTGGGAACAGAGGCCCAAAGGCCTCCCCTCCCACGGCTTTGGGGCTGGGTCCACTCCCTCCACCCACCTTTGTGTCTGGGGCCTTGCCTCCCCACTCCATCTGCTCTGTTGCTGCTGCCTGCAGGGAGCAGGGCCAGTGGGGTGCAAGGCCAGCAGTGGTGGCCTCACCCACTCACTCCACCCCACCATCAAGGCTGCTGTGCTGCTGCCACCACCTGTCCAGAATGCTGTTGGAGCGCTCTGTTTGGTTGTTTCAGACAACCAACCAGAGTGCGGATAAAGCATTACAGACAGACAGACTAAGGCTTTTATAGTATTAGAATAGATTACACTTGCTTCTGAGACAGACAAACTGATTTCTTTCAACTTATTCAGGTATACTTTTTTATAAGAGTACTATTTTTTACAGATCACAGTATATGCTTACCCATTTAATAATCTCCTTTTCCTGACACTCCTTTTCTCACCTGAGAATTTTCTGTGCAGTTTCTGTATGTATTAATTTGTCAAATACTTGGGTACCCTTTAAGTTGATAGGTAAATATTATTATAAACATCAAATACCCTGACTTAAGTGTTCTCAAATTTTTTGATACATCCTATGGCTTTTGAATCACTATATTATTTATTTGCCTCCTTGATTTTTGTCTAACAAACTTTCATTTAAAAATAAGCATGGACTGGAGATAAAGCAGCTAAAATCATAGATTTTGTTAATCAGACCCCCTGAACAACACAGTCTATACCCCTAAAACATAACCAAGTATTCTCAGAGCAGAATGGGAAGCATGTGGCTGAACAACAGCTTCAGGTTGTGAAGCTATAATAGCTGCAGAACAGCAGAGAATATTCCTTTTCTGGTGGACAAAGAAGCTATGAAGTGAAAATGTATTCACATACACGTCTATCAGAAAAAAATAGGAGTGAGGAAAGCAAATAGTAGCATAGAACCCAAGACAATATGGTAATGGCATATGCATTCAGAGAAATGGATGGAATTTGTAGTTATTGCACTTTAAATATGTAATCATTAGATGCACTGATAGAGATTTTGGGGGCCAATACCGATAGCTGATATTTAAAGAGGCATATCGGCCGATCCTGATCCAATATCCTGTACAACTGCCTCCAGGTGGTAGGTCTAGTATGGTGGAAGGGGAGGGGGGCAGATCAACACCCCCTGTGGTGAGGGAGGGGGTAGAGGCAGATGCTTCCCAGTGGGGGGGGGGTGCAGGACAGAGGCCCAGCTCATGGTGGGGATGGCTCCCTCTGCTGTTTGCACCCAGGGAGGATGGGAGGGTTGTGCCCTGGGATCTGCATGGGGTAAGACGATTGGCAGCTGCAGGGTGGAGCTAAAGCTGGCACTGCATGGGGCTTTTTGTGCTGGGGGCTGGGCTCAGAGAGGGCTCCAGCAGTGCTGGGATGAGGCTGCAGCCACCCCAAATTTTGCTACAGCTCTGCTCACAGCCTGGAACAGCCGCAGCTTTTCCCAGTGCTTGGGTGGAGGCAGGGCATTCAGCTGGGGCTGCACCAGAGAGCGGGCAGCGGTACAGGGCTGGGAACAGAGCTTCAGTGAAATTTGGGGTGGCTACCACCTCCTCCCAGTGCCACTAGACTCCGCACCAAGCCCCGCTGCTGGTGAGAACAGCCCCATGCAGTGCCAGCTCCTGCTGCACCCCGCAGCTGCCTCCTACCCCACACCATGCAGATCCGGGGGCACACGGCTCCCCGCCCCCACCCTCCTGGGATGCAAGA
>NW_017729025.1:106869489-106886078 GCF_001723915.1 Gavialis gangeticus | reverse complement strand
CCCCTCCCTCACTGTGGGAGATGTTAATTTACCACCCCCCATACTCCTTCCTTCCCCACTCCCCTTCTGACTTACCAGCTGGAGGCAGCTCTCCACACTGCCAGCTCTGCTCTGTATTGTGCTGCAGCTGCATGCAGTACAGGTATTTACTGGGCAAATTATTGACCCCATAGGGCCGATAACTGATATAGACGATTTTCATCATATTGATACGATCCAGTATTGGACTGATGTATCAGTGCACCTCTAGTAATCATTTACTGAAACCAGTATGTTCAAATGAGGATGTGTAAATGAGTATGTGCTGAATATGTGCAAACCAATTGTGCTGGTGTAAGAAGAAACAGACCTTTGCCACCTTGGCTGTGTCTACACAAATGAGCATGTGTCTGTTCCAGTGTCTCAAAGCAATTTGAGGTGATGCGGGAGGCATGCCACAAACTAAAAAATGTTCCCCACTCTTCATATTTGCAGCGCAGATGCTAAGTTTGATACCAGGGAATCCCAGTATCAAAAGAAAACATGTTGAGGAAAAAACAGTGCAGGGCATGCTCCAGAGCATGCTTCTGGAGTGTGCCCCAAAGAAACTGAAAGCTGGGTTCACAGGGAGATGCCCTAACACTGGCCAGAGCATCTGTATTGCCTGCAGCATGCTCCTGATGCTTCAGCACACTGCCTTAGCATGCTGGAGGAAACAGAAGCAGGGCATGGCTGGCAGCAGTGGCTCAGACCCAGGCTCTTTCCCTGGTAAGCAGGGACTGTGTGGGAGGTGGGGGGACTGGTGGGGTTGGGGGACTGTGGGGCGAGGGTACATTGAGGGAGGGGTGAGTTCCCTGCCCCTGCTCCTCAGCACACAGCCCCTGCTGCCAGCAGCAGCAGCAGCAATCAGCAGCAGGCCCTCAGGGTGCACTTGGCCCACTGCGGGCAGAGCCTCCAAGTGGTGCATGACACCACTTGAGTCCCAGGAGCTACACATGGCACACAAAGCCAGTCCAGCATGCTGGTGCACAGCTTCACATATCACCAGGCTGGCTCCTGCTGCTATCCTGGGCTCCCAGAACTGCAGGCAGGAGCCCCATACCACCAGGCTGAGACAGCTCCTGCCTCCATGTGCCCACCACCTCGAGGCAGAAGCTGACTCAGTCTGATGGTGTGTGACTCCTGTCTGCAGTGCTGGGAGCCCTGGATGGCAGCAGGAGCCAGCCTGGTCCAGTTTAAAGGCATTCACCAGTGGGCTGGGATGGCTCTGTGCATCACATATAGCCCCCTGGACTCAGGCAGCTCTGCATGCCACTGAGGGACTCTACCTACAGCAGGCCATAAATGCCCCACAGCAACTGAAGGCTGGGTCCTCCAAGGAGATGCCCTAGCTCCCAGCCAGAGAATATATACTGTCTGTAGCATGACCCTGATGCCCCAGCACACTGTCTCAGCACACTGCCACCAGTGGCAGAAGCTGTGCATTGTGGGATGGGGGGCATGTGGTGGGCCCTCCAAGAAACCTCATACCCACAACCTTCCTCAATGAACACCTCAGCAATCCACCCACAAACCCCATACACTCTCCACAAAGCCTCACCCCTTTAAACCCCACACCCACCCATACACCTACCCACAACTCTCCCCAAACCTATCCACAAACACTACACACACACATCCACAAACCCACAACCCCCATATTCCCCCACTAATCTCACACCCTGTGTACCCAGATACCAAATGAGATGGGACCTGCTGGTCAGAGCCATGGCTGCAAGGGCAACAACAGCAAACTCTGCCCCATGCCTGCACCAGTGCTAGGACATGTGGCCCTAGCCTAGAGGGAGCTCCTGTCCTAGAAACCACTGGGGGGGCAGTGTTTGGCTGGGAGGAGGGGTGGAGGTGTCAGTGGGGGTGGGTGATGGATGGGGGAGACTGAGGTGGCAGTGGGGTCTATGGCTGTATGTGATGGACCAGGATTGGCAGCAGGAGTGTGTGTGTGTGTGAGAGAGAGAGAGATGAGGGGGGGGGATAGGGGGAGAGAGTCTGAGTAGGAGAGGCCTCTAGAGCCAGGCTTGGACCCTCATGCCCCGCTAGAGCAACCTGTGCAGGGGGAGGCCAGCCTGGAAACCGAACTTAGTCTCTAAACCCCATGCCCTTCCTTGGCTTCCAAGGAAGGGCATGGGGATTTCTGGGGCCTGGGCATAGGCACAGAGAACAGAACAGCAAGGGCTGGTGATGCTCAGAGCCACAAAGGAGTGGTTGGGACAGTTGCAACTGGACCCATGTCTTCGTGCTGGGAAAGAGCTGCTGCCAGGAAGGAGTGAGTAGGGGGAAGGCAGGGGCTGTGGTTCAGGAGTGAGAGTCACTGGTGGGGCTGTGGTTTGGGAATGAGGGGCAAGGGCAGGGAACTAGTATATCAGTACTTCTCGGCACCACAAAGCAGCTGCAGGTCCAGCTGCAGCTGTCCCCACATCCTGGTGAGCAAAGGGGGCAGGGCAGCTCTGACATTTTTATGATACAAAACCAAAAGGAAATGCCGAAGTAGATAGATATTTAGAAGTTATTTTATTATGATGATAGAGGTACTGGCTGGCTTCCAAATTGCTTTAAAATTGTAAATATATCAATAAAACTTTGCCTAACTGATCTCTCTCTGTATATATAATGGTGCTTCATTTTAACCATGAAAGAACATGGATTTTTGGTATTTTAATGAGAGAATCTGGGGCGTTTTATCAGAGAATTTGCAAGTTTTAAATAGGGAACACAAGGATTCTTGCTGGTGAGGTGAGATCTGGGCAAAGGAGACTGTCCAGGTCCAGCACCAGGGACCGGGTTGGAGGGCAGATGAGTTGGCTGACCTCCTGACCCTTTGGGACCAGGAGGACATGCATTGACAGTTAAAAATGGGCCACCACAATGAACACATCTGGGAGATACCCAGATGTCAGAGCGGGGGCACCAGCAGACATGACAGCATTGCTGTACAAAGGCCAACTATACAGCCACAGCCCATTGGCAGCTGTCCCATAGGTGCAGGCAGCTCTGCTGCAGTGCCCATACCGCAGCCTAGGCAGCTGTGCAGTCCCTGTCTAGGTCTGGCAGGCATGCAGCCATAGGCTGTAGGTCCAAGGGGGTGGATGCTGTTGCTGGTGGCAGCGGGTCACAGCCAGGCAGCAGCCCCCACTGCCAGACTTCTGCAGTAGGTAGGGAGTGCAGCAGACTCTCTAGGTTAGGGCTGCTTCAGCAGTTCAGCTGGCACAAAGGCCTAGTCCCTCAGATACCAACTAGCCAGGCCTCAGAAGCTTTTGAGGGTAAATAGCCCTCAGCTGCTCACCAGAGCAGCTTTTTATACTGCTGGGACCAGCACAGGTTTTGGTCCCAGCCTCTAGCTCCCCCTGCCTGAAGATCCAGGAGGAGCTGGGCAGGGTCAGTTTGCCCCAGTTGGCACACTTTGCTCCACACCAAAGAGTATGTTCTGGCACGTGTGCTGAGGCACAAATCTCCAGCACAGATTTGTTCCAAATTTGAGCTGCTGCAAGTGCACACGCCTGCATGTGTGGGTATGCCCGTTGTCTAATTCTAAGCCATCCGTCTCTTACCTCCCAGAACTGACTTCAGCTTGTGTTAGCAGCTACAGCCAAGAAAGGTATACACACCTACTCACAGGCTGAATTAATCCATAAAGAATACCAAATCCATGTAAATTGCATCCATTTTGCACACCCACTCAATGTCATATCATTGCAAGGTACCTTTTTTCTCATATGCATTATTCTATTTTTAAAAGATAGAAATAGTTCTAGTAGGAGGAACTTAAGATTATCCCCATTTGAATAAGTGCTATAATTCTTGGGCCCTGCATCATCCTCATTTTTGGCCTGCCAAATCTTGAATTATTTTCAGCACTATGATACAGCTTGAAATGGAATGGCAAAGCATGTATTCCTGCCATGCACATAGCAAATATCTTAGTAGTTAGTACTCTTCCAGGAGGTGGGACATTTCTCTTGCAGGTGGGATAATTTAACCCTGATTTCCCATTTCATAGGCAAGTACTTCAACTACAGAACTATTGTGTAGAAGTAAGACAGTAGCATCATAAGAAGTTGCTTCTCAAAAGGATACAATGAACTCTAGTCATTCCTTTGAAAGAAAGGTTGCAGGTGGCTAACTTCAAGTGAGGCTTTAGGTCTGCAGGTCATAAGTGGACAGTGGCATGTTTTTGCAGGCTTCAGCAGGTCACCTAAGGGCAGCATTTAAGACTTGTCCTGACTTCAGTATTCTCCTGTTGGCCAGCTACACTTAGCAGCCGGCAGAGCAGGCTGACTTCAGGTAACTCCCTGCTTATTGTTCTGGTTATTGTGAATCTCATTATGAGGAATACAGACTTTCTCCATAAATTATATGGGGCACCTATGGGCTTAATAACACAGGAATCTGGATTCCACTCCATAGCAGGTGCTTAAAAAGTAGGTGTTGTGACACATAACTTCTTAATTAGATCTGTAGTATCTTAGAAAAATATTCTCACATCAATGCCACTGAGTACAAGTCCTTCAAATGGCAACCAGATGGGCAAGTGCCAGTTCATTTAAACTGTATCTGTGCATTGCAGCTGCCTTTAGTTTTAAATGCATCAAACTGAATTCAGATGGTAGTTCATTTGTAACTATTTGGTAGGGATTGTTTGAAACAGCCTCAGTATCTTGGGAATTGAGCAGAAATGAAATATGATCCCCTAGAGTTATTAATCCTGCTAGAATAAATCAAAACATTAATAATGGCAGCAACTTGAGAAAATAGCATTCTAAAAGACCCAGTGAAGTATAAAAACTTCGTAGTTTTTTATTTTTTTTGGTTGAGTAATGGTGTAATAGGACAAGAGAATGACTTATCCAAGCTTAATTATCTCCATTCCCTGTCTTCATCCTTTGCCAGGAAAATTTAATTAGATCAGAATAAGACTTCCTCCCAATATGACAACTACACACAGCTTACAATGTTACTTTTAATGGCTCTGAAGATAGACGACATAATAGAAGCAGGGTTTATTCTGCTGTGCATAGCAGTATCCTAGTGATTCCTGTTAGTGTCACTATAGTTAAGTGTCTTTGCCTCCTAAGGAGGACACACATTGTTCCTCTGCAAGAGCAGTAACCAGGAATGCCATTGACACATGAGGGAACATAGCCTCTGAAATGTCTCTACACATAAAATTCAGATTCAAGTTTTCAAGCATCCTTATTTGAGGGATGCCTGTATCATTCTCACAAAAAAAATTGTATTTAAAAAAACAAAACAAAAATGAATAAAAAATCCACCACTTCACCATAGGCAGCATTGAAACAGAACAAAAAATGCAAATGACTAAATACCTTTTCTGACTTCATTATGTATTATTTGCTCTGTTTTTAAAAGGGATAGCTTCAGGTGTGGCTTATGATGTAAGGGCTGCTGAATCTCTTCCATAACTATAATTATCACCACAAATATGCAATATCTCTAATAGTTAGATTGTGCAAGTGCTACCTAGTGGGCATGTTTACACATGCTTATTAAGACAACACAGTAAACTGGAGCTTATTGTACCAGAGTTTATTGCTCCCAGGGTCCACATCTACACATGCGTACAGGATTGCAGCATGTTGACCTGGGTTGGAGCAGCCCCAGCTGGCAGAGGGTCTGGGGGATCAGCCTGCCAGCCCAGGGCTGCTCTGACCCAGCTCAAGGTGCCATGGAGGGGCTAGTTGGGGCACAAGTGTGCTTCAGTTCAGGGCTATCTGGCAAGCAGCCCCCATACTTAAGCACCATCATGCCTCAGCCAGCCATGTCAGCACTTACACGTATGCTGTTGTGGAGTACAAAACTCTGCAGCACAGTAGTACTTCAGGGTAGTACTTGTATTTACAAGTAGTACCCTGCTTTGGAGTTAAATAGTTTACTCCAGCCTAATAGGGCTGCATGTGTAAACATGAGGTGTTTACTACGGAGCTAATTAGTGCACTCCATAGTAAACATCTTATGAGATCTGCTCAGTGATGGCTTACACATCTGAAGTCTCATTGAACCAATCTCACTGCTCTTTTGAGTGAATGCTAAACCAAGATGAGTAAAGGTGGTATGCTCCAGACTTTAATTAAGAAAAAAATAAGAGGAAGAGGAAGAAAGAGAGATGTGTTCAACATATAAATTATAAACTGAACTCTCACCTTGTCAAATATTTTTCATTTTTCAATTACCTAAGGGGCTTCATTGGCTCCTTAGAACAAATGTCAAGGGAAGTTCAAGCTGTGGCTGCCCTGGTGTTTTTAGTTATCTCTAATGTGCTTAAGTAGGCATTGCATTATATACCATGTGGAATGAATATGTCAGAATGTATGTTTGGTAGGTAAAACAGACAACTTGAAACCAAGAGCGCTTCTCTTGATTTTTAGGTCTGTTGCCAGGGAGGAAAATTATGTTTGTGGTAAAGGCACTTATATTTTCATTCTGGTGAGCTTGGGTCAATTCCTGGCTCTGCTTCAGATTGATTGATTGATTGTTAATGTCCTCAGGTGTTTGGTCCCCTCAATTGTTTCTCCATATGTAAAATGGATATGATTATACAGATTCACCAGCCATGGTTATTGTGAGACTACATACAGTAATGTTGTGAGAAGCTACCACAATATATGCAACTTAAGAACAAAGAACAAACACTTTCCTCTCAAGTCTCATGAAGCTAAAGAGCTTAGGTAATTTGCATGAAGCACCTTAAAATTCTTAGATAAAAAGTACTTTGATCCCACACCCGCAAAGCAGCATGAAGTGTTCTGTGATGGGCAGATGCAGTTCTGATGGGGAAATCCCCTGCTTTTGTTAAAGCCCTCAGTGTTATTAAGATGTAGTTTTCTTTTTAATTTAATTTAATGTCTAATTAACACATGAGTGCTCTTTCATGCATTATGACAGCATATTAAATACCATGTTGCCTTTCACTTAGTGACTCAGTGATTCATGACATGAATTATAATTGACATGTGAGTTGTATTCCTGACACACAAATGCTGCTTCGTGGGTACGCTAGCCTTGGGCCCCCATGCCACCAAATTGGTGAAATGGCAATAAACAGTCTGAATTCGCAAATGCCAAAAACACGACAGCTGCCAGATCCCCATGCCACCCTATACTTCTGATTTAATGGTGCTTTTAGCATCAACACTCATTTCAATACAGCCTTGCGGAAGTTTAAAATGAAATGAGCAAATTAAATTGGCAATTTCAAGATGCCTGCAAGAATCTTTGTTAAACCTCACCTTTTTGCATGCATTGATATTGTCATTCAAGATATAGATATCTACTGGGAATTTAAATAATTGGGGTGACTCATGTGCCAGTTACTTTGAGCCTCCTTCATCACTAATTTTAAAGTGCATTTGCTACTGGTGAAAGGCTCCAGTCTGACATCCTAAAGAATAAGAAAGTGTGTGTGTGTGTGTGTGTGTGTGTGTGTGTGTGTGTGTGTCTATAAACAGACTTTCATTTTATATATATGTGTGGCAATATATATATACTGACTCTTTCTGGAGGTCTGTCAAGTCACAAATGCTGCTTAAGTCTCACTGAAGCTTTCAAAATCCATTTGAAAGTTGTTTAGGTACAGCACAGTCATGGTGTGGAAATAATTCAGCTGTTAGGAGCATGCAGCAATACCCTCTCAATATGACTCAAACCAATTCTAGACAAACCACCTTGAAGGATGAGAGAACAGTTCAGCCTACATTTGTCCATTCAGGCCTCAGTCCCTTTGCTGGTATTGCCAGCAAAAGGGCCAAATTATTCCAATTTTGGTTATGGTGTGTACATCCACCTTTCTTGCTTTTTTCTAAAACAGTTTAGCATCAAGACAAACCCATTTTTCTCTACGTTTTCCATTTTCCAGTTGACATGCCCCAGGTGGCATCTTTTGACAGTCTGCATTAGTCACATGGTATTAAATGAGGAAACTGAACACTACTGATGTGACCGCACATGATTTCTCAGCAGAAAAACAGAAGAAAGAAAAAAATAATTGAGGGAAAAAAACCTTTTATTTTTGTTGTTTTCTAACCATTTTCCCCTGTCAATACTTGTAGAAAGGCATCTTAAAAAATCCCCTGAAGCATATTGGTTGTTTTTCAAAATCAGTAACTAATGTTTGTTCTTCAAGAAACAAAGGTAAATCTAAAAATACACTGAATAATTACTGAAACATGAGCGAATGAATATTTTTCCCCAACATCCAATAGCTAAGTGCATGTAGAAAGCATATAGAAAGATCTGTTTATGTTAAGCATAGATTATTCAAATATGGTGTGTTTGAGAATTGCCAAATCCTTTTTAATTTGCCATTCACATTTTGTTTTTGTATATCTTACATTATTTATGCATTAATAACAGACTGACATTACACTTTTCACAATCAGGCAAATAGAGGCACAACGGCCCTGATCCTAGTCTGCTCCTGAGTTATCTAAACTTTTTGCTGATGTTGGCTTACAAAGCACAACTCAAACTCGCAAGAGATATTGAGGCCCAAACAGGGAGATACCTAGTCCTTTCAGTCTTGTGCAACCCCAAAGGTGGGTCCAATTATATGTGCAGAATTGCAGGGTTCTCTCATTCTCGCAACAAAAAAAAAAACTTAAGTAATTCTAGGGATGCATTGTACCTGCCCTGGGTGGAAGAAAAGATGCTTTGACCCCCAGCGCCTATAGCTAGTGTTGTTCATGTATTTTAAATTAAATAATCATTGGATAATATGAATAAACAGCACTGTGAACAAAGAGCAGCTATCTGATTGGGCTACAGAGATAAAGATATTTTTGCTTGCTTTCCTTTTGGCTCTGCTAATTTTTTGCCCAGTGGTCCAGCTTCAGCAGAAGGGGTGGAGTATGATACTGTGTGCCTTGCTTACCTTATGGATGAGACTGAAAAATAGATATTCAAATCTTTGCAAGGTGAAATGGGCCTACAACCCAATCTCTCACTTCCTAGGCATGTGTCTTAACCAACAAGTTACTGGA
Source organism: Gavialis gangeticus (assembly GCF_001723915.1). Taxonomy (NCBI): domain Eukaryota; kingdom Metazoa; phylum Chordata; order Crocodylia; family Gavialidae; genus Gavialis; species Gavialis gangeticus. The sequence continues at coordinate 106,877,049 of NW_017729025.1, read as the reverse complement.
CAAAAGTTGGGAATAGCTATCTTATCATATAGTTGCTAAATGCAGTCCTTCTTTACCTAGGAATGTGGAGATTTAGAAAGATTATATACTTCCCACTTAGATTTGGATTGCAAGAGAATGTAAATGGAATTAGATAGCTATGCAGCATCATTGGATCACTTCTGAGCATGCCCAGAAGGCCAAGTGTAGCTGCCTATGGATGTTTTCAAGCTAAAATGGAGATGAATAGAGAATCTATATCAATCTGTAGCTTGGCTTAAACAACTAAAAGCTCTCAGAAGTGGAGCAGAGCAGAATGTGAGCCAAGGTGCTTAAATAACTTGTTCAAGATCTTAGGAAATCCTGATTTTTCTAATGTAAAGCATGCACATAAGTGTTTTGGTAATTCAGGCCCTAACAAAAGACAGGCGAAAACAAGAAATCAGGAAATATGACACCATTCTTTGGTGGGAGAGCAGCGTTCCTGAAGATACAGTTCTAAAAACATTGGATTAAGCTTCCTTTGGAGGGGTCTACAGAAAATGGTGAGAAAATATAACACAAAATCTGAAGAGCACAACAATTTGAGGCATTAGAAGATATAATTTCCCCTTGGTATGCTGGCACTTACAAAGTGAAGGTTGAATCTCTTCTAGTACCAGGTCTCACTATGTATCCTTCTAAAACCCATCTACTTTGCATCAACTGTATTATATGTCAGACAGATTATTCATCTAATCTGCAGGCTGAATTTTGAGAGTCAGAGGGTGAATCTACATGTGTGCTAGACTGTGCAGTTGTTACTGTGCAGTCATTTAGTACTTGCTTAAGTAAGTACTAAGCAAGTATTAAATGACTGCACAGTAACCACTATTACTGTGCAGTTCCAGCACCCCAGGGGTTGTTTCTGACACTACTACACAGTAGCTTGTTGCTACTGTGTGATAGCATTGGAGTCACAGCTCGTGCCTGCTGATGCTACATCACCATAGCAATAAGCAACACCGCCATAGCATCACTATGGTGATGTAGCATCTCATGTAGATGTCCCCAAAATATAACTAACCAAATGAGAATTTGAGCAGGACAGGGGTTTCATTGAAAACAAACATCAATCTATACCCCTTCTATAAGCCTTCTAATTTTCTTTTGCCTAATTTTCACTGATACTATGACAGAAACTAACATCTTACACTCATAAAAATTGCCAGGGCCTTAATAATCCTGCAGATTTGAGACCTCTTATCTAAATATAAGATTAGGAAGAAAAATAAAATAATAAAATGAAGAAAGGGCTGGTAAATAATGAAAATAAACCAGCTACCCCAAAGTGCTACTTTCTGTTCTTTACCTCGCTTCCTCTTTTGATGGTACGTTCAATAAATTAATAAACAAAATGTCTTGGTAGCCAGTCTATAGTATAATCTTCAAAGTAACAATTGGCATAGATTCTTTCTCTTTTCTCAGCTCTGTCTCAGGGTTGGTCAGTCTTTAATGAATTTTCCCATTATATGTTCCAGCTCACAAAGCCCTTCTAAAGCTTCCCTAATTTTCTTCTAATGGTTATTTGCCTACAATCCCTACTCTAATGTTATTGGTTCTTCCATTCCAAGATAGTAAGAAACTTCCAGAATGAAACAATTTATCTAAAAATGAAGAAAAGGATCTTTTCTTTCTCTCCTACGTAGGCATTTTTGTTGTTTAACTCAGCTGTTGCATGCTTTATAATAGGAAAATTCTATCTGCTGACTTAAATGTTTTTCTCTAATGAAAGAAAGGAACTGATAATGACACTGATCTAGACTCTCTGAGAATCTGGCTCACAGAGTATATTTATGAATTATAAGCATATAAGTAGGAAACTATTTTTACTCTGAATGTGGAAAAAGAAATGAAAGGTTTCCTTGTTTTTCTTTCTTTGTTTTCCCCACTTCTCAAACTATCAATATACTGACCTGGATTTCAAGACTGTCCATGTGCAGTTGTTACATGCATATGCACATAAAAACATATATCAATCAAGTCAATTGAATATGTAAACTGGGTACACAAACAACCCTGAATTCTGACCCGTGGAAAAACATATAACGCATTATAACATCAGCTTGGTGTGATGAAATCAGTATCTACCCCTGCAATATGCAAAGCCTTTTGAAACATTGATCTGTCTAATAAGACTGGGGTAAAGAAATAAATAACAGTCCCTCCCCAGAACTTCAGTTTTATGTAGCTTTTTAAAAATTGCCTCAGAAATTAAACCCCATCTTCCCTCTGTGCCAAACGAAAGCCAAGTAAATCCATTAGTCTTAACAGGAGTGTGGTAGTGGACTCCTGAGCTGCATTCTTTTGAAATGTTCCTATGATCAAAGATAAAAACCTTTGGTAAATAGTCTGCATACACCATTTTCCTTCCATTCATTTTTCCTTTGGGGTCTAAACACTTTACACTTAGGCTGCATATGGATATTTGGGGAGGTTAGAGGGAGGATAGATCGTGTTAAAAATGGCTACTCGCTCTGACTTAGTTTGGCCAGGTACAGACCTTACACTAGTTTGGTGGATCTATATGTGAACTCTACAGAAGTTCAGCTAGATCAGTCTAAAAATGGCTGACCCAATTTAAGTGCATGTCTAAGATAATTTAACTTAGCTCAAGTCCAATGAGACCACTTTAACTGAACGTCTGTACAGTTCCCTGTGTAGGCTCACAGCTGGAAAGTTCAGCCACTGGCCCCAACCCTGGGGCTGCATTTTTCCATCCCCCTCCCTGGAACCCCAGCTCCTCCCCCCACCCCCAGATGGACACCCCTCACCCCATGGACCAACCAGCCAGAACCCTAGCCCACCAAATCCCCCATCCTACAAGCTGCTTCTGGTGCTAGTTTTGTCAGTATTCCCTAATGCCAGGAGCTAAGGAAGTAAGTTGGCATGGAGGGAGGGATAGGGGAAATAGATTTATTGGGCAGGGATTGTTTTTTCTGAAGGTATGGGGGATGGAGGGGGCTAAACATAGCTCTGGTCCCAGGGAGTGGGGGAGAGAGCCCCTCAGTCTTCCCAAGTCCACCCTACCATAGACCTTTTGAGTCCCCATGACCCTGCCAAACCCTCACAGACCCCAGCAACCCCTCTGTAGGCTTTGCCTGCCACCCAATCCTCCCACTGACCCTGCCTATCCTCCCCATACCCTGAGACCCTCTAATCCCCCCAGAGCCTGCTTGCCCCCCATCCACCCCCCACTAGTCCTCCCATCCACTCCCCCACTAGCCCTACTTACTTTAGATCAGGTGGTCATCCCTACTTACCTTAGATCAGGTGGTTATTTTTAATTAAGTCTATCCTCTCCCCAGCCTCCCTGAATGTCTGTTCACAGCCTTAAACTTCTGTACATGTAGGTAGAATAGAATTATTTGATTTGTTTCTCCCAGAATATAAAGAACAGTAATTTCCTGATGATCTTCTGAGGTCCCTTCCAGCCCTAATGTCTATGAAATCTATAAAACTTAATCTGCAGGGCAGGGAACCTCCAGCAGGAGAAGTATCATTTTAAGATTCAAGTATGTAAGTCAAGATTTGAAGGGAAATAGTAGTGTTCATTCTGGCCTTGGCAGTTTGGCTATTTTATTACCATATTAACTCTACCAACAGGAGGCATAAATATGCAGATAAATATTTTAAATTCATGCATTTTTAAGGCTTTAAGCAGTTGGGGGTATGTATTTTCTTCCTCTATATCCTATATACTTCAGAGCACATTGTTGGCAGTTAAAGAAATAGTTAATGAAATTATATTCTCACCCCATTGTAGATTAATAATTTACCACACTCCAAACTCAGCTTCTAAAGGAGAAGGGATTTTCCAATTTTCCATATATTGAAAGATGACCACTATCATCTGGACAGCAGATTGGATGGGACACCTCCCCTAACACACTATGCCTGATTGTTTCAGAAAGAAAATTAGTTAGGCCAGATCCCCATAGTATGTAGAAACCCAAACAGAAATTAGGCACCCACAGATTTTTCTGGGTCTAGCATTAGAAGTTAGGGTATGCCACAGAAGCTGCCATCAGTGTATGCCTCAGTTATATTGTCTGTAACATTTGTCTTCAATATCACCGCCAAATAAGCATGTCCCCAGATTCCACTTGGTTTATATATAAGTGGTTTCATTTACTTACAAAGGAACATGATATTAAAATATAGATCTTCTCTTCCCTACTGAGGAAGTTTGCCTGGGAACAGATATTTGATATTGTGGAACACCCCTGCAGCAAAATGTTCCTAGCTGTTCTTCATTTCTTCCTGAATAGTGTCCTTGCTGTCACTAGATGGCACTTTCTCTCTCTTTATGTGTAATTGCTAGAGTTATTATAGCTTCTTAATACAGACAGATGCCCACTATGCTGTTTTGCCCTGCTTTCAGAGCTCAGTGTTTGTGTTTAAAGACATTTAATTAAGTAATAACATCTGACAAATCAAGCTTTTTTCAAGTGAAAATCCATGAAAAGTGGGAAATTGTTGAACCTGAAGGCAACTGAGGACTCATTTGAAAAATCATTACATAAGAAAAATGATTGTGGTGAAAGACTATCTTATATCTAGATAAAAATCTAGACAAGAAAGATTTATTTTTTGATTTTTTAAAAGGTTTATCTTTCCTGAAAGAAAAGGGCCACACTGTTTAAAAATCTTTACAATTATCATGGTATTTCTTGTAGAAATATAATTTTTTGGTGTTCTGGATGAATTCCAAATTGTCTGCTTGCATTTAGAGTTTATGAAAATGCCCCGCATGGATGTAACTGAAAAATTATTCTACATTTCACTTTGCAAAACACAAAATGGATTCAGTGTTCTTTTCCAAAAGTGGCTGCTGCCTTTCGGTGGGGGGTAAGCATAAAAATTCATGAACGCAAATGTTTCATATAAGTTTTACTATTATTATTTTAAATGGACTTTTGCATTTATGTGCGCTGCTTTATCTGCTACCACGGTACAAAATTTAGTAAATATAACATATGATAACATCAGTGTCATAGTGTGACCTCAAAGCTGATACTTCTGGATACTTGGAAGTAAAGGAAAAGATGCCTGGTTATTCTGTGCATTTATCCTTGTAAGAACAGAGGTTAGCCTTACATTTCCCTCTCACCATTGTTACCCATTGTGTTTTGTACATAGTTATGTAAAGGTAGAGAAGTTGTTATGATTCATTCTTCATTACACTACAATTTTAAATGCAAGTTAGCCTCTCTTATGAGTCTGCTAAAGTCACTGTGATGAGTCAATTCAAGATGTTTATAACAGCATGAGTCACACAGATGCTATTCTCTCACTCTTTCATGGCGACCCAATCATGTTTTATTTTTTCTGTTTTCTTTCTTTGTTGTTTTCCTTAATCTGAAGCAAAAGTCTGCCAGACTGAAAGTTCATATTTCACTCTCTGTGAATGAAAAACAGAAAAATAATAGTTGCTGCATTTCACTGTTCTGTGCATGTGTTTCTAGTGGTAGTCAATGTAGATATCCTTTGAGAAGGATGGAAAGAAAGCCACAGAGACAAGAATATAAGTAATTTTTCACCGGAAATGATATTTAAACTGGGCTAATCCATTACTGTTATGTTTAAAGTGTCTTTTATGCCTGTAGACAAAGAGGTACTTCTAATACTATTCAATAAAAAAAGGAAGAATTTCCTTTATTTTTTTAATTGGTACATTTGCTCTTTAGATCTCTTAAAACCCCAAAATTCACAAATTATTTTCCACGTATTATTGATATTGTGATACTGGCTCCCAAAGTGGCCCCCAATGTACTGGGAGCTTGTCAAACATAAAGGAGACTAGGGTACCTCCTCCCCCCAACCCTAAATAAGTGAAAAACAGATTGGGGGTGGGGGTGGAGGAGATACAGCATAAAATAAAGTTTTAGGATTATGATTGGCACATATGTAGTTATTTTTATAAGTATGTCAACATATTTATATTATTAGATTGATTTATTGATTTCTGACAAGGATTACTGTTTTATTTGTGGGGGGGGGGGGTTGAGGACCTGTGGTTTGAAATTAAGGACAAGAATATTGGGAAGGGTTTGTGGGAATAAGAAGAGAGTGAGTAAACAGGAATGAAAGGGAGAGTGAGGATAGGATTTCTAATTTCTCCTCTTTAGGAATTTGGTGGTTCAGTAGGAGAGCCAGCTTGGTCACTCATGTGTCAGCTTCCATTGTCTGAGAACAAGACAAAAGAGTGCATGGCTACTTTTGGAGGGAAACATGTTTTTATGTTTTGTGGGAAATTCACCATTTCCCTTTTTTTAAAGCAATACAAGCCATTTTGAATTGGAAATCAATCCATTCTTTTCTGAAAAAGCTCACATCAGAAAATCAGTATAGCACTATAGCCATCTCAGCCATATATAATTACACACACATACACACAGTCCTGACCAACTAATACCGAGAGCACTTTGAAAAGGCACCTGCCAAAAATGTCTATCTACACTAGTTACCATCTTCTTTAATTGTATTCCTGTTTAAAAATATATGTAAAGTAAAAGCTCCGTTATCCATCGTGAGCGGAGAATGGGAGGTGCCAGTAATCTAACAATGCCTGTTACCTGAGGCAGGTGTTTTCATCCAGACACTAAGTGGCAAAGTGGGGTGGGCGGTGGTGGCAGCTGGGTACAGGGTGGTGAGTGGCGGTGGCAGTGGCAGCTGGTTACTAAAATGCTGGTTAACACAGCTTTTACTGTATATATGTATTTTTACATGGTGGAGATCCAAGATTAAGAAAAAGGGGGTGCAGCAGACCGTATGTCTTGAAATCATGAGAAAATGGGTGTGAATAATAGCTGGAATCCGTGGGCTAGTGTGGAAGGAAGGGCCAGGCAGCAAGCAAGGGGAAGGAAAGAGGAACCCACCCACTGCTACTGCTGTCCCCTGCTGAGCACAGTACAAGGCATGCACTCCTTGGGCAGGAGTAGGGCAGGAGCAGTTCTGAGGCTTCCCTCATGCCCAGGGAAGCTTTTCCTATTTCCTGCCCTTTCTCCCCGCCTGGTCTAATTGGGTGTCCTCTGCCAGCTCAGGGGCTCCAGTTGTGGGGGTCAGTTACACACACTACCAGGCCCTGAAGGGGACAGCAGCAGGAATGGGAAGAGCTCCCTTTCCTGTTTTTACTCTTTGTTCAGACTTCCATGAGATCTGCCAGTGGGTAGTGTGGAGTGGGAAGAGGGAACCGCCCAATATCCCAAGCTGAATCTAGCTCCCTGTACAGTTGTTTTCCACATCCCACAGTTGAAGCAGGCCAGGAGCAGCTCTGGGGCTCTTCAAGCCCCCAAGGCCAGGTCAGATAGGTAGTTTCATAGTTTCATAGATTTAGGGTCAGAAGGGACCTAGTAGATCTTCTAGCCCGACCCCCCGCCAGGGCGGGAAAACAACAAAACCCCAAAACAAAAACGGGACTCAAATGAGTCCAGCCAGGTAGGCATCCAGCCTCTTCTTAAAGACCCCCAGGGTAGGGGCCAGCACCACTTCCCTTGGAAGTTGGTTCCAGCTCCTAGCCGCCCTAACTGTGAAGTAGTT
>NW_017729025.1:106863263-106868691 GCF_001723915.1 Gavialis gangeticus | reverse complement strand
GGTCTGAAGGCGATCCCCTCGAGTCCGGCTTCTATCACAGCAGGGAAGTCCCGGTCCCTGCACAAGAAAACGGAGGTGAAGAATTGGTTAAAGAGGTCCGCTTTCTCCTCTGACGCAACCACCAGATTGCCCAGCGTATCCTGCACGGGTCCCACATTACCCGGCGCCTTCAAGCCGCATTTGCATACTAGGGAAACCTGGGGTGGGGAGGCGGGGGTCACTGAGTCCCGGAAAGGAAGGGCCTTACCTACTTCGGGGACTCAAAAAAAGTGACCAACTGCTGCTGCTGTCATGACTTAGTCTACATACTCCAATTGTTGCTCTGACAGAAGCAATGAAGTAGGCATGCATCTGGCTGATGTTGCAACAGCAGCACCATAGGGCTACCTCTGTTGCTGGAGTCTGGATTCTTTAGGTTGAATGAACCACTCTGGCACCCCTAACAAGTCAACACCTCAGGACTGGTACACCTCTCCCACTAAAGTTACTCTGCAGGTTCACCCTTTCTGTGCCTGCTCTTTCCTTGCCCCCCATCTCCCCTGCCAGCTTGGAGGCTCCAGCCATGCCTCACCCCATTCCCCATAATGCAACTTCAGTTCCTTCCTGGAGGCTTCAGAGGACCCAGGCATCCAGAGTTGTGGAGAACTGGAGCCCCCTGGCTTAAACTCTGGAGAACTGGCCCTGGCACAAAATTCCAACAGAAGTAAGTGCAGTGGTATGTACATCCCTCATCCTCCTTACACAGTGTCTGTAGGACAGAGTTGAAGGGAGAGACAGATTACGGTCAGGAGGCAGAAAATGAATCTGGCTAAACAAGGGGCAACAAGGATTAAGACCGACATTTTGTAAGCATAGAAGGGACCAGGACAAAGGAGATAAAGAGCAGACTTGGAGAAAATGATGCAGAAGGGTTCGAACTTGGCAGTAACAGACAGAAGGCTCCGTGAGCAGTGGGGTCTCTCCAGTCTCACTAGTCCCCTTCCATTAGCAAATATTTGTGAAGCATGCTTGCATAGCATATATTTCTGTCTGTTGTGGTAGTCCATATAGTAGTAAGTTACCATCCTTTATCAATTTCTCCTTTGGCTCAGATGGCAGAAGTGTTAAGGGGTGACGGACTCTCCGGGTTCCAGCCCAGTTGATAACTATAAGAGTGTCAATAAGATAAGTTGGGGTTTTGCTTATTCTTTTATGTTTGCTAGGGTTTTTTTTAAAGTAGGATATTGCATGTGCAAAACACACAGCAATATACAGAGCAGTTGTCCAGTGAGGGAAAATACCATGTGATCACACAATTAAAAATGATAATAATGCATCCTTACAAGAGAGAGTAAATTAAGCTTGTAAAAGAACCTTAATACTCTTATTTCCTAACTTTTGATTGACTGATTTTATAAGCTTAATAATTTTCCTTGTGTATATAAATCTGATATGAAATAAACATTACAAATGAATAAGATTTATATAAAACTCTTTCCTATTCCCAGTTATTTCCAACCAAGCCATGCATAGTATTAAGGAGAGAACAAAAAGGCAGATGACTCTGCTAAGGGGCTAGGGGCTTATTAGAGAACAAGATGCTAAGTTAGGCTGAGATAATATGTGAATATATGCATATGCCTTTAAGAGAAACTTTAAAGTTGGGCATGAAATTGATTATCTAAAGAAATCAATACGATCCTAGATGAATTTCTGATGCAGAATGAACAATAGAATGGGGAACACATATGGGTGAATATCTGTGAGGGAAAATAATAGGAGGCAGATCAATGTGACTAGGAAGATATCAGGGATTCACCACAGGTGATGGTAGAAGAGGATGTTCCACAGTTTCTGAAGCCAGGGGCTACTTCTTGGCATGCTGACTAGCTGAAAGGATGCAAGGGGATGTGGAAGGTATTCTTGTAAGCTCAGTTATATTTTCATTCATGTTTTACTAACATGTGGAGTGTTAGATTAGATATATACTTTTATTATAAATGTGTAATATAATGGTAAAATGTATACACACAAACTTTTAAGTTTTCTGTTCAGCTCTTTTTTTTTTTCTTGGTATCAGTTGGTAAGAAAATGGCATGTTATATTTTAAAGTTTTTAGTCTATAGACTTTCAGGATAAAAACATTCTTTCATTTAGATTCCAGATGAGCTTAAATGTTGGTAAGCTGTGAAGATGAAATTCCCCAGATGCAACAACACATCAGGTTCTGTCAATCACAGCTTGTTAGGTGAGGTGACACAAACTAATGCAACGTTACTGATACACAACCTGAAGTTGCTCATCAGAATGTACTGGTGGCATCTAGGGAAATCAGACACACACACACACACACACATGTACGTGAAGCAGCCTAACACTTTTCTGGAACACCATTGAGAAAGGAATAACAGTTCTCAAGTAAGCTACTGTTTAAGAGAAAACTATAATGCTTGAAGTATGACAATATTTTTACGAGGTATTCTGTTTTATTTGTTAGAGATGATTTGGATTGGCAGAGGGGTAGGGTCAGAACTGGAATACCTGAAACTTTCAGATGGCCAAAGATATACTGTATTGAACGGTCAAGACAAAAGGCATTTTAAATGACATGTAGAAATAAGCAGAACAAGACAGCATTTGATAAACAAGGAAACCCCCCTGGGGTACCTGTCCAAAAAGACTGCCAAAAATTCTGAGGTTACAAATAGTTAATGGAACTCTTTTTACAATAATTGGTATATTACATTTACACTGAGAATTTTAAAAAGTTAACCTTGAAAGTTAATATAATTTCTATCATACCATCAATTTGTTAAAGTAAATTGTAGGCTTGTCTACATAACATGGCAGTATTATTTAATTTAAGGTCTGCCACTTCAGGGAAGTTTTTTGTTTGTTGGTTTGTTTTGTTTTTGGGGTTTTTTTTTTTAAAGTCTCAGACAAACAATTACTATTCCATGTGCCTTCTACTTCCTAAAATAACTGATTAAATCTTTGGAGGAAAACTGTTAGATAGTAAAGAATATAATATTTATCACCTAATTGCCTACATTTGTGCTTCAAGCCAAGAAATGGGCCAGCATTTTCAAATACGGTCACCTGTGTTAGCCTTCTAACTCCAGATTATGATGTTTACCACAAATATTTATGAGTAACCATCATTTTGATCACATGGACTTATTTTTTTATCACTGCTCTTTACCTATGAGTTCAAATTGTTTAACTAGTGTGAAACAATTCGTCAGTTCCTTAGTAATAATCACTACTTTTATGCTATTTATGCATGCTTGATAAGAGGATGGACTAATTAAGCTAACATTCTCCTTGTCCCTTTGAAACTAAATACTGAAGTTGATATTTTTGCCAGTAAGGCTTAAATCTAAAAAGGCTTCTATGTACTCTTTTATTTATTTAAGTCCTAAATCTAGATAATCAAATCCTCACACAAATATCATCTAACAGTCAGGTGTCTATATTTACTAGCTATATGTTTTTTCATTAGGGAAGGTAGGGGCTTGCCTACATTTGTGATAGGGTGTGTGTGCATGTATAAATAATATATATATAGTATGTGTATATGCATGTGAATATATATATATATATATATATATATATATATATATAGTGTGTGTGTGTGTGTGTATGTATTATGTATGTATGCACGCGCACACACTATATATATTATTTATACAGATACACCCACTAATAATATATATAGTATATGTGTACGAATGTGTGCATATATATATATATACAAACACACATACATACATACACGCACACTATATACATTATTTTATATTTTATATATATTATTTATATATAGCATGTAAATTATATAAAACTTGTATATAACATAGTATATATAGTATATAATTATATATAAATAAAATCACCATGCTTCAATATTCACTGAAACAAAGAAAGAGACAAAGAACTATAAAATTTTACTTTATAAATGCCCTTGTGGTTAGGCCACTGAGGTTGTGGCTAGCGTTACCTTTGAAGCATTTCAAATACCATTTCAAGGGCCAGATGTACTGTATATGAAAGAGTACCTGCCCTTTGAAACATTCCAAAAGTGGTTGAAGCACTCCAAAATAGTACCTCTTGAAATGAGGTACTGTTTTGAAGCACTTCACTTCTTGTTACATCTTTCGTGGATACATAGGATTCATAGGTTCTCCAGTCTTCAGTCTGTTGCACTACCTGCATCTAATGCTGATAGTAGGGAATTTCCCCTTCCACAATCCCATAGTACTCCACTTTGCCCCCTTCAATCACTGGTTCTTACTCCCGAGTCTCAGATGTTCTGGCACTATGGTGCAACTTAGGACACTGCTGGGCACTTAGGGCACTGCCACATAAGAGGTGCTGGGTTCCTGAGGCACTGCATTCCCTCCTGGCATTCCCCATGGAGTATCTTCGTACATCCCCTGCAGGACACATGTGCCCTTTCCACTGATGCTGGGATTCCAGCTCTCTAGTCCCCAGTCCCTCTGCCCTAGAAACACACACAGGCCTTCTCTACTACAGCAAGAGGTTTGGGAGATTTGGGACCAGAGAGCTGGAATCCCCAAATCTCTCAGTCCCCCATCACTCTCCCCTGTCAGATCCTTGCTTGTCCCTTCTTCATAATCAGCACTCCTCCTGCCACCTTTGGAGCTAGGACTTCCAGCTTCCAGTCCCCTCTACAACTCTGTTATGGTAAGACAAGGAAAGGAGAGATACAGGGGTTTGAAAACTCAAGAAACAAAATCCCAGCAGTGGGGTGACCCTGTTGCTTGCACAAACCCTTGTATTCACCTTGCTGTCCTATACACCAGACCCTACACCCCACCCCCCACCAAACCAATGTGCCACTCCCTTCCCATGTTGGGGGAGCAAGAAGTGGGGAAAGCAGACCCACTAGTTACAGCAGCCACCTGGCTGGGGAGCACACAGCTGCATACACCCGCAGAAATGTTGAAGCACTCTAGGCTAGAGAGTACAGCAGGTTCTGTACATATATCCCATGGCTTGACATGGACTCTCAGACAGACTTCAAAACATACTAATGTTACATCAGTCTGGAGAGTCCATGCTAAACCCCCAACTCCATTGAATACTAAATTATTTGTGTAAAGTGGAGCAGGCAGTAGATCAAGAGAGACTCAAACCAGACTGTCCTATAGCTTGGTGATTCAGAACTCTGATAGGATGCAAGTGATTTGGGCTGAATAAAGCAAAGCAGGGATTTAAAAACAGGTGCCCTGCTTCCCCCACTAACGCTTTAACAACAGGGCAACTGGATTCAAGCCTTTGTTTATTTCTTGTGAAAAGACTGTCTTAGACATATCACTCTAGAAGCAGGTTTACAGCCGAGAAACCCAAGAAGACATACCTGCTTCCACACATCCTAGAGTTAGATGACTGAGTTGCAATGTTTAAGTGCTTAATAACTGAGAAA
>NW_017729025.1:106857006-106858263 GCF_001723915.1 Gavialis gangeticus | reverse complement strand
GTTAGATGACTGAGTTGCAATGTTTAAGTGCTTAATAACTGAGAAACAGCAGATCTGGTGATGTATCTGGATGTTGATTTAAGAATATTTCCACTCAGCATGATGGCTTTGATCCCACTCTTAAGCACCTGTGTAAGGCACTTGGGCGCTCAAGTTGCAGCAAGGGAGGTTTAAGTTGGATATTAAGAAAAGGTTTCTCACTAGGAGGGTGATGAATCCCTGGAATGAGTTGCCTAGAGAGGTGATAGAATCTCCATCCTTGGAGGTTTTTAAGACCTGGGTAGACAAAGACCTGGGATGATCTAGTTGGGGATGGTCTTGCTTTGAACAGGGAGTTGAACTAAATGACCTTCCTGAGGTCCCTTCCAACCCTAATTTTCTATGAATCTATTATATAGGAAGCCTAAGTGCTCTACTAAAGACAAAGATTCTGCCAGGCAGGAGGACCTTAATGTTGATAGGACAGAGCATATTGGATCATCAATATTACAACGCAGTATCATGAGCTGGACTGAGGTTCTTTGATATGTGAAACTTTTTGGTTTCTGTCAGCTTGGTGATAGTCATTATGTAATGAACATTTTTTATAAATTATTTTGCTTCTTTCAAGTCCTTTCATTTACCCTGTAATTACATTACCCCATATGTTGTTGTTGTTGTTTTTTATGTAATGTTGTATTTGCCTTCAATAGGACATTCAGGAAGTGATTGCCAGAAAAAGAATTGACCCAATGAGGTATTTTACCTGGAAAATACTAATAAAGCCACTTTAATACTTTGATTCTTCTCTTTCAAAATTTTAGATGAGCTTTGGATTTACAAAAATGGACACCATCTGGTATAAATTAATCTTTTTTGCATGATATAGCAATCAACAATGGCAGCTATGAACAGAAGGAAAGGGATTTCAGGTTCTGGGGAAGGAGAAGACAAGTAGAATAATCACTAGTCTTCTCTCTAAAAAAGAAAAAGTACACTGGTAAGAACAGCCCCTGCACTAAAATGGAAAGCTCTTATGCCTGTGCTCTTTCTGTTTCTTTTTTATTGTTATGATTTCTTTTTGAAGCACGATATCATGCTGATGAACTACATCTTGCTAATGAGGCTTGATGAAAATAAGCTAAATTGTTCTCTCATTTTCATTCATGTAAATATGGTTTAACTATAAAATTCGGCAGTTAGTTCTGAAGTTGAGTATTTGAGATCTGACTATGACACAAAGTAGCAAAACTTTGAATGTACCTTTCCTTTTCTTCC
>NW_017729025.1:106854034-106856768 GCF_001723915.1 Gavialis gangeticus | reverse complement strand
TTTTTTCCCCCCCCCCCCCCCCAAAGGAAAGATAGACAACAAGATAGGCATGACTTTGAAAGCAGGACATGACTAGATTTCAGACAAAACAGTGACACAAACAGACATGCTGGGTAGCAACTCATGCTCTACAGCCTGGATAAGAAGCAATGTAGCTGAATCCATGTTGAACCAATGACAGGTAATTGTCACTGACCCTTTATAGTGCCAAATATTTCATCTTTGATGCAGACAGTACATGGATACACTTCTGCCATTTGTGAGTGTTGAGCCATGTTTGAGGGTGCCACTGCAAGATAAAATATGCTTGCAGTTCAAACATGGCCTTATCCTTTGGAGTCTGAAGATGTAGGAAAGTCATGGGACTTTTACCTAGCTGTCATGAATTCCTTTTCTTTTACGCTAACAAAATTGTGGAGGTCTATTTAGACTTTGCAGAGCTGAACAACACATCCAAATTTCTCCTCAAGATTCTAAAAATCCAAAACACACAGAAGATACCAGTGGAAATTAATAGTCTGAAGAAGCATTAAGTTATACTACTATATCTTAGCACTGAAGAACTTATCTTTATGGAGCTTCTGTAATCAGCTAAAGACAATTAAAATGACCCCTACAGAATCTATACCGTGAAGAGCTAGCATCTCTTCCATCCAAGGGATCTATGAATTAAGAAGATGGACCCCTGAATAGCTAAAAGTCAATGAATAGTCCTATAAATTGTATCTATCCCTGTCTAATCTAAGTAGTGGAAAGAAATATGGGACAGAAAATAGGAGAGGAAGCAAGTTAACCAAAGCACTTTAAAAGTCTTCCAAGTTGTGTGTTGTGGTCCAGTATGCTGGATTCCCAAAAATTATCCTCTGCACAGAAGTAACTCAAATTACATAGATTTGAGCCTATAGAATGGATGCTGAGATTTAACTTTACAGCTACACTATGGCAAATCGTATTGTTTGGAGCCATTATTATAGAGAACTGTTGTAGTTACGAAGAAGACACCTATAAAATGAACTGTGCAGATATATTATATACACAGAAATATAAGAAAATCAGCAGTTCTCTTAAAAGGGAAACAGGATAATCAAATGCCTGAGTAAGAAAATGAGGCACTTTAAATGTTTTGTTATATTTTCCAATCTGTACAGTCAGTCATCCGATTTCCTTTTTTTTTTCTTCCCCTGCCTCATCAGGAAGTTGCAAATATGCAGCTGCTTGCTCAATAGAGTTAATGAATTCCAACACAGGTGCTCTTGATTGTATTGCATAATCGAAGCCCTTTTTCTTTTTCCTAGCCTTGTCTTTGCATCTTTACTGTGCTTTAAATTTCCATTCCTGTTCGGAAGAAACAAGAGGTTTATGGCCTTCAGGGCTACAGATTGGGATTTATCTTAGCAAATAAAGGATGACTCTGTAAAAAGGGTTAATAAAAAGAAGCTGAGCCTGAAGCCAATTAAATTTTATGCAACACAAATCCAATGAAGACTTTGTGATGGCATGATATTGGCGCTGTTTATAACCTGATAGCAACTAGTATAATTGTACTTTCCCAGGTGACAGGACTTTTGTGAGCCATAGTTAAAACAATTGGAAATTTCCAAGTGGTGAATAAGTATGGTTCTATGTGGAATGAAGAACTATGCAATTAGAGCTACTCACATCTTAACAATAGGGGTAAAAAGACTGGCCCTGAAGTTACCAAAAGTGTTCCTCTCAGATCCTTGCAGTCAGGATTTCACCCTAAGTAGTTTTAAATCCACATTTATGTTTGTACCACAGAGAACTGTCAGAATATGTATTTGGGGAAGAAGCCTTCTTTTGCTTTTGTTTTGTCAGAAAAGCTGAATGTCTGATTTGGGCTATTTTAATGAAGAGAAAACCTTACCAGAGTTATCATGTCTCATTTTGATGACAGGGTCTGGTGTCGGAACTTCTGTGACATTTGGGCTAAGGGCAGAAGTTACACACAAACCAGTTTAAGTGATCAGTAACTAGTTTAAACCTGTAACACAACATAAGTTCAGTGCACATAAACCAGTTTCAAAATGGCTCAAATTGGTTTAAGATAAACCCGGCTGAATGTAGTGTCAGATTTAACTGATTGAGGTTGGACCAGTTTATGGAACTTCTGTCCCAGACCCCTGATATCATAGAGCAAATCCCTGTTGGGTAGACATGTAAACCCCAACTGTGTCATTCAGAAAAACCAAGATACCAAACCTCACTGTGCTGTGTAGCAGGCCTCTTTTGCTGTGCATTATGGCAAATGCCAGTAGGCAGACTCCTGCTTGCAATCTGGAGAATTCATTAGAAGTGACTAAGCCCTGTGGATTCATTTTGTGGCAGATAAAAAAGAGCAAATTCAAAATTATTTGGCATTATTGACAGTGCAGTGCCACTGATGTTACAGATGGAATGAGCACATATTTGAGAGAGCTAATCAAACAGCTTGCAGCTTTGAGCTCTTTACCAAGCAAAATACACAGTAACAAACAGCAATAGAGCTGAGTGAAGTTGTTTATCATCACTTGGTTTGGCATAAGCAAATAAGGATGTTGTTAGACTTTTTACTTGGCATGAGTTAAATGCACTTAAAACACTAGCATCCATATGTTAAAGCAGGAAAATTTGCTCCAAGTGTGCTGTAATTGTCTTACAGTTGCATCTTTTCAGGTAAGGAGTATCTCTGGGTGGGGTTTCATAGTTTCATAGTTTCATAGTTTCTAGGGTCAGA
>NW_017729025.1:106851835-106854023 GCF_001723915.1 Gavialis gangeticus | reverse complement strand
CAAGGTGCATTTGGCCTTCCTAACCGCCTCCCCACATTGCTGGGTTATGCAAGACAAGTTGTGTTTATGTCAATCTACTTATACGGCCAATATAAGTAAATTGCAGTCCTCTAGCATCCCAGGATGTAACCACTTCCAACCCTCCCAAATGGACAAGTATTCTCCCAAACTCTACTGTCCTGGATGGATAGAGAGCCATGGCATAGATGGATAGCCTCCAGAGAGCTGGGTAGCCATGGGAGAGCTGCAAGGTAGCCAGGGAGTTTTAGGGTAGACTTGGCAGCTCCTGGCGTCAGAACTGTGCAGGTAAGAGATGATAGATAATGTGTGATTGCTGACAGCACGTACTAAATTGAATACCACAAAGTTAGCATTTGTAAATTGTAACACATAACAACACTTTAAGAGGGAAGAAATCAAATACATTCCAGTAAAGTAACAAAAAATGGGGAACAGTCTAGAAGATAGGGGACACATCTACACAAGATGCTATGACACAGTAGCAATAAGCTACTTCACCATAGCTCATTACTACGATGCACTAGCATTGCTGGGCACTAACCATGATGTGACACTACTGCACAGCAGCATCAGGGAAAAAAACATGTGGCAATGGTACTGTGCAGTAATGCTGGTTCGTGCATATTCATTTAGTACTTCACAGTTATTTAGTACTTGCTTATGCAAGTACTAAATGACTGCACAGTAACAACTGCACAGTCTACCACATGGGTAGACATGGCCAGGGTATCATACACTTGCTGAAAGCCAAGCAAAAACAAGAAGGGAAAATTCTCTGCCACCAGCAAGAGATGCAGGCAGTGCAACAAATTAAAATACTTTCAGCTGTTCTGCTCAAAGCAACACTAAAATATTGAAGAAGATTATTACCAAAAATAGAAAACAAAACTAAGAATTCCCTTTTTTTTCTAGGGTTTGATTACATGTGAAATAGTGCTGATCTTGTCCTACAGATCAAATACATCCGATTATTGAAGTGTATATTAAAACAAAACAAAACCTAAACAGATCATAGTTATAGCAGCTATAATGCAGCATTTCAGAAGGAATTATATGTCCCAGTATGCAGCCAGGATGTGCTTTTCCTCAGGTCAAGAAAGTTGAAGGTACTGCAGAACAAATATTAATGTATAAAGTCCTGAATGCAGATAACCATAAAGGAACCAAATTAAAAAAGTAAGAAGCAATGACAGAACTGCAAGTTCAAGGTTCAAAGATGCAATTTAACATCTTCTGTTTTATGGGCTGCTGATAGTATGTTCTACAAGACGGACTGTGCCATATACCTCTAGGACAGAAAAGTAAGCTGTGCCAGGAGAAGCAAGATAATGATGTTCTTTCCTTATCTGATAGCTGGACCAGCACTACTTATTCTGCAAAAACTTTTATCTTCAGATAATACTGTTAAATTGCTAGTGCTGTCTAATATGACTGAATTTCAAATGTCAATCAGAATCTCAAGTGAAAGAACGTTCTATACAGCAGGGAAGATAGTTAGGTAGATAGTAAAACAAATGTTGAGAATAGTTGCCAAGAATAGTATTGGACCAAGAGAAACATCAGTTTGAATTAGACAAAATATTGAAATGTGTTAATGTATATTAATTTAACTCAAAATAGGAAGATAAATTAACTAAGATGAATAAAAATGGAAGAGGTATCACTAGAGTTAGTCATTTCAGTTAGCCTTGTATTAATCAGGAAATATAGTTCATGATTTATCCCTTCCTATGTTTATATTTTTCTGCCATGCTAAGAAGAATAATACATATGTGAGGGTGAGCGGGTGGGTGGTTGAGATGGAGGTCCGGCTCACTGGGGGGTGTTATTTGTCTGGAGGTGGTGGGGGTCAGGAGGGGCTTAGAATAGCTCCTGTTCCCAGTAGGGGAGAGAGCCCCCACCATTCCTCCAAGCCCACCCAGGCCCCCCTGATCCTGCCAAACCCTCCCAGACCTCACCACCCCTCATGGACCCCACTAGCTCCAAATCCCCCCACAGACCCTCCTGGCCCCAATCTTCCTGCAGACCCTGTTTGCCCCCCACCTTGATCTGCCCATGGATGCTGCTTGCCCCCCCACCCCGATCCCTCCTGCATACCGGCTTGCTCCACTAATTCCCCCCATCATACACCCATCATAGATTTCATAGACATTAGGGCTGGAAGGGA
>NW_017729025.1:106849398-106851794 GCF_001723915.1 Gavialis gangeticus | reverse complement strand
CCATGGATGCTGCTTGCCCCCCCACCCCGATCCCTCCTGCATACCGGCTTGCTCCACTAATTCCCCCAAGCCCCACTCCTGCCCCCCCATCCCAACTTACCTTAGATAAGAAGGCCATTTTAAACTTGATCTAGCCTCCCCAAATGCCTCCCCAAATGCCCCCACAAATGCCCTAGGGACTGATTTAATATATCTCCAGTGCAAAACATTGGTCTTTGTAAATTTAATCTTCTTTTCCAATTTTCTTTTTTTCCACTTTAAAATATCCAAATCAAAATGAATTTTGTTTCTTCCCCCTTTCTCCCTTCCAAGTTTTGTTGCTCTCTCTCTGATGATCATGGCCCTCTCTCTGTTGATCATGGCCACGTCTCATCCTTGTTTCCCTACAGTTAATTTTTTTTCTCTCAATGAGATGATGTTATCTCATAGATTTCATTTACTTGCCATCATCATTTATGATATACCTAGAAGTGCAGGTCCAGCCTGAGGGCTTAGTGTTTGTTATTTGTTAAATAGTGGCAATGAACTTCAGTCATGCTATAAATAAAGATCATGCCTATTCTATGGAGCTCTACATCGAAAAGACTGGTAAGTGGTTCTCCTCCTGCAAGAGATTCTGGTCTACACCTCCTATAGCTTGTTCAGTAAATGGTGCCTCTCCCATACCAAAGCTAAATTACATCATTGTATTGAAAGACGAAGATGGGGATTATTATCTTCATTCTTTAAAATAGCAGATGAACTGAAAAAGGAATCAAAATCCAAACTCCCTGATCTGAAACTGACCATATATTTCTAGAAGTGAGTTGGCTCTTTGCAATTTAAGAAGACATACACTTAACAAGAACCAGTGAACACAGTGGTAATTTCCACCAGTTTGGGGGTAAAATCTTGGAGCTTCTTCAGTATATTGAAGCATTGATTAGGGCAAACCACTTTAGGGTGTGAGAGAGAAACTGCATTTTTTATGTGGATTCCTCAAGTATTCCAACTCAAAGAATTTTGCTACCAAGGCCCAGATCCAAAAAAGGATTTATGTGCCTAGCATGGGACTTGAGTGAAATTTTAAGTACATAAGTTTCAGATCCATGATCTCGAATCCCTCCCCCTTTCCTTAATCCCTCATCACCCGACACACGCAAATGCTACCTAATACTGCAGGATAAATATATTCAATAAAGGCCATCATTTTTTTCTTCTTCTTCTTTTTGATCCTAATGTTCTGTTGGCAACTAAAAGTTCTGTTTCTGGGCAAATCACAGTAATGCTTCAGTTTTAACATGGCTCAGTACCTTAACATCTACTTCACAACCAGGCCCAAGAAAGATTCATAAGATAAATGCTTTTCTGCATAAATCCCCTGAGGAGGTAGATCCTTCACACCTATTCAGAGGATGAGCAACACAAACCAAATCTAGTGGGCTCCTTGCCAAATGCAGTAGCCAATGCAAGTCTTTAAAAACACAGTGGGCATGTTTACATGAGACATTTACTGTGGAGTAGACTAAATGGCTCCACAGTAAACATCTCGGCATCTACACATGTGGGCCTATTAGGGCACAGGAAACTAATAAACTCACAGAAGAGCAGTACTTGTAAATATAAGTTCTATCCTGTTGTGGACTGTTTTTACTTTGCAACAGTGCGCGTGTAGATGCCGATGTTGTTGGCTGGGGCATAAGGGTGCTTCAGTATGTGGCCTACTTGGTGGTTAGTTATGTACTGGAGCACCCTTGTGCCCCAGCCAGTCCCTCTGCAGCACCTTGCACTGGGTTGGAGCAGTCCTGGGCTAGCAGGCTGACCTCCAGGGCCTCCTGCCAGCTGGAGATGATCTGACTGGCTCAATGTGCTGTGGTCCCAGGTGCATGCGTAGACACACCAAGGAACTATAAACCAGCATGATATGCACCAGAGTTTTAGCTGCTCAACCCCTTTTTGTGATGGTAGGTTCAAAACCTGGAACTGTCCTGGGAGCACAGCTGACAATTATCTGGTCCAAGACAGGGACTGCAGGGTACAAAAGGCATAAGGGTTCCCAGGTTCCAGGAAAGGGGAGCCCCTCATCTCCCCTCCCCTCCCAACCCCCAATGGGGATCTTGAAACTTCATTCACTGGAAACCCATTTTTAGCATTGGGACTAGGGCCATACTGGTCCTGATGCCAACCCCTGTCCTGATGCTGGTGCTGATAATCAGGATGCTATATATTTAATTTATGGTGTCTGTAACAGGGAATCCTAGACCTGAGAACCTTAACCCTAGCATTACGGAGAGTAAAGGGCCAGGGGAGAGAAAGCAGGGTCTCTTTGGTGCTTATAGATGTGGGGGGTGGGGGGAGGAGAAAGAACAATGCTTTACTTTCAGCTTGACGTGCCCCTGCACTGACTGAAATGCATT
>NW_017729025.1:106842411-106844398 GCF_001723915.1 Gavialis gangeticus | reverse complement strand
CCTAGACCTGAGCACCTTAACCCTAGCATTACGGAGAGTAAAGGGCCAGGGGAGAGAAAGCAGGGTCTCTTTGGTGCTTATAGATGTGGGGGGTGGGGGGAGGAGAAAGAACAATGCTTTACTTTCAGCTTGACGTGCCCCTGCACTGACTGAAATGCATTCCCAGATGAGGAACTGCATCATTTTGACCCAGCATCTGTATAGCTCATGTGCTTTAGTGAGGCTTTTTGGCACTTTTCAAATCAGATATCAGATAAAAGTGTCAAAAAGCCTGCTGAAAGATGCAAGCTACACAGACACTGGGGATCTGGGTCAAGCTGATTGTATTCTTCTTCTGGTAAAGCACTGTTTTGTTTTGGGTTTTTTTTTTCCATGCCTGTCATCATCCTTTAAGGCTAGACCTTCTGTAGCCCAAGGGAGAGGATTGGCTGCCTATGGAAGGGGAGGGGTACTGTAACAACCCAGCCAAAGGGGCTAAGACACCAGTGACTAGAAAAGACACCAAGTGATGAGCAGGCTGAACAAGCTGTCAGCTACAGGTAAGGGCAGGGACCCCTCAAGGAGGCATGACAGGCTTGGAGCAGAGCCTAATCCCCTCCCCCCCTTTTTTTTTGTTGCAAAACCCAGATTTCAGCTAGCTAGCTAAAGAAACAATAGCAGGAAGGTGGTGGGTTGACAGCCCCTGGGCCAACTAGGCAGCTGACTGAAGGGAGGGGATTAACTGGGAATAAACCCTTCCTCAAGGCTGAGTCAGGGGGACAGGCACTTGCAGGAGAGAAGGATGGAGCCCTACAGGAAGACAAAGATGAAGTTAAGCCCAGCAAGAGGGGCTGTGGTCTGACAGGAGGAACCTATGATGATGGAAAGAGAATGAATGAGGACACAGGAAACACACATAACTTTTCATTTTAATTCAGGAAGGATACTGGGAGAGTGAGTGCATCCAGAAGGCTGAGGATTGTTTTATTAACTGAGGAGGAGTCCTGGGGACTGTACCCAGAAGATTGGGAATTGTTTATATTGACCCAGAAGGAGTCTGGCAGAGAAAGTGCACACTGAGGGCCATTTATATTGACCCAATAGCGGTTTGCTTCTCTTCTTTTTCTCTGCTTATTTGTTGGTAACACCAGTGGACCCGGGCAACTGTAAGGGGAGGTACAAAGGCCATACAGCCGAGTGCTCAGCACCCCAAGAGTTCCTCCTCACTTTGTTGTTCTTGCTGTTGTTAACTCTTTTTTAAATATTTTGTGATGGTCTTGGAGAGGGAGGGAGGCAGCTGCCTCTACCATGTAGAGGCCCAGGAGGGGGCTGAAGCCCCAGAGGGAGGCAGAGGTCCTGACTGAAGTTAGGTGGTCTGGGACCCAACAGGGTTGGAGCCCCCAGCTAAAGATAGGGGGAAACAGCAAGGCATCCGCACACTACACAGGTAAGTCAATAGCCAGGGAATGAGGAGGGGAGGCAGGGAACCCTCAGTTAGACCCTTTTTACCCACAGGCAGCCTCCTAAACAACCTACTAACTCTAACATCAATGCATGGCAGGTGAGAGAGGAGCCAGATTAGGGGTCTGGGATAAAGAGATAGTGGCCACAGAGCCACCAGAAGGTGACATGACCACCCCTTGAGTTGCACCCTGTTACAGTGCCATACAAGAACAAAGGTGTTTTGTATATTTTGTGGAATATCTTTGTGGATGGTTTGCCACTTTATATAGATACAAGTCACCTAAATATGTAGCAGTTTTACTATTTATGGTGCAATTAACACATTGATCATACTATATGGCTACTATTTGCCTGGAGCCTCATGGTGAAAATTTCTCCCTAATATCCAACCTAAATTTCCCTCGCCCCCTTTCCCTTCAAGGCCATTACTCCTTTTATTGTCCTCTGTAGCTACAGAGAGAATATTTCCCTATCCTCTTTATAACCACTGAGGTATTTGAAGACTGTTATAAAATTCCCCTCCGTTCCCCCTTCCCCTCCCCCT
>NW_017729025.1:106840156-106842246 GCF_001723915.1 Gavialis gangeticus | reverse complement strand
TTGGTGAGCCATGGAGGCTTGTGTGCTCTCTTGTTCCCTGCTGGACTCTTTCAAATTTTTTCTAAGTCTTTCTTGAAGTGTGGTACCCATAATTGACACAGAACTCCAAGCAAGGCTTTACCAGAGCTGAAAGAAGAAGAATCATCTTTACTGACTTAGAATAAATTCTCCTTGTAATACAGCCTATACACCTTTGGCTTTTCTTTTGCTAAAAGAGCACATACAACTGGCTTACCCCAAGATTAACCCCAGGTACTTTTCTGTAGTATTGCAGCCTAAGCAGTTGTTTCCCCAGTCTATATATGTGCATATGATTGTTCTGCCCTAAGGTGCAGGAATTAACATTGTCCTTATTCAATTTATTTGAATTATTTTTTAATCATTTCTTCAATTCAAGGTCATTCTGAATCCTTAGCCTATCGAAGTTCCTTCAACTGCCCCCATCTTTGTGTAATCTGTTAATTTGCTAAATTTTCAGTCAGTCCCATTCTACAAATCATTAATGATGCTAGATCTTAGACAGAACCCTGGGAAACCCCACTTGATACTGCCTCTCAACGACACTGAGACACCAATAACTACACTTTAGAGATGAGGATCCAACTACTTCTATATCCACGTTGCAGTACGTTCCTCATCTAGTCTGTATTTCTTTAGCATATTAATGTGACTGTTATGCAATACAGTGTCAAAAGCCCTGCCACAATCAAGGTATAGCACCACCCACTCAATCCACAGAGCCTGTTACCTTGTCATAGAAAGAAATCAGGTTTGTCAGGCATTACTTGCTCTTGATGTGTATCCAGACATGCTTACCTCTAATCTGTAGTAACATTACACAATAACTATCTAATTATGTTTAAGGCATTTTATGTTCACTATGGCATTGTTAAATAGATCAAATGGGGAGAGATGACATTTCAAAAGATAATCTACACACATTTTGTCATTTTATCTTAGTGTGAATTGTAAACAATCCAAGTATTTTCTAACTTCTGGCTGGCTAATTCATCAAACAATCAAAATCCGTGTTCTTTCCCCAGTTATAAAAGGAATTCTGTTAAGGGATATGATGAATATATTTAGCTTCTATTTTTAAAATCAATATGAAAGATGGGTGTTTTTTGCTGAACCCTTAAGAGAAGCACTTGTTTACAGCAAAATGTTGGTATAATAAATTTCATTAGAATGAAAATATCAATAGAACTAAAAAAAGTAAATCTCTGGCCCATCTCCAGTACAAACCTTGATTACTGCATTTCGGTATAACAAATTTCAGTGCGCTGAATTTCAGTTTAATTAGCATAATGTGTGAGCTCGGGGTGTGATGTTATAACCAATAGAATAAATTTCAATAGCAAATACTACAGCAGTTTAAATCAAATGTTATAAGGAAACATGGCTATTTGTATCATGGAAAACTTCCCTTTTCCCCCACTATGTTGCCCACTTGTACTGCCTTGTGCAAAGAAACCAAGTTTCTATGTCTATGTTTAAAGAATAAGATGAAGATGACACAGAAAAATTTCTTTACTCATTGTAAACTTCTGGCCATCACTCAGGCTCCAAAACAATACAAAATGTGAAAGAAAAATGTTTTTCATTTAACATCAGTTCTGTGTTTCAGTCACTGAATCAAAAGAATTATTCATACTACCAAGATACATATTTGTTCATTCTTGATCTGTAAAATTTTAGCAAATTTGGGAATAAAATAATTTCTTAACTTCAACATTCTTTGTGCCATTAAAATGGTAGGATTGCAAGAATTATTAACCATTCTGGAATCACCAACCACTGGCCAAAAGTGGGTATACTGCCAATAAAATCCTAGCAACCCAATGTCAAATTATCAGCAGAACTAGTGTGTGATATATTATAGAAGTGGGTGGAAGTTTTGTGAGAAATTGATGTAGTTCTTGGAGTGACACTCAATGGGCACATTCATTAATGTGCCCTAGTTACTGCGCATTAAGTTTAGTATTTGGGTAACCAAGTACTAACTAAATGTGCAGTAACTTGCACTACTGCACACTAGCACCGGCACATGGGTTTTTTTTGTGACACTTACTGCACGTAGCTTAATAACA
>NW_017729025.1:106829014-106835156 GCF_001723915.1 Gavialis gangeticus | reverse complement strand
TTCTTGGAGTGACACTCAATGGGCACATTCATTAATGTGCCCTAGTTACTGCGCATTAAGTTTAGTATTTGGGTAACCAAGTACTAACTAAATGTGCAGTAACTTGCACTACTGCACACTAGCACCGGCACATGGGTTTTTTTTGTGACACTTACTGCACGTAGCTTAATAACGCTGTGCAGTAGTGTATCAGCACAGTTTTTGACCAGCGCACTACTGCACAGTTTTATTAGGCTACTGCACAGTAAGCATCTTATGTAGACATGCCCAATGAGTACATGAGCATGGATAATGATATGCTGATGGCACCAGAGGGTGTTTGATGATTCTATTGTTGATAAAATTATAGAAACATAGGATAGGGAATGAGGAGGAAAGGATGAAAGAAAAGAAAGAAATCATATATAAACAATATCTCCCTGGCTGGTTCTGGTCATGCAATGATATATTTACCTTACAAAAGAAGCCTAACACCTAGCTAATCAAACTGTCATATGGGAGAGACAACATGTCAGATTAACAGATTGTACTGTAAAAAGTATGCACAAAGGTTGTTTGGTAAATATTGACCCTTGGGAGGTCAGGAAGTTACTGGCATAGTTTAAGTTCCCTAGAAATGAAGGAGCAACATTTGTAAATAGTTAGACTGGCAAAGGTACTTAGCCTAAGTAGAGAGCAAGTCTTTTGTCTTCAGTCTACCCAGGTACCAGGGAGCGGCTGAGTCCCCCACCCAAGGAGGCTGGGTGTACCAAGCTGAGAGGGGACTGCAGGAGGCCCTGTCCAGCAGGGTCACAGCCATGGTCTGAATTCAGAGCCTTGAAGCTGACTAAGCACTGCATTTTTGGATGTAAGGAATAGGGTAAGAACACGTCAATGTTCTGGTATTTTCTTGCATTTGTTTACTCTTATATCTCTGTTTGTATCTCAACATATGGTTGCTGGTTTCTTATGTTTGTTCTGCTTTTATAATAAATTATTTTGTTTTTTGTCTCCTTACTGGATGCCTGTGGTAGGAGTGGTGGCTGGGCAGGTGATATTCCATGCTGATCCTCTTCCTAGAGTGCAAGAACTTATAATTTCTCCTTCCAAAGCCCTCAAGTGAGAGGCCACTTGGGGCCAGCAGAGATACTTCACTGAATCTGTATAGTCCAGGTTTAAGGCAGAGGACTTTGGGTGCTGAAATGTCGAGCGATCCCAAGGCAATCTCTGTTCTTTGAGGTGAGTGGCAGCACAGTGGGGAGAAACTCAGAGCTCTGGGGATCCCCCATAGAAGGATTTGTGACACAAACTACATTAGCAAATCTTCTGGAGTTCATAATACTGATATTTCATTGCATTTACTTTGGGGTGATATCTTTTATTGGACCATATTCACAGATGAGATAAAGTTAGGCAGGGTTTCAAATTGGATGCCTTCTTCATGAGGTCTGAGCTTTGGGGACAAACTCAGTTTGAAATAATCTTTTATATTCTAGAAGTTTATAAAGAGTTTATCTCAGCCCCATTTAGAATGGGAGGGTTGGGGAGAACCTGCAGAGCCCAGTAGATGAAGAAGGACCTAGTCCTGAGCACAGTTGAAACACCTAGACCTCATGAAAACCCTCCTTGAAGATCAGGGTTGAACTAACTAGCTAGCTACTACATTACTTTAGGATAATAAGACAGGAAAGTTTCTGTTTCCATTGCTGTTGCTGTGCTTTAGCCTTATATAAGTGAAATATTTTGTATTTAGTATTTGGTTTTAAACATTATTATATTCTCATTAATAAAAATGTCCAATTAAAACATCCAACAAAACATCTGTAGCATTAATTTATTGGAAAGATTTTTTTTTTTACTACTATTAGATTTCTCCTGGAAAAAATTATGGCTAGTAAACAGATGTCTAGAGTAAACATTTTTATTAATGAGAATATGGTATTACACACATTAAAAGTCAGCCTCTTAATGTCATAGTTAGGCAGGTTTTGTGGTTATAGTAAGTGAGGGAAAAGAATGCTGTTGAACTTCCCAGTACTTTGGCAAACAATCAAATCCCATCAAAGCTTCTACTAGAGATTGCTGCCTCATTTTAGGTATCTCTTTTCAGGATACATTTTTAGTGTAGGTGAAAAGTGTGTGATTGAAAATCTTGGAAACTGAAGTTATTCATTTATCCAGACCACAAGAGAAGCACTAGCCCACTTCAAATCACTTGTATTTTTGGTCCTTGCTGGAATCAACTAGTTCTCATACTGGGTGGTAAATAGCCAATACATGATTAGCAACTCTCTAATGAAATCAAGGGATTAGCTTCAAAATGTGCCTACTTTTGAGTAAAGGCATTTTATTCATGTGAAATTCTGCAAAAAGTGAGTGATAGGGAGCTATAAATCCTATATTAGGAATAAGGATGCTCACAGGGCTAAAATTGTAAATTGGCTTCAAGCTTTGCCTTTTCAATGTTTTATTTCAATTTTTGAGTCTGTTACTTTTAGAAAAAGATACCATCTTTGTTATGTTTCTTGGAGCAGAACTCAATCAGACCTCCCAAGGTTGCAATTTCTCCAGAGGAAAGTCCCCTGATGGGGGTATAGAATATGTTGGCATCCTTTTTTTTCATAATCTCCAGTATAATAAAGGATTGCATTCCAAATTTTCCCTTCTGATGCACAGCCTTTGGAGGGATAGGGAACTCTACCCATTTTGCAGAGGTTTCAGTTGCAAGGTTTTACTATATTGCAAGGGATTAGTTAGAATAAAACTAATTCCAGAAAGAGAATCATGATGGACTCCTTTGGGATCCCAATTCCCTTTCTTCTTTGTACCCAACAAACATGGAGGACAGTGATCTGGCCCTACCTTTTGCATTTATTTTAAAATATAATTAAGTGGTAATAGGAAAGCAGAAATGTGTTTGGTTTAGAAAAAAAATCTTAATGCTCTCTGGGCTATGCAGGGCTCTCTGCTCTACAGGAAGGCTGGCCCCTCCCCTCTGGCCCTTGGCTGGAGCTCCAGAGATTATGGGCGTCTTCGCCCCATCCCTCCCCACTCCCTGCTAAGCAGGAATTTCCCCTCCCCTATGCCTTGTTGATGAAGTGTCTGTGTATTAGCTAGCAGACCACATGCTGGCTACGGTCCATACTGAATCAACAGGTAGAATCAATAGGCAGAATCAACAAGTAACTGGTAATGTCCCTCTGTTGTTTTCTCAATTGGGTGATACACTGTTATCAATTCCCTGCTGGCCTAATCTGAGCTTCTACTGGAGCCTGGCCATGCCCCCCTTAGCTCCATGCTGTGAAAGGAAGGGAGGGCTGCTTTAGTGCCCCCTGGATTCTAGTTTGAGTCACTGCAGACATGTGCCTGCATTTTTGTGATGTCTGTCTGGTTGCAAAACCGATTTAGCCTAGCTAGGTTAGACTAACCTGCAAAGATTGAATCAATTCAGGCTTTTTGAATATCTGCCCCAGAGGTTGTGGGACATCACAAGGGCACATATGGGCTTGATAGCAGCTCACTGTCACAAGTGCCCTCATGCCCATGAGCCACTAGCCAGCCATCCCACAAATGCCCACCCACTGCATCCCTGTGGCCACAAAGCATCCTGGGCTGGGATAACAATATTTTTTTCATGTGGCAGATGAATACAAGGCCACCCAGGATGCCATGGACACCACAGTGCTCTGGCCCCATCTGCAGACCATTGAGCACCAGTTCTGGACCGACAACACTAAAACCTACTGGTGCAAGGAGATTGTCCTGGGCATCTAGGATGACAAACAGTGGCTCCAGACCTTCTCCATGCACTGCATGCACCTTTATGAATTTTGTCACTCAGGTGGTCCTGCACATCATGTGCTAGGATGTTAGCATGCAGCCACTCCTCACTCCAGAGAAGTGAGTGGCTATTGCATTCATGAAGCTAACCACCCCCAGCAGTTACCACTAGGTCACCGACCAGTTTGCAATGGGAAAGACCATGGCCAGAGAGGTCATCCACAAAGTGTGTCTTGTCATCCAGGATATTCTGGCCAACAACTTCTTCCACCTTATCAACTTGCAGGTGGTGGTCACTGGCTTTCACTGTGAGAGCTTCTCCAACTGTGTGGGGGTCATGGACAGCATCCATATCCCTCTCCTCTGCCTGGCCCATGCTCCCCAGGCAGTCATCAACTGGAAGGATGATTTCTCCATTGTCCTACAGAGTGCTGTCAACCACCAGGGCCACTTCACCAAAACCTTCTTTGGCTGTGTGGGCAGTGCCCATGATGCCTATGTCTTCTGCAACTCCCTGCTCCCTGGGGGGACGGAGAGTAGGTGCTATGCTCTCAGGGCCCCCAATTTCATCATTGGGAATGTCATCATCCCCACCCTCTGTCATCAGGGACCTGGCCTATCTCCACCTGCACTGATTGATGAAGTCCTTTTGGGGGCAGCTGGGATGCTGGAAAGAGCACTTCAACTGCTGCCTGAGCAGTACCACATGATGATACAACCAACTCAAGGTGCACTGGCACGCTCTCAGCATGTGCCTTTAGATGAATGAGGAGAATCTGATGTGACTAATTGTCACTGAGTGTGCCCTCCACAACGTTTGAGAGACATGGGGAAGGTCTTCTGCAGAGCCTGGGACAACGAGGCACAGTGCACGGACCAGGCCTAACAGCATGAGAATGTGAGGTGCACAGATAGGGGAGAGGGCAAGCCCTCCACTGATGTTGGGGGAGGGACAGTCCCACAGCAGCAGACTGTGCAGATCCACAAAGCTCTGGCTGACTACCTCCTCAGCCCCATGGACTGGGAGCCTTTCCAGATTAGCTGAGGTTGTTCACCTTTGAGTACCCCCACCCTGGCACTGGGCCATGGGTGTCCTGCCCCAGGCTCCTCTGGCCCTGCATCCTGGGAAGCACTGTCTCCAACCCAGGCTACTTGGGCACACTTCTCCTTCCCCTTTACCTCTTCCTCCCCAACCTCCTCCAGTGGCACATACTGGGTTGTGGGGAAAAGCAGCATGAGGAAGACAGCTGGTCTGTTTAAAGTGTTGCAGCTGCCAAACTTTTTTTATATTTAACAAAGAAAATGTGTTTAACATTGCCTGTATTTCAGCTTGGTTCTTCCTCTCTATTAATATACACCAGCAAACCTTTTTAGGGGATGGGGAAAGGATTTAGAAAAGGGCAAAAGAACCTGGAAGGGGTGGCTAGGAAGGGGAGGGGCAGAGGGATTGGGTCAAGGGGAATACCACAGGGGGATGAACTCAACAAACGTGAAACCATGGAAGAGAGGCATGGATTACAGGGCTTTTTACCTGACACCCTACTTTCAGGGGTCAGGAGTGAAGAGCAGGGACTTCTCCAACTAGGAACTGGACAGGTATGTGATATCAGTCCTACTGTCTATCTGAGAGAGCTGTGGGGCAGGAACTGGATGCTGGGATAGGTTGGGGAATGGGCACCATGGACTCTTGGCTCTCCCTCGTGGGACCCTCAATCCCTCAAGCCCTGCCCCCAGGGCCCTGTCTCATCCCTTGAAGATCCCACGCCTGCAGGCTGGTTGGCTGTGCTGTCCCATGTATTCTGAGCACTCCTGCACCCCTTGGGGACTGGTCTTGAACCATATGAGCAACCTGCACATATGAGGTGGCCACCAGTGGTCAGGGATAGCAAGTTGAGTTCAGAGGGAGGGCAGTGTCCCTGATGGCTCTGCCATTGGATCTCAGGCAGCCTAGTCCCACTCTCTTTTCCCACTGTTACCTCTCTGAATGGGCCCTTATGAATGCCTTTCTGCCTCCTCTGACCACAGGTCAGCAGCTCCCACACACCACGTTTCCTGTCCAAGCACCTATAACCCCTCAGCATATCCAAATCAGAGTGCAATGGGGAGTATTCCTCCACAGCCACCATCCAGGGCTGGCTCGCATGGGACCCCTGTTCCTCTCTCCCCACTGAAGAGTCCCTGGAGTGGGGCTCACCATGCTGCGGGGGGCTGGGCAGCAGCCTACCCATGAGGGCTATGGGCTCTCTCAGGGAGGTGGTACTGGTGCCAGTCAAGGGAGTCATAGGTGGATGCCAAACGGTCCAGGACTCTGTACAAATTCTTTCTCTTTGTACTGCGACTCTCTCAGCTCCTAAGTGGCATGGGATTATCTACTCCAAGCAGC
>NW_017729025.1:106816991-106824014 GCF_001723915.1 Gavialis gangeticus | reverse complement strand
CCACTGAAGAGTCCCTGGAGTGGGGCTCACCATGCTGCGGGGGGCTGGGCAGCAGCCTACCCATGAGGGCTATGGGCTCTCTCAGGGAGGTGGTACTGGTGCCAGTCAAGGGAGTCATAGGTGGATGCCAAACGGTCCAGGACTCTGTACAAATTCTTTCTCTTTGTACTGCGACTCTCTCAGCTCCTAAGTGGCATGGGATTATCTACTCCAAACAGCAGGTGGCCATCTGAAGCCCCCATTCCTGCACCTCAGAAGACCATTCCTGTACCTCAGCAGCCCTTTTGTAAACATCCCCCAGCCTATCCATTTTCCCCCTCTATATCTTGAGTCATTTTTCATGCTGGTCCCATAGCTCCTGGAGCCAGGATCCTGCAGTGTATGTGCTGACCTCAGAGGCTGTGATCAGAGCTTGTAACATACCCTTACTTCACTTGTACCTCCTATGAACAGCTCTCATGTGCTCTGCAGCTGTTCAGGTGGCTGTCCTGGAGCCATGATGCTGACCACCATAAGCTGGCCTTCCACACACATGTAGAGACTGCAGACAAGGGAGACATGGAGTCTTCATGTGAGATTGAAACTTTTAGAAATATAAAAATAAAGTATAAGATAAGCATTGTGAACCCTCTCATCACTCACCTAGGCATTCATACAGACACACGAAGGGAGCTATGGTGAGTCCCCTTTCTGGACCCTTCTCCTGCCTGGGGAAGTGCCCAAGGCTGCAAGCCATGTGAATGCTCTCCACCTGACACAGCAGAGACCATTGGGCCCATCTGTGCTGCAGGTGGGCAGCACCTGCAGTATGACAGAAAAGGGTTACTGGATAGGTAGGTACCTTGGATGATCTCTGGACTGGGCAGGGCCCCCACATCCCTGACAACTTGGGTCTCTGCTCCCAACATTCGCCTGGTGACAGTCAGTCAGGCCTGGAGGCATGAGCTCTTCTGACTGGATGCCTACCTGGCTGGACTCATTTGAGTCCCGTTTTTGTTTTGGGGTTTTGTTGTTCTCCTGCCCTGGCGGGGGGTCGGGCTAGAAGATCTACTAGGTCCCTTCTGACCCTAAATCTATGAAACTATGAAACTATGACTCTCCTGGGATAACCCAAGCCAATACACTGCGCTTCTGCTGCTGGATATGATCCATCAGGAGCATCTTGATTGATGGAGAGGGGCCATCTGATTTGATGGCACACTAGGAAAACCCAAGTTGCCATTCAAGATGAAAATCCACCTTGAGTTGTACTTGTGCCTCTGCTATTATGAGATGACACTCCAGGAAAAGTTCATGATTGCCACCTCTATTGGCATGCTGCTTAGCCGTGACCTGACTCAGAGAGAATTTCCCAGCCCCTGGTGGCCAGAAAGAGTCCTTCTGTGCATTGCTCTTGACTTTCCATCACTGTTCTTCTACTGATAATACTCCAGGAGAAAGTGGTGGTGGGGGGGTTGTTTTGATTTCAGGCATTGGTAGTGGCAGTCCAGGGTTGGGATGGGACTATGATTGCAAGAGGGGGAAGCCCAGGGTTGCCCTGAGGGGTCAGTATAGTGACTGCCTGTGCTGTGAGAATCAGAATCATCCAGCATTCACCCATGGATCAGATCAGAAGGGAGCAGGGAAAGTGCTGTTGTGCCACTTGCCAGCCTCTCCAGGTACACAACCTGGAAGCCACCCTGGCATCAAGAGTGAAGCAGCTGAGATAACAGTTCTGATATGGGAGTCCTGCCATTACAGCTGTCCCTTTCTTGGACTGGGAGAGACGGAGGATGTTTTTCAAGGGAAAAGGGCAGTTTGCAAGGGGGTGGAGAGGGGCAGGGGGAGGGGCATCATTCTCATTCCTGCTGTACCACAACTGTAGTGGTTCTCAGACATAACTGTGTGCTATCTCTTGTCCCTGACCTCAAGGTTCTTTCTGCCAACTGGGCCCACGATGATGCCAATCAGGGCAGGGCACTTCAAAGTGCTTTTTACACTTTGCCTGCAGAGCCCAATAAACCCTTTCAATGCCTTCCTGTGCCTGCTTGTTGGGAGGAAGAGGTGGTTCCACATGACTTCTCAGGGCAGCTGCAGGTAGACTCGCTTATCTCAGGAGCTCAGCATGGCCCTAAGATGGCAGGGAGGTGCCAATTAAACAGATTTGTACTCACAATGAATGGAACATAGGTTTCTAAGTGCCAGAGGCCAGGGAAGGGAAAGGAACTTGGTGCTTTGACTGTACTCCAGGATGGGGCAGAGGGAGGCTAGGGAGGAAAGTAAGGGGATGGGGTCATTGCTCTGCTCAGTGCTGAAGGACATAACTATTTCCAGCACTTTGTGGCCTGGGGCCTGGATTGTAAGTGGGCAATGTGAGGTGATGGAGCAGACAACTTCATGCCAAGGCTAGAGTGCTTCCCTCTTTGGGGGGACGGGTGAGCAGGGTGTCACAAAGTCACATGGGATGCTGGCGGAATGTGACCTAACTTGAGTTGCAATGGGATCTGGTACAGATGTTCAATACAGTGCTCTAGCTTAAAGAGCTTTTGTCTGATACTACATCTATCCAGGACTATCTTAGATCAGGATATGTCATTTTTAGAATGAACGTCTGTTTGGTTATGCTATAGACCACTTTCTGAGCATTTATCACTCCCTAAGTGTAAAGTCTGTACCAAGCCATAATTAGATTTTTTTTCCCCCTCAAGCTTCAGGGGAAGAAAAAAAAACCTAGCAGATTTGAAAAACAAAATTGAGAGAGGAACACTGATTTATTTCCCAAGTATAATGCAATGTACTAACTTAGATTTCTCCAAACCTTTCAACTGAAGAAAAAGGCAGAGGAACCATCTAAGTTTAAACAGTGGAAAGCACAGAATTATTGCTAATTTAACATTCCTAGTTCTAAATCCCAGACATCTGTTTCACTATTAGGAAAACTGGACATGATAGTCCTCAAAAGACTGACTAAGAGTTTTCCCCCACCCCCTGTTTTTCTAAGCAGGTGGATGGAATAATTCCAGCCCAAATGTATTATACACAGTGATAAAATATGCTGCCAATTGGCTACAAAGAAAAATTCAATTTGCCAGGCTTATCTGAAAACCTCTGCATTGTTGAGAGGCATAGGGTGAGTGTGGAATAAACAGTATACATAGGATAAAAATGTTACATCTGTTGAAATTAGTACAAAGTCCAAATTATTAAAACTGTTTGTCAAAATTACTCACACAAAACATGCAGTTGTGGATACTGGATTTGCATGTGTAACTCATACAGACATTAAAAATGGATTCTGGATCACAGGGATATCTGAGTTGAAATCTGTAAATGCCCTAGATTATTTAAGAAAAGGAAAAGCAGGAGCAACTAGAAACATTCAGGGAAATAATAATAGATCTATGGTATTAATTAAGGCCAAATGGGGAAAAAGCAACTTCCTTAATTTATCTTTCAAGCTTTTTCTGGATGATAAAGAATGAAGAGAGTGTGTTTATTTGTAAATTTGCTATTATTATTTTAATTAATTTGGAGTTGTTCACAGAATATTATAGTTAGGGCCCTAAAAGTTGTTTTGCCATCTCAAAGATGTCCTACAAAATGTAAATAGCTCTTGGACATCGACAAAGCTAGCAGTGAATCTGAGGTCAGAAGTTGGGTGTTGTTTCAGCCAGGGTAAGAAACAGAAGAACCAAACATGAGAAAAATCATTCTTTATGTTCCTTCCTGGTCTTAATGGAAACAGGAAAAAAACAAAACACATCTTTAAAGGATCCACTGTTATGATATTTCCACCATAATTGTGTAGATGCAACAGATATGGCTAAAATGGAGAAATATTTCACTTCCAGATGCATATCCCATCAGAATCATAAAAATATTCATATTTGTTCATGTTGTGTAGCACTTTCATAGCGTTAGTGCAGAGGTATCAAACTATGCCGAACCCTAGTTGAGTACGGAGGGGTCAGCTAGTAGGCCAGATCCAACCCACCAAGCAGCCATGGGGCATGACATTCAGATCAGTCCCAGCTCCCACATGCACCAGCTCCAGCATTGGAGCACACATGGGCCCCGACCCCACACATTGTGTGCAGCATGTGCAAGAGTGCTCTGCAGGCCATGTGCAGTGCTTTGGGCCTGAGCTGGTATGAACTACATGCACGTGCAAGCTGGTCTGGGGCATACCATATGTATCCTGCCAGTCCAATGTGAGACCCAGAGGTAGCACCATGAGTCAGATTATAGGGCCCAGTGGGACAAATCCAGCCCATCGACTATATCTTTGACACATCTGCTCTGGTGTCATTTCTAATTCTTGACTTAATAGTGGGCTTTATGCATTTGCATGAAAGGAAAAAGAGCTCTTCTTTTTCCTATAACTCCTTTCTTCTGGTACATATGCTATAAAAGTATGAATTTCAATTGGGATTATACAACTATCAGTATGCCATTCAATAGCTGGAAGGCCAGATCTTTGCATTTCCTCATAAGCAGCCTAATATTGAATATTTACTGCCTGAAGAAAGGAATCCCACAGAAAATGTGTCTCGTTGGGCATGTTTACATATGTAATTAATGCACCTGAATTTTCTGCACAGAAAATGAGCCTGAATTTGCACGGAAAATTCAGGCTCATGTACATGTCTACATCTATAGCCCCATTGGGAGCAAATTGAGCCCAACAGGAGTAGCTCAGTCCATAGATTCATAAATGCTAGGGTCGGAAGGGACCTCAACAGATCATCGAGTCTGACCTCCTGCCTAGGCAGGAAAGAGTGCTGGGGTCAGATGACCCCAGCTACATGTCTATCCAGCCTTCCCTTAAAGACCCCCAAGGTAGGGGAGAGCACCACCTCCCTTGGAAGCCCATTCCAAATTTTTGCCATCCTTACTGTGAAGAAGTTTTTCCTGATATGTAGCCTAAATCTGCTCTCTGTCAGTTTGTGACCATTGTTCCTTGTTAACCCAAGAGGCACCCTGGTGAACCGAGCACCTCCGATTCCTTGCTGCGTCCCCCTAATGAATTTGTAGAGGGCCGTAAAATCTCCTCTCAGCCTTCTCTGGTGGAGGCTGAAGAGATCCAGGTCCCTCAGTCTCTCTTCATAGGGCTCGTCCTGTAAACCCTTAACCATATGAGTAGCCTTCCTCTGGACCCTCTCGAGTCTATCAACATACTTTTTGAAGTATGGCACCCAAAACTGGATGCAGTACTCCAACTGCGGTCTGACCAATGCCACATAGAGGAGAAGTATCAACTCCTTGGTTCTATTTGTCACACATCTGCTGATGCATGATAAAGTGCAGTTAGCTTTGCTGATGATTTCTTCACACTGATGACTTATGTTCATCTTGGAATCCACTATGACTCTGAGATCCCTTTCCATTTCTATGCTGCTGAGAGGGTCACTTCCTTGCTAATAGGTGTGCTGAATATTTTTGTGCCCTAGGTGCAGCACTCTGCACTTGTCCTTGTTGTACTGCATCCTACTGTGTACTGCCCACTTTTCTAACCTGTCCAAGTCTGCTTGCAGTCATTCCCTATCCTCCAGAGTGTGCACTTCACCCTACAATTTAGTATCGTCCACAAACTTGGACAGAGTACACTTCACACCCACATCCAAGTTACTGATGTAGATATTGAAGAGTACAGGTCCAAGGACTGAACCCTGCGGGACTACCCACCTCCTTCCAGGTTGATACTGACCCTTCTACTACCACTCTCTGGTAGTGGGGTAAGGCAATTTGCCACCCACTGGACTGTATAAACATCTATGATACAGCCTCTTAATTTATTTATGACAATGGGATGAAATACTGTATCGAAGACCTTGCTAAAATCCAAGAAAACAACATCCACCTCTACCCCTGCATCTAAGCATTTTGTGACCCAGTCATAAAACAAAGCCAGATTAATCAGGCATGATCTACCTGCCACAAATCCATGCTGGTTTCCCTGCTGCATTATTTTTCCCACTGGACTCCCACAAATACACTCCAGGGCTGCTTCTGCCCTGCTCTGCCTCCCGGAAGCAGCCAGGGGGAACTCCAGGCTCCCCCATGTGCCATCCCTAGGGGATTTAACCCCAAGCCCAGTTTGGCTGGCAGCTCCATCCCAGCTGGGGAAGACTGGGCTGGCCCTTTGGGGTGGGGGGAGGCGCAGGAGGGGAGCTCTCCTGGCTGCCAGGCACGTGGAGATCAGGGCTGGTCTTGACCTCCACATGGATGACAGGCATCATCCCACCAAGCCAGGACAGCTTTTCCCACCCCCTGTGGTCCTCTGCTGCCTAAACTGACTGGGAACAATTTTATCCGGTCGGCATCTACATGTGTAGTATGGTGCATTAGTTAATGCACCATTTTTCTATGACCTGTATCTAGAGTTACTAAAAAATTGATCATTAGACTAATACACTGCTCAGTAATTGCTATGCATGTGTAGATGGTGATATTTTACTGCTCATTATATTAGTCTAATCCTCAGTAAGGCATCTCATATAGATGCACCCATTTAGGAGGAATCTCCAACCTGTGTAAATGAGATGGTTACCATTATACCATCAAAAGGTGGAGGGACGATTATCAGAGAAGGAGAGAAAAGAAAGATGTGACATCCAAGTCTAAATCAGTACTTCAGTAGAATCAGAGCAGGGAATTGAACACAAGTCTCCCATACCCTAGATGAGTGGCTTCATCAGTTGGGCCTAACTTCTTAGTTATAACTTTTTTTTCCTCCCCCATACGACAACACCCAGTAGGTCAATGAGTAGTGTCACAGGCTCTCCCTCCCAGGGCAACTATGATGTCCACCCTAATCCAATTCAGTCATTTCCCAGAGTACTGCCCTCATCTGCCAAACCTTGATGTAAATTAATACAAATTTGGGAGACTGCCAGAATGGAACCAACCCTGCTTTTCCTTAGGCCACCTCTGTTTGGCTCAACCTCTAGCCCTAAATAAAAACAGGGGTGTCGCTATCCTCAGATAGCTTTATCTCTTCATCCCTGTCCTGGCATTAACTGTCCAATGCCAGCCCCCCCCCCC
>NW_017729025.1:106770566-106816882 GCF_001723915.1 Gavialis gangeticus | reverse complement strand
CACCCCCTCCCGCCCCATTAGCAGGCTAATGGCAGGTCTTTCTCTCTGCCCTTCAACATGCTGTCCTTAATCAGAACTCTGTCTGACTTTGATTATCAGACACAGGTCTTTCTCTGGTCCCCAACTAAACAGACTCACAGCACCTTCCCCAGGTATTGGCAGTATTAAAAAGTAGTTTCATTGTAAACCAAACAGGACACGCTTTGGAGAGGTATACAGAAAAGTAAGATATCTTTGAATCTAGGCTCAGTTGGGCAGGAGTCATTAATAATAAAAAGAAATAAAAATGAAAAATGTCAATCAAGTTACAACATTTTATGTAATGTCAGTACTATCGTGTATGCTATGCCCTGCTGCTGATATGTCATGAAGTCTTGTGGTGGCAGTGCCCACCTTTTGCTCCAATGGTGATGACAGTACCTGCCCATGAAAGTATTAGTTTTCTCCTCAGTTGGCATGTCTACGTGAGACATTTACTAGTGGCATTTCCATGAGACCCTGACTGTACAGTAGCCCAAGACTACGGCACAGTAGCGTCACATGGCAGAAACCACAATACAATGCTACTTCACAGTAGTCTTTGGCTACTGCATAGTCAGCATCACAAAAAGGCCACTTCATCAGCACTACTCCACATCAATGCAGGTTACTGCACAGTCACTTAATAACTGTGTAGATGCTGACTCTGTAGAGTAGGCTAATTAGCTCAGCAGTAAACATCTTTCATCTATACATGCAGTGTTATTAGGATGCAGGAAACTAATAAATTCCACAGCATGGTAGTACTTGTAAATACAAGTACTATCCAACTGAAGAATTGTTTACTGTACAGCAACACATGTGTAGACATTGACCTGGGAATAAATTGTGCCTCATGAATCAGCCTTCTCCTCCACTGCCTGATGCCACCACCCCCTGCCTGTTCCTGACCCCCTGTGGCCCCTGCTAGCCCAAAGTTACCTCCCCTGACCCTGGGCCACATTGCCACTGGCAGCCAGATACCATACAGCTTTGCCTGAAACTTCCCCTGGCTGCTGCAGAGGGGCAGAGAAAGGCAGGAGCAGCCGTGGCTTAAACTGCTCTTCTCTGGCATAATTTGCTGCTATCCTGGGTTCACATGTAGACATTGCATCTGGGAGTAGTTTACTGAGGCATAAATTGCTCTGTAGTTTATTCAGTCACATTAATTGCACATGTAGACATGCTCATTCTAAAAGTATCTAATTCTCCAGCTTTTACTTTTCAGAAGGAAACTTTCACCCCCAAACTATGAAGCAGCCTGAATGAGTGTCATCCCAATCTCCTTACTGAGCAGCTCCAATCATGGATTCAAAAAGAGAATAATCAAACAAGATTAATCTGGGAAAGGGGAATTCTGGGTTCTGTCTCCTGCAACAGGATTATTTCTATTTTTTTAAGTGATGACTGCCTAATATAAAAGGCATATACACTGCTGGGAACAAACAAGTGAGAACATGCCTTTATAACCTAATTGTTAAAGTACTCTCCTTTGGGTTCTGGTACCTGTTGCCAGGAGCATTTATGCATTTTACTGGACTCTTATAAATCTGGTCAAATAGTCCCTCTAATTGGGCAAAAATAATATTTTATTATATTAAAATGCTGACATAATTAGTTTAACATCCCTCTTTGTTAGCCAGCTCAGCCACGATTCTTGCTGCCACTTCCTTTTCCCATTGTGTAACATTTCTCCATAACACATCAGGGGCCCTTTGATGCATCTTTTCAGCACAATTTTCTATTTGGCTCTGAAGTCTGACTCTTTGGAATTGGCCAGTTTCCTAGCTCCCTAACATACCTCCATAAAATGCCAATCTACATGCTATATACTCTTTGTATCCTGTAGAAAAGCAACAACAATTTCCTAAAACATATTACTAGAGACGATCTAACACAATCATTTTGAATGTTATATTATCATTGGCACAGGACAGAATCCAGATCCACATTGGAATTTTGACACAAATCTCAAATTTCAGGCATATTACTAGCTGAGATTTTGCTTCTGAACTGTGAATCATGACTATTTGGAAAAAGGAACAAAAAAAAGCAGCAGTATTAAAGGACTGGAAACCTGGCACAAGGGGTTGAAGGGGATGTTACTTACCCTGATATACAGTTGATTTTCTTTGTAATATGTAGTACTAGCCAATGGGTATGATCATGTATCTGTCAAATGTCTGGGTTAGAGGGCAGAGGATAAAGTACATGTTAATAACAAGCTATCAGCAGGGGGCCTCAGTGGTAGGGATGTGGGATTCTTAAGGGGGCCTAGAAATGGAACCAGCAGCTGGCAGGTGTCAGGCTGTCCATCCCAATCTTCCTCCTTCCTTTTGCAGAGATAACAAAGAATGAAATAATTGAAAATAGTACTTTATTTGGGACTGATTCCACCACTTCCAGACCATTATAAAATACTTGTACATTTGTACTGTGGACTCTTTGAAACATTGTTACATCTGTACACACCCAAATAAGCCACTTTTGAATATGGCTTCTGTTCACAAGTGCACACCACAGCTGTTATGTTCTAACAGTTATGTGTGGACAAGGTGGGAATCATACAAATGCAGCAAAACAGCTCCAGTTCTAACAGGACTTCATCCAGGGTTTAAGTTAGAGTAGTTTTATTACATTTGTATAGGTCCCAACTTCTCCACACACAACTGATAGAGTGTAATAGCTGCTGAGTGGTTTGAAACAGGAGATCCCCCCTCCTTCTTTGAAACAGCTCCAAATGTGTGTTTTCCAGAGCCTATATAAGAAAAGCCTGCAGACATTCCCCATGCAGAATTCTCATTGAAGTCCATGGCACTGTGAATAGAATAGGTGGGGAATTATACCCAAAACCACTACTAAATTATAGTCTCCTGAGGAAAATGTATGTGCGTGTGTGTGTGAAAGTTTTGTTCAATCTGCAGGACTTTGCAGACTTCTTTCATGATTTGCCAGGTAAAATGAGTTCCTCTATCGGAGTTTATGGATAAAGGAATACCAAACCTTGGAATAAAATCTTTGAGCAATTTTTTGCTTACAGTGATGGTGTTGGCTTTTGCACATGGGTAAGCTTCTACCCATGCAGAGAATATACACACAATAACAAGAACACATTCATAAGAGCAACATTTCTGTATTTGAATAAAATCTATTTGTAAATTCACAAAGTCCTCAAGGTGGGGGATGCGCTGCCTGTTTTGTCTTTACAGATTTTCCTACATTATGGGCTTGACAAATCAGGCAGGCATAACAGTACTGCTAAGCTACAGATGGAAAGGTTGGAGCAAACCAATCAAGCTTAACAGCTTCTACTATCCCCCCTTTGCTCACATGTGCCATGCCATGGTGCAGGTGAGCAAGGTAGGGAAGGAGGACCATTGGGGAAACCAGGTGGCTGTCCGGGGAGCGCCACAAATGGTCAGGGTGTAACAAACACCCAGCCAGTCTCCATGGACATTTTTCTG
Organism: Gavialis gangeticus; assembly: GCF_001723915.1. Taxonomy (NCBI): domain Eukaryota; kingdom Metazoa; phylum Chordata; order Crocodylia; family Gavialidae; genus Gavialis; species Gavialis gangeticus. The sequence goes on along the minus strand of NW_017729025.1, from coordinate 106,813,400 downwards.
GTTCTGGAGCCTGATCTTGGAGGAGGACAACATCGTGAAGACTTGCCAATGGAGACTGGGCATTTGGAATGGACAAAAACACAGGCATGGCCTGAGGAGTGGAAATAGCCGCAGCTTTGGCAGCTAAGTCTGCCAGAGCATTTCCATGTGTAACATTATCATAAGGTTTCTGCTGGGCTTCGCATTTAATAATAGCAATAGCAGAAGGCAATTGAAATGTATTTAGCAAGGCTTCTACATATGGGCCATTACTGATTTTGGTATTTCCCAACATGAGGAAACCTTTTTGCTTCCAAAGTTGACCATAATTATGTACAATACCAAAAGCATAGTGAGAATCAGTAAAAATATTAACAGAGGCATGAGAGGCTAAGGTAAAAGCCCTCACAAGGCCCACAAGCTCGGCAACTTGAGCTGAATGCACATCAGGCAGGGGATGGCTTTCTATGACATCATATTGGGAACATGCTGCATATTTTGCAGCAAGGGAACCTTCTGGGCTTCTGTGACATGATCCATCAACACAGAATACTAGCACTTGGTTTTGCGGGGGGGTATCTTTTATATCAGTGCAGGGCATTGTTAAGTGAGCAGTGACAGTAATGCAATCATAGGGTCTACCATCTGAAGGGGTAGGTAAGAAAAAAGTGGGATTTAAAACAGGGCATCTAGTTAGCATGACATTTTCAGCAGAAAGGAGCAAGATCTCGTATTTAGTTAATCTAGCATTTGAAAGGTGTTGGGTTTTAGTCTTTTGCAAAAGGGCTGCCACAGAGTGTGGGACAGCAACAGTGAGTGGAGAGCCTAATACAAGGGTACAGGAAAGTTCAACAGTGATAGCTGCTGCGGGTACAGCACAAAGCCAGGGAGTAAACCAGCAGCAACTGGGTCGAGAGCGGAACTATAATAAGCAATGGGATGATGCTTGTCTCCATGCTTTTAAGTGAGCGCAGAAAGTGCAAATCCATCCTTTTCATGACAAAAAAGGAAAAAAGGCTTGGTATAATTAGGAAGGCCTAAGGCAGGAGCTTGTGATAAGGCTTATTTAATAGAAACAAAAGCAGCTTCAGCCTCTGAGGTCCAGGGTAAAGGTTCAGGGGTATTAACAAGAGTCAGGTTTTGTAGTGGCTTGACTACAGAAGCATAGCCCAGTATTTACTGATGGCAGTAGCCAGCCATACTTAGAAAGGTATGCATTTGGGACACAGTGGTTGGCTTAGGGACTTTAAGAATGGCTTCTATTCTGGAGGAAGACAGAAGTTGCTCTGCAGCAGAAATATCATGACCCAAATAGTGGACATGGGGAAGACAAAGTTGTAGCTTTTCTTTAGATGCCTTTTTAGGGCAAAAGAGGTGAGGAGAGTTAAGGAATCAGCTTTACAGGCTTCAAGGGGAGTAGATGCTAAAAACAAATCATCTACATATACTGCACAAGCACAGAACCCCCCTTAAATACTATGTCATCTAAGTCTTTCTTTAGTAGTTGAGAAAATAGAGAAGGTGATTCGGTATAACCTTGGGGCAATTGAGTCCAGGTATACTAGAGTCCTTGATAGGTAAATGTAAAGAGAAACTGGCTATCAGGGTGTATAGGGATGGAGAAAAATGCAGAGCACAAATCAGTGACAGTGAAACAACATGCGTCAGGAGGGATACAGAACAAAATAATAGCTGGGTTTGGTACAACAGGAAAAGTAGGTAAAACTACAGAATTTACTGCATGGAGATCTTGTACAAAGTGATAGGTATTCTTTTCAGGTTTCGTTACAGGAAGAATAGGCATATTACAAGGGCTTTTAGTTGGAACAATGATACCTTGCTTCAAAAGGGCAGTTCTAACAGGGCATATCCCATCTTCGGCTTTTGGGCATCAAGGGTATTGAGCAACCTTAGGTAAAGGCTTAGCTGGGTTTAATTTGATTTTTTATAGGCTGGGTGGTATGGATTTGCCCTACTTCATTAGCGTGCTGAGACCAGAGACACAGAAGGACAGCCTGTATGATTTCTTCTTGTGACACAGAAAGATCAGAAAACTCTGGTGCAGGGGGAGAGTTATCTAAAACAGTGAGCACTGCCAGCTCATTAATACAGGAAACTTTTAGATAAACCCCATTAGAAGAACAGTAAATAGTACAGCCAAGTTTGCAAAGCAAATCTCTTCCTAACAAATTAATAGGAGAACAGGGACTTAGAAGAAAGGCATGTTGATTTGAAATAGGACCTAGAGAAACCTGTAGGGGTTGGGACACAGGATGAGGAACTATTTGATTTGAAATTCCTACAGCATTTATAACATCAGAGGATAGGGGAGTTGTAGAAAATTCTTCAGTTTGGATAGTAGAATGGCTTGCACCTTTGTCTACTAAACATTTTGTAGAGATGCCATTTATCATGCAGGAAACGAAGGGGTCTTCTTGATTAAGTGAGAGAAGTGAGGCTGTGATGACATTACTATTTCTCAGGCTTTCCTAACAGGAGGCTCTTTGATTCAGGACAGAGAATTGAGTGGGAGGAGGTGGTGGCAGGTTAACTGTCATCTCTGGCTGGCTAGGCCAATGAGAACAGTGGGTCTTCCAGTGTCCTGGTTGACCACAATAGTGACAACTGTCACTAATTTGGGACTGAAACCCTCCCTGTCTCATCCCATGACCATGTCCCCTGCCTCTAAATTGTCCCTGAAGGAACCCTCTGCCTCTAAAAGTCTGCGTTTGTAACGACATTAACTTAGTTTCTGTGATTTCCTTTTTCTTTTCTTGACAGGTTGTACAATGATTAGCAATGGCGACCAGTTCTGCCAACGTCTTAGTTTGCCAGCCTACAGCGATTGTGTGCAGTTGTTCCTGGACTTTAGGAAGGAGTCCTTGAACGAAAGCAGCAGCAACTGCTTTTGGGGCAGTTTCAGCTGCTGTCTCAATACCTGGATGTCTTTCAAATACTAGTTTTAAGCAATCCATGTAATCTGATGGGGATTCTCCTTTATTTTGCTTGCAGTTATTTATTTTTGCCTAGTCAGTTTTTCTAGGGCAAATCTTAAGTATGGCCTCAAGAACACGTTCTCGGGCACTCGCTAAGCGACCATCTCTTCCGGGATCTTGAGCAGGCCATTTAGCCTGCTCGGTGAGGCGATCACGAACTTCAGAGGGCAGAATCTTTTTCATTAATTGCTTTAAATCTGCCCAGGTTGGCTCTTAACAATTGATTACAGTTTTTAATTCATCTTTAAACTTCTGGGGTTCTTCCTGGATGTTGGGGAATTGCTTAACAAGGTTTAGGAGATCCCCTGGAGATCAGGGGGCATGAACTGTGACTGTAGATTCCCCATTTGGACCCTGCCCTGGCAGTTGATGTAAGGGCATTTGAAGAGCCTTTTTAAGAAGACTTTGAAGAAGTGACTGGACCATACTGGGTGCCAGATCTTAAATAAGAGGAGGTCGAGGCTTCAGGAACCAGCCACCCAGATTCCAGTGGGCATGCCCGGGGGAAGAAGATGATGGTTGGGTGATAGGTTCCTGGGGTGAGCTTTTCTCACCAGAAGAGTCCATTTGGTTACTCTGGATTTCTTTGGATTCAGATTGTGCCTGGGACTGGTATGTGCCTGGGGTTGGCATGCTAATGAAATCAATTATGTTTTCTACAGATTCATTCTCAGTCAATTGTAGATAAAGCGGTGCTGGTGCTGATGGTGCTGTTGTTATTGATGGGGGATCCCCTGTTGGTGCACTTTTCTGTTTTAATTCTTTTATTTGATTTTAGTTTGTTTTGGGAGTTCTTAAGGCTCCAAATTTGAGATTCTTGACGTCATTTGGAAGCTTCCTTATACCAATCAAAAATTAAATCTCACTGAGTCTGTGGTGTTTTACTGCCTTTTTGACTCAAGGGCTCCATGGAGATGAATGATTTTATTTAAATCAAATGTTACCTCTGGGGAAAACTGCGAACTAGAGTCATCTTTGGCATACCCATTCCATTTGTCTAAAAAACTTACAACTTTTATGGCTATAGTGTGTATACATGTACAACGCTGGAGTTCTTTTTGGCACAGCTGGTACATCCTTAGATCCTTCATTCCCCATTTCTTTAACTTAATTAACACAGGTCTTTCACACAGGAATGGCTTATTGAGGGTGTCTGGTCAGGTTGTGAGATTTGCTAGTGGCACATAAATGCTGTGGCTAATGTCCAAAGACAAAACTCCATGGCAATAATGGCACACAATGCAGTTGCTCACAGTTAGACACGGCTCATTTAGGGTGGGGGAAATGGTAAACCTGTCTACTGGGTCAGAGGGTTCGAGTTGGGCCCTCTTGCATTCAAAACTGCCCTTCTGGACAGCCTTGGGGCAGCTTAACTTAACTTTAGTCCCAGACCTGGTCAGTGGCTCATATTTTTCAATTCATACTCTTAATTTACACAGGGGAATTTCTGCATTGAGGCACGAGGTTCAAGAGCATTTCTCTAGTCTCAGCCTTAGTCAACGCTTATTGCAGAAACTCACTCACACTCTAAGAGTTTCCACCTTGCACCCTTGCTTTCAAAGAGCACACAGAACAAGTCCGGTGTCCTCAGGGTGGCTGAACAAGGTTTTCACCCCTGGCTTTAGAAAGACCTCATAGTTCTTTACAGAACTTAACTCAATTCACACGGGGAAATACATTTACTGACAACAGCAACACAGTCTTTAACCTTAACTCTACTCACTGTTACTACTTACAGTTTCTACTTACAGAGTGGGTCTGAAAATTCTGGCAGCAAAAAGGTCGCATAGAATAAACCTCAAGCAGTGAATCAGGAAGACACAGAGACAGCCTCTCACTGAAAAGCCCCAATAGAGATTTCAAAAGGTCTTTTACCTTGGTTTGGCGTCAGGGCTTCAGTGAAGAGATGCCTGTGTCCCAACTGATCGCTCCGGGCATCTCTATCCGAGTCACGGCACCATAATTGTGGAAGAAATCAAACTTCACGTTGTGTTTGGTATTAGAATTCACAGACTCAGTCTGAGTTTATTGGCGACTATACCATACGATCGTAGGGAGGAGATCTAACAGAACTCCCCCCTCTACAAGTGAACATACCTTTTTATACTTTATATTGTGGAAACACACATGATTTAAACACAGCATTCTTGAAAAGAAAGTCAGGGGTAAATCATAACAATTGCTTGCTCAACAACACATTTTGTTTTCAGAACTGTTATCACCTTTTTGTTTTTAGGAAAGGAAGAACATTTGTTCCAAAGAACTGTTCATGGAGTCATAATAAGCAGAAGAGTTTTTCTTATTTTAAAACATTTTAAAATACGAAGCAAGACCTTTTTTTTTTTCTCTCTTTTCGTAGTGATGTTAGAGGCCTGGATTGATCTAATTCAACAAGCGAAATCATTAAATTATTGCATAATTAGATATAATAAGAGAGAGTTATTTTGCATCATTTTAAAGTATCAAGCATGCCTTTTTTTTCTAAATTCACTCTTAGGAATAGATAATTCATGGATATTTGGGGCATGGACAATTCTACAGTTTTATTAACAAGAATTAAATATTTTCTTGATGGGCTTAGAATTAGAAAGAAAAATATAGGGCAACCCCACTCAGTAGAATTTATATAAACTTAAGTGCTTTACTAGCTGAAGACCAATTATTTTTCCCGGGTTTGGATTTCTAAACAGTTCAGAAGCAGAACAATCAGTGTTACAGAGTTCCTAAACCCCCCAATGTTTTAGCCTTACTCCTGCTGAGAACTATAAAGTAGTGGTAGTAATGACTTCCTCTAAGCTGCATAGCTCAGCAGGGATTAAGTACTTAGGGGCCAACCAGATAAAGGCTTTATATACAAACAATCCTTTGAAGTGGCTAGTCTAGGACAAGACAGGAGAATTCTGCTTCTCCAAACTCTTGATTTAAAAATCAAACATTTATAATCTGTCTGACTGCCTAAAAATTGGTGTAATGTTGTTCTACATTTTTACAGAATGGCTCATCCATCTTACTCTTTCCCCCTAACTCCAAAGCATCCACTCCAACTTTCAATTTTGCTGTTTCTGTTGTGTTCTTTACACTATTCCCAATTTTATTTCCAGTCTTTTAGACAAGTTTTTCAATAGTCCTCCTAATAAAAGGAACAAGGCTTACAGCATGGGAACATTGCAACAATCTTTTGTAGCTAGACATGTGGCACACCTAGCTAACTCTCCTGAGTGAACTTCTCCAAAAACAAAACTCAAGATAACACACATAGGATGTTTAATCAGTAATGGATCATTGTTTCCCAGTGGCAAATATTTCTTGAAACTACAAACAAATATTCCTTTTTGTGGAAATGAATTGGTTTCACCAAACTTTGCCAGTTCCACATTCAGAGATCTGAGAAAAAAAACAATCTCAAATAGACAACAGTAGGTTTCTCTCTCTTCTCTGGAAGTTTTCTGAGTTTTTGTAAAGAGTTTTGGAAGATCTTGTTTTTACTCTTAAATGGAATAAAAACAAATATCAATATAAATTTATTTTTTTCTTAAATGGAATTCTTGTTTCTCAGTCAACCCTCATTGTAGACCATTACATTTATAAAAGCAAGGTCACCATTCTGATTAAATTTAAATAATTATTACTTGTGTTATTTTGGAAATATTGAAAATACAGTTTAGGTGAACTGAAACTTAAAGAAAAAATTATTTACATTAGTTGAGGTAAGGAATTTTGTGGCTGAAAACTAAACCAAAAGCCAGGTTTAAATTAGTTAGCTTGTAACAGGGTGCCACCTCATCAGGTCTCTACCAGCCACCCTGCTCCTGGGGTTACCACCTGCTTTGCTCATCTGCCACTCCTTGATGGAAAAATATGAGAGTTGTTACTAAGGCGGGAGGCTACCCATTATTCGCCATGCTGACAAGGGCCTAATACCCACTCCAACCTCCCCTTCACAGATCCCATGCCTTGCAGATGTTACTTTGGTGTTACTTCTCTGACCTATGGCCAGAGCAAAGTGGGCACACAGTTGTAGCTCTTCTCTACAGACCCGGAGGGCCACTCATGTACCACCCCTCTCTCACCAGGGTCCCATTTACTCCACTGGCTCTCACCCAGCCTCTTTCATACTGCCTTCTCTCAGGGCCACACTCATCCCACCTGGCCTCACCTGGCTTTAGGCTTAGCTCTCCTTGCCTTGGTCAGCCCTGGTGCAGTCTGTTGGGTGTCTCCCACTACCCTCACCTGAGCGTTGACTGAGTGATTCTACAATTATAGGCCTATTTCACTCCTGGTTTCTCACTGAGCCACTATACCTCCACTGGGCCTCCTCACTCACCCACACTCACGGGGCTGCTCTGTTCATCTCCCCTCGCTCAGGATCTTACTAATTGACACCCCTCTCTCAGGGTCTCTCTCTCACCCCTAGGCTTTCCCTTGCAACCTGGATGTATCCCCAGGTCCCTCCTCCAGCCTGAGCTCTGCCTCAGGGCTTCTTAATGAGCCCTGGGCTCCCCCTGCTAGTTAGAACACCACCAGGGATGTGTGTCTGGGGTTATAAGGCGCCTCGACCTGCCTTTCACTGGGGAGGTAACTGGCTGGCATTTCCTGGGGGCTCCCATGCCACTAGAAGCCCAGATCACTCTTTCCTGGTGGGGTGCAGTTTTACACCTTACCCAGTACAAGGGGTCACCTCCACCCCATAGCCCTTTCCCTTACCTCTTGACTATGGCTGGAGATGCCTCTCAGCCTGATGTTACCTTCTTCCTCCTGCAGCAAACTGCAGCCCAGCTTATATCCCTACATTCAAAAATGGTTGCCCTCATCAGACACCTGGCTGCTGCCTGTTTTCTTCCCTTAAAATGGCAGACACCAAAGGTGCCCTACTACATAGGTTAGATATTGATGTCAGTCTAATTATGGCACTATGGTTCAGTGTGGGGTGTTTTACCCCACTTCAAAGATTTAAACACTATCTTGACTGTCTCCATATTACGGTGCTACTTACACCCACCAGTAGAATTTCACTAAGCAATTCCTGAATCAAGCCTAATAATTGTTATTTGAGATAGATCATATAATTTAGAAACAACGGAGTGGACCTACTGCTGAAAAAAATGTGTTGACATAAGTGATCCTGAAAAGATAAATGAATTAGCCAAAGTCAACACCCCATAAGAGCTGACGCATCAAGGAGCAGTAAGGAGTGAAGAATGAACCAGAACACTAGCTAGTGGATGGAATTATTTTTATTGTTTCTGTTTCCTTTCTTTTCTTCTTTGCCTTATGCTTCCCTCTCAGTTTGTCTATCTTTGTCCCAAAATAAATTACTGACATGACAGGAAACTATATGACTAAAGGAGGATTGGTTTTAACTAAATTTCAGGTGATTTACAAAATGGAGTTTTCCATCTTCCATACACAGCAAAAAATTGCAGCTTTGACATAAAAGTAAGCTAAATTTAGGAGTATATCCTAGTTTATATTTAGTAAAGTAAAGACAACCAACCACATGTTGACTTGTTCTAAACATCTAAATCCTGAAAAATATAGTTATCCTATCAGGACTAGCCTGAAACCTTTGTTGCACTGTCACTTATCAACTTTCTTTTTAAAGCTCCTATCTGGCAGCAATGAGTAACACAAGAAAGCATATGAAGAAAGAAGAAAGTTGTTATTTAATGGAAGTTTTGGATAGTGTGCAGCAAAGTAGGCATGAGGCCACACACTAGAATTATGGGATAAATCAAAATAATGAATAATTACCTCATAGGCTGAATATGATTCATTTTGTTCACTGTTCAAGGCAAAAATTAAATAGTAAAATAGTGTGCAATCATTTAATTAGAGACTATACTGTATTCTGTAGCTGCAAAGGGGCAGAGTTAAGGTCATAACCTTAATTTTGTAATTTCCTGATATTTGACTATTTCATTTTTCAACTATCAAATTCATTTAATGGAATTATTTTGTATGATTTATATCTCACATGGATCTTCAATTCATTAACTGAGTATCACTTTTACACACAAGGTATTCTATACTAGAATTCTTCCCTTGCCTCTCATAGGAGAAATTCAGCCTCGCCATTACTTATTAAGCTGTGCTGTATGTAATTTGCACTCTCTAGCTCTATATGGATGCATAACTGCCTTAAAATTTGGTGAAATGAATGGATTGTATGATATTCATAAAAAAGTCATCGATGGCAAAATGTTAAATATATGGAGGCCAATGTTTGATATAGCATAGTACTAATATTTATACTGAACAATAATGTCAGCTTTAAAAATGCATTTTTGTTTAAAATCTTGCTGGGTGTAGCAATTCAAAGACAAACATATGACATAATTCAGAAGTTTTAGCACAAAAATATATAGTGTGTGTGGAATAGCAACAAGAATTGATCCTGTAGCTCTGAAGAACTTGAGAGTACATTTGACTTCTTATCTGCAGGTGCTAATGTAACTTACCCTCATTTCTGTGCTGTCACCAACTTCCCTGTTGTAGTGCAATAAAGAGCCCAGTGATAGACAGTCAAAGTACTGCCAGGAATAATAGACAAAAGGCAGGTGTTCTCTGTGTTTATTAAGGACAGTATTGTTTTCCAACTGCCAGGAAGACATACTGCCATACTATTGTGCGCTAACTGCTAATATTTTCATTACTGCATAGAACTCCCACTTGGCAATCATCCTGATATGGTGAGGTCTGAATTAGGAGCTGCTGAATATCCTCACTTGGAGTCAATGGAATTTGAGGGTACTCTGGTATCTGTGGTATCAGAGTATTATATCTACCACCTTGTTAAAAGTAATCTAGTTGGTACTAAACTAAGAAATGCATTTCATTTTATAATTTTACCCAAATCTTTGAGGTTCCCTAAAACTGACTATGATCCATTCTATGACTATAGTTTGACTCAGGAAATGAATCAGGAAATGAGGTCTGACTCAGGAAATGCTGAGTGACAAGAGATTGCCAGCCAGCAACAAAGAGAGTCACGGGGCTATGTAGTGAAAAACAAGAAATTTCATTTAAACTTATATGGTGGCTTTTGAATAAGCTCTAATGCCCTGGGAAGGATAGACCACTGGTTTCATTTTAAATGCACCTTATTTTCAAATTTTTAAAAGAAAAAACATCAATATCCTTTATCACTAACATGTAGAAAAGTTGGACATTGGAAAGACAAAATACTTTGACCTGTCCCCATTTATTTAATCCACAGGTTTTGTTAATTTTTTATGGAGGAGCTATTTGGTGTCTGCAGAAAATGATTTCTGCCAGCTTCATAATCAGAGCTTGTAAGCTCCTTCTTCACTTATTAAAGTGAGGCAATCCTTTTATTTTGGAGCTAAACTTCTTGTGTTTATAAACACCATCATTGCCCTTCAGTTTACAATATCTTACACTTCAGCAGCTGAAACTGTGAGTTTCTAAACTTACAACAACTCTGAAATTGCCATGTGCCCACTTAATTGGGAGGCAAATTTTGTTCCTCTCAATTAAGGTTTTGGAGTGAACATGGTAGATAAGATGCAGTTCTACACACATTCTGCAAAGGTTATATATAACCATCCTATCATCCTTTCAAAAGGAAAAAAAAAGCGACATTTTAATGATATTTTTCATAAGTACCAGCAGAACCATGACACACAAAACATATTTTAATATGCATCAATTTTGAGAGGCAGGTGCAGTTAGTCATCAAAGGTTAACAACCCATCTGCTCTATGAAAACTATATTCCTATTTTTTTTTCTCAGGGTGCTGGTGAGATATGTCCAGTCCCAATGCATTACATAAGCTTGTATAAAATTCTGTACAAGGTTATCAAAGATCAGATTATTTTTATATCTTAATTGTGCTTCTCAAAACTAAGAGACTATAGTACTACAAGGAATAAGCTCTGAAGAAATATAACCCAGGCCCTAAAACAGGTATGTTAGAATATGCTCTCAGATGGACCAAACAAACTTTCCTTGAAGTTAAAGAAAGTCTTCCTTTTATATTAATGGCACTTATTTAAGCTCACTCTTAACAAATCCCATCTTTCTTAAACAGTTCAATTCTACTGGCAAAGGAATAAAATATAGAGAGGTCTATCAATAGAAAGCATTACTATACCATACTAATAGCTAAGCCCTTGAGCAATTGCAATACTTGGAATATAAGAAAATCTGTCTCAGGGCACTGGAGAAGACACAGAAGACATTGTCTGTTCCTGGTGCTGGCTTTTAGGCTTCTGAAAGGTCCCATATCTTAAGAACATCACTTTGCAGATTTTGAGCCATTTTAATGATTTGTAATCAGAGTAGATTCTTTTATGATCAAGGCAAGATTTCCTCCTGTTATACTTTTTAACAGTACTTCCATCTGAGGCAAAGATTTTGGCTGGAGACTCTAGGTAATGCCATAGAGCATATTTATATAGATATAAATGTGTTCTATGGCAAAAATTGCAAAGTGCTGTTCTTAAGGGCTTAACTAGTAGTAGGTGTTTATACACCTATATATATATTCCACTGTCATCAGTGCTCATGAAGAGGTATTTGGAATCTCTACCAGGAACCATCAAGACTGGTTTGGCGAGAATGACCAGGAGATTCAGGAGCTGATCAGCTGCCTTTAGTATTTGACAGAATTGCATCAATTAGAAGCAAAAGAAACTGAATCACCAACAAGCCAAGGCCTAGGTCCAAAGGAGGATCACAATATGAAGAACAGATGGTGGGAAGACAAGGTGAAGGAGATTCAACACCTTGCTGACATCCATGATACGCACAGTTTTTTCAGTGCTAGCAAAGCCATCTACTGTAGGCCTGTGCGAAGCGGTTAGTATTTGCATTAGATTTGGCCAGTTTGGGGGACAGTGATTTGATCTGGTGATTCAAATCACTGTCCTAAATTGATTTGGCCAAATCTGATTTGGAGATTTGGCCACTGCTGAATTGGCTGAATCTCCAAATTGGCCCCATCCCCCACCTGCTATCAATGACTGCCCCATCTGCTCTCCCAGCTCTCAGCTCCTTATAAAGGAAAAGCCCCCACTCATTGGCTTCTGCCAGGCAGAGAGATCCCCACTGCTCTCCACTGCCGCGCACTGCATGGGGAGCTCTGCCACAAGCCCCCAGAAACCCTTAGGCCACTGCAGCATCCAGTGAGCATGGGGCTTATTTTTTATTGTTTTTTAAAGAACTGGGAGCAGCAGCTGGGCAGGGCAGCCATTGACAGGGCTGAGAGAGCAGGTGGGGGTTGGGGCTTGTGGCAAAGCCCCCAACACAGTGCGGGGCAGTGGGAGGCAGTGGGGATCGCCTCCTCTTCGCCTGGCAGGAGCCGTTGAGTGCGGGGCTTTTTTATGGAGTTAAGCATAGCTGTATCATCACTCCAATACTTTTTTTGATATTCCTTTTCATGATGCTACATCTGACCACCAACAAGCTTCCAGTCAGAGTGGAGTTAAACTACCAAGTGAATGGCAGGCTGTTTAATCTCAGTCAACTCCTAGCCAAAACCAAGACCACCCAACCCTGAATCATTGAACTCCAGTATGCTGATGATACTATAGTGTATGTTCACTTGCAAGCAGACCTTCAGGCAGTCATCAATATCTTTACCAAGGCATATAAGAAAATGGGACTGACACATAACATTCAGAAGACTAAGGTCCTTTATCAATAAGTTCTTAATAAGCAGTTCCCAGCTCCAGGAATTCAGATTTATGGTGAGACTTTGGAAAAATGTTGAGTATTTCCCATACCTCAGAAGTCAACTCTTACAGAAGACTGGCATAGATGAAGAAATCCAACATTGCTGGAAAGTATAAGGACAGCCTTCAGACGCTTGAGGGAATAGGTGTTCGAAAATCATGACATCATAGTGGAAACCAAGGTCATGGTTTAATCAACAATCTTGATCCCTACCTTACTGTATGGAGCTGAGAAATCGACAAAATGCAGAAGACACCTCAAGTCACTGGAGAAGTACATTCAATGCTGCCTGAAGAAGACCCTTCAAATCCAGTGGGAAAACAGATGCACCAACATTAGTTTCCTCTCACAGACAAATACTGTACCATGAACATCAAGGTGATAATCATCTGACATCAACTTCACTGGGCCAGCCACATCATTCAGATGTTTGACTCCAGACTTCCAAAGCAAGTTTTATTCTCCCAGCTCAGGCAAGGCTTACACTCAAAAGGAAGGCAGAGAAAGAGCTTCAAGGACTTCCTCAAGACCAACTGGAAACAAATGCAACATCAACATCAACTCCTGGGAGATTATTACCCAGGACCACCCCAAGGCAAGAAAGAGTATGCTGCAAAGATCTCTGTACTTCAAACCCTTTTTCTGACAACAGGAGATGGACAAGTGTGCATGGCAGAAACAGCACATTGCAGACCGAATCAAGAAGCCAGAGCCACCCATCCCACATAGAAACATGTGCCCAAGTTGCCACAGAGTTGCTGATACCAGATTGGCCTCATCAGCCATCTTCGGACCACAGATAAGACAATCATGGAAAACAATCATTCTTGACTCTGAGGGATTGCCAATATAGGAACTAATAGAAAAGTTTTACTAATGTGAAAAGTTGTATTTGTTTCTGAATGCAGAATCTAGTTCTATTAAATGTTATCCTATTTCTATAATCCCAGTTCTCAAGATCCTCCAATTCTTTCTTTCTATTTCCTATTCCAATCCCGCTCTATGTAACTTGTAATAATCCTTCAGCCACAATCATAATACCTAAGAATAATTTTTCCAAAATCTTTACTATTCTTAGAAATGACAGTGATTATTTGCATATCTAGGTGTTATATTAGGTTTATTATCATCTTAGAAAAAACACTTTTGAATACTCTCCTATCATACAAACAAATGTTAACTTCATTTTTTCCATTCTCCTAGCCCCAGTCCAATTTTGAAAGTTGATGAGCCCAATGTGTTCAAGTTTGAGTGTTAAGTAAATCCTTTGCCATGTTTTATACTCCACAGATCTCCTTTCAAGTCAATTTCAGTCTTCTGCCCATTTGCAGGATTCTCTCCAAGGTCTTTGTCATAATACTCCTATAAATTTGAAGCTTGACCTGGACATAAGGGGAAAGAAAATGATCTATATAATCAAGTAAACTTCACACTTCATGCTGGATTTTTAGGAACACTACATACTGGAACAGTCTAAGGTAAGATTTGTTACACAAGAAAGTGAAAGAGGAGCTATGCTGGCTCAGCCAGGAGTGAGAAGTTTACAGGTTTCCTAGCTGCGTGATCAACATCATTATGGACTGATTGAAATTTCATAACTGTAAGTAGATTTAAAATGCAGTGCAAATGTTTCATATAGGCATTTCCAAGAAGTTTAGTTAAACAGATGATTTACTGGGTGTTTATCCAAATCTCCAAAGCTTTTGAAGCAGTTTTGCATACGTCTGATTTCTCTCCTTTCCCTACTACTTCTTCCAACATATTTATCATGGTTAGCTCCTTAATAATTTCATTCTGTCTAGTTCTACAAGCATATAGTGCAAAACATAAAGCAGTGATGTGTGACTCTTTATGGTTAATGCTTTTCTTTTGTTTTAGCCAGATTTTGTATTAGTGCTACCACTTATAGCTTGTAACCTCTGCTTAATATTTTTGCAGTCAGTGAACCTTATTGAAATATTGTAATAAAGTTGACAATAACCAAAATCCCCTAAATATTTCTATTTCCCCATACAGAGGAGCTCTCAGCAGCTTTTCACACATCTGCATATTTCCACTCTTGACTTCTTGAGGTTCCTTCCAAGCCAAGCACCTCAGCTCATCCAGGCTCCTATCCAAAAACAATTAGCTGAACACTGCTGCTCGATTTCTGATTGACTTTCAAGTACAAGGTCTGGAGCCCAAAGATCCTTATTAAATCTACACTTAATTCATCTCTGTGTTAAAAGAGATGGACAATTTTTAAATGCACGTTTAACAAAGTTAAAATAAGTTAAAATCTTTTTTTTTCTGTATGTGTGTACGATGAACAGGATAGCTACATGGTTAAATAAAGATGGCTGA
The DNA here is from genome assembly GCF_001723915.1 of Gavialis gangeticus. Taxonomy (NCBI): domain Eukaryota; kingdom Metazoa; phylum Chordata; order Crocodylia; family Gavialidae; genus Gavialis; species Gavialis gangeticus. The sequence continues at coordinate 106,798,385 of NW_017729025.1, read as the reverse complement.
AAAGATGAAATGATGATGAAGGGAATTCCAAGTTCGCACAAGAAACCAAGTAGATCCAGGGGACTGTGCCAGTGGGCACTGTAATATTGCTATGAATCCCTTAGTGCTGTGATTAAGTTTGCTTGCTATTGTTCATCTTCTGGATTATTATCATCATTTGTTACCATCCAGTTTCTTCCCTGCCACCACACTCCCAGCTTTGCTTCCCACTGTGTGATTATGTAGCTTGGTGGTGCTGAGTGCTTGTCTGCTTATTGCTGGACACAGGCTACAAAGCTAGCTGATGCACAAAGTTTCTTAAAGTGACTGTCAAAGTATGGAATTATTTCCAATGTACTCCTCAGAGGCATTTTGAAGATTTCTTTATTTCCATCTGCTTACTCTCAGGAGTCTCTTTATAGCCTGCACTATATTTTTTTATTTACCCACAATGAAGCTTTGCTGTAAGTTATAAGCCAGGAGTGTGTTGGTGAAGCATTCTAGCAAGATTGCCTACTTCTGTTTCATATTAACTCTTTCTTCTCCATGAATCCATGTTGTACCTTAGTCCTTATGCAGATTTTTAGCTCTACCCTATATCCATTTTAAAGAAAGAGAAGCAATATAAAAGCAAGCAAGCAAGCAAACAAACAAACAAACAAGACAGATTTATATAGTATGGAAACTGAGACTCCCTCAGTCACAATAGCTTGAAAATATGAAGAAAGTTCTTTAGTAGTACAATTTCTGAAGGCCCAAAATCCCTCCAGAAACACAGGCTTGTAAATCTGCATGGGGCTTTGAAGGATAGGAAATCAGAAAAAAATATAGCAGAGAAGTTCCATGGCTGCTTTAGTCTTAGAGCTAGTTGAGCTTTTGCACTTGTATTTTTACATAGGTAGAGAGAATAGGTAGCAGAGATATGTAATACCATGACTGCTGACTCCACTCTTAAATGTGCTTTGAGCAGGAGTGTGGAGAAAGCCTTGAGTTATTTGCATCTTCTGCATGGACTCTAAAATCTCAGTTCTCTTGTATGGAGGCCCCTTATGGTCAATGAAAGAAACAATGTTTGCCTAAAGGCTTTATATACATGGAGAACATATAAATTTCAAACATTTTCCATCACAATGGTGAAGTATTTTGGAAAGTGAGACTAGATCCACACCTGGTTTAAATCCACCTAGCCCATTTACATGACCTGGAAATGTTGCCCTCTAGCTATGTACGTTCTAGTAAAAAATGTCTTTTGTGTAGTACTCAATAGGGCTGTGCAAAATTTTGGCAGCCATTTTGTTTTGGAGGTGTTTCAGCCCATTTCGGCAGCTGACTCACTGAATCCAAATTGAAACAGAAAGCTCCGAAACAGCTCCAAAACAAAACTAAAGCATCCAAAATGTTTCAGAAATGTTTCAAAATATTTCAGAGTTTCACAGGCAGGCATGCAGGGGAACAGAAACTAAGAAGATGGAAGAGGAAGAGACAGGGGAAGGACTGCTCTGATATTGACATCTGTAGCTGGCCGGTGACTACAGTCTTTCCTTGAGTTTCCTCCCAATCACAGTGCTCTGGAGGACAGACAGAGAAACAACATATAAGGCTCTGTCAAGCTTTCTCTCTGCCTTTTCTGTCAGCTGTCTCTATCTTGAAGCACAAGCAGCAAAGCACACAGCATCTGAAAGGACTAGGTTTTTTTGGTAGCAGTAGGTACTGGTAGTCTCTTGCTACCACATTGTAGCCAATCCTTCCCCACTTACCCTTGTCTACCATCCTATTGTTATCCCTTTCAACTAATTCTTCACAAAAAATCCTCTTATTTGTTCTTCTTCCCCCTCCCCCCAAAAAAAGAAAAAGAAAAAAAAGAAAGCTGTGCTTTTCCTGGCAGTGTGTCATCCATCACTGTGCAGGAAAGCACACATCAGTTATATGCACACTTCCCACCACACCAAACATGAAGCGTGCTGGAAAGGCAGGTGCCATGTCTTCTGGCAGGGGAGCAAGAGGGGGCAGAGGGAGAGCTGTAAGTCCCCCCTCCCCGCAAACATAGACATACCCTATTTTCTACCAAGCATGAGGCTTCTGCTGCTAGTGGCAGCAAGGAGGTGGGGTCAGTGTCTGCACCTGCACCAGTTGCCCATGGTGATCCAAAACACTGAATTAAATCACTCTCCTTCCAAAGTGGCTGAATCTGAATCAGAACTGAGTCATTTTACACAGCCCTATTACTCAGCTATGCCAAGTTATAGTGCTGAGATTAGAGAGAGGTTTCAGCTTTATCCAATCAGAAATGGAACTGGGTTACAGAACTATTCTTCATTAATGTTTGTATAGCTTCATCACTTTATAGAGACTGAAAAAAATAACTGCATGGCCTCATCCCCAAAAGAGCTTACAGCTGACATCAAAACACTTAAGAAGTGAGAGGTAAGAACTTAAGCTCTGATTCCCAAGGGGATTTTAGGCTTGTCAACCCTGAGCATCACTACAGCTAGCTTTGGGAGCAGGTCTAAATTGATATTTAGGGTCAATCTTGAGGTTGCTCTCAATGAGCATGAGCCATGTGAATGACAGCCTCAACTATACATCCTTCATAATGCCCTGCAATGCACAGGTAAGCTCCAAACACTACAGAAAGGTATGGAGTAGGAGAAATACTGGAAGGATTGAACTTGTAACCAGATCAGCAAAACTTTCAAAATCAGGAACAACTACCACCAGAAGTCAAGTTTAGGGGGCTTCAAGGTGACTTTAAAGATGATCCTGGCAATCAATATAGACATACTTAGGCACCTGGCTCCAGAAGCTGAATTCACAAATTCGACTCAGGCACAAGTCCCCTATACTGCAAACAGGGAGAGTTAGAACTAGTATTCACAGCAGCCAGCACACTGAGAGGAGGGAACCTAAATTAATAGGAAAGAAACATCTAAGAATGAGTGTGTCTAAAGTCTTCTGCAGATGCCCAGAAGAAGAATTCTAGACACATAAGTAACTTTGATTTTTCGGGGTGCTTTTTTGTGGATGAATGTTAATTCCAAGGTATCTAAATTCTATGTCAATTGCTTAAGTGCATTCTTGGTTCCAGCCTTAGATATTATGATGATAAATGTTATGGTAAACTCTAAGACAGATAATGCTAGGAAAGTCGATGGGAGTATTGATGTATAGGGTGATTTGGATATGGATGACCCTGCCTCAGGCAGGGAGATGGACTAGATTACCTCTCAAGATCCCTTCCCTTCTCTATGATTCTATGATACAGAGGAATCAGATTCTTCTTCCAGAATTAAGAAAGGACGGGGAAAAAATAGAACAATGAAAGTTGCAGGAAGTGCCAGAAAAGCAAAACAGCAAGACAGAGTATAGATAAAGTGATGGAGAGTAACCAAGCTCATGTGATCTTTAGCATCGCTAAACCACACATTCAAACCTAAGTCAAGCCCTCACCCCTACCCTCCCTCCCCACCGCCCTGCACCCCAAATCATGAGACTGAAAAAATTCTGTAACTATTTCTTTTCTTTAAGACCGTCTCACTCCCTCTCAAGAGTTCTGGTTTCCAAGCCTATTTGAGTCATTTCCAAAGCTACTGTGAAATCAGTGGGAGAAAAGAGGAGTGTTTGAGGGGTGTTCTAAATGAAACAGTAGCGTGTTTCAAGAATTCATATCGGAAAGAATCTTATTTAGTACCCCCAGTAATCTTGGCAGAAAAAAAGAAGTCTGTGCTGATGATATTTGTCAATTATATACAGTTGTGAAGTATTGTTAATACAGGACATATCTACATGTGCATTCAGTAAGTTATTGTGCAATAAATGGCTTCTACACTGGTGTCTACACGTGTATGCATTATGGCACAGTAACACTGTGTGTGGACTGACGTGGGACTAAAGTTAGTCCCACACAAACAGGGTTACTGCACAGTAAGGCATGACTTACTACACAGTAACTACTGTCATGATTCAGGTAGTAAATTAACCCCCAAATTGGCATAAGTTGCCATAGTTACTGCGCAATAACAGTGCACATGTACATGCACCCATAGAGAAGGATCATAAACCTCATACAGAAGGAACTGGATGACCATTGGACTGAAGGAAAACAAAATGCAATGTCATACATTTATGACCAATACCAGAAACTTCTGTGATAGTCTAGTAGTTTGCCATTTGGAAACAACTAAGGAAAAGAGCCTCAGCTTAATAGATCATCAAAAGAGCAGTATACATTATCAATGTGATATAGCTGTGAAGAAGGCAAATGTACCTTAGAGTGTGTATGTGCTTAGAGCAGAGTTAGGGAAGTGCCAGTGCTGCTATACAGCACAAGTAGTGAGACCTTATCTGGAATATTGCATGCAGTTTTGGTCACTTATAGTTAAGAAAACCTAACTAAAACTCAAACAGGTTCAAAGAAGAGCTCAGAAGAGCATGAAAACAGTCCCTATCATATGACTGAAAGTTGGAAGGGATTGGCTTTTTTACCCTAGGAAAACAAAGCCTTGTTACTGTCTGTAAATACATCATGGAGGAAGAAGCTATTTAAGCAAGTGTTGGCAGAAGAACAAATAGATATAAAGTGGCCATGAATAAATTTAGGATGGAAATTAGAAGATGGTTTCAAATTGATATATTAACCAGGTTCTGGAAAAGTCTTTCAATTGGAGTAGTGAAGGAGATATGTAACTGATTTTAAGATGCAGCTTGATAAATTTATGTAAGGGATTAGAAGATGTGGTAACTGTTGTAGCAAAGAACTAGACTCAGTGACCCAGGAGGTCCCTTCCTTCATATGTTCATGAAGAAAACACCAAACATTTGAGGCAAAATTATCAAAACAGGTAACACTGGTTTTCATAAATTGATAACAGTGACAAGGTAAAGAAAAGGGTGGATTAGGGCAGAGAGATGCAGAGGAAATGCCAGAGGACTTTTCTCAGCTGTTTGCCTTGAGCAAATGCAGTTTCAAATCTGTTTTTTTAATGGTGGGAGAATGAAGAAAAACAATTGTCTCCATAAGATTATCTTCTTAATGATTTATTCTCTGTGCATTATTTGTGATTAGAATCTGAGCAGCTTCATCTCTCAACTAATTCCGGAAATATTAATTGGTTATCTCGCTTAGATCCATTTATTAAAAACAAACTATGGATTGTAGGACAACTTTGAAAAATTGCATTTGACAGAGTATTGTAGCCTGAAGCTACAGCCTTGTATCACAAGGCATTTGTTAGCCAATATTCCATTAATTCACACACAAATAATTTTACATTATGCACATGGACTTTTGCCGACCATCCTGTTTTTTTTTTACCAATGAATTTTACACATTTTTATTATCAACTCTGATTTAATTTCCTAGACATTGTATTAAACCTTAGTCGGTTTAATATTAAAGGGATAAACAGTCTTGAAATGACTTCTCATTGTGTTTAGGAGCCCCAGAACATATAATTCAAGGATATAAAGAAGCTATTCATTTTTTTCCAGGAATACATTTCACAATTCATTTTTATTGAGAGGAGTAATCAAATAAAAAAGCCAATTAGCTATTAAGTTAAAGTACAAATACTATGTGTGAGGTGCACCACAGGCTCAGAGAACAGATTTATAGAGGGAACTATCAGAAAGAAAGTTACTATTAATTTAAAAATAAAGATATTTATGGTCTTCAACCCAAGGAATTTAAAGTTATCATATTGATCTTCAGAAGTATGAATATATAGGGAGACAAATGACATATATGAATATGTAACATTGTCTAATATAACAAGTAAAAATGTTATAACAACAAAAATGAAATGTGTTTCAGGAAAGTATAAATTATATTAAAAGTTGCAATTAAAATATTTAAATAATTCATGTTGGTAATGCTGATTTGTTTTACAAAGGTTTAAGTACTTCATTTCTATTTTATCATTAATTAAGATCATAAAGATGAAGCAACGCATTTTGACCTTTTCATAATCAAACACTTTAATAACTTACTGTTAAGAGAACATACTGAAATTAATCTTTCTGGAAATTGAGTTTTTATTTTAATTCTGGAGACAAGTAATCTTTAGTAAAACAGAATTTTCCATGGAACAAAAATTCCTTGGTTTGACCACTTAAATTGGTGGTGCGCTGTAAATGTTCTCCAGTGTGTAAACCTACAGGCCTTTACATGGTGTGTGCAGTGATCATTTTTATAAGAATCTTCTCATTGGAGATAGTAAAGCTTTGGTTCAAGTCTTGTGTATGCAAGATATAACAATTTTTACATGATTGTTTTTATTTAGGGTTCTGGAGGAGGGTTTAAAGAAACGAGAAAAAAGACAAAACAAAACAAAAATAAAATAAAATACTCATCTAATGAAGTGACAGAATCCTAGATAATAGAGCTGAATGGGACCTCTGGAGGTCATTTAATCCAACCCACTGCTCAAGGTACAATCATCATTCTCTAAACAATCCTAGACAATTGTTTGTCTAACCTGTTTTTAAAAAACTTTGAGAACAACCCTCACACATGACTACCAGGCACAAGGCCACAAACACCCTTCAATCTGCTGCAGATAAAGCAGAAAGATGAAGGCATTGTTAGTGTCCTGCTACTTCAAGGACAAAAAATAGCTTGTTAAAATACTTTCAAAAGATCCCTATCCCCTGTTACAAAGGAAGGTGAGGGGTAAATTACTTCCTAATTCCAAATGTGGTGAACAGTTTTATGCTGAACAGAGAAATTAAACGGTTTAGCCTGGAACCTCTGAATCCAGAATCTAAAACTGCACACATTTGTTAATCTCCACATTATGGAGTCATACTCATTGTGTGCCCAAGCATTCAGTGAGAAGAGAAAAGGAGCAACTGGACTGGACTTTGAGTCACAGAAACACTTTAGGACTGATCCTGTACTACTGAAGTCAAGGAGAGATTTAGAATTATCTCGAAGGAGAAAAAAGATGAGCGCTTTCATTGGTGAAATCCACATACGTACACATAGAGGGTCAATACAAAACTTACGTACCAGTTAACTTTGAACTATGGATTCAAAATAGGGTGTAAGCTACAACTTACTGCGTGGTGATACATAGGTCTTATACTGGTCCACAGGAGAGATTTTCACCCTGTCTGGGAAAGGGCCTGAGGGTATAGAGAACTCTTCTTACCTCAGTTGCACACAGGAGCCTTGAAAAATGGGACATGGTGGAAGAGCATCATACGATGACACACATAGAAAGGGTCTATATGCTGATGATCTGCATCATCCAAAGCTGCACCAAGTCCTCTCAGTTTACCCCTTTCTGCAGCTCATGTACACTGTAGTATAACAATGGGTAGGTGAGTAGGGTAGAAGCCCCAAGTACCGGCTAAAGCAGGTGCCTTACCCTCTTCTTCCCTGTCTGCCCTTCCCCTTTCCCCCTGCATGTTTAGTGCTTCAGTGACTCTGGCTCCAGCAGCAGGGAGAGCAGAAAAGGGTGCCATGTTACCCCTGCTGCCATATTTCCAGACCTGTGGGGAGCCTCACAGCCCAGATGACACGTCACTATGGCCTGGATCTAGCCAGCGGGCTGGGGGTTGAGCACCCCAACCGAGCTGTCTTGAGTAAGTACTAAACTACTTGAGCAGGACTGCAGAATCATGCTGCAAGAATGAGGTATACAATGAAAAGACTGTTCTTGTAATATTTTCTGTATGAAGGTACTAGAAACCTCAAGAAAGAAAAACAGCTCACTCAAGATTCCTAGCCTAATTATAGAGACTTACGAGGTCCAAATGGTTTAAGTAAGTTTCTCTTTCAAATCTACGAAAACTTCCAAGCAGATCATCCTTGCTGGGGATTTAATTTTCAATAATTTACACTTCTGCTATGCTGAAAGGAGCATAGATTGTTCCTTATATTATTGCTCTTCAATTTAAAGTTCTATCTGCCAATATATTTAGAGCAGGGAATGGGGGAAGAGTACAAAATAAAGAATTTTTGCCTTCGCCAAGTTCCCATTTATACATAATGACAAAGAATAAAAAAAAATCCTTAAATCAGAGGTACTGCATTTTGAGCAGCATACTGTATCTAGAATCACACTGATGTATTATACATTTATTGTACATTATATCATAGCATTTATTTAAATGCACCATTTTATTGTACCAGACATCAAAGAAAAAATGTTTGCTATAATAAAAATGGTACATTTAATTCTTCTGCTGTGCATTAAAAATAAGTTTCATTGTTACTTGGGAACCAAGTAATACATTCGGTCTTAGTTTTTTGGGGTTTTTTTCCTTTTTTATTTTCTTCACAGGTAAGATAGCTTCCTTATTTACTAATGGCCCTTTCAGCATTTATTGGTTTTAGCATCCTGCATAGCATCTTCTGTGCCACTTTGATGAAGATTTTAATAGCAGGATCCTTACAGCAATATTAATAATCAGATATGATCTCACAGGCATTCCTGCACTTGGTTGAGCTGTCATTATTTTCTCTGTGGATCTCACCTGACACATTATTTTATAGAGCTATAACTATATTGCATATATATGTAGAGTTACCATTCCTATACTGTAGGCTTGAGAGTCGGCAGGCATAGTGAAATTAATTTATGATTTGATTTAAGAAAGATGGAATATTTACTGAAGCAGCTGAAATTAAGTTTCTCATTTATAATTGAATCACATCAGCAGCAAGGCTGCTCAAAATTTCAATGGGCAGCAATAGAATTTTATGAACTATAGTCTCTAATACAGAGTGGACTTCTACGTATTTCTCTTTTTCTCCAGTGCCTGAGTTTTATAATAGAAGCTTGGGTTACTTGTGCAGGATCTATTCCTAGCTGTGTCATTTCTGCAGGTGTAGGGCATTCCAAATTGTTTATCACCTTAAAATTGACCTTATCTTTTTTCATTCTGAAAGTGACCTTTAAATTACCAATGTGACTTGGTTTCCAGAAAAATAAAAGTTGTGTGTATCACATTTTTTTCCTATATTAAAACATTTTTTCTGTCTTTGAGTTAGAAAAATTTTGAGAAAATTAGTTCTTCCCATCACTACTGTCTTGTAAAATAAGTTATTTCAGAGTATTATTTAGTTGTTCCTTTGTTGATATACTTTCCCATAAAATACTTACAATATATCCTAGAGACATAGCCCTTTGAATCTTCGTATATATTTACATGGCAACTTGCATAATGAGCCTATTATCTTTAAAGAGTTTCTTGGGCACTACTTCAATATAAATAATACAAAAAGATATTGTGTCTTGCAATATAGGGTCACTGCCTACCCACCTCCCACCCTGCTGAACAGGCAAATCCTTAATTAAGCAAATTGGGTAGCTAATCCAAGCAAGGACCCTGCTGTGAAAGGGATGGAGTCTCACCTCTGACTAACTGTAACTCTGCAGCCCGGCTGTAGTTAGCAAAATATAATTAATTAGCAGTAAGCTGACAGATACACAATGGGGTAACAACAACAACTATATTCAACAATCACAAAAATAGAAACAACGAGGGCAACTTGATATAAACAATGAGAGGGTGCTAGAGCATATCAGCAGTCTCATATGCAGCCAGTAACTATTGCAGCAGCATCACTCACATAAAAATCTACTCAACCTTGGGTACTCCTTCAGCCACCACAACAACACAGGGATATTGGTCCCGTGGACCTTCACCCTAAATACACAACCTCAAGCACATGGAGAAGAGTTTGGCCTCCCAGGCCCTCACACTCACTCCCATGGGGTTGACATTCATGCTGTGTCCTTAGATTATTGGCCTCCCAGGCGCTCCAGCCTTAGACACACCCTTACATAGATATATGGATCATCTACACAAGATGCTATGTCACTGTATTGATGCGCTATGGAGACATAGTTGTCGCTATGGCTACATAGCATTGGCAGGAACAAACCATGACACCAAGACTACTGTGTAATACCTTGTTGCTACTGCACAGTAGGGTTGGAAATAACCCACGCACTGCCAGGCCTCCATAGTAACAGTGGTTACTGCAGTAATTTAGTACTTGCTAAATGTACCAAGGACTGTACTAAATGACTGCGCAGTAACCACTGTTGCTGTTCAATCAGGGGCACGTGTAGATGTGCCTACAGACTTCCTCCTTGGAGTCACTCTGGCTCAACCGGCCAATGATCACCTACCATTCTGTCACCAAATGTATGAGATGCAATCACACACTGGATGATGCTGACCTTTGGCCTCCCAGGCTCTCCAGCCACAGTGTTCCAAACACTCAGGAGGCACTGTGGTCTCCAGGTGCTCCAGAGCTGCAGTGTTGGCTCTGCCTAGTCCCACACACCAGCACCCGCACACAAGGAACAGGCTCATTCCACAGGAGAACCCTCAGATCTGGTCCCTTTTATAACCTTCAATCACACCACCTCTGTCAATCATATTTTGGAGCAATCATCCTCACAGAAGTGCTGTCAATCATCAGCCACATCAATCAAACCATTACACATCTCAGAAAAAGCAGCTATCACCAAACTGGCATTTTCACACTCAAACTGTTGCATAACATAAAACAAATTGTGCATGCTCAGGACTAAAACTTGGCTATTACACCTCCTGTGGGTCCAAACATTCATAGCCTCTGGAACCTTCTTTCTTACAAACCCACTGAGGATGTGCCACCATTAGCCACACCAGGGGATGTTCTAGCTAACACCCTAGTGAAAAAAAAACAAAATTCACTAAATGAAGGATGGCAGTAAGGTAATTTAGGGTGAGCGAGAGGGCAGCCACCCCAGGTTAGGGTAACTATCATAGAGGACACTCAGGTTGTCCTCTGTTGTCTATTGATATGAAACCAGATGCCTTTATATCCTCTACTAGCCAACTGCCCATCAAGAATGATGAGGTGGGGAGGGGACTGGGATGGAGTGCCACCACCTAACGTCCCATGCTGTTCTTGTAGGGAGCGGGGTGGGGGAGCCGAGGCCAGCACTACTGGCCTCAGCTCCCCCACCCTCTGTCCAGTCCTCGGTGGGCTTTGGAATCATGGTGGTGTTCCCACATGCTCGGAGCCCTCTGATTGGCTATTTCAATCAGCCAGTTAGAGTGTGAATAAAGTGTTATGGACAGAGACAGACAGACTTAGGCTTTTATATTAGAATTTTTCTCTTGAAGAGAAAAGTAGTGGACATAAAGGCATCCAGTTTCGAATCAATAGAGGAGAGAGGACAGAGTAGCAGAAAACTGGAATGTCTTCTATGATGCCCACCCTACCCCAGGTGCCAAGTTAGGAGGGGCCCAGAATCATCTCTCCTCCCCCCACAGTCCATGCCCCAGTATGCATTTCCATATTGGAAACTCCAAAACAGTTTCTGGATGCTGCTGCTTTCAGACCAACAGCCAGGGTGGAAGCAGCAGCTCAGCCAGGACTGTGTAGGAGTCCTGGCATAGGTTAGGCTGCTGCTCCCTTGTCCCTGATCTTGGAGGTCAGACCTCCCATCCCCTGCTCTCAGAACCTGGACTCCTGGAATCCTTCACCCCCCACCCACTGCTTGCAGAGCCATGGCCCCAGGTCTCAAAACCCACATGCCCCCACCCCACTTTCTCAGAACTGCGCACCACTCCCATCCTCCCTTCCCCTCACTCCCACTTTGTGTTAGTTATGCCACTGGGGGATAGTTTCCTTTCTCTGTTGACACTCCCTCAAAATTCCTCTTCAAGAGTATTTTTATTTGGGGTGTCTGGAGATAGGCATCAGCATGGAGGAGTGGCAATGTGAAAAAAGCTCCTTTCTTTGTTCTTTTCTTTGGAGAAAGGAGATGTCTTTACACTGCCATTTTATCTTGATGATCCATGCAATTGTAGAATGGGCCAGTGTAGTGCGTACCACTATGCTTTGACGGACAGCACCAGAAAGCCCCAACTTTGGGTCATGGGCCTTATATTCTACAAACTTCTTTAGCTCAGTACACAGATGTCTGTACTTTAGGAGTAAACAATTTGGTGTTCTATCATGGTTGCCAGTACTGTTCCCAATTATTATGGTGTGCAGTACAGTGACAACTGTGAAGTCCTTGGTGACTACAGATTTGTTACAATATTTTGCATTTATATTTATCCCTGGGGACCCCAAAGTGCTTTATAAACCAGCCATACAGCAATTGCTTCACCTTCCAGTGAATTGCAGTCACCACCGGGGTGGAACGCAGCAGCTGTTTTAACAGCACAGAGCAATATTACACAACAGCTTTAAGACAGAAAGTGAAAAATACCTTATCAAACTGACTACAGAAGGAATGTAGGAAAGCAGAATGTAATTAAGCAGGCTGCAGAGTATCCAAGAAAGTTTTGCAAACATATTACTCTTGCAAAACAATGTCACAAGATCTTTAATGAGCATGAGTGGAGAAGGTTTCAGCCTTTCCTCTTATCTGCAGGCTAAAACCTCCAGCAGTTGGAACATTAACCCAGTTGCTACTCAGAAAGTATGGATAATAGGCAATAGGCAACTATTTATTGACATGAATAAAATGCCAAACATTTATAGCAGTGGTAAAACAAACCTGGATTTCTTACATAACATTAATTAAACCCTGGTCAGTTATACTGGTGTAAATCTGGAGGGATTTCTTCAGCCTCTTTGAAGTTATTTTGGATTTATAACTACTGTAAATGAGATACCAGAATCTAGCTGCAGTCTATAATTCTTCATTGAGTTGAAATATTAAACAAGGAAGAAATTTCCAATGCTTATACAATATGTTCTCCATTATTTTAAGAGCGCAACATATGTTACCACCTCGCATGCTTCTGATTGGTTCACATTTTTTTTTATAACAAGTTCACCTAAATCCATTTTTATTAGTACTGCAAACTAATAAAACAGCTTCCCCCCCCCGCCCCCGTAGCTGTAAAATAAAGGAACCCTGATTCTAAAGAAATTGCTTATATTTCTAAGCTCAACTAAAGTATTACATAAACTTTCCTAACTGCAGCACATCACCAGGAGGCCAAGCCATAGAGGATAATTAAGCTACATAAAGTTGGGCAGGAATAAATCAAGCCTTCAAATCAAGTTTACAATAGCAAACTGGTTGCAATTATTCCCTACTTCACTCAGCCACTGATTTTGATATTTAATAATGATAACAAAATGGTTGTGAACTGATTAGCGATTTTTTTTCAGTATTTCTGCCTAGATGAAGCTCACATAGCTTACAGCATGTTGATTTTTGTGGGCCTGGTTTTTTAGGTTGAACAGCAATAAACCTCAGTTCTTTGTTACCATTACGTATCAGTCTGCAAATTTCCTCACAAGTGTTCAGTTCTGTATGTTCTTTACTTTAGTCAAGAATGTCCTGAGCCAAAGTTTTATTCTTTTTTTAAGATAAAAAAGAAAAACAAACAAACAAATGTACAGCTGTATTTAGAAAGATGTAGTTCAGAAACTAGAACAATGATGCTGTGGCTATCTTTAAATCTGTACGGAGCTTGTATTTTTAGTGTTGGCTGGATCTTCAAGTTATGTACAAGCTAGCTGAATACAGGTTTACATGCTCTGAAAGACAGTTCAACCTCAGTTATAGTCATGTTTAGATTGGCAAAGTCTTTTGAGAAGACTAAAAATTACAAGCTTTCACTGCCCCACTGAATTACCTCCATTATATGATGTGAAGAACTACTTAATTGCCTTTATTGCCACTTGAAGTCACTTATTACCTTTATTGATTTCTTAATAGTCAGGTTACTCAAAATTGTTACACCACACAGTGATACTGTATGCTCCTCAAAAGAATGAATGGTCAAAAGAAAGAAGTGCTTTTATAGCAAATCTCACTGTGTTTACAGGCAAACACTTAATTTTTTTTGGATACACTGAATTACCTGTAAAATTACAGGCAATCTGGATATATCAAGACAGTAAAATTCCTTTCAGAGCATAATAAATAAGTATACCATTCTTGTGTGTGTATTGAGCTTAAATGCACTGTGGTTGCAACTGTTTTACATATTTGTCTATAATAAACTGCACAGCTTAGCAGTATTATTCCTTTATATGGATATAGAGGAGTTTTCAACAGTGTTTAACAAGACCACAATTCAGCCTACACATCTTCTCTTGAAATACAGTATAACTTCAAAACACAGAAGACACTTAAATATCAAAACGTTTGAGAAAAAATGAATCAGGTAATAATGTGAGTCCTCATTGCTTACACTTAGCAATTTTCATCCAAGGACACTTTTAAAAATATTAACTTTATCAAATACAGTGACAGACTTGGGAATGAAACTTAACACTTACTGCCAGCCTATTGTTTTAGCTGTTCAGTAAATACTCCCTCTCCAACAACATAGGTCAACATTTATGAGAATAACAACATGCCAATTTCTAGCTTATGATGATACCGGTAGGATATCAAAAGGAGAGCTGAAGGGGAACTATCTATTTTTATTTTAAGAAAAAAGAAGTTTTAAAAGCAATGAATAGATTTGACAGGTGCTTACTTATTGAAGCATCTCAGGATGGCCCCCCTACAATCATATTGTCCAAATTCCAAAGGTTGCTCTGCAGCTGATATTACAAGAAAAAATGTGGAGAAGAAACTCAAGAGATTATATAAGGAGCCAGCCAGGAAGCCAATCAAAGATCCAGATGCTACAGTGGAAACACAAATTTGAGAGCTTTCCATCTGGGGTCTAACATCTGCCAAATTTGTCACATAAGTGGTCACAGTACTTAGGTTCTTTGCTCCACATGAGAAAGAAGGCACCAAAAGGAACCATTTTCCACCCTGTAATCAACATGAAAATGCTGCACCAACTGAAAGTGTAACTATATCTAAAATAATGTATTAATGAGCTTTGAAAATGTGTAGCTGAAGAAGAAAAGTCTATGGAGTACAGAAAAATTGAATATACTTGGCATTGAATATACTTGGTATCAAATTAAATGGTAACATTTACCATTAAAATATTTTCATTTAGATATATGCTTTTTATAAGGCAATCAAATCAAGCTGAGAGGAAACTATGCTAGACTGTGTTGCTTGATTGTATGGCTGTCACTTTTCACAGGTGGCTGCCCCTTTTAAAGACAAATGTTAGTGTAATCAGGGCCTTATTACATGGTAATTTTAGGCAGCTTCTGGAGCTCTTAGCCCCTGGACTGGCTGCACATCAACTCCTTTAAGTGGCTTAAAGCACTTGCTGTGCGGTTTAAAGTTACACCACTTCAGGGCAGGATCCCCTCTAATCTGCATAACTTTGCTGGTGTTCAATTAAGTAGTAGTGACTCCCCCAAGCTGAAGCCTTCTAATATCCCAGGATGCTCCAGGGCTGCAGTGCTGGCTCTGTCTGTTGGGAGTAGTGAGCCACTCCAGGTGGGAAGAACTGTGGCTGCTGGGCACCCCAGGGCTGTGGCTCTGGTGCTTGCTCTGTCCAGCAGGAGCAGCAGGCTAACCTGGGTGGTGACCTCAAGGCACATTGGGCAGAGTGAGAGCTGCAGCCCTGGAGCACCCAGCAGCTGCAGTGCCTCACGCTGCTGCCCAGACTGGCTTGACTAGGCAGTGCCAACACTGCAGTTCTGGAGCATCTGGAGACCACAGTGCCTCCTGCCACCACCTGGACTGTCTCACTGCTCCCACTAGGCTGACCGAGTGCTGCAGCCTTTAAGTGTCCAGTGGCAGTGGCACCGACTGTGTTGTCCCCCTCCATGGCCAGCAACCCCCACCCAGCCACAGGCACCCCAGCCCCTCTGTGCATCAGGTCCTGGCATTAGGTGGGATTGCTGGGGATGCTTCAACCACTTTTTACTCCCCAGATTGAAAGGGGCTCAGATTTAGGGAATTCAAAGAGTTTTCAATCATGGAAAAGTGCAATGAATATTATGGGAACATTATGCCTTCTCCTAGGCTCATACTCAGCTCCTAGTCCTGCCACCTCTTCTAGTAGCAAGTCACAGCTGTGCAGGTGAAGGACAGTCAGAAATTGTATATCATCTTAAGGTATGACTGCTCCTCTAAGTGGAACAATTCTAAACTATGAACATTTGTGCAGTTTCCAGTATAAGGTGTGACAAGGCCCTCACGTATAATTGTTTCAATTTCTAGTATTGGGGAAGAAGACACAAGTCCAAATTTCCCCCCTCAATATTAATCACTGATAAATCAATGAAAGACCTGGCTCTTGTATCAAACTACACGATTGATCATTCAGGGGTAAACAATGCCAAGAGCACTTGCCTCACCAAACTTTTCCACAGGGACTGATGTATATTGCAACAATAGTAATGATACCAGCCTGAAAGCCAAATGAAATGGTTCCTTTCTCAGTTTCTACTGACCAGCTGTGTGACCTTAGCAAGACACCTTGCCACTATTTTTCTACTTTTCACCTGCATTGTCCATTTTGATTATTAGGTCTTTGAGGTAGGGACTATAACATTTAGGTTCAGTGCCTTGTCTAACAGAGTCCTAATTTGCAGTATTATAACCTACTTTTTTACGTATTCTAACAAGAATATTACTATATATCACAGACCCTGGGAATCTCAAGGGACCAAAGTACCCTAGTATAATTCTAAATAACACCATTAGAGAGGGTAAGTGGGAGGTGCAAATGCTATATGGATTTGAAGTAGTGGAGGTATTTTTCAGAGATGGTCAGTAAAATGGTATTGGCAGTTCTGAACTGCTTAATTCCCTTTTCGTTGATTCCTTTATATCACTTATTGGAAAAGTTTAAAAATGAGTTTTAACTTGATTTTTGAAGATGCCCGGATTCATTTCATTTTTTAAAAAGTCTGAAAGTATCAAGGTTTCCCTGAACTGACCCTCATAAAGCATAAGGCTCATTCTGATACAACTAATGCATGTTAATGAGAAAGCCATATGAATTTCATTTGTTATTCTTGATAATGTAGAGCCCTAGGAAGATAGCAAATTGGGGAAGCCACAGAGTAACAAATCATCCCATTCCTTCTGGGTGTTTGCTACAGTAGTTCATTAATTTATATAGCAAATGTGGAAAATATCAATATATCATCAATATTAATGTAGTGGCACTAAGGGTGTAAAATATTTATTTGGGACAGCTGGTAAAGTAGTGTTCTCTGTCCCTATCCTTTATGTCAGCCTGCAATGCATGTATTCACTTCTTTAGAATATTGCTAAACTCTGAGTTTCTGTTTTCATTAATGAAGTAATGAATTATTGACAGGATGAGCCACCTGTAGACCACAAAAAAGGTCCTGCAGAGGCATACTGTAACACTATAACCAAACCACTTAAACAAAAATTGGCCAGGTCTGTACAGTAGTCTTCATAGTGCTATAGAGGCCACAAAACTTATAGTGCAATGAGGAGCCAGTGATGCTTTTCAAAGCCAAAGGATGCACTGAGTTGTAGGAAGTTGGCAAACTGCATGTTGGCTGAATTTTCATAGCAGATGGTTCTAAATGGCCATACTAGCTGGCTTATGTCCTTTAAAATCAGTCAGCCCCTCTCCCTATTAGTTAATCCAGAGATTTTCTCTTTCCTTTAAGGACATTAGTTGAACAAGTTGTACTGTGTACATATTTTAAATGCCCACCTCCCTGTAAAATTATTTCTGGAAGTGTGCATTCACAACCAAAGACAAGTTACCACGCATCATACAAAGCAAACTGCTTATTAACTTATAATGCAACACTGGAGGCTGCCAGTAAATGTGTCATGTGCTTTGTTCCTAGAAGAATTATCTATATTGAAGGATTTACTGAGAGAAAAAGGCAAAATAAATCAGAGAAAGGAAACAAGTCAAGATTACACAGACAAGCTATTGCACAGAGTACAATCAAAGATGGCTTCCTCTTTTATCTGTTTAAATACTGTGGCTCTTTCAGTCAACAGACATTTTTATACTTGCAACCCCCTAGCAATTTGTACAACTTTCCTTTCTGACAAAGCTCAAAGTGACTTAGAGTTAAATTTGGAGAGAGCAGGGGGTAGAGCCAGATTCCCTCTTCTCCCTGCTAAAAGAGTAAAGAAGAGGTTTCTCTTTTCTTCCTGCGTAGAGGAAGCAGTACTTCTTCACTACCCTCTTTAAACCATGGCTAGTACTGAGAGAATGAGAAATTGTACATTAAGAAGCTCTTGCAAGATCAGATCGGAATATGTCCAATATTGTGTTGTTCAGAGGCTTACGTTGACCAGTGAAAAGCACTTGGAAAACAGACGCTGAATTAAGTAAGTGTCTCAGACACCATGGCTCTGAGCAATGACTGAAAAATGCATAGTACCAGAAATAAAACAAACAAATAACATACCCTGAAAGGAACACTTGAGTAATTGGATCCCACTAAAACTCAGACTCATTGGAAATCAAGAGAACAATTAGAGATGATTTCACTTTCTCCACTGGTTGCAATCAGTAGATGTCAGTAAAAGGAAGACAGTCACAGATTACTTTTATTGTTGATAACAGCTGGTTCTGGAACACTTAATTTTAGAGCTGTCTGAAAAGCACAGCTTCCAGTCTATGGGAAGTTTCGGGGGGGGGGTAGTTGTTTTCTCTTGTTCTTTTTACTAATTTGGTTTCAAGTACCTTTTTATTTTTAATTTCTGAAAAATGGAAGCTGCCTACACCCTAAAGCTGGTCCATGACATTGACATCCTTGTCGGTTTCAATAACAAGAAGTTGGCATTCTAGTCACTGAGCAGCTCTGAGGCTCTACAACGTTTTGGGGGCTGCCTCTCAAACCTAAAAACCTGTTCTAGGATGTCTATCCTTCCATTCCAAGATTGGTGGCAAGGAAGGCCTGAAAGCTTTGAAAGTGCTGACTCCATCTATGATTCTCAGGCCTCCAAGCTCCTTTCTGTTGAGCTGGCAGCTAAATCACTGTTATTGCTGTGGTTCACAGGGCTTTCAGTCTCCAGAGCATAGATCCTGGATGTTCTGGGACAGCAGTCTACAAGGCAATCTGTCCTAAAACCAGGGACAAAGAATTTTAGGGTCCCTAATCCTAGAGTCCAACTCATTAGAACTCTTGCTTTGGGTTTAACACATTTATATGAAATTAGAGATTATTCAAATGAAATATGTCGGGCTCAACAAACCAGGATTTTCTTAATAAAACTGTGTTCTCTTGGAGAGTGTCCCAGGGAAAATATAAGAAATGGACCCCGAAGGGTCAAGAAGGGACCCTGGGGGACAGCACACCCCAGGAGAAACACAACAAAAGAAAAAAGAAACAAAAATGCCCTACCTGCTGCAGGAACCGCGGCAGGCCCGGAAGTGGCGCCACATTTTTTTTAAAGTGCGGCCAGCTGGAGAGAGGAGGGAGGAGAGCCGGCACAGAGAGATAAGAAGGGAGACCAGTGAGGTGGAAGGGGAGGAGAGGCTGAGAAGGAGCACGGGGGAAGTATCCCCAGGACCCCTCATGGAGGACGGAGTGTGCAAGAACGCTTCTCACAGGGCAGGAGACTACCCTGGGAAGCTTCAAGGTAAAGACGCCGTTGCCAGACTGAGGAAGAAGGAGGTGGCCAGGCTGCATATCCCCATAAAGCCACAGGAAGAGGCTACAGAGGGATCCCCACAGGCAGAGCCTGGCTCCTGGGATCCATCCGAGTGAGAAGTGAACAGCCAAGGTACCAACTGAGACTGATAAGAAGAGGATTGAAGACCCGAGAGAGTCCGTCAGAGGAAAGTCTTTACTCCGAGCTGGAGGGGACGTCGAGGGTTGGTCTAATATATTTCACACTAGGGGAGAAGGAATAGAGGAAGGAGGTGGCACGGAGGGAGTAGTCGGTAGTGGGACTGCAGGATTTGGGGCACACAATAACTAAGCTGCCTGAGAGTAGTAATTAGGGGATCTCAGGAGCTGTAGGTAGCTTTTGTTATTAGTTTCCTTTTTTTTGTCTCTGTTGCTTGTTTCACTTTTATAAAGGCAAGGCAGAGGACAACGCAAAGCCTAGGACCCTCCCGGTGGTTAGGAAGGTCCTGCTGGGTATAGGACATAGACGGGCAAGTAAGTCCATAATGTATAGCTTAGGACTAGAGCGAGACCCGGGATAGGATCCCATAGAGGAAGGGCAGGCCGCAAAAAGGAACATCAGCACTCTGTTGTGGCAGGGTTTAGGGCGAGGTATAGGGGAGGTTGGAGCCTCGCGAAGATCACCGCCCTTAGGCCTGGGATAGTTGAACCCCGGTGGTCGGTCCCCACCACTGAGAGGGTCATCAAAGTCGTGGCAGGCGGGATTGTGGGTAAGACTGCCCGGGGTGAGACGTCGATGCCCTGAGACCATAGGGACGGAGCGGAGAACCACCATCCATATCCAGAGCCGAGCGGCAAGGGACCGGATGATCGAGGCCTGACAGGTGCAGAGAGGTTCAGATTAGCTCTAGTTAATGCTTTTAATAGTTAACGCAGACAAAGGAAGCCAAGCATGATATTTTAGTACAGTATTTTGAAGAGTAATTTGTTCCATGTAAAATGAAACATGAGATCTGTTTTAAACTAGAGAGTTCAAAAAGAAGAGGAATATATAGAACCATTTGTGACTAATCTGAAGCTGAAGAATTAATTTTATAATTTTTGGAGATGAGGTGTGCAGGGAGGGAGGTTTAACCAAATCTGTGCAATGAAACCAGATTGTGATATGAACCTGGAATAAAAGCAAGTGAAGAAAAAGGCCTTAAGGAAATTATAATTCACCAAGCAAAGGAAGTCACTTTGATTGAAATATATGGAAGACAGACAATGCTCTGATTCTGTAGAAGTGATAAAGAATTCAAAATAGTACAAGAGACATGAGGCAAAAAGGATAGGGAGTTCAAATCAGAATCCACAAAGTAAAGCAGCATTTGGAGCTGTGTTGATTAAACAAACAAGCCCCCTCCACCCACAAACCTGTCCATTCATGGAAAATCTGGACTGTGATTCCCTGAACCACTCTTAAGGATGAAACTGTAGAAACAAATAATCCCATCATCAAAAGAACATATTCTCAGCCTGTGTTATCCATTTAAGGAAGAGTGCTTTATGTAAGATGATTTTGTTTAAAGGTACTAGGATATTGAAAAAATATATTATTGAATATTATTGAAAAATATATTGCAATAAATACATAAAGATTACTTAGAGATTCAAAAATGCAAGGGAGGAATCAGATATATTTTATACTAGCTTGAACAAAAAAAAGAAACTATGGCATTGAGGACACTATTAAGTCTTACTATATAAACCAAAAATGCAGAAAGAGCCCTTGCTGGTAGGTCAAAGGAAAATATGCTTCCTCCCAAAGCAAAGTAGGCATAAATTTGGGGGGGTTTTGGTGTGTCTACATGTCACCCTACATCACTGTAAGGGTGCACTATGGTACTATATGATGCGCTATGGCAATGTAGCAACCATGCAAGTCTACATTTGACCAGCAGCTACTCTGTTGTAGTGGCGTGCTACCCCATTTTAGCACACCGCTTCAGCAAAGTAGTGGCTAAAACTAACCATGCGCCATGTGCATGGTGCCGTATGGGCAGTTACTGCACACTAGTTTAGTACTTCCAACACTGGCTAGAAAAGGCTATGAATTTATCCCAGATTATGCTTCTCTCACTTCCCTGGCTTTGGGTGTAGTGTATTCTGGTAAGTATAATACATGATAAAACACATCAATACCATGTTTTTCAGACATGGCTTACCTGGTATAGATGTTCCTGACGGGGGGTCAAAGTTTAGCGAGTAGGAGTTTGCAGTGCAATACCGATTCTACCGTCCATTATCAGCACAGAGAAGAATTAGTGAACGGTATCAAATTAATACATTTATTTAAAAAGGAACAACATGAGAACTTCATTAGTAAAATGTAGTCACACTCTGAGCCATATTTAGCAATGTTAAATTCTAGAATGGTACCAGTGAAACATGATCTGTTTCTATCTAACAATCTGTTGACAGAAAACTGAAAACAAAAAAAATAAAACTCCTGTACTGCTCAAAACTGATGTCAGAGTCACTGGGGACCAACAGATATATAAAGAGGAAGACAAAACCTGTCAAAAAAAAAGTTTTAATAGGATTTTAAGTCGTAGAAGCTGCTACCACTTCATGAAATGATGCTGTTCCTATCTATGATGTGAAACAACACAATGGTGGTATCATAAGAAACAGCCTCCTGGTCACAGAATTAAGTTATCCCAGATGGACATATACTGTAGTGGCAGACATCTCCAGATTCCAAAAATGAGGAAATAAGGGACATCAAAATGAAGGTCTCAGGCTGGTGACAGCCACAGCAGGTTAAAACAGCTGAGCCTTACTCTATGACACAGCCAACAAATGGACTCACTGTTGCCTGACAAAAGTAATGCTGATGTTTCAGGAAAAACTCATGGGTTCTTATTATATATCAAGGCCTTTCAGAGACAAATTAAACATTGCTAAGTTTTATGTATTTGAAATTCTGATTTGTCTTAATGTTAGTTGTTATTGTTCATGTGAAAAAAACAATGTGGGAAAATTGTACTGTCTAAGACGCTGTTACAAGAGGCAACTGGGACTGACCTGTGCTCTGTAAAGGCCATGTCACATGAAGAGTATTTGCAACTCTGACTGAATGGACATCTCTGCTAGACTGTTAGGGAAGTAGCCTACCTTATGCAGTAGTTTATGTAGGGTGGGGCAGCCAAGGCAGCCACCCTGCATGTGGACTTGGGTAGGGGTGGAAAAAAACCAACAGCTGACATACCACACAATCATGTCAGTGGTACAGCAGAAGCCAGAAAGTGCCTCTGCCATCAAGTTGCTGATGCCCTAAGTACCCAGTTGCCTTGTTTTGCCTTTGATCTTATGAAAGGAGAGCTAAAAGAATTTGGCTTGTTAAGCTTAGTAAAGAGAAGGTAGACAGGGGAAGTAATTACACTTTTCAAATTCATTAATGGAATAAATAATAGGGAGCAAGAAGAGCTATTTAAGTTAAAGAACAATATCAGCACAAGAGCCAATGACTATAAACCAGTTCATTTAAACTGGAAACTGAGGGATCATTTCTTATGAGCAGAAAAGTTTGGAATGTTTTTATAAATATAGTAGTAGCAGTAAAGAAATAAATTTGCTTCAACAAACTTATGGAAGAGACAGTATAACAGGATAGAGGTATTGCTGGACCAATAATCAGTGTCTGTGATATGCAGGTCAGTATATTTAATAGCCCCAGGATGGGACTGAAAAACACTGATCTGCATGTAGGAGATGGTTGGTAGTCCTATGAGGGAGGGTTATTGTTGGCTGCTTGTGGGGTCAAGCATGATTTGTCTTCTTCACTTGCCTTCCTCTCTAGCACAGGGCACAGTCATCCTTTCAGGATCATCTGTGCATACATTAGCCTGACAAATATCCTGTTGTTGCAGGGGTAGAGTATTTGCAGTGCTCTCATCTCCCCAGTTGTAGCATCTCTCCCTGTTCCTCAGGTATTTGTGACTGTAGTGTGTGAGAAGGTCACAGAGGATGATCTTGTGGGCCCTTTGGACATACAGTTGCCTGGAAAAATATGGGACTGGAGTCAGTAGTCCAAGCAGTCCCCCTTTTAGTCCTATATTATTTAGCTGAGTGACTGCTTAACAACACGCTGAGAGATTCGCTTCATGTTCCAGTTTATTTTTATCACTACCCCATAAAATGCCTCCCAACAATCTGAACTAATCTAATAACATTCAGCAGAGGATCCATACCTATCCTGAGAGCAATTTGATCTGAAATGGTGAGTCTTTACCTTTAATACATACTTTAAAAGTTCCCTTCGCCTTTAGAGTCCAGACAAACGTAGCAGCGGGAAAACAAACTCAGGAAACTATAAGGAGGAGCTGATTGAATAACACAGACCCCTCACTCCCAATAAATAAATAAATAAATAAATAAAGCTGAGGAAAGAAGGAAAGATGGAAAAATAATGTAATGAGCATCTCAGGAATAGAAGACAGTGGTAGTTTATGGTGACTTCCAATGAAGTTAAATTAGCTGAACATTGCTACAACACCACACACACATTACGTTGAGAAATCCAGGTAATGCTAGATTGCTTTATTGTGATTAGGATCCCAAATTCTCCAACAGTGCAGGAATAAGTTTTGAATTCCACAGGCTACATTCACTGCAACTCAGGAATATGCAGAATAGCCTACACTTGCATCTAAGTATTAAAACTCTCTGATAGGCATTGCATTGGATAATATGTCTTGTTCTGCTACTTGACAGTTCTATAACATATCTGTTCAGAATTCCTTATGCTTGCTTCTGGAGATGCCTTGATGTTGGTCATGCAAGCATAGTTGTAACTGGCAGTGTACAATATGGAATAAAGCATGTGCTGTAAAACATTCCCTTCATTCAGCTCAGCCAGTAATCCTCTCTTTGATCCACAAGAACTTATACAAAGGTTTACGAATGGCACCATCACAGCAAGAAGTAGTCTACATCAGATTTATACCTGAATTGTATTTCCTTTATGAAATACTTTGATAGTGGAAAATTGCATGAAGCAATTAAAAATACATAAATAAATACATGGTCCCCTAGACATCAACAACAAGAGGCCATTTTCATGTATACAGAGCAAGGAAGCATTTATTTTTCAAGTTCACCAAAGGTCAAAAACAGACCTGTCATTATCATATCAAGTTTAGTCTGAGAACCAACATACAGCTAACATAATGTTAACCCAGTAACCATTTATCAAGATGAAAAACACAGTCTCTGTTTACTTCTTCCCCTTCACTAAACAAGGTTTATTTGTGCTATATAGCATTTTAGTACATTACACCACTTATTTTGGCAGAGATGATTACTAAAAGCTCCGTTGTGATCTTTAGGCTTATCTCTGCCTGGAGGGCAATGCCAAAATTCATTCCAAGTTTAAGAAAAAAGTGAGGCCTGTTTTATTATAGTTTTTCTAACTTGTTTATTTATTCTCTATTGAGAGGATAAAAGTAAAATAGCCAGTGCAGCCAATGCATTTTAGTTATATTTCTTTTATTCTATCTATTCATTAGAATTGCAGCAAAAGTTTTTATTTTTTTCATTAAGAATAGGTACAGAGTAAGGATTTTAAATGGAGCCTGGGGGCTCACAGTTCCTTTAAGAGAAGAAGCAGCCTAGCCAGGGCACTGCAGGCTAGGCAGGACACCACAGCTACAGGTCACTAGGTCAACAGGCTAATGAGGTAATTAGCAGGCACCTGCAGGCAGTCAGGTTACCAGATGTAGGCATGGCCCTTGGAACACAAGCCTAAAGCTGGAGCTGGCAAGAGAGCCTCTCCTTGATAGCCACAGGGGAAGGAGCTTCTACCCAGGAGAGCCACCCAAGGATGCTAGGCTCACCACTTTGCTGCCTGAAAGAACAGTAGGACTTGGGGAGCTCATCAGGAGCCCAGGATGCTGTGTCAGTGCATGATTTATGCTTTTAAAGGGATGGAAGACTGCTATATGTTGTTATTTATATTATAGCCCAGGGACTTGCATTTATAGAGATGGTTTGGGTTGGGATGATAGGGGAGGTTTACAGAGGTCCCATTAATGCCCCAGAGGCACATAACCACCTTGAGCCCAGGGCACAGGCTCAAGGCTTCAGTGAGTATTGAGCCCATAATGGCCAGATACTGCAAGGCACAGCCACATAGGGGCCTGGGGCCCAGCAGATAGTGCAAGGCACAGAGACGGGGCCATTGGCCCAGTGCCAGGGAAGGTGCAGCCATACAGGGGTCGGGGCCTGATGATGGAAGGAAAAAATGAGAGCTAGCACCTCAGATCCAGGTTCCGTTCATTGGGCCCAGGTTAGAAGGCCTAGCTAAATTAAAGGGGCAGAGGCTGAAGTCCCAAAAGAGGGAACAACATCCTTCTAACACTTGTGAGGCATTGGGTCTGCTGAAGGGAAGGATTTGGAGCCAAGTGAAACCTGAGCTACGTAAAGGTCCATGGGAAACCAAAGGTCCATGAGCAGCCTCCTTATTTATCACTATTTCATCCAGGCATAGCAGAAGAGACAAGAAGGCTCTCTTGGGGCAGAGCACATGTCAACAAGCCACCAGGGGATGTCATGGCCACCCCAGGTCTCTGAAATGTTACATACTCAAATACATTTTCCCTTTGTAAATTAAAAAAGTATTCAATCTATTTACTACCATTTTACAAATATGGCAACCCCCCACCATCATCAAGATTTTATTCATGATTCTTCTTCTATGATAACTAAACTTCAAGGCTGCCAATATACATGATTGGGGGGTGGGGGCATTCAAATTACAGCAGTACCTGGGCAGCCATTCTAATCAAAATGTGTATTAAGTCTCCCATGTTTTAAAATGGCTGTAAGGGCACTATAACTAAAACTCATTTGACAAGGGTTAGTTAAAGTGCCCCTGTGGTCATTTTGAAATGGGGGGATGGGTTAGTACACATGACAGTGAGGCAATTCTAATTAGAACATGAACAAGCATGTCTATAGGCAGCTAAGCTATATTACGTTGTACCATGTTGCTATTCCTTTACTGGATGATTTACAATCAGATTTCAAATGAAAATATGAGTTTAAAATGTTTTTTTCTTTTTAAAACAAATATTCTGCAATTTTTTTTTTACAATTTCACTTCAGTAAATATTCCTTCCTATAAACTAATTTTCTGAAATGCTCACCAGATCAAGTATAAAAGGAGAACAGTCAAAACAAGAGCAATTAAAAATGAACTACTTGCATAATCTTTGCCACTAGTGGCATATCCTCACTTATATGTTCCTAAAATACAATATTGGTATCAGTCAAGTACTTAAATAGCTCTCCTATACATTAAATTCACAAAACAGAGAAAAGTCTGCTCATAAAAGTATTTTTTCAGGGATAGCCTATCCTCAGTGGTTTTAGCAAAGAGCAGAAGAATAGATGAGCTTTGCAGTTTGCCTACATGATATAAGTCTAGGCTCTGGACTAGGTGGCAAAGAAATGAATTTTGAAACCGAGGAACCCTGCTAGTTAACCTCTCCTTTTCCATCTCCCATCTCTGCTGATCTTGAATCTGTCAGGGTGTTGGAGGGGGGGGGTGACAAATAATTTCTTAGGTAACCACATCTCAACCCATTTATGAATTTATAGGTTCAAACCAACTCTTTGATTTCTTACCAGAGACTTGTTGGAAGACAGTGCAGATTTCAAATCTCCTAATGTGCACTAAATGTGCATCTTCACTCACAAGGGGGTTATGAAGTCAGATTCATTAATGTTTGTGAAGCATTCATCTGTTACATTAATAAGGACTATAGAAAACTCGAAGCAGAAATAAATCATTCTGTATTCAGAACAGGGTCTCAATAGCATGAAGCAAATAAGGCCTATGGCTCTACACTGTACATTGAAGATAAAATGAAATATTGAATATGTGTTCATTCAGTAAGCACTGTCCATCCTTTACATTGAATAAGGCAGGGAATCCTTAGGGGAAATATCTGAGCATGTAGTAAGACTATCATAATACATATGCTTCAAGGTTATAAAAGTAACATTAATTCTGACATTTTATTTCTTTTAAGTGTTTGACTCAACCTGAATGTTCTTTTTATGCATTTTTTGGTGTTTAACAACAACAATAAATTAGTGGTCAAAACATTTGTAGCATTTTTTTACCTCACCTCTTAAAAGCTCTTTTAAAATATTAGTGAATTTACTTTCATAATTCCCTTGACAACAGACTCCATCTAGTATGTCTGTTGGTGGTGGGGGAGCGGGGAAGGAAGGGGCACTGGGGAGGGAGGGATTGGGGCTGGGACTGGAACAAACTGCCCAGCCGGGCTGGGGGGCGTGTTACCTGGGGACAGGGGTGGGGGGGGGGTGAAATACAGGCTCAGCAGTGCTGGGAGCAGGGG
>NW_017729025.1:106766090-106770434 GCF_001723915.1 Gavialis gangeticus | reverse complement strand
GTTACCTGGGGACAGGGGTGGGGGGGGTGTGAAATACAGGCTCAGCAGTGCTGGGAGCAGGGGCTCTGCCCTGCTGTCACTTACCCAGCCAGGGGCAGGGGTTAGGGCAGATGTAGGTGATCCTCACTCCAGGCGAAAGGGGGCAAGTGGCAGCAGGGCATAGTCCCTGTTCCCAGTACCGCCATGCCCATATCCCTTGCCCCCTGCACTGGCTGGCAAGTGGCGGCATGGTGGAGCCCCCACTCCCAGCATGGATGCAGGTGCAGCAGTGCTAGGAGTGGGGGCTATGTCCTGCTGCCACACAGAGTGAGCCGTGCCTGCATTGCATCCCCTGCCTCATGCTGGCTGGGCAAGCGATAGCAGGCCATAGCTCCCATGGCTCCCTCCACTGGGGCAGAGACAGGCACATCCAGAAGAGCCATGGGAGAAGTCCCCATGGCTGCCTTGCCTTGTCCCAACCCCCTCCCAGCCCCAGCTTCCTGGCACTTAAAAAAAACCCAACAAAAGCCCTGCACTCACTAGCTCTGGCAGCAGTGATCAGGGTTTCTGGGAGCTCGTGGCACTGGGAGGCAACGGAGATCGCTCCCCTACTTGGCACCTGCACAGCAGCTGTTGCATTGTGTGGGTGCAGCATGGTTTGGCAGGGCGCCACGCACTTTCTGGGAGCTTTGTGGTGGTTGGCCTGGAAAAAATTATACCTAGCTCCTACTCTCAGTTCAAGGAAGAGCTGTTAGTACTGGATGGCATCTTGTTCAAAGGCTCACAACTTGTTGTTCCAGCACTGCTAAAGAAAGACATGTTAAACAGAATACATGAAGTGCATCTAGGCATTGAAAAATGCAAAAGGAGAGTAAGGGGTGCTCTATATTGGCACAACATAAATAATGACATAAAAGATACTGTAAAAGCTTGTACAATGTGCCTAAGTACAGATCAGTGCAAAGAAAAGAGCTCATAATAGTCATGGAAGAGCCCATAGCTCTGTGGTATCAAATGGGCATTGACTTATTCATGAATGTAGGAAAAAGTTATGTATTAGTGCTGGGTTTTATTTTCACTATCCTGAAACTGAATTCTTAAAGTCACAACAGCAAACCATGTCATAACTCCCATTAGATGGATTTTTGCTAGGCGTGGGATTCCACAAGTTGTGAGAACAGACAATGGACCTCAAGTCAACTATTACGATTTTAAAGGGTTTGCAAACAAATATGGATTCCATCACAAAACTTCAAGTGCTAAATACCCACAATCAAGTGACCCAGTGGAAAATGGAGTACAAATAGTGATGTAACTGTTGAAACAGATTCATACATCAATGTTTATCTGTCACTCTTAAATTACAGGGCAACACCCATGAAACATGGATTGTCCCCAGCAGAAATGCTGTTTAACAGGAAACTCAAAATCAGGCTGCCAAATCTTGTTTATGATGCTTATAAAAATGAAAAGCAAGACATGAAAACGTTTTTAAAAATTAACAAACTCAAACAAAAATAGTACTATCACAGGCGTTCCAGAGAGTTACCACAACTGCACAACAAAGATATAGCGCTTATTTCAGATGGACAAACATGGAAACAAAAAGCACTAATTTCCCATCAAGTAGATCCGAAATCCTATAAAGTAGTCACACCAGAAGGCTAGGTGTTACAAAGGAACAGATGACACCTGCAGCTTGTAAAGGGGAGAGAAGAAGCTGCATCATGAGATTCACCAAAGAAAACAGAGCTAACATCAAAGCAACAAGAAATGACAGAAGAAACTGAAAATGACACAGAAGTAGAGACATTTGAACAAGGACACTGCGGAGCTTGAGCTTAAGATGCCTCCTCTTACCCCTCTATAGCCACCCAACGAACTGTTGATACCTTGTTGTTCCCACCTGCCACATCTTGGATGGTATTATTCTATATGCTAATTTTTTTTTGATGTCACTAGTCAGGAGCGTTGTTCTGTCAAAAAAAAAGAAATTTTTTTGTTCGTTCTTGTTAGGTCTCTATTAGAGGTTCCAGGGTGCCATGGGTAAGTTATCTTGCTCGCTTCTCCATATGTTTGCTCACACTTGATGGTATAGATAATCACAGTCTGGTTCAAATCAAAACTTGTCTTTATTTTTACCTTTTTTTACTCTGTACAGCTTTCCTGTACTTTCAGAAGGACATTGTCTCTCTCTCTTTTTTTTTTACTATATCAACTTGGTAATTCTACTTATCTAATACTCTTATGCTATAGCTATTACCTTGTCTGAATGGAACTTAGTATTAATAAACAAAGTCTCTTGCTTTCTTTTCCATCTGTATTTCCATTTTCATTACAGGCTTTTATCTTTGACCTCGCTACATGCACTCTTTACCTTGTTGACATATGAGCCAATCTTTTATCCTGCATGATACAGATGCCTCGGATCCTCTTTAGTTGGTAATACTGTGTCCCATTCACTCTCTGCCTTTTTTTTTGTTTTCAGGTTGGTCTTGTAGGATGCATCCCACAGCGTTAGTCTCTTCGGGGATCTGCCCCTCACTCTTGGAGCTCCGTTCTTTCCCCAGTGCTACGAGAAGGCTTTAGGTAAGTTTCTTTCCTCCCAGAGATCCTCTTTCTTCCCCTTTTTCTCCTCTTTTCTTCCCTTTTTCCTCCTCTGGAGCTCCCATCTCGCCACCACAGTCTAGTCTCTGAGCTTCTATCCTTATATGGAAGCAACTCTGGAAGTGGCATTCCCCGGGTCTCCTCACCATGGCTGCACTCTCTCCCATGGCTGCGCTTGCTCCTTCACACCCCTTTTGTTGTTTATCTGGGTCTTCGGGGTTAACAGGGGTTGCACTGTCCTGGGTACTTGAGGCCTCTAGTGGTTGCACATCCGGAAGACATCAAAATAGGAAGTCGGCCACCACATTCGTATGTCCAGGCCTGTATTTGATATCAAAGTGAAAAGGTTGTAAAGCCAAAGCCCACTGTGTGATTTGGGTATTATCCATCTGGGTGGTCTTCAACCACTTCAAGGGTGCATGATTGGTAATCAAAGTGAATCTAAGACCCAGGAGATAATACCAAAACTATTCTACTCCCCATTTAATTGCTAAACACTCCCGTTCAATGGTGGCATGCCTTCTTTCTGGTGGATTAAGTTTCTGGCTAGCACAGGCAATCAGATGCTATCTCTTCCACTTCTTGTGTCAACACGGTGCCCATGGTGTAGTTCAAAGTGTCTGTCTGTAAGATGAAAGGGCGTGTAAAATCAGGTGTATGATGGTTCATGTTGTTACATAAAGCTTGTTGAGTCCTACAGAAGGCTTCTAAATGTTTCTCCTCCCACTTTATAGACCCATTGCCATGCCCTTTTAATAGGTCAGTTAAGGGGGCTGTGATCTCCGCAAAATGTGGTATGAATCTGTGGTAATAGCTAGCTAAGCTGAGGAAGGCACACATTTGTTTTCTTGTCTGCAGTGGAGAGTAAGCTCATATTGTTTTCACTTTGTCTACTAAGGGGTGCCTGCGCCCTTGCCCTACCAGAAAGCCGAGATATTTAGTTTCTGCCTTGCCCGAGGCACATTTCCCTGGATTGGCTATGAGGCCTGTTTTCCTGAGCTCTTGGAGGATGGTGCGTAGAGCTTTTAAATGTTGTTCCCACTTGTTGGTATATATTATAATGTCATCTATGTATGCTGCAGCATATTGTTGGTGAGCTGTTAGGACCCAGTCAACAAGTCTTTGGAAAGTGGTTGCAGCTCCATGTAGTGAATGGCATTCACTTAAATTTGTAAAAACCCTACAGCATTCTGAAAGTGGTTTTAGCTTGGTCTTCTTTGCATACTGGTATTTGCCAATAATCCTTCGTCAAATCTAGTGTGGATATGTACTTGGCCTGTTCTACTCTTTCCAGTAGTTAGCTGATTTGGGGTATGGGAAAAGCATCGAATTTCAAAATTTCATTTAATTTTCGGAAGTCAACACATAGACAGAGGGGCCCATCTTGTTTAGGCATGATTACCAATGGACTTCGCCAAAGACTCCATGCTTCTGTTATTATTCCTTATTTTAGCATTTTCTCTATCTCCACCCTTACTATTTCATATCTATGATATGGTATTCTCTGCCATATTTCCCTGACCACTTTTCTGTACAGTGTAACAATGTTATGAGTTATCCTGGTAGCACAGTGTTTCTCATTAAACACATCTCTAAAGTCCCATATGAGAATTTTTAACCGATCTCTGCTCCACTGTCAATTGGGTCCCTAGACCGACTTCATAGCCTGTTGATCATTTTTGACGTTCCCTGTCATTGCACTCTCAGATTCCGCCTCCCCTCCCGTAGTGGAAGCTACTAAACCTTCTTGTTCTTTCC
>NW_017729025.1:106751310-106766079 GCF_001723915.1 Gavialis gangeticus | reverse complement strand
CTCCCGTAGTGGAAGCTACTAAACCTTCTTGTTCTTTCCACCGTTTTAGTAAATTGACATGAAAGTTTTGTTTTTCCTTCTTTTGGCCCGGGCAAAGGATCTCATAGTCAACTAGCCCAACACACCTGGATATCGTGAATGGGCCTTTCCAACAAATTAAAACTTACTTGTAGTATCCAGGAGGAGGAACAACACCCTTTGCCCTGGTTGTAGGTTTCTCTCACTTGTTTTTCTGTCATAACTGTTTTTTGTTTCTCTTGGGCTTGTCAGAGGTTATCTTGGGCTACATTTTCTGCCTTTCCTAGCTGTTGCCTCAACTCTTTGACATACTCAGAAGGCCTCACCCCTGGAGTTCCTCCCTTTTCCCATCCCTCTCGGATCATATCCATCAGGCTCTGGGGTCGATGCCCATAAGCCATCTTGAATGGGAAAAACCCTAAGGATGATTGTGGGGCTTCCTGCACCGTGAACAACAGAGGTGGTATGACTAAGTCCTACTTCTGTGGCTCTTCCTGCGTGCATATGCGCATCATGCATTTGAGGGTCCCATTGAATCTCTCTACTAACCCATTGGTTTGGGGATGGTATACCACGGTTCGCAAGTGTCTTATCTTTAATACCTGACACAGATTCCGCATAACTTGAGGCATAAAATTCGTCCCTTGGTCTGTAATGCTCTCCCTAGGAATACCAAAGCAGGATACCCATTTAAGCAATTCTTCTGCTGTTCAAGGCCCATTGACTGTTCTCAACAGGATGGCTTCAGGGAACCTAGTGGCATAGTCTATCATGACAAGTACAAATTGGAAACCAGTCGCACTTTTCAGTAGCAGTCCAATAATGTCTAGGGCTATACAGGAGAATGGCTCTTCTTTCATCACCGTGGATTGTAAGGGTACTCATGATGGCTTTTCAAGGCTGACCCTCTGGCAACTTGGGCAGGCCCTTCAGTAATCTTCAACTTGTTCATATAGCCTTGTCCAGAAACACCACTTACTTAACCTGGCCTCCATTTTAGCTTTTCCCATGTGCCCTCCTAATGGGTTCACATGAACTAGTTTCAGGAGGGGTTCCCAGTAGGTTTGAGGTATCAAGAGTTGCAGTATTTCTGTCCCTTCTATTTGTCCCGCCTTTAAACTATATAGTAGACCTTTTCTTAGCTCATACCGGTGGAGTGTGTGACATTGCTCTGGGCATATTACCTGATCATCTTGCTTGGCCAGCTCCATTTGCCTTATCGATCGAAACAGGTCGTCATCTTGTTGAGCCTTTCGAAAGCATGAGTTGTTTGCTAAATTCTCCAGATCCAATGTGTCGGGCTCCATGTAAGCTTTGCTGTCTTCCCTGGCTAAGCCATCTATCTTGTTTCCTGGCTTTCTCACAGTGTTCAAGATTTTATAAATCTCCTCCCAATCTCTGCCCAATATCATTAGGTAAGGTAGGTCATTGGCTAGACCCACTGGCATCTCTCAGATAGTGTCTAAGATTTCCACCAGATATTTTTTGCGGGGGTATACTGACAGTTGCCCATGCATACAAATCATCCTTACAGTATGTGCACTTGGAGCCCAACCTCAGGGAACTAGGTCAGCTCTAATCAAAGTTTGGGCACAGCCAGTATCAACTAGGGTCCTTATCTTCTTTCCTCCGACCCAGGCCCAAATGATGGGTTTTTCCTTTGACGCTTCCCAATGCATTTTCCCAGTGCTGCAGTCAATCATTTCCACCTACCCTTTGTCAGCCCACTCTCTCTTTTGTATCCAGATGTCGAATGGGGTTTCCCTTGGTCATGGACTCAGGCGAGGGTGGCTTTTACACTCCCTTGCGATATGTCTGATTCTTCCACATCGGAAGCACACGGTAGTCACTCTTCTCCCATCTCATATTTCCTTCTGTTCATTCTCTCATACTATTTGAGCTGGTCTGGACTTTGGGGCCATCTTTCAGTTGCTATCCATCTGTGCACTCCTTCCTTATCTGTAGGGGTTGACACGTTAGTAATGGTTTTCACTCTTGCAGGATCGATTTGCACTCCTTTCTCAGAGAGCTTATCTCCTACATATGTTGTTTATTTGATCCTATATTTGCTTTTTTATTTGTTCAGTTTCAAACCTGTTCTGCAAGCTCTTTCTAGTGCCTTTCTTAGCCTGAGGTCATGTTCTTCCATAATCTTTCCCCAAACTAATACTTCATCAATATAAAGCATAGGTCCATCAAGACCTTCAAAAATTTGTTGAACCTCTCTGTGAAATACTTCAGATGCAGAACACATTCCAAAACAAAGCCTACAAAAATCAATACCTTCTGAAGAGTGTATTGAAGGCAAATACTCTAGTGCTATTCCTTTCTAGAGGAACTTGACAAGACTCAGAAGAGGCATTCGAAGTGGAGAAATACTTAGCTTCTGCCACGTTGCCAAAAACCTCTTTACTAGCAGGGGTGGGAAAATGTTCCTTTTTGATGTACCTGTTCATGTGTTTAGGATCCAGACGCAATCTCAAGGGTCCATCTTTTTTTTTTCTATTATGACCAGTGAATGAACCCAAGCAGTTGGTTGCTTTACTTTTTCTATTATGTCCAGGTTGACTAATGTATCCAATTCCTTTTTTAATTTCTTTCTTAGTACAAAGGGAACATTTCTTGGAGCATGTATGGTGAGAGTTTTTGGTTCTCTTAATTCTATCTTCTGCTCCGTTAACAGTTTCCCTATGCCATGAAACACATCATAAAACTCTTCTATGTTCTTGTTTTCTAGTCCCTCAGTGACCTCCATTCTCTTAATCAAACCTAGAGTTTTACACTTTCACAACCAAATAATTAGCACTAGCTTTCCTGGGACTGTTACAAACTGAATTTTTACTATATTATCCTTATGTCTAACATGCAATGCACAAACACCCTTGGTTGCCATCATGTTCCTATGATAAGTTTCACTGTTTTATTCTC
This sequence comes from Gavialis gangeticus, assembly GCF_001723915.1. Classification (NCBI taxonomy): domain Eukaryota; kingdom Metazoa; phylum Chordata; order Crocodylia; family Gavialidae; genus Gavialis; species Gavialis gangeticus. Next base: position 106,763,133 of record NW_017729025.1, on the reverse strand, counting down.
ATATTACACAGATTTAGTTTTCATTTTTTGAATAATATATTCTGGTATTCATTGACTGTATCTAATTTAAAAGTTACCATTAGTCCATTGGTGTCCAGGGTGACTGTCCAATTCTCAGAAGAATGAACTTCTTCTTGCATTGTGCCAATGAGGACTTCTTCCTTTTCCTCATTGCATAGAGCATGCACCTGCTGTTTATTGTGTGGTGCATCCTTCTCCTTTCTGAAAACTCTTGCAAAGTGATTTAATTGTTTTAATTTGTTGCAGCACCTACCAAATGCAGAACAATGCATGGGTCTGAAGTAACCCTAACAGCATCTGCATCTGATCATTGTTTCTTCAAGCAATTATCTTTGGCCTATGCTTGCCTGCTTCATAGTGAGATCCTCTCTCTGCATTGTTTGTGTATTGCCTTAGATTTCTGCAGTCTTGTAATCCTGTCTAGCTCAGCTTGTTCTGTTTTCTCCTCCAGTTTCTTCATCCTGGCATTTCTTATCTCAGCCACTTGGCACACTAACTGCTTTCCAAGTTAAGCTCAGGATCCTCTAGCAGTGCTTTCTTGGTGCTTGTATCCATTATATCCAATAGTAGTTGGTCTCTGATCATGGACTCTTTTACGTCTCCAAAGTTGCTTGTCTGGCTCAGCAGTCTGAGGTCTTTGACAAACTCCTCTATTGTCTCACATTCTTTCTCCAGTCTCATGTGGAAATTATACTGTTCAAAGGATTCATTTTGTTTGGGTATACAGTATCCCTCAAACTTTTTTATTACTTTGCCACAGCTTTTCTGTTCTGCTTCTGGCAGTTGTAGGCTGTTATTAAGAGAGAGAGATCTTCTGGGTCTCCTATATTTAAAAAATAGTTACCTTGGGTGAATCTTCCTGCTCTGTAGCTTTACTAGCCATCACATATATGGTAAAGCTCTGCTTAAATTTCTTCCAGTTTTCTGCTGCATTGCCAGACAGCTTTAACTCTTCTGGAATTCTGAGATGCTCCATTTTTTTTCTTTCTTTTTACTGCACTCCTGGTACCATGTGTTGTTTTCAAAAGACCAAGGAGTTAAGATTATAGAATGATCAAGATTGTTTATTCAGAGAGGCATATTCTGCCTCTTATTCTGCTGTTTCCTCCTGCAATTCCCAGGCAAATGTAACAACTTATACATAACATTCTTAAAGGTGTCCACATGGTTGCAACTGAACCCCATGGGTGCTGGGATCCAGCTGAGTCCTGGCACAAAGAGGCATGATGCCAGAACACAGTATCCACATCTACAGGACTCTGGGTCCTGGCAGCTGCAGGGTGCTACCAGGACCCAGAGTTGGCAGCTGCTGGGGCTAAGATTCCTCTTGATTTTAGGACTAGCAGCCCAGGCTGGGAATGGTGCACCCCTGCAGCTGGGGGTCTTGTCAGCTGACAGGGCTTCTAGCGGCAGGGGACACACTGGTACATGTGCAAATTAAAACTCAATAGCAACCAGCTATAAAGTGAGTACAAATTTCCCAGGTCTAACTTTATAACTGGTTGGAGCTTGTTATGGCATGAAAAATACTTCATACATGTAGCTAGTCTCCAGGTAAATGCACAATCAATCAGTTAATTTCACAATGTCCGTAATGTGTAGAGGAGACCTCACTGTCCACATCAAAAGTAAAATCCTATACTTCCCCATGCAGCAACTAACATTCCTCCAAGGCACTTAAATGTCTCATATGCCCTTGTCTTGACCTGGAATGAATCCCTAAGTACCCACATGCTTGAAAATGACTCTGTCCCCTATATATCAAAATCTATTCACACTTTGTGGTTATCCAAGTCTAACTCAGAAAGCACAACACCTGGGTTATCCTAAGCCTTTAGTTATAAAAAAGAAAACACTTGCAGCAATTACATGACACAGTGAGGCTTGTAGTAATGATGTGTACCTTTAAGTTCTTGACTTGAGGCCATGGAAATGTGGGAGGTCCACATTTTAGGCTCACTTTTTCTGTAGAGCTTAAATCCCACATCTCTTACTTCTCAGTTGAATGTCCCAAGTACTAGGCCCCTTGGCTAGGCTAAAAGTAACTTTCATCCTTCCTGTTGAAGCTGGGCCACCAAGAAAAAGAATGCAAGTCATAAAGCAAGAGGGAAGGTGACTCTGTAGTCCAGTGAGGAGGGCACTCAGCTTTCAGGTGGGTGTCTTAATTTTCTAGTACTTGATGCTAATGCTATTTATGCATTTTGTATGAACTAATATTTGATAAAACACATAATCACTGTTGAGAGCTGGTACATGGTACCTCACATACTTAAAAATTCCCTCCCAGAAGGGATTTCATAAATCCCATACTGTACTATTTGGAAAGCTTTATTTTTTTTAATTGTAACAATTCATATATAAAATGGCTATAGGAAAACTTAACATGGAATCTATAGGAGGAAGTAGAGTGTGTTTGGACAAACAAAATAAATCCTGGTGGAGTATTCAAACCAAAATCTCAATTTTGCAGCTTCTCTCTACTGGGGGGGTGGGGGGAAGGGGGTGGGGAGTGCATATGAGTATTCAGCATTCTCCAGCACCGTTACTAACTCTGTTCCATGATCTTGGCCACCAGTTTATACTCTCCACTGTAAATTCTCCCCTGAAGTTACAGTTCTCTCATGCGTCATGACATCTAACAAACAAATCTCCCCTACAAAGAGTATAATAACAGTACATGATATGTCTTCCTGTATGCTAGGTCAGGAGTTCTATCTCACTGGTATTTGTACAACACAACTTGGCTACAGTTTGTCCTCATTTACCACACTATAACCTCAAATTGCTCATATTATATAACTTTGAAGTCACACACTGTATGATGCACTTTGTCTTAAATAGTTATTGGATGAAATAGATCAAAAACATTAGGGAAAGGGTGGGGATGACTCCCTCCATCACAATGTAGTGTCCATTCAATTGGGCCTCAGAGTTTGCTCTCTTTCTCAAGTGATAAATCTTTTATTCTTTGCTGTCCAGTAGTATTATTTCAACAGAAAGCTTAGATAATATTCCCACCAGCCTAGAAAATGGCCTGTCTAGACAATGGCTTAGTAGCTAAGGCACTCTCCTGGAAAATAACAAGTGAGTTCAAAACTGCTTCACTTTCTGAGCAAGTGCCTTAACTCCTTAGCAAAAGATGGGTACTGGTAGCAGTAGCACCTGTCCTCCTCTGTTTTAAATTGAAATGAATGCATCTGTCTGTCCATTAAAGACAAAGATAGACATCTCTTCCATGTTTCATTTTAATGTTAGTTGGATCCCAACAAGATATCTTCCCTTTTCATGAGCAAGGTCAAATGGGATCTTATGTATCTAAAGCAATCTCTACGTAAGAAAAAAGAACAAAAAGGCATGGTGTCCTAAGAGACCTCAATAATTATAAGTAGATAAGTGGAAGTCAAATCCCTGGATGAATGGACTAGGATGTGGGCCTAACCTGCCATGGTGATGTGTCATTTTCTCCCGTCTTAGGCCATATCCAGATATGCATGGACATTTGGTTCCCTGGAGACAACTAGTGGTGGTGCACCGTGTGCCACTTCTACCTGTCCCCAGGGAACGCTTATGCCATGCACACTGGCACACGAGTTGTTACCCTGAGTGGGGTAGGGGAGATTGGGACCAGCACTGGGCTGGACTCAGCAGCCTTACCTGGAGTCCTGGGGGCCTCCCGGGGCTGCAGCAGTGGGAATCCTGCCATGCAGAGCCTGTCTAGCAACAGAGCGCAGCTCCGGCTGGCCAGGCTTCAGCTTTGGGCAGTGCACGCTGCTGCCACATGTGCACCTCCACTTTTTTTCTCCATGGTTTTTTTTGACTCTTGGATGTCCAGAGCTCAAAAAAACTCTGTGTGGTGCTCCTTTGTAGCACAGAGAACAATAGAACGTGCAGTATGCAGTGCTGCAGATGCATCTGCGGCAGCACACACCACATGGATGTGGTTGTTGGGACGTGGCCTTAGCGATAGGGATTCCCTTGTCATTGTGTGCTGATCCAATATAAGTAAGCAAACAAATCGTTTTTATGTTAGAAAATGTAAAAGATTAAAATAGCTTTGCAGAAACTCTTGTTTAGGGTAAAATTCACAAAGATTCTCCTTCCAGTATGAGCTAGCAGAAAGTACTCCCTTTTTACATAGGTCTCTAATGCCTAACAAGATGATGACTCTGCACAATCCAGTAGCCTACTTAACTGTTCCCAGGTGATAGATTATTGTGAATGATGACAGCTGTACAAAAAAACATATTTTGTAATTCAGAAGAGATAATATATGTGTCCAAACAAATTAAACAGCAAAAGTCTCCTGTGCCACCTTGTGAGTTTTTGAGGTCTGCAGAGTTCCACAGTAGTCTAGTTATTAATAACTCATATTTTGTTCCACAAATGAGGAGAGGTATATTACTCTTTCAGGGGGAAAAAAAAAGCATTTGTATTTCATGCTGATTTTCACCGAATAACACTATCTCTAATTTGTACTAAGAGCTCTGAGAAAAATCTTGACCCTCTAAGAACCTCAAGAATAAATTCAATTTCTGAGCTGGCTTTAACATATTCCTTCTGATTTCAGATTAACAGCATTCATTGCAGCTGAAAAATATTCACTGAAAGGCAAAGGAACATCAGACAGGGAAACCTAATTTCTTCAAAGGTCAGTCATTCAGGGGAAAAGCATGAATGGAATATACTATGCTTGTTTAGAAGAGATAAAACTGAAATAGATAACAGTTGGACAGTTTTTCTATGATAGTTTAGGAACTACTTGAAGTTGGACTTGGGTAAGTCATTTCTATAGGTGAAATGGAACCACAGTGATGTTTTCCTCAGAGTTGCAAAATGGCACAAATATGAATAGCTGAAGTCATTTCTCAGTATGTTTGCTACAAGTATTCTAAAACATATTTATACTCCAAGTGAATTGGCCAAATTAGTCATTGTAATAATCATCATTTTTGTGTTTTTGCAAATTATTTATGAATATTTCTTTACCATGACCAAGTGACAGAACAAGGTGTTTCTTGAAGTCAAATTGAGCTAATCAACTGAAATGGAGAGGAAGTCTGATTATGTTAACTCCTGTGTAGATACAGTTTAATATTAACCATTATGATTACTAATGGTAATGAGTATTCAGAAATGTTTCCAATCTTGTTTACCTAGCCCAGTTTTAAACAGCAACTTCCTGTATTGTAGATGGAGCCTAGGAAAAGAATTATTCTCACCAAGTTGAAGCACAAAAAGGTAGTTTTTCTGCAGCAAAGCACAGCTAATCTACCCAAATGTCATTTTATTCTCTAGCTAACCCTTGCTCCAAAGCAGCCACATTGTGAGGAGCCCCATGGGGTACTTTCATACCCAAAACCAAGACAAGAAATACAGTTAGCAAGTATAAAAATCATCAACTCCCCCCTGCCCTGCTTGGCAGCACTGTTCCAATTATGTTGCATTTGGGTTCCCATAATCTTTAGACACCTATGTAGTTAAGAGTACCCTAGCATAATTGGAGCTAGAATTTTACTTCCAGATCAGGTTTTCTAGAGGGGATTGATGATAGCCACTTCCAAATAGTGATCCCTGGTCTCTGATAGCCAAGAGCTCCTGAATTTACAAAAATGCCAAAGTGCACAAAGATAGATATGGACACTGTTTTATGATACAAAAGAAGAAGGTGTTCTAGAAAACATACAATATCCAAGTGCCCTCCCTAATCAAGGATACATGGCTCAAGACTCAGAAGAAACTCAAGGCCTTTCTGCTGAATAAGAATGAAAGGTTGGCGGCTCATAATTCTGTGACCAATAGGATAAAGGGAAAGAGAGGACAGAAGGAAGGAAAGTCTTTCTATTAAGTGTGCCCTACATAGGGATTTGCTGGGTTTGTTTCCTGTTGGCCCAAAGGTAGAAAGTGTGATCTGGAATAACATTAATATTAAATACAGATTCAAAGCAAGAAGTGATACAATCCAGGTTTTGAAATACAGTTTCTGTGAAAAAATAAAAATATTCTAAAAGAAGATTCAATCAATATCAGTTTTCTATATACAATGTCCCATTACATAATCCTTAATATCATTGCCAGAATACTGTAAATGGTTGGCTTCGCTGAGAGAGCTCACTGGAGTGAAATGCATAAATTGATTTTAATGATGACTTTCACAATTATTCTCAATGGGGTATCACCACAGGCTTCTTTAAGGGTAAAGGTTTTTTGTTTGGTTGGGTTTTTTGTGTTAATCAAGCATGAAGACTGAAGAGATTGACTAACTAGATGTTATTCTGTCTTGATCTCAGTGGGAGCTTTGCCTGAGTAAGAAATGGAGGATCAGGCTCTAAAGACTTAATTATTGATTACGCAAAGAGTGCATAATCAATGATTTTGCCATTAAAAGTCTTTAAAACATACATTTTTTATTTTATACTGCTTAGCAGATGAAGGTTTAAGAGTATTTTAGAGCCATTAATTGACTAAGTCTCATAATAGCCTGTGCGTCTTTATGATGGAAAAAGAGCGTAGGAGCCCTCTTTTGCAATTCCTGTTCCAACAAGAATAACAATGGTTAGGTTCTCCCTCCCTGCCTCGTGCCCCTGCCACTGTCCTTCATGAGCAGGCTCAGGGAGGAGACACATGCCCCTTTCCTGTGCATCCTGGCTGGAGCTGGGCAGAGGTGGGTCAGGAGATCCCCCTGACTCTGGGTAGCTGGGGAGGGGGAAAATATGAGGGATGGAGAAGGAAGGGTATTTGCCATTAAGCAGATGTGTATACACATGCAAATGCTCTGGGGTGGGTTTACTCTACAGTAATTTACTTTAAAGTAAACCCACCATGGTTAGGCATTTACATGTGCAGGGAAGCAGGAACAGATTTGCTGCTTATGACAGCAGTCTGGTCCTGCCCCTGCTGGCCCTGCACTGGATCCCCCTGGATGCTAGCCCAGGGGCTGGCAGGGAGCAGGGGGCCGGGAGACAGCTGCTTCTGGTGGAGCCTGGGAGATAGCTCCCTATTCCAGGGACCTCACAGCCCCCACTCCTCAATCACAGAGTGGGGGTGGGAGTTTCCTGCTTCCAGGGTGGGGGGACATTGCCCCCACCTGGGCTCTGCCACAGGAGCCAGGCCTAGCAGTAGGCAGGTGCCAGAGGCAAGGAGCAATCTCTCACCCCCTGCTTCCTGGTTGACCGGGGACACATTTGTTCCCAGTTGGTCCTCTACATGTGCTGTATGGAACAGTATGTAATTGAGAATAAATTTGCTACTTGTATTTACAGGTAGCAAATTTACTCATGATTAGAGCAAATTACTGTGCAGTAAACATCTGCATGTGTAGACAGTGACACTTACTTCACAGTAATTTAGCTAATCTTAAGTAAAACATCTCGTGAACCCAGCATGGAGGTAAAGGGAGAGATACTGAGAATGTGGTAGTTAGAAGGTACTTACGTGATGCAGTGACTTTTCTAAGTCTTCATATCCTCAGCTGCTGTCCCCACAGTGTGATCTGCACATCCTGGGGGTGGGGGCGGGGGCAGGGGTGGGAAACTAGGAATGAGAATGCAGCCATTCCTGCAGTGCTGCTTACTTCTCCTGTAACTCCTTTAGAAAATCTTGGATCCAACCATGACTTATGGTCATAGACTGATTCTAGTATCTCAGAAATTTCATTTAGGGTTGTCTTGAATACCCTTACACTGAAGTCTTTAGTGTTGTAAATGTACATATTTAATGCACAGATATACCATATTGACCAGCCCCAGAGTATGAGCACCTCTATTATGTGATTCACAGGGGTCACAGTTAGACAAGTTTCCAAAATCTGGAAGGAGTTAAGCATCCATAGACTTCTAGAGTACAATCTGTATACAGCAAGCAGAGCATCCTTTCCCTTTCCTTTGGGCATTTCCTGCTGAATTTTGACAGATTTCATCTGTCCTTCTAAACACCTAGGGCAGGAGTCAACAACCCCCTCCACACATGCTAGAACATGGTACATGAAGGCATTATGCTTGGTATGCCACAGCCAGCCCAGGGTCTGGGCATGCCTCTGCCACTGGCCATGGAGTCTGGAATACTTACAGCAGGCAGCAGGGAGGTGCAAGCAGCTGTGAAAGCAACAGTGGAGCCCCTACCCAGCTCGTTGCTGGCAGTGGGTGCACATATGCCTCAGGGCAAATGGCAGGGAAGGGGCTGGGACTATGCTGCCACAACAAGGATTGGGCAGTTCTGGCTCCCCCACCATCTGCCCCTGGCACACCAACGTCTTAGAAGATGAGGTTGCAGGGCTTTTTGGCACTTTGACCAAAAATGTTGCTGACCCCTGAGCTAGGGAATTGTGGATAGGCAGTTAAAGTATTAAGCCTATATTTTCACTGGACACATCTGCATGTGCGTATTTACTGTGAAGTAACTGAAATTACTGTGCAGTATGGGCATATGTCTACATGTGCAAGCACATACTGAGCAGTAAATATGATGACTATATCAACTTGCAGTAAATTTGATACTGCATCATGAAGGTATCAAGTTTACACTCAATTAGTTACTGTGATTAGTTACTGTAGACATCTTACTGCATAGTAACACTGTGTGTGTGGACTGACTTGGAACTAAATTTAGTAATTTACTAACTTTAGTCCCAAGTCAGTCCACACACAATGTTAATGCACTTTAATGCCTGCATGTGTAGACCTATTCCTGTTTACTGCACAGTAAATTTAAGCTGAAGTAAATGCACATGTAGATGCCCACTGTCATATATGTAGCTTACCAGCCCAAATGAAAGTAGCATATCAGCTAGAACAGTTAGCTCAGGTTTGAAGGCATATCATTAGAACAAGGGAGCTAGGGTAAAATAAAACAATCTCAAAGTTGATTAGCCAAAAATGAATTTTAAAAGAAAAGGTTTCCCCCGGTCACTGACCAGCTTTGTTTACAGTCTATGCATTCTCTAGTGAACAGTAAAGGGTAACTGAGGTACCATATTTGACTCTATTGTGCATGGTTTCACTGATATCTCTGCTTTATGGCCCCACTGTAAAAATAGGCATATCATCTTCTGATTTTCCTATCAAGAAATACAAACCTTATAAATTACAATTGCTACAAAAGAACAAGCAAATATGTGTTTAATTCTTTCCATGGGTAGCTTAATAGTCTGAACACGCATCAGAATGTTTGCTCCAGAGAGAAACAGAGTGTCATCTGCTGAGGGGGAAAAAGAAAAAAGCTGTGCTCCCATTTTGCAGGAGCAAGCTTTTCCTGAGTTACCCATCTAATTAGACAAAAGTACTGTACTCACAGCCACAGCATGAGTACATTTTGATTGGCACTCTGTGAGCAGAATTTGGCAAGAACATAGAGTAGCTGCTGCCATGCATACAGTAATAATGGATTTTCATTCTGAATTAAATAATCTGTAGGAAAAGACACCTGAGGGATTGCTTGGGTCCCATTACCCAGGGCAGGCTTTTACAATTTCAAGGAACTCTGCCTTCAAACAGAACATAAGTAGAATACCACTGTTGCCAAAGTTGATCTAGTTTGTGTCAAGCTTTTGCTCACATACACGCAGGAAGGCAGAGAGGCTAGGAAGTTTCCTCCTACCTTCTTTTCTCCTTGGCAGTATCCAGACACAGTCCCAGTACCTTTGCTTCCTCCAATGTAGGAATTGCTCCTTTTTTGCTCCAAAGCTCCTCAGATGTTCCTCTGAAAACATAGCTGTATAATGTGCCAAGTACAAAACTGATAAAAGCCTGAAAATACAAAACTGAAAATGTTATTGCTCAGGGGCTCTTTTTGTTATTGCTAGCTGGTTGTTTTTTGGGGGGAGGTGAGGGTTAAGCATTCTGTTGGCTCCCATTTGGAATACTTAATGTCATTCAAATAAATAATTATGAAGAAGCTTCATTAATACACTTCTTATTATTAAAACAAAAAAAAATGGAGGTACACTTGCAAAAGGTAACCTACTGGTCTTAGAAGCACCCAAACCTCCAAATTGGGATCTAGACCCAGATTTCTTCAGAGTTTGGAATATATTTGGATCTAGAGTTTTATTTATATAGCATATGAACTTTGGATCTAACAAATTTTCCAGAAGTTCAGGCAAGGCCCAATATTAAACAGTAGGAACAAACACAGAGAAATTAAGCTGGTATAATTCAGCGTTGCCTCACAAGAACCAATGGGAGAAGCTACTGGAATCCAGTGAGGATCCTGCCTGACCTATCTGTAATCTCTCATATTCAGCTTCAATACTCCACAGCTAATATTTTTCTTTATACTAGACTGTCGTGGGGCACTTCCGTGCCCTGCCCCTAAAGAGGTTCAACGCCGGGGGGGGAAGGTGTGTAGCAGGACACTAGGGTGCCTGCTGTTAGCATGGGCAATAAGGCTTGGCTACCAATCACTAGGGCAGCACAGCTGAAGGTTGCTTAGGCAACAGAGTGGGTCAGCTGACTGCCAGGGGGCAGGGCTTGGCCTTTATAAACAGAGAAGGCTGAGGCCAGAGTCAGTCCCCCTTTGGCAGCTGGAACAGCAGGAGGTTCTGCTGTAGAGTAGAGCAGCCTGACCACCTGAGCATTGGCATTATGGTATGCGGTGGAGAGAGCCCTGACTGGGAGATGGGGAGTAGTCAGGGAGGCACTTAATGGAGGGTATAGCCAGTTGGCTCATGGCTTGTGTTTGGTTTATGTAGGACCAGCCAGGAGGCTTATCTGTGTTATAGCTGGTAGGCTGATTTTGTGTTGCAGCCAGTGGGCTCAGGGCTTTAAGTTTTCTTTGGGTTTGATGTAAATACTGGAGGACTGGGTGAGGCTGTAGGGGTGTGAGGAGGCCTCATGGGAGCTCCCCAGTAGTCTGGGGGTTCCTGGGTGCCCTGTTCAGGCACAGAGCAGTGCCTGGGAGGCACATCTGTTTGGTGCTGGTGTGGTGCAGTGTGGGGGGAGTGAGACCCCAGCCTGTGAGGGTGGCACTCGGCCCAGTAGGGTGAAGGACCCTGAGAGGGTCAAGGGGCCAAGTATGGCTACAGGCCACCTGAGCCCCAGTGCGAGAAGCGCGGGCATAGGCCCCAGAGCAGGGCGAGGGTGCGAGAAGCGCGGGCATAGGCCCCAGAGCAGGGCGAGGGTGCGAGAAGCGCGGGCATAGGCCCCAGAGCAGGGCGAGGGTGCGAGAAGCGCGGGCATAGGCCCCAGAGCAGGGCGAGGGTGCGAGAAGCGCGGGCATAGGCCCCAGAGCAGGGCGAGGGTGCGAGATCAGAGCCCAAAGAAGGGCGAACACACGAGTAAGGGTGCGAGAAGCGTGGGGCGAGGGCACAGGAAGTGTGGGACAAGCCCCAGAGAAGGGCAAGTCGACTGAGGAAGCCCCAGAGAGGGTGAAGCATAAGCCCTAAAAGCAGGGGGAAGGCATATTAGGATGTCCCAGATGAGGCAAGTCTAGGGGGAAGCCCCATAAGGGGGGTGACAGCAAGTGTGAGAGACCGAAGTAGGGCAAGCATGTGGGTAGAGGCCCGAAGCCAGGCCAAAGCATGCGGTCAGGAGCCCGAAGAAGGTGAATACACTAGCCGAACCCCAATGGGGCAAGACCGGGGCTTGTGTGGCGAGCAACAGGGCCCCAGATGAGGGGCGAGTACATTAGGCGTGCTAGGGGTAAGCGCGTGGGTACAAGCATGGGAGGTTGAGAAGCTCTGGATAGAACCCGACAGTGCTGGGTGTGCAAGACAGAGCCTGGAGTAAGGGCGCGTGTATTGGAGAGGCCCCGGCGAGGGCACGTATTTCGGAGACACGAGAACGTCCGGAATAGCTGCGAGGCTTGGGG
>NW_017729025.1:106750141-106751162 GCF_001723915.1 Gavialis gangeticus | reverse complement strand
GGGGAAGGTGTGTAGCAGGACACTAGGGTGCCTGCTGCTAGCATGGGCAATAAGGCTTGGCTGCCAATCACTAGGGCAGCACAGCTGAAGGTTGCTTAGGCAACAGAGTGGGTCAGCTGACTGCCAGGGGGCAGGGCTTGGCCTTTATAAACAGAGAAGGCTGAGGCCAGAGTCAGTCCCCCTTTGGCAGCTGGAACAGCAGGAGGTTCTGCTGTAGAGTAGAGCAGCCTGACCACCTGAGCATTGGCATTATGGTATGCGGTGGAGAGAGCCCTGACTGGGAGATGGGGAGTAGTCAGGGAGGCACTTAATGGAGGGTATAGCCAGTTGGCTCATGGCTTGTGTTTGGTTTATGTAGGACCAGCCAGGAGGCTTATCTGTGTTATAGCTGGTAGGCTGATTTTGTGTTGCAGCCAGTGGGCTCAGGGCTTTAAGTTTTCTTTGGGTTTGATGTAAATACTGGAGGACTGGGTGAGGCTGTAGGGGTGTGAGGAGGCCTCATGGGAGCTCCCCAGTAGTCTGGGGGTTCCTGGGTGCCCTGTTCAGGCACAGAGCAGTGCCTGGGAGGCCCATCTGTTTGGTGCTGGTGTGGTGCAGTGTGGGGGGAGTGAGACCCCAGCCTGTGAGGGTGGCACTCGGCCCAGTAGGGTGAAGGACCCTGAGAGGGTCAAGGGGCCAAGTATGGCTACAGGCCACCTGAGCCCCAGTGCGAGAAGCGCGGGCATAGGCCCCAGAGCAGGGCGAGGGTGCGAGAAGCGCGGGCATAGGCCCCAGAGCAGGGCGAGGGTGCGAGAAGCGCGGGCATAGGCCCCAGAGCAGGGCGAGGGTGCGAGATCAGAGCCCAAAGAAGGGCGAACACACGAGTAAGGGTGCGAGAAGCGTGGGGCGAGGGCACAGGAAGTGTGGGACAAGCCCCAGAGAAGGGCAAGTCGACTGAGGAAGCCCCAGAGAGGGTGAAGCATAAGCCCTAAAAGCAGGGGGAAGGCATATTAGGATGTCCCAGATGAGGCAAGTCTAGGGG
>NW_017729025.1:106742774-106745141 GCF_001723915.1 Gavialis gangeticus | reverse complement strand
CCCCGTTGACATAGACATGTTCATATTTTGTCACTGTTGCTTTTTCCTGCATTAGTCATTTCAGAACCATTTAAGAGAGTCTCTTTTCCTAGAGGCTATGTTAAAATATAAGGAAGCAACCATCTAGTAGAAGCAGAAATAACTGAAAATAAAATCACATATGAAGTAATAATAAACATCACAGTTCAGAGACTGGTTTGTTTAGGAAAAAAATGGCTCTAGATTTCAGATATCCACATTTCCTGGATCAGTGAAAATGAACTGTAATCTTCATGAGAGGCCAAGGTGCATGAAATGACCCGTTTCTTAGAAGGGAAGGATTTTTGTGGGCCACTTCTTTTATTGGATCAATGACATGGCTGGGATAGACCTTGACAAGCTTTCAGGTATCACAGTACCTTTAGTCAGGTCTATTTTCAAAGACCAAACTTACCTGAGCAATTCTAGCGGTAGGGTATGGCAGTTATGAAGTTGCAAGCCAATGACCTTTTAGGGAATCCACCTAAGAAAACACTCCAAAGAAGAATAGCAAAACCTAATGTTCTATCTTATTGAGGTGAAGCAAGTGGAACCAGAATCAGGAGCTTAATTGAATTTGTTTTTGTAAGTGCTTATCATGTTACATGTCATGCATATTTACCTGAAAACAAGAACAAATGCAGTAGTTACTGCTGAAGGAGATGATTCAGTAGCCAAAGCATCAGGGTGCAAATCAGTTGCTGTTGTTGGGACGAAACTCCCATATCTATCAACAAAGCCCTTCAAGAGTGAGATTGAGATTTCATAACCAATGTCCTTGTTTTAAGCCGCAATAACAGATATAAATGAGCCAATTAACACTAGCTGTTATGTTTATCACAGTTCAAATGGCACTTTTATAAGTATTCCAGTTATCCCAGTGTCCCAAGCCAATGTTCCCCTTCTATTGCCTCTTTTCCTTGTGACAAGTTACCACATTATAAGCCTGCAGTCAATCATCTTTATAAGAAGAGAAAATCTTATTTAAGAAGTTATGTTTTAACCCTCACTTATCTGAGCAATCCTCTACATTTAATGGGCTCATTTTTTTTAATTTAAGTTCTTTAGGTTTTCTCCCAGACTTGATGATACATTTTGGGGTCATATTCAGTATAAAAACTGCTATGGGAATAACATATTTAGTACCAAATGGAATTACTGGACAGACTTCAAATATGGAATATACTTCTAAAAATAGAATACCAACATATTGAACACAATACCTAATGATGAAAAGGACACTGGTGTAGAAGTAAGCCTATGATGAGAACTAAGCAAATCTGAATTTCCATTAAAAGTTAGGAAATTAATTACATTGTCGTAGAAGATTACTTCCCCACTCCTGCCCATAGTTAGGCATAGATGTTCTTTGCTCTTGTCTAGCAGTATCAGCCAACTACATTTCTTCATCGTCCCAATTGTCTAGTTATGGTACACTTATACCCATCTCTTCCATGGCTACAATTGTATGCAAAATTCTGAATAAAGCAAGGTTTCAGTAAACACCCTTCCACATAAAACTGTCTCAAAATATTCCAATGTGTTTCTTCTTCCATTTTTCTGTTATTTCAGAGTCATAGGACCTAGGGCTTCTACCTGGGGTCCCTCAGGTATTTTCTTTGATCATTTTTTCAGGACCTACCAGAGCTAGCTCCTTTACTAAAAGGACTTTTTCCTTACTCTTTCTTGCTAGGACCTTTTAACCTCATTGCTAGGGTCAGATTTATATACGTCATCACAATTATGTTCCTGTTGAAAATGTAAATAACCATCTAAAAATTAATTTAAATGGCTTTTTATTTGGAGTTTGCCACGCTTAAGTCAGTAGCTTTGATTACACCAGGGAAGTCTTTTTCAGAATGGCTGAAGTCAAGAACATGGAGAAGGCTGGGTGTCAATCATGATTCCTTTTAAGTTTCTAGAGAGTCTTCTTTGGATTTAAGTGGAACCAAAGTTTGATCCTAAAAAATAAAATTACCCAAAGGAGCTACCTGTTTGTTAATAAACAACAACAACAACAACAACAACAACAGGAAGTTTTCCAAATAACTCTTTCACCTTCAGACCATCCCAGTGTACAAGTGCAGTTCAGAGTAGTGCTCCAAAGCCTCACACATATGAGTATGACAATGTTTCTACTGGCATTTTTCACACCTTAACTTTCACTTGAGGTAGCATATGGAAAGCACAGAATTCAAGTATATTATTGTCATATGCTCAAATATGCAATTGTCTCTTATGCAAAAGATTTGTATACACCCTCCCAGGAATCAGAGCATTGACAGCTCCACCCCCCACCAGATTCCATAAGCATCTTTTTCTGTACTTTCTTCCTAACTTAGTTTTTGC
>NW_017729025.1:106725095-106737774 GCF_001723915.1 Gavialis gangeticus | reverse complement strand
TTTTTCTTTGTCTCTTATGCAAAAGATTTGTATACACCCTCCCAGGAATCAGAGCATTGACAGCTCCACCCCCCACCAGATTCCATAAGCATCTTTTTCTGTACTTTCTTCCTAACTTAGTTTTTGCAACATTTAACACTCTTTGAGACATTACTGTGGCAACCCTACATTATTAAAACTAATGGGAGATTATTATTATATGAACAAGAGAATTAAGCCTCAAGTTGTTTTTAGTAAATGTCATGTAATATATATATATTTAAAATAGAGAAAGTTTTCTAGTTTCATAATTGAGATAACATAGCAATAAACCTGCGTCAGTGAATGAGTGGATTTTTTGTCGTTTGCTACAAAATACCAATAACGTGCTTATTTTTATGTGAAATTCTTATGTTAAAATGAGATACAGTATTATTTTTAAAAATATATAGTGCTGCTTGCAGTCCAGGGAGAAGAATAAATAATTATGAGGTTCATGGCAAGGATTTTCAACACGGTGAGATCACTGTCCAACACTTAACAGGAAATAGTAACATGCGTTACAAAGAACAGCCTTTATGGAGTTTCATGTGAGCTTACCATGTGGTGATATCTGCTGAACAAATTGCAACACAATAGTACATGTCAAGTAGAAAGGAATATGCTTAGGGATCATAGCTGTACCACACAGGGGATAACAAAAGACACCAAAGAGCTCAGAAAAGACAGAGAATGCATCTTTATTGGGTCAGTTGCAATATCATCAACAACCAAGATATTCATTGAAAAATGTGTCATAATCAGGGATCTGGGTTTTCCGTTTGCCATGGAAAAAAGTGGTAAAACCCAGATTTTCTCCTTTAAAGGAGAAAAACACAGGAAATGGTGGGTTCTGCTTGCAGGCTGCCAGAGTTCCAGCCTGCAAGGGGATGGGGGAAGTGGAAGAAGGCAATCAGCAGGGGACACCATGTGCATGTGCACACACACATATGAATGTGGCCACCAGGTAGCCTGGAGAGCAGCTCCCGCAGGTAAGTCAGGTGGAGATTGAGGCCCCTATAGTGAGGGAGAAAGGGAGCTGGGCATGGCTGTGAATGCTGCCCAGCTGGGGAAGTGTATGGGGCTTGGTGCCCAAGGCTGGCATGTGAGGCCGCAGGGCCTGGGCAGGGAGAGGAATGACTCGCTGAGGGGATGAGGGGCTGGTTTCCTGCTACTGTGTGCACTCCCGGGAGGCATAGGGGACACATGACCCCAGATTTGTGTGCAGGGCAGGGGCAGGTGTAGGCTGCCCACTGCAGCCTCAGGCTTCCTAACCTGCTGCCCTTCCCTGGGGCCTCCTCAGCCTGGTGGGCAGAATCCAGCATAGCAGGGCAGAAGGGGGTGGGGAAGCTTGGTGATGCCATCATAAGCACCACACCACCATGTTGAGGTGCCCCCTGCCCACTCAGTAGCAGCAGGGGTGGTGGCACAGAGTTTTACCCCCTCACTGCTACTGGGCAGGCAGGAAGTGCCTCACTATGGTAGTACGGAGCTCCCAGTGGCAGCAACGAGCTTTCCCACTCAACCCCACTCTGCCGTGCCAAGCTGGGTCTTGCCCAGTGGGCCATGGAGGTCCCAGGTGGTGGGCAGCAGGGTAGGGAGCCCTGAGCCCATAGCGAGAAGCCTGCTTCCATCCCCTGCCCCCAACAGGCTCCACTCCAACAATGCTTCCCACTGGGGAGGAGAAGCTAAGCTCTGTAGCACTCCACTCCACTGCAGCAACCACTACCTCCCGTGGGCAGCAGCCAGGGA
This sequence comes from Gavialis gangeticus, assembly GCF_001723915.1. Taxonomy (NCBI): domain Eukaryota; kingdom Metazoa; phylum Chordata; order Crocodylia; family Gavialidae; genus Gavialis; species Gavialis gangeticus. The sequence continues at coordinate 106,736,004 of NW_017729025.1, read as the reverse complement.
TCAGGTGATGCTCAGGGAGCAAGGGGCTATGGGTCTGGGTCCCTGCCCCTGTAGCCCTGGCAGCTGGAGGCCCTAGCAGGGATTGAGGGAGCTGTGGGTGGGGATTGAGGGGAACAAGCAGGGCCAGGGGGCTGTGGATAGGGAGTGAGGGACACCAACAGGGTGAAGCGGGCTGTAGGTGGGGAGTGAATGAGGGCCATTGGTAAAGCTGGGGGCTGTGGCTTGAGAGTGAGGGGCAAGGGTATGAGCAGGGCACCAACATATCAGGCCTGCTCAGTGCCACAGAGCAGTCATGGGGGGCCAGCCACAGCTGGATCTGCATCCTGGTGAGTGAAGGGGGCAGGGTGAGCTATGATTTTCCATGAAAAAAACCTAAAATCAAAAGCTAAAATGTATAGGTATTTAAATTTAATTTTATTATAGTGATTGAGGTAGGCTTCCAAATTCCTTTAAAATTGTAAATATATCAATAAAATATTGTGTTCAACTGATACCTATATATACAATGGCATTTCATTTTAATCATGGAAAAACACAAATTTTGGAGTTTTTAAATCAGAGAATTTCTGATATTTTAATCAGAGAAACTGTGACTTTTAAACAAAGAAAACCAGGCTCTCTCATAATAAAGGCAATAGACTTCTCAGACATACACTTCTAGGATCCTCTTCAGCACTGGAAGTCAGTGAGAATTTTCTCAATGACTCTTAGGATGTATTCAGTCACTAATAGGGGTGCTGGTACAGGTTACCTTTAACTCATTTTAAATATGTGAAATATTTGTCAGTGTTAAACTTAGAATAGTTTCAGAGCTGTTGCAGGTTAAGGCTTAATGTTGTCACATGGTGAGAAGGTTCATGGGCAGGAGCCAGGTCTCTATCCCCCCTTTGGGAACAGAGCAAAACAGCCAGGGGTTACCCACAGTAAGAGTATGTCTACCTAGGCTCCATGCTTTCACTGCCCAGTGGCTCCACTCCCAATATGGAAATGCCAGGAGCTAATTGCAGTGACAGCATGGACCCAGGGGAAGTATGCCTTCCCAGTCTCTGTGCTGCTGCCACACTTGGTGCTAGGCAGACCTTTCCCTCTCTCCCACAGGCCAACAGGAGGCTGAGAAGAGAAGCCACACACTTCCCACTCCCTCTAATTCTTCTGTACAGGAAAGAGCCTACAGTGGGGTAAACAGTACTTTGAGGGGACACCTACATGCCTGGCTGCTTGATCTGGGGGATGGATCAGGTTTCTTGGGGCTCTTGGAGCCAGCAGCCTGGTACCATGTTGGTTGATGTCCTACCCACTGGGGCAGGAGGAGATGTTGGCTTGGTGCTAGTATCACCCCCCGAGCAGTACAGATTGGAGGGTAGAAAGTTGGGAGGGTAGAGGTGCTGCAAGCTGTGCAACTTTGGATGCTGGATAACTGAAGTCACTTTTTCTCTGTGGAGAAGGCTAACTATACCCAAGCACAAGCTGGGTAGAATGGCTCAGAGAGAACCTTCACCTGAAGTGGTATAACTTTAAGACATTTAGGGCATTTATAGACATATTCTAATTAAAGCGCCCAGAGTGTCATATCTGTCAGCATCCCCATGCTGAAAAATAGCAGCAGAGGCACTTTAGCTAAAGGTCATCAGACAAGCTTTAAAGTGCTCCCCACCACCATTTTTCATTGCAGGGATGCTGACACATGACGCTGGAGTCTGCTGGAGCACAGTAATTACCACGCTACAGAGGACTCCATTAATCGGGTCTGCTCTGACGCTCTGTATTTACAGCGCATTGGAGCAGCCTCCCTGTGCATGTATAGGCACCCTTAGAAGCTACTTAGCACAGTTTAACACCTTTTAATGAGTGGGTGAACCTGTTTTAAGTGCCTTTAGAATGACTTAATGGTAACCTGTAACATCACCCTAAATATTAACTTATTTGATTGAGTTTCAAGTCCTGAGGATCATATTTTGCCAACAGTGGCCACGTCTACATAGACAGTTACTGTGCAGTAGTTTGTTACTACTGTGCAATAGCTCATTAGTACTCCGCAGTAGTATTGTGGGTCATGGATTGATGCTACTGCATGGCGGTAATGAACTACTGCACAGTCAGCATCACCCGGAGTCATGTGGGGGCGCTACTACACAGTAATGCCAGGTACCGTGCAGTCATTTAGTACTTAGTTATGGAGCAATAAAGGACTGCACAGTCTGATGTAGATGCAGCCACTGAGTAGCACCATCTTGCTAGATAGTCTTACTGAAAAATAAAGGACTACCTGATAAGACGATGACTACTTATCAAAATAGTAAGTAATAGGCTGGCACAATTTTGCCCCACCTCCTCGAAGAATTTGGGAAAATCTGGCAGCTTTAGCTCTGCTACATAAATTACTCAGGTCTAAATACAGAAAGGTATTTAAGCACCTGATTACCTCTTTGAATCTGGCAATCTGGCCCTCTCTGACAATAGTATGGTACCACAAGAAAGAGAAAAAAAAACAGTTTTGTAAAAAAAAAAACCAAACCCATCCTTTGTTTGGCGTCAAAAGATAATATAGAAGCTCTACAACATTTATGCTTGAGATTCACAGGGAACCATCATGATTCTTTTTTTAATCCAGGGATTGAGAGAATAGCCAAGAAAATATAATAATAATGAAATTAAGGAGCTAACTGCATGCAAAGCAGCATATCCCTATGGTGAAAAGAACTGTTTTAATTTGGGATTTGGAGAGTAACGTCAAGTTTTCTGTAATTAGCTATTTATCTTGAGACTTGGATCCTTGTGTTATGAACATGCTGCTGGCACATACAAGGAAGGAACAAAACAAACCCCACAGTTTAGCAGGAACTGTAAATTAAAGCAACAGTGGTAACACATTATAACGAGTACAGAGCTTCTTTAGCTATTATATCCCATTGCTCAAGTGGTAAAGGCAAGGGGATAAACAGAGTAGAAAAGAATGTTCAATCTAACCAGAGTATGGAAAAAGTGAGGAAGGGACCCTTTTGCATTTCTACCCCATGGCTGGGCAATAATCCAATCTTCACAGTCACAGCTTTCTCCAGAGTAAAACTTCCTGTCACAATAACCTCTTAAAGGTGCAACAGAAGGAGGAATAACAGTGAATGGTTCTAAAACTATTGGGCAAGTGACAGGTGGAGTAGCCTCACACAGAGGGGAACATAACTAAACTGTGAGTCACAAAACCATAATGCATGCTTCCCCAAGAAACCAGACTGCTGTAGATCAGTGACCACTTGTTGATATTCATACAAGACTTTGGCCCTCATTTGTAAGGCACCTTTTCCTTTACATCATCTTTTTGATTCTGCTCCTCTCACTCAACACGCACCCTTCATGGAATACTAACATTTTTATTAGTGGCATTTAAAATGTTCTGCAGCAACTAGACTATTTCTCTATTAGCCAACAGCTGTTAGATGTTTTTTAATAATTTTCACAGGGTCTGTGAAAATGCAGTAGATAATTACTTATAATTTCACATCAATTTACTAATTTCCAGCCCAACAGGACGTCTCCTGTTTTAAATGTGCCAGGATTGGCTTTTAATGGCCTCAGCCCAGCTGGCTGTCATTGGGACCTAATCATGCCTAATCCAGTTTCAAATCTGTATGTTTGTATAGGTTCCCAAAAAGGAATGAAAAGTAGCTGATGACAGAAGAATTTTCAAAAATGGTGGTAACAGGGAAAGCCTTTTCCCTAATTTGCCTTCCTCCTCTTCCAAGAGAAACAACTAAATATCAAAAATTTAGAGACAGGCAAACTTAGTGAAAGTGAGGGAAAATACAGTGTTTAACTGTTTAAAAAAATAACATAACTTCTTGACCACTTTAGCCTAGTCTTGGCCAGCCTACAAATCCATGGGAACTGAGACTTCTGCCTTGCACATTAGATCAGAAGTCCAGTACAGCAGAACCCTTTCCTTTTATGACCCAGAAATGTATTAATGAAACTGAGGAGGCAGTATGATGTAGGACCTGGCACTGGATCAAGACAGAAGCAAGGAGATTCCTTTCTGTCCTCTGCTACTGGCCTCCATAGATAAATTATTCATCTCTCAATACCTCAATATTTCAAACTTAAAGTCTGATCTTTGAAGTTGTACAGGGATATACTGATCAACCATAGAGTACAAGGTGTTAGTTTATTATTAGAAGGTTACATTTGTTCCTTGTAACAAAAAAAAGAGAGTAAATACATTGCATTCAATTTTTGTATTCATTAGAACCTAGTTTTGTTTTAAACACAAAGCAAAGATGGTTTCTTTTCCAAAGTCTTACTATGAGGCATGTATTCCTTAGATTATTTCATGTTATCACTTCTGATCTTAATCAAAACCAGGTACAAAAAGTTTATAAAGAGGTAATAACATCATTGGAGACACATAGGAGGTGCATGAGGGTCCATGTGCACCCCCTGAGATTGGCCATTCACCACCTGGAAGTGCCAGCCATGAAACCAAAAGTGCAGGTGGAAGTGCACTTTCGGTTTTGCTGCTTGTGGTTTTGTGCTCAGCGATTGACCACTGGGGGACCTCCCCTGCCCCCATTGGTGATCTGGTATCCCTCCCAGACTCGGGAGACACCAGTCACCCATAAATAACATATTTTCTCACGTACAACACATCCTAAAATAAAATATGCACTTTGATTTTGGGATGGTAGAATTAAGAAAAAAAATGGTATTTCCAGAGTTATAGCTGCATAAAGCAAGGGCTGAGCTAAGCAGGCTGCAAGGATGAAAAATAGTGAGAGAGATCAGGAACAGCTAGCAGACAGCAAAATTGCCAGAAAAAAGGTTACCAGTAGTTTGATTGCAGAACACCAAAACCACTAAAAAGGAGAGTCCTTTGCTAACACCTGTAGAGTAAAGAACAATGAGCTATTAAGTCAAATGCCTGAAAGAAATCCCACTGCTGCTGTTGGACAGTTGGCTTTGTAGCAGCAATCAAAGTAGAATGATTCTATTCTGGGCAGAGAAAAAACAGCATCCCTGCTTAAGATATGCACCCGAGTTTTGGGAAGTTGATTTTTTGGGGAAAAAGTGTGTGTTGTACGTGAGAAAATTTTGTAGAGTGGGGATGGGAACTATTTGCTTTCTCACAAGTCTTGAGAATTTCAGGTTTTGTAGAGTGTATATTTAGATCAGGTTCTTTCAGTCGTGGTCCTTCAAACTTACTACGGTAAGAAAATAAGACGCTGTCTCTCTCTCTTTGATGATGCCCCAAATCAGCTCTTACTTCACAAAGGGCCATGTATTAGCGAGGCTTCACCACTCACCCCATCAGGGACTTTATTCAGTTTTGGAAGTATCAAAAAAAGACTGCCTTTTTTTTACAGCCATTACATATCTCCCTTTCCCCAACTTCTTAAAACCACCACCACATAAAAATATTTGTTACTCTATTAACAGTGCCAAATCCTATCATTTTCTGCGAATCTTATTACAGAGCTACAGAGTTTGTATGTTCCTGAGACCATTTCAGACTTTTAAAATCTTGCCTAAAATTTCAAAATGCAAAAGTTCATATTAAAATCCTATAATGATGTGTTAAAAACTTAGGGAACAGAATCTCATATTATTTTACTCTGTTTTACACATACCTGGTAAAAATGAGCCGTAGTATAAAGTTCAAAACCAGATGCAAACTTCCTAAAAGTTGTGAGGGTTCAGATTCAGGAGTTTGATTCAGGCTTTAAGAAGAACTTGTTTTTGGAAGTCCCTTGATTTTCTTTTTGCAGTTAACACTAGTTCAAGTATTAAATGAATTTATTCCCCCCGCCCCCCCAGCTGCAACTACATTGAGGTTTGGGGACTTGCTCTAACAAGAACAAAGAGAGGAAATGAGCCTGTGCTATAATCTTATGAAGGTCATTCCTTGTAGGGCACTCAAAGAAATCAAAGGAACTAGATTTTGAAAGATGACAAAATATTTTTTAGATATTCTCTGGAGTCTATAGGCTGGTGTGGTAGAAGAGGAACAAAGAGAGTGTCTGTCCTATCTTATGTGTTTGAAAAATAAATCAGCACTACTTAGCAGCAGCAGGACTTTAGTGAGACCCATTCTGTAAACCGATAGGTAAAGGTCCCTCAGAGTATCCTTTCAATTCCATTTCTAAACTTGTAGTGGGGATTAGTATAGATGTAGCCCCTGATGGACAGATAAACCTAGCAGTGTGTGCAAACTTACTGTTTAATAGACTGGATCTTCAGTATCAGAGCCTGCTGAAATGACTTGTCAATTTAAGAAAGATTTTTCTGTCTCAAAAGATCAACTCCTAAGACATGATATTATTTGTCTTATGCCTACATTAGCTCATGATTCAAATGCTCAGTTGTAATGCTTCAGAGAGAGAGTGAAGTGTCCATGCCACTCTATGTATTTAGTTCAGTCATTCCTACTTTTTTTAAACAACTGTTTCCAAACTGTTCTTTCCCTGTTTGAAAGTTACTATATCTTATGACCACTTTATTCCTTCAAACAAAGGAAAAAATCATGGCAATGACAGTCCATTCAATTCTAATTATTATTCATTATAACACTTACCTTTTATTGGAAAAAAATACTGAACATTTCTTCATTGAAATGAAGAAATGAAGTCCACTGTTTCTTGGACTTTTTAGATTTACCAAGCAAATAAGTAGATAACTCCTGCATTTGAAGTTCATGTCAATTAACATGTCAGTAACATTACAAAAGGAAGAACATTGCATCATTCACAACAGATTTGAGTGCTAGAATTTTACTCTTTTAAATGTGATGCAGGTTCAGTTTTAACCCCAGATACCAGGTGAAAAACATCACTTATCCCATATTAAATGTACTAAGTAGTTCTGCTTCGTATTAAGTTTTACATATTGTTTAAAGTTACTGCATTCATTAGTGTAACAGAATAAATCCTACTACCTATGGAGAAATGAAAGACCTGAAACTTTTCATTTGTTCTGTGAACTATGTTGGCTAGTGTCTAACTTATTTGATTACCATCTTCAGGGACATCCTGGTCCTTGTCAGGGAAAGAGGATGGTTAGTAAGTGAAGGTCTATGGTGTGGTCTCATTTAGCTATGGATTTCTGAACTACTCTGAGATTAATTGTTCCTGCTTCACTATATTGGCAAAAATGGGAGAGAGCACAGAAGAGAGAAACCCAGATTTATGTTCTCAACTCCTGAACAGGGCTCAACTGAAAACATAGATTGCTTGAATGACTACTGTTTGTCAGAGCTCTAGTGAGGGAGGTCAGCAGGATGTGGCTGTGTGGAGAGGAGAAGAAGGATGCAGGGCAGGCTAGTATCAGTAACTTACTTGTGGAAGCACTGTGTCATAACAGTGGCACTGGTTTTCTGAAGGAGAGATGCTGGATCTATGATCAGCAACTAGTACTGAGTTTTGCTTGGATAGCTGAGTCTACTACACCCAGACAGAACTGATATATTGACCAGAAAGAGACCAAAGAATAAGAGACTGAATGAGTCCATAACTGTCTTACTTCACAAGAACATGGTGGGGACCAACTCCGAGACAACATTTCCAATTACTTGTTTTATACAAATAATGATAATAATTTTGACAACATTGAAAAGATGGTTTCCTTATAAGGCAGGGGATCGAAAGTCAAGATCAGGTTTTATTCCCAGTTCTGGCACTAACTTTTGGGAACCATTTAGGTTCTCAAGCCACATTTATACAGCAAACCTAGTGGGTTGGCAGCAGTATACATACATACCATATTGCTCTCCACAAGCTTCCACCATGCAGTTCTGTTAAGAGATTAATTGGTATCATCACTAAGAAGTGATCATAAACCAACCCACTATGCTGGGTGGACGCTACCCCTTTGCTTCCAGTTAATATGCAACAAGACCTGTTTGAGGATGCCACTGCCAGATATAATATTACTCTGTAGACATATGATTAGTGTCATTGGTAAAAGATGAAGAGACTTAGGCCTGATTTCTGATTAGAGATTTTTTTTCCTTCCCAAACTTTTGCAAGACATAGAAGGATTTTTTTTTTTTAATCTTTAAGGAAACACAGAAAACCTCATCTGGCACAGACCTGGAAAGGACTGACAGATTCATAGTTCTTTCTCAATTTATATAAAACAACAGTCCTGGTCTGTACCATGCACACACTTGTATTACAAATTTTATGTCGTTGTATGAACATGTGCTAATCTTTGCATCTTAAAACTGATTAGCTCAGTTACATGTTTGCATCTGCATACCTTGTTGTGCATGAAGTTTTGTGTCTCTACTTTAAACATTTAAAAACAATGCCAGTACATCTAGTTGTGGAAACAAAGGCCTGAAAATCTACTCCAGAATCTTTAAAGCAATTTGTTCTGTAAACAAAAAGCAACTAGTTTTACTGAATGAAGACTTGAAATAAGTGCAGTTTCTGCTCATCATGTTCTGCAAAAACATGCACAAAGTGTTACTCTCTTAAAATACTCTCTTGAGTTATTCAGGACTGATAAGAAATGGAGCGAGTCTCATGATTTTTGTTTCTTTTAGTATATAGAAGAGGAAATATAATTGTGTATTTTCTTTTTTTTTTAATTTAAAGAATGATGTGTACCATACACAGCTGCTACCAGTCAGAAAAATAAGCTTGCTTGTGTGTGAAACGCATCAATGTCTTACATTACTCACAGCATTCATTTGACTAACTGCCATAGCATCATTATGAATGCAATGTGTGAACACCTCAGTGAGTCCTTTCCTGAATTACATAGAAAAAAATCACCATGAAACAAGGCCACAAAGGGAAATAAAGGACCACACTCAACCAATTTACCTAGTGTGATTAGACACATTAGACCTTAACTGATGTCTTAACCAGTTTCACCAAGGACAGAGTAAAGAAAGCCACCCATAGGTCACAAGCTTGTCACAAAATACCAGCAGATGTACAAGATGGATACACTTTGTACTCAAGGAAAGCTAGCTGGACAAGAGTCTACTGCGTACCTACCTGATCCCACAGTAAACTGGATTACTTACAAATTACTACAAGAAAATTATTTTGAATGATGAAATTAAACATGCCAGCTATTTCAAAATCATGTCTGAGAACAAAAGAGCCTGTTAGTGACCATTTTAGGGATTACAGGTTCTCAGAGGGGGTATTTGCAAGTATCCAAACCTGGTAATAGGAATGGGAGGGGGGCTTTGTCCCACTGCTCATTCCACTCTCCTTCCAGAGACTGGGAGTGGAGAGGAGAAGCATTGACCAGCTGCTCCCTGCCACATCCCCAAACCAGGGGACCCCAGTCTGGAGAAGGTGTACAGCAGTATTACCTATGCCATTCCACTCATCCCAGTCCTGGGATTCAGGAAAGAGCAGATGCTTGCCTTGCCTTCCCCAGACTGAGACCACCCTGGCCTGGGGAAGGAGTGGAAAGCAGGGGAGGAGGGACTGCTGCAAGCTGAACACCTGTACTGTTCCCTCACCCAGAAAGTTTTCTCGTGGTTTAAACTTCATTCTGTCTGTCACAGCGGAGATCTTCCAGGTGTTAACTTGGAAAATCTTTCTCATGGAGGAGCCATGTTTCCACCCTTGAGAAACTGAATGAACTCTTATAGTTTCTACTGGGAGACTAGTGACTCTCCCAGTAGAAATGGAATGCCTGTATGCAGCACATAATTACTTACTCTAAGGTGCCACTATGCCCCATCTTCTCCTTTGTATTTCTATAGCATCATCTGGGTGGTGAATATCAAGGGTTACAGGCTGTACAGGAAGGACAGGACAGGGAGGAAAGGTTGGGGTGTGGCACTGTACATTAAGGAGGAATATACATCCTCATCAATTTGCACCTGGGGAGGAAGAACCAGCAGCATACCTACAGCATACTTTGCCCTGCCCTCCCCACCAGACAGTCACGTAAGTCAGCAGGGTGTTTGCATGACATGGGGGTTTAATCAGCCCTAAATTGAAGTGGTGTTTTTTAAAACCCACCACTTTAATTTAGGACCCTTGTTTCATTTACACACAGCTTTGTAGTGGTCTGCTTCTCAGGCAATACTTTTGGAGGTAGAAGAGGTGCAAAAATAGCCATGGCCACAGTAGTGACTGATCACATTGCCGCCACCACCAGTAACAGGGCCACCCAAGCCACAGAGCTGTTCTGCAATAGATCTGTTTACTTCTATCCCATCCAGGCCTCCTATCCCTTCCATGCGTGGCACAGGTGTTTGTGGTTCTGTTGTGGGGTGCAGTTATTGTGGGAGTGGTGGAGATGTGTTGGCAGGTTTTACATTCATAGTTGCATAGTTAGTAGGGTCAGAAGGGACCTGAGCAGATCATCTAGTCCAACCCTCTGCCATGGCAGGAAAGAGTACTGGGGTCAAATGACCCCAGCAAGGCGATTGTATAGCTTTGTCTTAAAGACCCCCAGGGTAGGAGCCAGCACCACGTTGCTTGTAAGTTGGTTCCAGATCCTAGCCACCCTGATAGTGAAGTAGTGCCTCCTGATGTCTAATCTGAATTTACCCTCTGCCAGCTTGTGACCATTATTTCTAGTCACTCCTGGTAGTGCTCGGGGGAACAGGGACTCCCCCAATGTCTGCTGGTCCCCTCTGACTAGTTCGTAACAGGCCACTAGATCCCCCCTCAGCCTTCTCTTATGGAGGCTGAATAGATTCAGGTCCCATAGCCTGTCCTCGTAGGGCCTGCCCTGCTGCCCCCTAATCATGTGAGTGGCCCTCCTCTGGACCCTCTCCATGTTGTCCACATCCCTCCTGAAGTGTGGCACCCAGAACTGGACGCAGTACTGCAGCTGCAGCCTGACCAGTGTCGCATAGAAGGGGAGTATCACCTCCTTGGCCCTGCTTGAGATGCATCTGTGGATGCATGACAAGGTGTGGTTGGCCTTACTGACCACGTCC
>NW_017729025.1:106724106-106724945 GCF_001723915.1 Gavialis gangeticus | reverse complement strand
CAAGTTCCTTTTCTGCCTCTGCACTGACGAGAAGGGAGTTCCCCAGCCTGTAGGTATGGTGCTGGTTCTTCCTCCCCAGGTTCAATACCCTGCACTTGTCAGTGTTGAATCCCATCCTATTTTCCTCCCTCCACCCCTGTAACCTGTCTAGGTTCGATTGTAGCCTATTCCTTCCTTCTAACATGCCCACATCCCCCCACATCTTAGTGTCATCAGTAAATTTGAACAGTGTGCTTTTTACCCCCTCGTCCAAGTCACTGATGAAGATGTTGAACAGTGCGGGCCTGAGGACTGAGCCCTGTAGAACCCCACTGCCCACATCCCTACAGGTCCAAAATGACCCATCCACTAGCACTCTCTGGGTGTTGCCCTCCAGCCACTTAGCAACCCATCTGAACATGTAGGTGTCAACACCACAGTCCCCTAGTTTTTTAATGAGAACGGGGTGAGAGACAGTGTCAAAGGCCTTCCAAAAGTCCAGAAAGACTATGTCCACGGCTACCCCTGCACCTAAAGATTTGGTGACCTGGTCGTAGAAGGCCACCAGGTTGGTTTGACAGGACCTGCCTCTAATGAATCCGTGTTCGTTGCCCCTAAGCATTATCTCCTCTGCTGGCCCCTCATGGACATATGCCAGAATAATTCTCTCAGAAAGCTTACCCAGGATCGAGGTAAGACTAACTGGCTTATACCTTCCCGGGTCCTCCTTCCTCCCTTTTTTGAAGATGGGAACCACATTGGCCCTCTTCCACACCACCACACCAGAGCACCACGAGTGCTCGTAAAGCCGTGCCAGGTGTCCCGCAATGACCTCAGCTAATTCCCTCAGCACTCTGGGG
>NW_017729025.1:106720104-106723254 GCF_001723915.1 Gavialis gangeticus | reverse complement strand
ACTAGAAGACATTTCTGGATGCTTTTGGTGAGCCATGGGGCCTTTTGTGCCCTCCTGCTCCCTTTGATTCGTGTTGGGATTACCTCCCTTTGGGCTTGGAGGATCATCTCCTTAAGGAGCAACCACTCTTCTTGGACACCTGGCTCCCCTTCCCTCCGGGACATCAGTGCTTCCCCGACTATTTACCTTAACTCATTGAAGTCTGACCTGCTGGAATCTAGGGCTGCTGCCTTGCTGCAGGCCTTTGCCACCTTGCACTGGATGGTGAATTCCAGCAAGTGATGATCACTGTCACCCAGGTGGTTGAGCACCCGCAGCCCCTCACCAGATCATCACCTGTGGTCAGCACCAGGTCCAACAAGGTGTCTCCCTTGGTGGAGCTGTGTGTGTTATAGCATGGTCTGGATCTATTCTGTGTGTTCTGGGCCCCAGGAAGTTTGCTTCTGGTGATGAGGTTGGTGAGGTTGGTTTTTATTTAAAGGATAAGATGGGTGGTTCAGGGAAGATCTCTTTATGAACTGGTTCTTATTCTAGTATGGGTTGCAATTGTTTGAGGATTTTCTATATAGGTTCCAGGGAAGGATAGTATGTCATAACTAACGGTGTAAGATTCACAGGGATTTTCTTTTTATACTACAGCAATTCTTCTCATAGTATCAAAAGTGTAATCTCTCTCTCTGGAGGAGTGTCCTTGTTGGGTGAAAGCCCTTTTGAGATTTGTGAGGTGATGATCATGGGTGTTCTGTTCAGTGCAAATTTGGTGGTATCAGAGGGCTTGGCTGTTTATTACAGCTTTCTTGGTGTGTTTAGCATGATTGCTGGTTCTGTGCAGATATGTATGTTAGTCTGTGGTTTTCTTGTATATGGTGGTCTGCAATTATCATTCTGGATAGTGATCATCATGTCTAAAAGGAAATGTTGGTGCTGGAGTATTCAAGAGATAGTCTGATGAAGGGGTGATGAATATTGAATTTCTGAAGGAAGTCAATCAGAAGCAGTCCAATAATGAAGATGTCATTGATATATCTTAAATATAGCATGCATTTGATGGTGCAGTGTGCAGTCCTTGAGGAATTCTCCTTTCAGGTGGCTTATAAAAAGGTTGGCATACTGTGGGGCTATTTCAGTGCCCATAGCTGTGCCTATGGTCTGGAGGAAGTGTTGGTCATCAAAAGTGAAGATGTTGTGTGTGAGAATGAAGTGTGTAAGTTCAGTAATGTTGTGAGGTCTGTACTCTAGGCTGTAATCTTGCTCTTGTAGATATGTGCGGCAAGCCTGGATGCCATCCTGCTGTGGGATGTTGGTATATAAGTTACTAACATCCATGATGGCTAAGAGGGTGTTGCTGGGAAGGTGGTCTATATTTTTAAGTTTTCATAGAAAGTCTGTTGTGTCTTTGGATGACCAGAGGTTTTAGGATGGATTTGATGAAACCTGATATTTCCTCAGTTAGGGTTCCATGGTTGGATATGATAGGTCTGCCAGGGTTCCCTTGTTTGTGGATTTTAGGAAGCATGTAAAAAGTCCCTCGGCTGGGTAGTGGGGGGATCAAGTTCTGTAGTTGTTCTTGTAGTTCAAATGGAAATGAGATAATGGTAGTTATGAGTTTTAAGGTAAGAAGGGGAGTAAGATCTTCCTCTAGATTTTTTGTAGTAGGTTGTGTCAGAGAGTTGTATGTTGGCTTCTGTTTTGCAGTCTTCATGGTTAAGGATAACTATAGGTCCTCCTGTATCTGCTGCTTTTATTACTATTTGGTGTTTGGATCTTAGAGATTCTATGGGCTTTCTCTCTGAAAGGGAAAGGGTGTTCTGGTAGGGTATGATGTTCACTTTTTCTAAACTAACTTACCAAATAGATAGCTATCCAGTCTCTTGAAATCTTCCAAGTAATGAGATTAAACTATTTCCCCAGGCAGATTTTTTGTTGTCTTACAATTTTGACATTTGTCCTGATATTTGATTTTCTTTAGTTAAAACCCATTACTATGCATCCGACCTGCATCTTCTTTATGGCAGCCTTTCAAATGTTTGAAACCTGCAATCACATCTCCCCTTCCTTGTTTGTTTCTCTTTTATCCAAACTATAAATTGTTAGTTACTTCAACCTCTGGACCCTCTCCACAGAAAAAGTCCTCAAAAAATTCTCAAGGAATCCATAAGTTAATAGAAGGCAACATTCTAAATGACAGCCAGCATGGTTTTGTCCTGGGTAGGTCATGTCTGACTAATCTCATCTCTTTCTATGACCAGGTTACTCACCACCTGGATAAGGGAGATGAAGTCAACACCATTTACTTGGACTTTAGGAAGATCTTTGACTTTGTGTCTCATGAGGTTCTCAAGGTAAAAATAGGGGACTATGGGCTCAACAATTCAACATTCAGATGGTTGGGAAACTGGCTGCAGGGTTGGACCCAGAGAATATTAATACATGGATCTGTGTTGCCCTGGCAGAAGATAACCAGTGAGGTCCCTCAGGGTTCAGTACTTGGACCAGTGCTTTTCAACATCTTCATCAACAATCTGGATGTGGGGGTGAAAAGCACACTGGCAAATTTTGCTAATGACACTAAGCTGTGGGGAAATGTGGCTATGCATCAGGGTACGCTGACAATCCAGGAGGATCTAGACAGATTAGTTAGATAGGCAGACCAGAACCAGATGCTGTTCAACACTGAGAAGTGTAAAGTGCTCCATCTGGGAAGGAAAAATCTGCAACAAACTTAAAGGCTCAGTGGTGCTATTCTAGCTATCACCATGTTCATAGATTCATAGATTCATAGATTAAGGGTCGGAAGGGACCTAGTAGATCTTCTAGCCCGACCCCCCGCCAGGGCGGGAGAACAACAAAAACCCCAAAAAGAGAAATGGGACTCAAACGAGTCCAGCTAGGTGGGCATCCAGCCTCTTCTTAAAGACCCCCAGGGTAGGGGCCAGCACCACTTCCCTTGGAAGTTGGTTCCAGCTCCTAGCCGCCCTAACGGTGAAGTAGTTTTTGCGGATGTTCAATCTATACCTCCTCTCCAACAGCTTGTGCCCATTTCTCCTTGTTATGCCAGCGGGCGCTAGGGGAAACAGCGTCTCCCCCAAACCCCTCTGGTCCCCCCTAGTGAGTCTATAGACAGTCACCAGGTCCCCCCTTAGCCTTCTC
>NW_017729025.1:106714903-106720069 GCF_001723915.1 Gavialis gangeticus | reverse complement strand
TCCTCTGACGCAACCACCAAATTGCCCAGCGTGTCCTGCAGGGGTCCCACATTACCCGGCACCTTCTTCATCCTCCCAATGTATTTGAAAAAGGACTTTTTGTTATCCTTAATCTTGGACGCTAGTCCGAGCTCCATGTCCGCCTTGGCCTTCCTAACAGCTCGCCTACAGGCCCGAGCTGAGTAGGTATACTCCTCTTTGGAGATTTCACCCCCCTTCCACCGGGCGTACGCCGCCTTTTTGGCTCAAAAAGGACCTCAGGGTCATAACTGGCCATAAAATGAATATGAGTTACCAGTGTGATGATACAGTTAGCAAAGCAAACAATATGCTGATGTGCATCAACCGATGCATCTCAAGCAAAACTAAGGAAGTTATTCTACCACTCTACTCAGCACTGGTGAGGCCACAGCTGCAGTACTGCATCCAGTTCTGGGTACCACACTTCAAGAAGTATGTGAAGAAGCTTGAGAGAGTCCAGAGAAGAGCCACTCATATGATTAGAAGCCTGAAGAGCAAGCCATATGAGGAAAAGCTGACAGATAAGGGACTGTTCAGCCTAGAAAAAAGTCTATATACACATAAATATACCAGGGGTGAGCATCGGGGGCTAGGTGGACAACTATTCACCAAAGCACTGCAGGGGAAAACCAGGAGCAATGGTCATGAACTCCTAGAAGAAGGATTCAGACTGGATATAAGGAAAAACTTCTTCATAGTTCATGTGACCGGACTCGAATAGATTCCCAGCAGGGGAGATGCAGGCACCTAACCTGGAGATCTTCAAAAGGAGACTGGATGCACATCTTGCTGGGGTTATTAGACCTAACAGTCTTTCCTGCCCATAGCAGTGGGGCTGGATGCAATGATCTCATGAGGTCCCTTCCAGTCCTAAGCTTCTGTGAATCTGTGAGTGCTCAAAACTCTGCATTCCTGTTGAGACCTAACAAAACTTATTTTGTTAGGTTTTATTAGGCACCAATAAAAAGACAAAGTGAGAACAAACTCATAAATCCTTGCCCTATATTATCTGATAATTTATATACTGTTTGTATTTTCAAAACACTACAAACTAAGTTCTGAAACTTCATAATCCCCTAAGAAGTATAGAAATTGTAGTATTCCTATTCTAGAGACTATTATGTCTTTTTATTCTTGGTATAGTCTATACTTATTTGTCTATTTTAAATATAAATCCCCAACTAAGGACTCAAGAGAACCTAAAGATCTCCAGAAGTAGAATTCAAAAGCCCAGCTTTCCATTTTCAATTAGGAAATAAAGTCAGCAATTTCCTTATTATGAACCAGTGACAGCTCTAAGCAAATAAACAGATGATTTTTACATTGCCCTACAACATGCCTTCCACCTCTGAATCCTAAATATGCTAGCCCCAAAGACAATATGCTGTCAAACAACAATTCAATTAAACAGGCAAACCATCTATCATCAGTGCACAGTGATTAAAATGTCCTCAGTTATCAGCACTATCATCCATTAGTTAAAGGCAAGATCCATTTCAGCAGAGGAAAATCAGCAAAATGAGGTGCAGCAAATTTGATTAATCAGCTCCTAATTACCAAAGACTGACAGAACATTTAAAAAACCCAGTCGCAACCAGCATGGAAATGCCTGAAGATGAAAATAACAAAGAGCTAGAGATAATATGTTCCATTGTCACATTTCTAAAGTGACATTTGCGATCTTCCATGAGTTGTCAGTGTTAGATATTATTAACCTTTTCTTAGCATTTTGTACAAAGTGTGGACATGTGCACTTTCTGGAGATAAAATAAATTGCTTTTTTTACTGGGTATAGCATTAAGAAAGTAAGAGAGCAGGATAGCTGGCAACAATATTTGTTGGTGTGATACTAGTATAAAACATAGAAAAGGCTAAGAAACAGGGTAAAGTCTCATTACAGCAATATCCTCAGATTTGTCAGAAAAAATTAAGTAGGGTAAAATCATTTAGTGAAAGTTCGTTACAAAAGGCAGGTAAATACCTGTACTAGTGGTGGTCACATCAGTCCTTAGACACCCACTGAAAGAAATGTTAGGAGTGGTGCTGTAGGATCCTGACATACCTAGGCAATGTGGAGAGAAAGGAGTTTAGTTAAATTCAGTAGACACAGCATGTGTGCTACTTATGTTTCTGGAACATCTTATTGTTTGTTATTTTGTACTGGGGTCAATCTGACTTCAGAATATTTTGTTTGCAGGGTTGAATTACTACAAGTTTCCAAGAGCATGTAAGCAGTAAAAGGGGAGGCGAGGGGAGGGGAAGGAGGCAGTGTGGGTTCTGTTTCAGTGATCACTCAGTCTAGTTGAGTTTGGTTGGAAATCTAGCACCCCCTACTTGCTGAATCTATCATGATTTATCACTTTCAGCACGGCTGTTTGGCATACTGATTTTTCTAGTGTCAGGTAGGATTATGAATCTCAGAGGCATGGAACAACCACAAGGAGAAACCACATGGAAGACTTCACTCAAGTACGATTAGAATGGTGTATCAATTCATGTTAAATCCGAGTAAAGGAGTAAATGATGTTTTAAATAAAGGATACAAGAAATATTATTATAGCATTAGGACTAGCTGAAATCCATTCAGTATATTCATCCTTCAAATATTCCATAACTTGTCAAGATGAAACTATGTAAATAAACATGTCCAAACCTCTATTATAGGTTAGAGACCACAAAATGTTACTCTTGAGCATAATCCTTCTGAAACAGTCTTTTATTATACTTCCTTACATTCATTCTCACTTGGGCCTGAGATAATGTACATGCATAAGAAATGTAAGTCACTCCAAGTCAATCAAACAGAATATAGAAAGAGTCTGAAATGATTGGTATAACATACACAGTGAGGGGGGTCATAAAAAGGTATAAATTATCTGTTCCCCTGCTTACGTTAAACTGGGATCTGTTACAGAAAAAAAAATCAGTCTCTGATCTCTCCCTGGTAAGCCTTATATGATGCCTTTCATGAGTAGTAAATGCACTTAAAATTATCAGTTATAATAGATGTTTCATAATATATTTGTGTTGAATATTTTCGCAGTCTAAGCAAATGCATCATTTTAACTCAGTCATTATTTTAGGGTTCATTGTTCATGGCTTTGAAAAGACTCCCCCTAAATTAAAAAAATATATACCATCCTTGGAGTCCCCTCTGGTTGCATTTTCTAGGTCATGCTTTATTCTAATACCAAGTAAGTGGATCCTCACTAAATAGTACACTTACTACACTATACAAATCCCCAACATTAGAACCTGGCCCACATTTAGTTATTCAAAGCTGCCTTCTTAAATGGAAGAACATTGAGTGAGGTCATCAAGGTCCATCATATATATAGTTATAGGTATTTGTGAACATAGATTTATTATACTACTGTAGCTCAAAGAAATATGGAATGAATTTATGTTTAACTTCATGGTATACTCCATTTTCCCTTTTAGGAGTAGCCTTCGTTTGTCCGTACTGAGGTCAAATCCTCCTTTTACTACCTAGTACTTTTTATATGTAAAATGATAGATGATAATTATATTTATTAGCTCAGCAATTCCTTCTGTCCTACACACTACCTCTTTCAAGTTCCACCATTTCTGTGTATTGTATTTTTGCACAAATACCATAAAATATGGAAGAAGGAACATGGCTCATGATATTCACATATATGATACAAGTATAGGGTTTTGGCTGATAATGCAAGTCATATGCCAGAAATATAAAACTAAATTGCATTATTGGATTTCCTTCCTTTCCTGTCTTTTTTCCAGCAATCCTTTATTTTGCTGACTACTTCCTTCACTAACTGAAAATGATGCAATTGGAAAGTTAACCCAAAATAAATTACTCCTAGGTTAGTAAGAAGTAAATATAGTATTATAAATTCATAAATCTGAAGAGCATCTTCTGCTGATGGAGTACATCCCACTTATTATCCCCACTATCCCCCCTGCCCAGAAGGCAAGTCCAAGTTGCATAGCTGTCCTTCATGTCATTCTTACCACAAATCTCTCTCTTTGGGTAGCATTTAATGTTAATCACTTCCTCTCCTTCTGCATTAGAGTAATTGTTTGTCTCTCCCTCCCTCCTGTGGCTGATTATTATGTCTACAATCTATCTACATAAGTGTTTTGTGTTGTAAATGTATATTTTCTCTCCGGGTAGCTATTATATGTCTAATCCATTACCTTTTTCCATTATGCTAATGAATGGATGACATTTCTGATTAGAACAATCTGGCATCTTTGAAATATTTCTTGAACTTGGAAATATATATATACACACACACATATACACATATACACACACACATACATACATACATGCACACACAGAAAGAGAGGGAGAGATCTCTGTATCTATATATATAGAGAGATATCTATCTATCTATATACACACATACCCACACGCGCACACACACACTTTAAATTGAAATTGGGTCTTGGTCAGAAGCAAAGGAAAGCTTCTGCTTTGTGCTCAACACAGCAAGATGGTTTACTAATAATTAAAAGCAAAGGCTGCAATGTATTGTTGTTTTGCAAACTAGGACTATTTCTGCTGAAGAAAGCACATCATTTAGTCAATACACCTCTAAAATATTTTCCCCTTGTAATATTATTCCTACTATGGAAGGTCTAGGCAGCCTCCACTCCTCCAAAATTCCTGCCCAGTCATATGCATTGAAGGTCTGAATGGCCCTCATGCACACACCATGATCCAGGAAGAATAATGGTTGCCATTACATTATTCTCACTAATAATATATCTGATATGGCTGTATTTGCTCTTCCCTTTTTTTAAACCATTCTGAATGCATATGCATATAATTTGTTTTAATCAAGTTTCTTAATGCTATAGGACCAGTGAGCACAAGTACTAGTTAATGAAGCACAAAGTCCTTTTGCTTCTCAGTTGGCTCATCTACACGTTCATTAATTAACAGTAGTTACTGCACATTTAATTTAGTACTTGTTTAATGAAGTACTAACTAAATGTGCAGTAATTTGTACTACTGCGCAGTGGCACCAACAGAGTTTTTTTGTGACACTGCGCAGAAGCCTAATAACACTGAGCGGTAACATATCAGCATGGTTTTTGACTGGCATGCCGCTATGTAATGTTATTAGGCTACTGTGCATTAAGTGTCTTGTGCTG
>NW_017729025.1:106709113-106709903 GCF_001723915.1 Gavialis gangeticus | reverse complement strand
AATTTGTACTACTGCGCAGTGGCACCAACAGAGTTTTTTTGTGACACTGCGCAGAAGCCTAATAACACTGAGCGGTAACATATCAGCATGGTTTTTGACTGGCATGCCGCTATGTAATGTTATTAGGCTACTGTGCATTAAGTGTCTTGTGCTGACATGCCCAGTTACTGGTTTAAATTCAGCAGTGGTCTGTAGTGAATGTAAAGTAGCTACTCTATGATGCTTGGTCACATTTAAAGCTTGTTGCTCATTTATTAAAAACAACACTTGTCACTAACTAGCATACTTGTGAAGTTATCACAGAAGCCCATGAACACTGAGCCTAGATGCAGAGTGGACTACAAACTTTCTAATGGACAGTTGGAACCAATGATTCAATAGGATTTAAATGTTCTGTAGGAATGTGTTGATCTTATTAAAACTTTAGATAAAACACTGTTGGGGGATGGGAGGCAGGTTTGGGAGGCAGGATGGGAGGCAGACTGTGATGCCATAGCAACTTGCAAAGTGAGTTTCTGTGAAACTGCATCGTTTAGGTTCTCAGTCTTCCCCAGGGCTGGATTAACCCTTTAGTGGGCCATAGGCAAGCAACTCATGAGCTGCGGACCAGTCAACACCAACCTCCTCATCCCCACACTGCCGCATGCAGGGAGCAGGGATTGGAGCCACCACTAGAAAACAGCCACTGTAGCAGAGAGGCCAGCAGAGGGGAAGGGAAGGGAGGTACACAGGGACATAGAATCATAGAAACAATGAGTCGGAAGGGACCTAGACAGATCATCTAGTCCGA
>NW_017729025.1:106691632-106707551 GCF_001723915.1 Gavialis gangeticus | reverse complement strand
TAGCCCTCTATGTCTACTGCCCAGTCAAAAGTTTCATCTCATTTGTGTTGCCACTGTGGAGGGAAGGACCAGGGTCTTCCACAGCTCAGGACCCTAGGCATCTGCCTAGTTTGCCTATGTGTTAATTCAGCCCTGGTCTTCCAAATTCTGTTGTCCACTATACATACTGCCAGAGATTCAGAGGCCTGAGGAAGCCAAGGTTTGAAGATTTTTAAATATTATTCCATTTCTGCTCATCCAATGATTTTTTTTTTCTGTGAGAACCCTTCCAGTGGAAAATTTTGCTTGTCCAACTTTTGTTCAAAAGAGCCTTTTACTCCCTCTCACCATCAAGTTCAAAATTTTCACTGAGATAGAAATTTGTGGGATAGAAACATAACATATACTGCTCTGTTTATCCCTTAGATGGTCCAAAGAGATATGGAGGACATTGACAGCATATGATGAACAATCTCAGAATTATCAATATCCTTGCTGTATCAGATATGTGAACTGAAGTCACTGGTGAAGAGGTCTATAAATTCAAAATCAAATTCACTCTGAATGCAAGTAATTTGAAAGTAATCTTATTTTGAAAACATAAAATCTAAACTGAATAGTAAAAGTGTATAACTCAAATAGGAGACTAGATCTAAATTAGAGATGTCATCAGGGTCTTAAAGTCAGTGACAATCATTCCTTCATATGTTTTATTTTCTGTCTGAAAATATAAGTAAAATAAATAACCATCAGTTGATGCAATTGATGAAGAGAGTTTATGTAAGCCCCAGTGGATTTAATTTAACTTCCTGTGTATTGTAAAATTCTTTAATCTTCCAAAACATATGTCTTAAATTTGACGTGTCCTTTGAGTCAGTTTAGATTAATTTATTTCTTTGTAGCTTCTATGGAAATGTTGAGAAAATGCTGTTTTTAGTTCTGATGTTGCGTGTAACCCAAACAACAATGAAGCAGCCTTAGTTAAAAATCTCTGTCTGAGCAATAATGCCAGGCTCTTCGTCAGTTTCTGACTACTTGAATAAATTTGTGGATGCTATACACTTGAGGTTCATTTTAATTCCCACAGGTTCAATAGGAATTATATGGTACTATCTGTTATATACCATTTTCCAGAACTGTAATAATGCTGGGCATATGTATTGGTAATATTCTCCTTTCCACTGTTCTCAGATACCTGCAATGTTCATTCCATGATAGGCTATAACCGAAGAGCATAATTACCTTCAAGCATATCAATACATTCTTTTGATATTAATGTTAAAACACATAGGCCCAGATCCTCTAAGTTATTTAGATGCTAACTCACTTAGATTTCAATATTTGATTTTTTCCCAGCAGCTCACAAGACCTGGCCCACCTCCCCCACCTCTGTTCTACCTGAGGCTGATGGCTACAGAGCTCAGGGGTGCGGCCCACTAGGCACTCAGCTGGAGCAGCCAGGCTGGTGCTGAGTTCCAGCACACCTTCCTTTGAGGAGGGGTTAGTGGGACGAGGGGCTGCAAAGCAGCCTAAGATGCCAGAGGACAGCAACCTAAGTTGAGTTGAGTTGGGAGGAGATCTGGTATGGAAGCTTGACAGACTGGTCTAACCTAAACCAATTAAGTCTGCTGACTTGGATGTGGGGGTGGAAAGCACATTGATTAAGTTTGCAGATGACACCAAGCTGTGGGGAAATGCAGGCACATCAGAGGAGAGGGTAAGGATCCAGGATGACCTTGACAGACTGGTCCTTTGGGCTGAACAGAAGCAGATGAGGTTAATAAGTGCTGGGTCCTTCATCTGGGTAGGAAGAACCTTCACCATAACTATACAATGGGTGGTGGTCCACTGGCTGGCACTGCATCTGAAAGGGACCTGGGGGTGACAATCAACCAGCAGATGAATATGAGCCAACAGTACCGTGCAGTGAAGTTGCTAGTAAGGCAAATAGAACTCTGTTGCACATCTTTTGATGTGTTGCCAATAGATCCAGAGAGGTGCTTCTCCTCCTCTACTGGGCACTGGTGAGGCCACAGCTGAAGTACTGTGTCCAGTTCTAGGCACTGCACTTCAGGAAGGATGTGGATAAGCTGGAGAGGGTACAGAGATGGGCCACCTGTATGATTAGGGGCCTGGAGGATAGGCCCTATGAGGAGAGACCCTGGGAACTGGGTCTGTTTAGTCCGAGTAAGAGAAGACTGAGAGGTGAATTGATAGCTGCCTACAAGTATGTCAGGGGTGAACATCAACATCTAAGGGATCAACTCTTCAGGAAGGCACCCCTTGGGAGGACGAGAACCTATGGACACAAGCTAATTAAGGAAAAATGTAGGCTGAGCATAAGCAAAAACTTTGTTTCTGTAAGGGTAACTAGAATCTGGAACACACAAACACACTCCCAGCAGAGGTGGTGCCGTCACCATCTTTGGAGGTGTTCAAGAGGAGGCTGGACAAGCACCTCATTGAGCTCATTTGAACTCAATAACCTCTTGGCCATGGCAGGGGGCTGGACTTGATGCTCTTATAGGTCCCTTCCAGTCCTTTGATTCTATGATACTACATACATCCAAGTTTCTCTTAGACCAGATTCTGCCATTTTTAACCAGTCTATGTGCACTGTACTAATGTTCTGTTGCAGATTTAGCCTAGTTTCTGATCACTTATACAAATTTATGTGTAATGTCATTAGCTGTCCTTATCCCCTTGGACCACCTGAAAATTTTCAATGATATTCCTTTACCTTGACAGTATACCTTTAAATATTATGCCACTCAGAAAGACTCCAATATAAAGGAAACTAGGAGGGTTATATATAAAATGAGATATGGAGAGGAAATAGAAAATTTACCACTAATCTTATAACAGGTCTGGTATCAGCTGTCGTTTGAGCAGTAGCATGAAAGGAGGAGCAACTAGGACTCCAGCACTGGGTGGGAGGGACAAAAAAAAATAGAAACATTTGTGTTGGTAGAATAGCACAACATACCATCAGCAGTGCAGCCAGTGTTACTGCCTGCCCGCCCTTCCCTCCCCCCACTCAGTACACTGCTGCTGCCCAGGACACTCAGGCATCACATTACATCTCTGCTTTGGACACCTCGCAGTGTCTCAGTAGGTAAGTGCACTGAGTGATGGATCTATTCCAATAAGTCTTTTTATTATTATTATTTTTATACAGATGGAAGAGAGTTTTTCAAATTAGATACCCATAGTCAATATTTTTAAATATAAAGTATTAAAACTTCCCTTTCCCAATATCACATTACATTGTTAATATTTGGGAAGCCAGCAACTCCCTACTTGTAGGTTAAGGTGATGATTGCACATAAAATTGTCACACTCCATTTAGCATCAGCAAGCTAGGATTCAAGATCCAAGTTCTTCTTTCCTTAGGCATTAGAGAAGGGAATTTGGAGTCAGAGCTAATAAGGGAAAGAGGTTTAGTATGGATTTTTAGGTGCTCTATGTTAGGTATGTAAGGGGCATACACTGATTTTAATTTGTGCTTTCATGAGCAACTCTGAAATTCAGGACTAAATTAACATCTCAGGTTGTGAACACAAAAGTTGGGTCACAGAAAAATGGTGGTCAACACATAACAATAGTTTCTTAATATCTATGAACCTCTAACATTAATTTCCTATTTACATCCATTATTTTTACAGCGTGTTACGATGCTATCTACAAAAATTAAATGACACAAAATGCTGTGTTGCTGGAGAGTTGACTCAGAATTGATCACTACAGATCGAATATTTAATAACTTAAATAATGACAACATTTTGAACAATAATATACATTTCTCATAGATCATATGTACAGTTGCTGGAACTGGACAAACAGTATCAAAAAGCAACCTTAACTTCCGTGTAGATTTTTTACCTAAGATGTTAAACACTTTTCAAAATCATAATGTCACATTACTCTCCGTCTTCCCCTTTCCCTCTCAAAAATTAAAGTTTTAAGAAGCAAAGCAAAAATAAATAAATAAATAAAATTAATAATTACATTTGAAGTTCAGAGGATTCGTCTTGCCTTTGCCAGAGAGTTTTTTTTTCCCCATTACAGAAAATAACTTGTTGCAAGACTAGCAGGATAATCATCAGCTGTAAGCCCAGTCTCAAAATTACAAGGTTTGAATACCAACCACAGACTTAAAGCCAGTAGATGAGGTTATCTACAAAGTAATTTCTGACAGAAAACGTCTGCCAAATCTTTCTATCCTTGACGGAAATTAAAGTACAATGTAGTATATTATGGTTATTAAGAAAGCTGCCTCAATCTCAAATTTTTCACATCACATTGTAACATTATAGGTATCCCTGTCATCCAGCTAAGTTAACAAATATTCAGGGTTTTTTTTTTTTAATTTGTGTAGAAAACCATCTACATTGAATGATATGCAAACAGCGTTTCCTGGCTACAGAAGTTCTCTGTGCTCTCACCCTGTGTTCTCTGCAAACGAACGAGCCAACACATTAATAATCTTGGCTCTGACAAGAGTGCAAGACTATTTAATATTCTTTTCATGTGAAAACTGTTGTCTGATCATTAATCATGTTTAGTTGCACCTGCAATTATTTTTTCATATCCTTAATACACCAGTTTTATTACAGTGACTGCTCTCAGGAGGTTTATAATGGTGATTAAAGCTTTGTTAATTGTTGCATTCATTTTAGGATTGTTTCAAAGTCAATGTGATCAAAGGGTGGGAAGGGGTGGCAAGGTTACCAAAAGTGTAGAAAGTTTGATTTAAATTTATGAATCTACTTAAAATACTACATAAGGTTCATGCACTTTTTTCTTTCATTTTTTCTTTTTTTATATATAGGAAAAATAATCTCTCAGTAATAAATCCATTCACATTTTTTCACTCTATGGACTACTTGAAGCCTTTTAGATGCTATAGGTAAAACCCACCAATAGGCATATAGCTCCCAGGTCACTGTGTCATCCTAAATATCGGTGCTAGCATCACAGGATTGGGAAACAATTCACATTTACACTGTTGTAATTGTCATTTGTACTACTGTACTATGGGTTCATTGATGAACTTGATTCTGGTGTAGATTTGCACCACAAAATCAGAGGTAAAATTACACCAGCATAAATTATATTTGTGTGTTATATTTAGGACTCTTCCAGGTCAGCTATCAGCTATAAACAAAGAGGTTATTATCTGTTCCTGTCCGATTTAGGGGCAAGGGTGTATAACAGCACCTACTGCAAGCAGCTGTTTTGGAACAGCTGATCTTATGGTACTTCCACATTAAAAAAAAAAAAAAAAATCACAGTAAATTATAAAAATGTCAATTATGCAAGCCCATAATGTCTACCCAATAGAACTTTTACCTTTCTTTAAAAGTAGCTGATAATCTATGAATCAACTTGGTTACTGATCAAGTAAAACAATTGGAACAAGGACATTTTTTTCTTGGTGAAGAAATAGATTAAAGGAAAAAAGCCTGATTCAGGAAAACAAAACAAGCTTACATTATGTCCTGTGGCTATCTAAATACTAGGTCTGTGCAAAGCTTCGGTCCTCGAGTCAATTCAGTGGAGATTTGGTGGCTGAATCTCTGAATCCGAATCAAATCAGAGGACCCTTTAATCTTTCCGAATCGAATCAGAACCCTCTGAATGGATTCAGAGAGATTCAGAAAGATTTGGCAAGTCAGATATAGACACAACTTTAAATGTTTTTTCTACATACCTCAAGGTACCAGGAGGCTCATGAATGCTGCAATGGTGGGGTGGATGGAACATCCTACAGGAGCACGGGGGGCTTCACAGCATACTCAGCAGCAAACCCAGAAGTGGACCAGAAGCACTTCTGGTCCACTTCCGGGTCCACCGGGGAGTGTGCTGGGGACTCCTCCCCCCTGTATCTCATCAGCTCAGTGACTCCTGGGTCTGGGGGGGCACCTAGGGTCCCTCCACCACTGAACACCCAGGGTCTCTGCCACAGACCTGGAAGAACCTTTGATCTGCTGATGGATGACAGGAGGCTAGTGCTGCTGGCTGGGAATGGTGCTGAGTGCAGCCTGTGCTGGGAAGATTGGTGTTGCTGCTGACCCCAGCCAGCAGCACCAGCCTCCTGTCATCCAACAGGTAGATTGGGGGCTTGCCCACAGCCCTAGCAGGGCTGCAGAGGCTGTGCCAGACTCTTCCTGTCAGTGTAGGCTCCTGATCTGCCTGCCAGATGACAGGAGGTTGGTGCTGCTGGCTGGGACCAGCACTGAAGCCAAGTAAGCCTGGCTTTGAAACTCAAAATGTTTCAAAACTTTTGAAATGTTTCAAGTGCTCTTGTTTCGCTTCAAAGTTGCTTTGAAGGCTTTTGTTTCATTTCAATTTCACCATTTTGAGCTCAAAACAAATCAAAACTGCTTCCAACAAAATACCGGGTGAAATTTCGCACTGCCCTACTGTCTGGGAGCTGGGGAAGCTCCACTTGTCAACCAGAGCCTGGCATCACTCAGCCCCAGTGGCCTCAGCTCCCAGACAGCATGCAATGCCCTGCTGAGCCACATTGCACCCGTGCCATGAGGCAGCTGATGCGCAAGTGCCAAGCAGGAGGGCAATCCCCACTGCCCTGCACTGGGGTGGCTCTGCCATGAGCCCTCAGAGGCCCTGATTGCCGCTGCTGCAGCTGGTGAGTGATGGCTTTTTTTTTTTTTTTTTTTTTTTTTTAAGTGCTGGAGGGGGGGGGGGGGGGGGAATGGGGCTGGGCAGGTCAGCCATGGGGGCTTCTCCTGCAGCTTCCCGCACTGGGACAGAGGCAGGCACAGCCAGAGGAGCCACAGGATAATTGATCTGAATCTCCAAATCAGCACTGAAAGAGTGTCAAAACTTCAAAAGAGATTCATTCAAATCAAAACAGAATAGTAATCCAAAACACTGAAATGAATTACTGTCCTCTGAAATGGCTGAATCCAAAACTGAAATTAAACATAGCTGTTTCTCACAGCCCTAGTCCCCATGATCCATTAATTGCTGTGAAGATCAGTCAGATTCAAATTAGACTAGGAACAAGTAGAGAACTACAATACAGTACATACAATACACTTATTGCTAACTTATGTTGAGGTGAAGTGTGTTATTTCTAATAGATGCAGGTGTCAGAATCCAGAAGTTTTGTTGGTTTCATAATAAAGAAGAAATTGCAAGTTATTTTTTTTATTGTATTTTCCTTTTACAGATACATTTTTATTCAATTTAAATAAAACATTGTTCTGTACACTCAATAAAGAAACTTGTTGAAAATAATTTTTGTCAATTTTGTTGAAACCTCTTTGGAAATGCTGTAACTCATCATCCCCCAACTAGAACATTAGAACATAAGAATAGCCATTTACTGGGTCTGATCATACGTCCATCTTGCCCAGTATCCTGTCATGCAGTGGCTAAGTGTGGAAGCTAAAAGGGAGGGTGAACTGGGTATGATCAGGGTTTTTTCCACTCTTTCTCTCACTTGCAGCCTCCAGCATTTAAGGTCTAGAAAGAACTAATTCAAAGGTTGTATCCCTGACTCCTGTGCTCAATAGCTACTAATGCCAGGGCAGACAGCAGTGGTGACACTGGAAGGCAGCTGGCAGGAGCTGCCACTCCCAGGACTGCTGAGAAGTGGACTCTAGCAGCCGTGGCACACCAGCCCTGCTGAGCACCCAGTGGTAGCAGCAGGACTAGCCATGTGCACCACAGCCCAGGCTGCCCCCAACTCCTGGGCTGGGTGGGGCCTGAGGAACGCACTGTGGGCCAGATAAAAATCCTTGGCAGGGTGGATCCTGCTGATAGGCCATAGTTTGCCCCTGCTGCTCTAATGGGTATTTTCCAGCTTTATAATGGAGAAAGAAAATGTGATATAAATTACCTTCTTGAATGAGTTAATTTGTATCTTCATGTGAACCCTGAGAATTCCATCTTAAGGCAGGACTTTCAAAATTTGCAAGAGCTGAGGCCACACCTATAGTTGTGGCTTCCAGAGTTAAACATAACAGAGAGGCAAGCTCCTAGAAACTCTGATCTAGAAACCTCAGGTTTTGGACTTTCATACTGTATTTCAGATAAATGAAATGCTTTGAATATTTCTAAATAAACTAGTGTTTCAAAAATGTAGAAATTCAGTTATTTCAAATTGAAAAGTTTTGAAGTTTCTGTGTTTCATTCCAAACCTCAAATTGAGCAGAAATCCTCACTGTTGCTAGCTCTAGTATAAATTCTTGACCTTCAGTTGGTGCATTTTAGTTGTTCAGGACACAAAGCTTCATGCAGAAGATGTTTTGACATTCTTGTCAAGGAACATAGGAAGGCAGTGTGTTTTTTAGCACTGGACCTTTGAAGTTAACATTACCAAACTCCACTGGGGCGAGACAATATGAGAGAGAGAGTTTCCATCAGCCCCTTGGGCTTCTATCAGTCAGAAGACACACTTCAAGGCATATTTGGAGCATCTTTAACATTTCATCAAATGCTGGAGAAAACAGTGGGAGATATGAACTTACTACAGACATTATTCTATTTGGATGGCCTGTTTCAATTTAAGATGAATTAGAAGAAGACTGGAGAAAAGTTGCTGGAAGTGTTACACTTGGAAGAAGTCAGTGAACTAAAGTTATAAATGACAACTGCTAGTTTTGCAGAACTTCACACAAATAGGGAATAACATTTCCAGAAAGTATAAGTGTAGATTATAATAAAATTAAGGTTTTGCCATGTGACCTGGCCCATGCAATTACAGAGGAATAAAGAATTTAGGATTTCTAGGATTTAGTGGCTACTACTGCAGGTTCAAAAAGAGTTATGCTCCTATCATGAAGACACCGAATGACATCATCTGGCAATATGAGTACAGCATCACAAAGAGGCAAAGATAGACAAAACCAAAAAGTCCATGTAGTCTTATGAAGAGAGAGAGGCAGAAGGCATGCACAGTGATACCTTAGAAACTTAACTCATTCACTGAGCTTTCATCAGTGATCATCTACTTTGTCAGATGCAATGAAGTGGACTTGCAGACAGTAAGGGTACCAAAGAGAAAGGAATAAATACATTTGGATTAAAAGGACTGAGAAAAGAGAAAGAAAGGTTAGGGGGAGTGTGCACTGCTGAGAGAGGTGAAGGTGCATTGAAGAGCTCAAAAAGAATAAATAAAGCTATTAACTCACTGAAAAACGTAAGAGTTATAAAAGCTGGTCCAGGTCATGAAATAAGAATCCAGTCTCTGTTGAGACCATATTTAATACAATTCATTCAGTGGATGATTTCTTGTTCCACAATTTTGCATTTGAGCTTGTTTTTTTAAGTTATGGTGTTTAAAAACAACTCTTTGGAGGTTGGTAATGGAATGGCTAGGGAGGTTAAAGCATTGTTCCACAGGCTTTTGTGTCCCTGCAGACTTTATGTCAGATACGTATAAAGCAGGTGATAGTGGAGCTGGTTTAAGATCAGGTGAATGAATGAACCTCAGACGGTATAAACCCTGTTGTTTGGTGCAGCAATCATGTTGTCTGTGTTGATGGAGAGGGACAGCTGGAGCCTAGGTCTGGAGCAAGGCCTGGTGGCTTCATAAGAATAGGAGTTATGTAGTCTGTTGCTAGAGAGACATCATGTGAGTAATATAATGACCAGAAATATAATGATACTTTCTGTGGGAAATTATAAAATAGACTACAAATCTCTCTGTTTCTAGGCCCACATTACTGATTTGATTATATTGTTAAACACATGACAATATATGTGATACGCCTTGTGATCTATGTCATTAGCAGTTTGTCAGATGATCTTTAGGTCTCTGTATTTGAATAAAGATGTATTTTCACAAAAGGAAAAAATGTAACTTGGTTTTTAAGATTGTGTGCAGGGAAGAGCTTTAATAGTCATTTACATCTCAAGTAAAGCACCTTAGCTTAATGTCTCCATGTCACTAACAATTTTTTTTCTCTTTTCTTTTTCCTTGGTAGTGAGAGTGAGTACTAATTGTTCCTAATTTGATTTTTGATGGGTTTGTAGTTAATTAGCACTTAAAGGCTTTTTTACAGACTTAAAGAGATGTTCTGATGAAGAAGACGACTCATTAACATTTTTACATATCAGCACAAAAGATTCCTAATGACCAAAAAAAATTCATATTCTTGCCTGGACTTTTATACTTTCTGGAATAAGCACTGTGATTTTTCTGATCTCATTGCTCCATTTGAAAGCTTCAGCCTTTTGGATTCTGACACACTGCTAATGTGAAGATATGTACATCTATTGCTCTGACTACAAATTAATCTTTATAATTATAGACTCTTCCTACAATAATCACGATCATAAGCTGGGTAATAGTGGTTAAAAAGAAAGAAACACCTTCATCTATACTGCAGATTAAAACATTCTCACTTGATGGAAGATGATGAAAGGGGAAATATCATATTATGATGATTGAGTCAAAGATTTTAGTGCAACTTATCACAACTTTTTGCTTGCTCTCTCTCTAGGTTTTTCAAGGAAAATATTAAATGTTTCACTATGACAAATCAGATGGAAAAAAACTCAAGTGTAAATTTTGAGAGATACTACAAGTCAGAATTACTTTTCTTTTGAGAGAGAATACTTCTATTAGGGCTGTGAGAAATTTCACCATCTGTTTCATTTTGATGCTGTTTCGACTCGTTTTGAGCTTGAAACAGTGAAATCAAAACGAAATGAAGGGCTTCAAAACAGGCACAAAACAAAAGGAGGGCAGTTGAAATGTTTCAAAAGTTTTGAAGCATTTCAAGTTTCAAAGCTCAAGCTGGGCTTGCCTGCAGGGAAACAGAAAGTAAGGAGAGGGAGAGGGAAGAGGGGGGAAGGACTGCTCTCATATTGGCTGTGTAGCTAGCCAGTGACAGTCGTCCTTCTCTGAGGTTCCTTCCAATCCCAGTGCTCTGGGGGAGGGATGGAAAAACAACATAAAAGGCTGCATTATTTGAACTGGCCTGATTTCTGCCTTGGGGTCTGACAATTACTGAGCTATCTTCCAGCAACTCAGGCACATTGGACAACAAAGGCTACTACTACCATTGATTTGATTTCCTACTTGCTAGCCTAGCAAGCAGGATTCCACAATACCTTTTGTTTTCTTTCTAGACCCTTTTATTTTAATATTAATTGATTTATGCTTTTCAATTTCATAATTATATTGGATATTACACTATAGAATTTATATAGGAAGGCACCAGTGGGGCAGTGCCCAAAGGAAAGTCTCACTCTCACTCCAAAGCCCTCATCCCCCCAAAGCAGAGGCAGGCCACCCTGAACCAGTAGGGGAAAGGTGGACACAAAGAGGGGTGTGTTGCAAGGGTGAAGGAAATGACCCAGAGCACTGTGGAGATGCTTTCTCTGAATGGACAGCTCTTCTCCTTAGTTGAGCAGCCAGGGTTCAGATGGCTCATGGCACTCGTGGTCCCATCCTACCAAGTGCCTGCATGCACCACCTTCAGCAAGACAGTGGTGACCTCCCTGTATGAGGCATGCAGGGAGTACTTGAGGGAGGAGCCATGCAAAGCAGGTCCACAGGTGGCCTTACACTTCACCTTGGACATCTGGAGCAACCAAGGTGGAGATCATGTCTGCCTCTCCCTTACAGGGCAATGATGCAACTAATCAGGCCATCAGTGGGCTCTCCTTCAAGCTGAGGTGATGCATGAGTCCCACACAGCAATGGAGATCATGGGGGCCATGAACTGCTTGGTGCACTGGTGGCTAGTTGGGCAGAGCGAGCTCACCAATGGTTTCATGGTCACCAACAATGGAGCCAATATGGTCAAGGTGGTCCATAATGCCAAATTTGTTGGCATCTCCTGTGGCACAGAAGTTCCATCTCATAGTCATGGATGCCTTGGAGGGGCACAGGGCTGCCAGTGATAGTGCCAGCACCACCAGCAAGTTCATTTCAAAATGAAGGAAGGTGGCGGGCTACTTCCACCGGAGCATTGAGGGGGGCAAGATGCTGTGGGACAAGCAGAGCTGAACATCTTGCAGCACAAAATCATGCAGGATGTGGAGACTCAGTGGAACTCCACATACCTGATGCTCAAGAGGCTGGTGCAGCAACAGAATGCCATCCATGGGATGACCTTGCTCAGGGAGATTGGGATCAGCGGTCCCCTTAACGGAGCTGAGTGGGATACCAGCTCCCAGATCTTGGTGGTCCTCAAGCCATTCCTCAAGGCCATTGAGGGCCTCAACACTGGTGATACCCTCCTTAGCTAGGTGATCCCTGTAGCGAGGGAATTTGAGAACCAAATGGAGAAGATCCAGGGGATCAATGCTCCTGGCTGGGGCAAGCCACTGTCACCAGACATAAAGGCACTGGTTAAGCAGCTGAAGGAGACCATCAGGAGATGGCTGGATTCCTTGCAGTCCAGTATGGTCCACATGCTGGCAGGCATGTGTGACCCAAGGGCGAAGAGGAGCATGTGTACTGGCAACACCAAAACCCTTGATCACTGGATGCAGGTGCTGGTTACAGCAAGGGAGGCAGAAGGGCAGAGGTGAGGCAATGTGGATGAGGGGTATCCACTTTCCTATGCCAGCACTCCTAACACTAGCACCACCACTGGCACCAGATGGTCTCCTCCATGCCAGCCATTGCCAATGTGGGCCAAGGTCATGGCTTAATGCTAGCCACCGAAGCCTCAGCTCTATCCATCTCACCAAGGACATGAGCTGCCAGACTGAAACTCCTTGGCCTACTGGGTGAGCTGCAGCCAGATGTGGCAGGATCTGGCCACAGTTGCCCAGGAACACCTGTCCTGTCCACCAACCAGTGTTCCGAGCAACAGGGTGTTCAGCATGGCTGCGGATGTTCTGACATCCCACCGCACCTCCTTGGATTTTGATTTGGTGGAGCAGCTGGTGTTCCTCAAGGTGAACCTCCCATTGCTGGGGTTCCCCAAGCACCACCTGCAGGTGGAGTGGGTGCCACCCTCCTCACTCCATCTGCAGCCATTTCCATTTTATTTTTTTTAACCTGTTAATGTCCTGCTCTCAGAACTGGAGGGGGCACTCACTGCATTACGAGCCAGCAGGGAAAGAACATGTCCCTGCTGAGTTTTCATGCCAGGACAAATTTGGAGGTATGAGCTGGGGCTATGGGGAAGAAGGATGCCCCAGGTCCTGGGTATGAACACTAAAACTGCACTCTGCCAGGGTCAAGGATGCCTGGTGGGACTACTGGTGGTGCAGCAGCCCCAGGAAATGCCAGGATCAAGGATCCCCCTGGTGAAAGGTTGGTAGGAGGTGCTATAACCTCCAGCTACCATGTGCATGCACAGAGTTCTGGCTGGGGAAAGCCCAGACCTGTCATGTCTTTGACAGACCTGAGGCTTGCTGGTTGCAGTGGAGTTCTAAGGTTCCAGGTAAGCTCAGCTTAGCTGTCTGGGATGCCAGCTTTTGGGTTGAAAAACCCTTCGTCAGACTGAGGAAGCACCTGAAGTTGGTGTGCGTGTGTTGTTCTTGGATAGAAGGAATAGTAAAGAAGCCAAAGGCTGGCAGGCAATGCAGGCAAGAAAGCTAGTCGGTGAAAATGGAAATGGAGGTGTCAGGGGGTGAAGGACAGACTGGGGTGAGGGGTGGGGACAAGGGATATAACAGCACAGGTAAAAGTGGAGAGGTACCTGGGGAGTCAGATGTCCGGCAGGTTGCGGTGTGTCAGAATTCCATTGTCTATATTGAGTCCATGAGTTTCTGTACCTAGGAGGTTGATGAAGTGAAGTTCATAGGCCCAGCTGTGAAAAGTTTGTAATTCCCCTTTCAGGATGAGGCTTGAGAGACTGGAGACAGAGAGGTTTCTTTATGAGAAATGTGCCCCCACAGGTAGTTGGGTAGTTTTGTCTTTGATAGATTCTGGTGTTCAGTTTTTGGGGGTCCTAGAGATCATTGGTAGGTTTTGTGTTTTGAGCTGTAAGAAGTTGGCTTCTGGTGATGAGGTTAGGTTAGCAAGGTTCAGTGCTTGTTTGAATTTACAAACCACTTCTCAGAGCCAGGCCTATGAACTTCACTTCATCAGCCTCCTAGGTACAGAAACTCATGGACTCAGTGTAGACATTGGAATTCTGACACACCACAACTTGCTAGACATGTAATTCCCCAGGTAACTCTCCACTTTTACCTGCACTGCTACATCCTCCTTCTCCCCTACCACAGCCTGTCCCTCACCCAATGTTGCCTCCATTTCCATTTTCACTGACTGACTTTCTTGCCTGCATTGCATGCCAGCTTCTGGCTTCTTTACTATTCCTTTCATCCAGGAACAGCATACACACACACACACACGCAGCTGCAGGTGCTTCCTCAGCCTGACGAAGGGTTTTTCAACCCAAAACATTGCTAAGATATATTTCTCTTCTATTCAGTTGGTCTAAAAGATACCACATTGACCCAAATGACCTTGTCTGCCAGCACCGTGTCCTTAGACCAACACCCCTAGCACCTGTCCCCAGTCAGCTGACCAGAAGGAGGCAGGGCCCTGGGCACATCTAATCCCCAGGGCTGGGGCTGGCAGAGTGAGTTCTCTCATGGGTGCTGGAAAACAAGCTCCTGCAGCTTGAAAGGCTCTTGCAGGAAAGAAAGGCTCTAGTCTGTGACAGTTTGGCTACCTGAGACGCTGCTGGTGCTACTGCGCTGTAGTGCACTGCTCACAACCTGCTGTCATTTAAAGTGGTGGATCAGGGTGAGGCTGTAGGGAAGGAGGAGGCCTCTTTGGGGCACACTACAGTGTTGTGTGGAGGCCCCAATGCCAGCGAGGGTGCACCTTAACACACACACACACACACATACACACACACACAGTGTCACCCATGTCAGGGAGTTTTGCTTGTCAGCAGCTTAAGATGCAGTTTCCCAGAAACCCCTGCACCTATCTCCTTGAAACATGACAGGCTTCATGGCCTCAGCAAAGGCTAGCATGCATGCAGTTTTCACCCCGCAGCACCATAACACACACACACACACACACACACACACACAGTGTCACCTGTGTCACGAGTTTTGCTTTCACAAATTTGAGGTGCAGCCTCCCAGAAATCCTTGTACCCATGTCCATGATGCTTGGCAGGCTTCATTCCCTCAGAAGGGGTTACTATCCCTGCAATTTTTATCCAAATGAGCCATAAAATGATAAAGTTATTGGTGTTTCAGTGATTCCCTATTATTGTCTATGGCCGAATCTGCGAATCTTTCTGAATAGGAGCCAAATCTTCCAAAGCTGATTGAGACGAATCAATTTGGAACAGTGATCTGAAATTCCAAATCAAATCTCTGTCCTCTGAGTTGGTCAAATCCAAATCCGAATCGAATACTTCCCTACTCGCATAGACCTAGTAACTATTTAGTTGGTTTCCTAAAAGATTGACCCAAAGGAAAGGACCTTGTCTGTCAGTGCCATGTCTTTAGACCAGCACCCCTAGCACCTGTCCCCAGTCAGCTGACTGGAAGGAGGCAGGGCCCTGGGCACATCTAAGTCCCAGGGCTGGCGCCGGCAAGGAGAGTTCTCTTGTAGCTTCTGGAGAAGAAGCTACTGCAGGAAAGGAAAGAAAGCCTCTGTTACAGTTTGCTGCATGAGATGCTGTTGGTGCTACTGTGCTAGTGCTCACTAAGCTATTATTTTACCTGTTGTCATTTAAAGTGGTGTACTGGACTGGACTGAGGATGTAGGGGAAGAGGAGACCTCATTGGGGCACACTATCATGTTGTGTAGAGGCCCCAGTGCCAGTGAGGGCACACCTTAACATACACACACACACACACACACATACTATCACCCATGTCATGAGTTTTGCTTGTTAGCAGCCTGAGGTGCAGTTTCCCAGAAACCCCTGCATCTATCTCCTTGAAACTTCGCAGGCTGCATGGCATTAGAAGGGGCTATCATCTCAAAACAGAAGTTGAAATGAAATGGTGCTGTTTCTCACAGTGC
>NW_017729025.1:106684013-106686632 GCF_001723915.1 Gavialis gangeticus | reverse complement strand
CGCAGGCTGCATGGCATTAGAAGGGGCTATCATCTCAAAACAGAAGTTGAAATGAAATGGTGCTGTTTCTCACAGTGCTAATTTCTATGGGAATGAAATATAAATTCATATAAATATAAATATGTACTTTCATTTTTTACAGAGGTAGCGTGTTGACCAGGGGTTGGCAACTTTTCAGAAGTGGTGTGCCAAGTCTTCATTTATTCACTCTAATTAAGGTTTTGTGTGTCAGTAATACATTTTGTGGGCGGCAGCAGCACTAGGAAGGGGCTAGAGGGAGATGGGGGAACTCAGCCACCGCAAGATTTGCCATAGCCCACCTTTCCCCCCTCCCAGTGCTACCACCACCTGCCCAGAGCACAGCATGCCCACCCCCAACCAGAAAGAGCCCAGCACTGCCCCATCACCAGCCCATAGTGGTAGCTTGCCATGCTATTGCAAATCTAGGGGAACATGCCCCCTATGCCTCCGAGCCTGTGTGCAGTGGTGGGAGCCACTGCCTTTCCCCATGCCCCCAGGATGAGCCACAGCTTTGTCCCATGCCATGCTCCACCCGTCCCCACTGTGCAGGCCCTACTGGGGTGGACATGGGGGTCCCAGGGGCTCCATCCCCTCCAGCCCAGTAGGCTGGCCCTGCTCCAGCCCCTGGCTCCGGGCCCCCCCCCAGGTAGCACAGGGCTGAGGCTGGGTCCACAGGTATAGAGGAAGCCAGTGCCAGTACAGCACCTGCTGGAGCCAGTGTGGCATCAGGCAATGCCAGCACCATTCCCACCATAGCCCTTTCCCCTCCTCTTGCACCTTCACCTGCAAACCTTCTCACCTGGGGGGAGGGGGAGCATACGCGTGCAAGCTCAGCACCACCTCCACATTTTTTTCTTCCTCTGCCTATGAGTGCCAATCAAAATCATTTCACTTGCTACCTTTGGTATGCGTGCCATAGGCTCATGACCCCGGATGTAGACCAAAGCCTAGCCCCTTCGATAATAAATAGGTCACTCAGCTGCTCCATTAATATCAATGGGTTCATTTAAACCAGGAGTACTCAAGAGACCCTGCCTGTGCTACAGAGTTATACAGTTAGAGTCCCTTTACCCCCAGTTGTGGATACAATTTTATTATCTTTATAAAAGGGATGGAAATACTAAAACTGTTAAAAATAGACTTTATGCTAATACAGCTTTTCCTCAATAGGAAGGCAGGTAGACTGTAGGCACATAAGGCATGTACTGATACAAATGTGCTGTATTGGAAAAAAAATATTTTGGTTAAAAACAAATCACAGCTCCTGTAACATTCATAGTAGAAAACTAAACCATAGGCAGCACTACTTTCAATAGGTCTGCAACTAGAAGCACAACACATGACAACATTTGGTGCCAAGGGAAAACTTGAGTCATTGCTGCTGTCCATGTTGTATCATCATTGACACACCCACAAAGTATATGTAAAATTCTATTACTTTTATTTATTATTCACATCAATATCAAAAGGCTCCAGTCATCCCACAGTGTGCTTAGGAATGAAAATACAGGGGGTGGGGGAAATAAAACAATGCATTAAATGGAACTTATTCCACTGTAATTACATATTGCAGAAATTATCAAGCTTTTGAAAAAATCAACTACCATGCAACCTTCAGGCTTTATACAGTATGATGGAGCTGTAGTTTGGAGAAGAGAAGTTAGCAAGCAGTTACTCTAAGGCTATATAGTAATTAAGTAGCCATTGTACTTGAAGAGTCAAGTATGTAAATCACAAACTTACTTTATAGTTATTTAACCTCTGTAAGATAAAGTTATATTGCCCATTTTATTGTGAAAGGGAGTGAAAAATGCCTAAGGATAAACATCTAAATCTAAATCT
The DNA here is from genome assembly GCF_001723915.1 of Gavialis gangeticus. Taxonomy (NCBI): domain Eukaryota; kingdom Metazoa; phylum Chordata; order Crocodylia; family Gavialidae; genus Gavialis; species Gavialis gangeticus. The sequence continues at coordinate 106,684,769 of NW_017729025.1, read as the reverse complement.
GTCATGAGAAGGCAAAATGATAGAAGAGTGAAACCCATGAGTCAAGTCATCTACAAGGACTGGAAAATCTATGTCAGAATCTCCCTGAGTTTCAACTTGTTAAGTTTAGGACTCCTTTCCATAAGAGATTCAAGCTAGCAGTAGGGATGGGCAAAGCTTTTGTATACGAATGGTTTATTCACCACAAAATTTTTGATTAACTAAATCTATTCACTGATATGGGTCAAATTCAGCTACTGGTTTTGGCTAACAGAGATAGAAACAAATTAAAAAGTTGAATGATTTGGCTTTGATATTCATCTTTTAAGGTCAAAATTTTATCATACCTCTAACATTCTGCTGACAGCTTGCCACTTGCCTCAAATTTATGCACCTCTCTCAGGAGGATTCATGTTCTTATATCCCTATAGTACCTAAGTTTTCCATCGTCTCAGTGGGGAAGGCTGATGCACCCTAAAACTTAATCCTGCTCCATCCTTTAGAGGCTCATAGCTCTCCCACCCAGGTAGGAGGCCACCTGGCTGCGTCCCAAGGGCAATTCTAATACTATTCCTATTCAAGAACAAGTTTGACCTGGTAGCCTAGTAGTTGGAACACCTAGGAAAAGCCATCAACTTTGGATTTCAGTACCTGATATCAGGATGATTTGTATATTTTGCATTAAATGTCCATTAGGTAATAAGGACAACCAGCAGTGGGAGCAGGTGTAAGAACATGCCTCTACACAAACGCTCGTAGTATGGGTAACAAGCAGGA
>NW_017729025.1:106680228-106684002 GCF_001723915.1 Gavialis gangeticus | reverse complement strand
CCTTCCGACCCTAGAAACTATGAAACTATGAAACATAGGGCTCCCATACCCCAGAGCAGTACCAACATCACTGTGCCACAAAGTCATTCCTCCTCTTGTCTCCCTTCCTTCTGGACCTCAGATACTACTCTCTGACTGACTAGGTCTGCCTGTGGCCCATGTTCAACAAAAGGGTAGAAGTGATCTTCATCTCTACCTAGCCTGTAGCCTTGCTGTTGGGACCCTGTTATTTAAGTGGAAGATATGTGTTTAAACCAATGGGAGGGATTAGAACCTGAGTCTGTTATTTCCTGGCCAAATATTTTAACCATTTGGATATTGGACAAAATTTTCAAGCAGGTGATCCTTTTCTATATGTGCATGTCTGAAGTGGTGCACAGAATGTATGCAAGATAGGATTGGAAGGAAGTGAAAGAAGAGTTAGATCTCTTGTTTGCCAACTTAGATTCCTTCTGAACATGGTCATGTGGACACGGCTAGACACAAAGAAGGTTATAGAGAGTTTCTTAGCTAAAGACAGGGTCATCCACAAGAAATTTAAGGAATGTAGATACCCAGATGGAAGTTGGGTTTTTTGTGGGGGTCAAACAGGATGTTATTTAGTAATGTAAGCACCTAAGATGCCTAAATGGTACTTTGGTTCATGATAGTTCTTGACTCTTACTTTCAGGCTGAAGTAAATCCTTCTGTCAGCTCTAAATTAATTCTTCTTCATATTTCATTTTAGGCTCAGAAGCAATTTCTTGGTTAAGCTACTGAACTGAAAAATGAATTATTGGCATACTGTTGGCTGTAGTATCAACCCAGAAGCATGTTTTCTCATTTGTTTAGAGGGTGGGGAATATTTCCTCCCAGTATGGCAAGTCTTGAGCCAACTGTATGGAGTACTTTCTTCTGGAAGCATAACCAGGCATCTTGATACTCAGGGCAGCAGTAACACAGGGGCCAGTGCCCATGATGTGGCCAGTTGGCAGCAGCAGCACCTGTTGTTTTTCTTCTGTTCCTGTACCATCCCACCCACAAGTTCCCAACCAGGGCTGCTGCCCCAGCCACCCTGCCTTAGTTACAATACTGCTTTCTTCCACCATTCAATGACATTGTAATTAGCTACAGAAACAGGACCTTAGCATTGCCATCTAGAAACAACAAATTTGGGGTTCTTTTTTGACATCTCTCTACTGAGCCTTCAATGTTCATCTTTTCACACTCTCTTCTGTAACCATGACATTTTGCCTGGTGACTCCAATTCTTTCCAAACTAAATGACATCTGGAGCTTGAAGCTTTGAGAAAAAACATCACATTTCAAGAGATGAGAGATACATGTCATGAGGTGGCAACTGTTGGGAATAACAACAAATCCTGTGTCTTTTCAGTGCTTGCTTCAGTTCTGAATACCTGCTAATTGTGAAAAGTAGTATTTTCAAAATAGTATTCAGACTTGTGAAAGACTAAAACTAATGTTACATATGAAACTGCATTGCCTATAAAGGTTTGTGTTATATTTACGTGTATAATATGTATGCACCATGGTGTGAATATTTTATTTGCTTTCTTCCAGTATCCTCATGATGATAAAGAGTTACATCATGGAAATTTATTGTGGTGTAGCCTACTGTCAGCACATACTCATTTTATAGGACTATTAATTAGTACCTCAGGAATTGAACACATAGGATAGGTTACTTTTCCTAAATACATTTACTTAGCAGTGAAACCTGACAAGTTCTACAGGATGCTTGTATTTTTTGTTAAAATGTTATGGGGGAGGCCTTTGGAATTTCCTTAATTTTTAGCCTTATATTAATAATTTTATCTTTAATTTGTAAATGACTTTTTGCACAGGAGTCATATTTCATTGACAGACCTAAAAGCTTATATGGTCCTTTTTCTGGAGTACAGTTATTTACATGCATTACAAATGTGCATGTTTCTCTGCTTCTTATCAAACATGATCTGGAAGATACCTTCTAGGAATAATTTTTATCTCTGCATTCTGGAAAGAAGGCTGAAAAAAAAGTGCATATCATTGCCATGTGAGACTTTTTAGTGGGGGAAAGGGGATGTTTTGTTTGTGATCAAATAAACTAATTTCATACCTATGGGCTACCAAACAACTTTCACACTATAAAGCTGTGACTCTTGAAAGAATGATTACAAGATGAAAGACACCATCCCAAAGTCATTTGAGATGCGTAGGATCCCTTGAGTAAATTTTTTGGATTCACTGGTGACGGGAAAGTATCTTGCATAAATTGATAATTTACTATTGTACCTGCCAAGTTGGTGATTATTAAAAAAAGAAAAAAGAAAGAAAGAAAGGAATCCTAATTTTAGTATGTTTATAAAGAGTGAATGACCTAATTATGAATGCCTGGACATGTCTTTCATTTAAAAAAAAATTAAAACAAATACAGCTATGAGGAGACAACAATGCAACATTTCAGTGATCCTCAAAAAGCTGTGCTTTCAAGTTCATTCTATGCCATTTTGTTATTCTTCTTTATCTCTGCAGTGACAATTACACCCAGGCAATTTTATCTTTCACAAGTTTGAGGAAGATACCATGGATAAAAGAAAGAACAACACAAGTGTCTTATTTTGGATGCCTCAGTCCATGAAAGGCAAGATTTGATGCCACTAAGTTTCATTCCATGAACGAAGGTAGCACATCCTAATCTCCATGGAGACAGCTTCTCATTAAATAACTGTATGTTTTTGGACAACAGTTTTAACAAAAAAAAACCCCATATAAGACAAATGTCAATAATTCTGCTATCACAACAGTTAACGTCTTCCTAATTAATACTTAAGCAGATAATCAGCTATGTATGAACTAGGAAAACAGATGGTCTTAGATTTCCAGAATATCTGGCAGTGCAGGATGCTTCATTAAAAATACTGTGTTCAGTTCAGGTTTATGCATAGGCACTAAGTGAGTTCTTTAATTGAAGGTGAACTAAGTAACTCTGAAATGGAAAGAAGGGGTCATCACCAGGGAGGGCTATTCTGCAGTTGCTCAGGGATGTAGGGGGGTATTTAGGAAGGCCAAGGCAGAGATGGAACTGGGACTAGCTTCCCAGATTACGGACAACAAGAAGTCCTTTTTTAAATACATATGGAGTAAACAGAAGGTCCCGGGTAATGTGGGGCCCTTGCAGGACGCGTTGGGAAATTTGGTCGTCACACCAGACAACAAAGATAACATGTTTAACAATTTCTTTGCCTCCGTCTTCCTAAGTAGGGACCAGAACAGCTACCTCCCTGCTGGGCCCCGCTCGGGCCCCAGGGGAGGCACACCTGGGCCAAGGGTTAGTGAGGATTTAGTTAGGGAGCTTCTGGAGGGGCTGGACGTTGTCAAGTCAGCTTGTCCGGATGATCTCCACCCTAGACTTCTAAAGGAACTGGCTGAGGTCATTGCAAGTCCCCTGGCAAGGCTTTATGAGCACTCGTGGTGCTCTGGAGAGGTACTGGTGGGCTGGAAGAGGGCCAACGTGGTTCCCATCTTCAAAAAAGGGAGGAAGGAGGACCCAGGAAACTATAGGCCACTTAGCCTTACCTCAATCCTAGGCAAGCTGTTCGTGAAAATTATTCTGGCACGCATCCAGGAGGGGCCAGCAGGGGACTGCATGCTTAGGGGCAACCAACACAGGTTCATCAGTGGCAGGTCCTGTCTGACCAACCTGGTGGCCTTTTACGATCAGATCACCAGATCATTAGATGCAGGGGTAGCAGTGGACATAGTCTTCCTGGACTTCCAGAAGGCTTTCGACACT
>NW_017729025.1:106656391-106680121 GCF_001723915.1 Gavialis gangeticus | reverse complement strand
GGTGGTGCAGGCTCCTACCCTGGGGGTTTTTAAGAGAAGGTTAGATGAACACCTTGCTGGGGTCGTTTGACCCCAGTACTCTTTCCTGCCATGGCAGGGGGTTGGACTAGATGATCTTGTCAGGTCCCTTCCGACCCTAGAAACTATGAAACTATGAAACATGAAAAAATGTGTGAAAGATGGTCTTACTTTTCAGAAGAGGGTGTAGGAGGGACAAGAGTTGGGCAGTAAACCAAGCTAAGGACTGGTGTGACAAGACCCCAACTCTGCAAAAGTCATGAGGGTACAAACTCCCTGTGAGGAGATACTCAATTACAAGATGGTTAAATTTAGGGATTTATTAAAAAAAAAAAAAAAAGCAACCTCTAATAATTAGGAAAAATACTACAATGAAACTGGGGAAGACAGAATATAACATAAAAGTTTTAAATATAATATCTCCTAACACTTTTCACTCTCACCCCTGACTAGGGTTTACTTTATAGTCCTCAGCTAGCTCCAGTGGTAGATAGGAATCCTCACTGTCTCTGTAACAAACTCCTTGTCCCCAGAGTCTCTGCTTCCTTCCACAGGCTGCCTCTGCCCTAGTCTTTTCAGTTACTGCCCCTATGGTATACTCTCTCCATCTCCAGTCTCTGAGTCTTTATACCAGCAGGTTTCCATAGACTCTGGCTAAGTACAGACAGTCAAAAAGCCCAAGGCCAAATCAATTCAGTCATTGCAAATTAGTCTAAACTGCACAGATTAAACTGAAACAAAAGTGAATGGACATTTTACCTTTGACTCAGCAAATACAGCCACATACCAGCAGTGGATCATGCCAGAAGCCAGGGAATGCTAGAGCAGGGATCTCTGGCTGTGTTCACTTCCTCTTCATGGTGCCCCTGAGGTCTCTGAGATTTGCAGTCCAGATTTACAGCAGCAGGACTCTGCAAGGTTGCTTATCACTTCTTCTTCCTTCTTCCAGGCCCCTCTGGGATTTATAGTCCACAGTTGCAGCCAGCAGTAAGTTTGAGCAGGGGGAAAGGGGTGTTTAACCCTAGCTGGGGGCTTGCCTAGATGGGGACAGTCTCCCCCTCTGCAGACTGGGTTTCCCTCCCCCCCTCCCCTGCTTGTCAGCCAGCTTCAGGTAGGGATCACAGGGACCCAGCCAGCCCTGCTCTGCTGGAGCAGACAGCCTAGCACATCTCAGGGCTGAAGGCGTGCTGAGGGACTCTGATTTACCTTGAACCAGGAAGGGGTTTGGGACAGAAGTTTCATAAACCAGATTGGCCCAAATCAGCTAAGTCTGATACTGTATTCAACCAGGTTCATCTTAAAACAACTATTTTGAAACTGTTTTTTTGTGCACTGACCTTCTGTTCTGTTTAAGTTTAAATTAGTTTAAAGAAGTTTCTGATGACTTAAACTGGTTTATGTGCAGCTTCTGTCCCTAGCCCAGTAGGCTGCAGGCTGGCAGACAGACACTCATTCAAGCACATACACACATGTCCACTCTAGCTCCCACACTGGTATCTCCTTCTGCCACTACAGCTTCCAGAAACAGCCAGATTTCTGCATCCTTCTAGTACCATCCAGAGGGCAGACTGCAATTAGCCAGGCCACAACCAGCCCCTTTGAAATCCAGCTATTAACCCTTCTCCTGCCAGAACAAAAGCCATCCAAAGAAACACTTTCAACATATAATATCCAAACAACAGTAAAACAGGTCAATCATCACAGCTGGATTAACTGTAATCTTTGCAAAGCACTTCATTTCTCAGTGCCTCTGTTTCCCTTCTTACAGAATTGGAATAAAGTTTTTTTTCACCCATGTTTGCAAAATATTTTGATGTATGTATTGAGTGCATTGTGAAGTCTAAATATTATATTTAAGTTCCCAGCAGCCCTCTTATGCTGGACACTATGTGAACATATAGTTAGGGTATGTCTGCATGGCACAAAAAGCAGTGCCCTGCTGAAAGACAATATTCTGAGTCTGTGTATGTTAGCCACAAACTAGAAGCTTCCTAGCTGAACTAGTGTGGTGCAGTATTAAGGTCAGTAAACCCTGTTGAGAAGCACACCCTATTAATCATGTGCTGTGCCACACATACATGTTTGTATTATTTCCATTTCAGAAGACAAGTGTTTATAGATGCACCAGAATATGTTTCAGCGTGGCATTGGCTTCGTCTATATAGACATAATCCAAGAGTTTGTTTCTGCCCTGAAGAGATCAAAGGGTGGAACAACCAGTAGTTTAATCTCCCCTTTACCAACGGAAATGCAAGCACAGACCATGCAAGTGGCATAGCACAGAAATGCAAGCGAACAGCCAATAACTCTGTTCTTTAGGGTTTCAGACCACAGACTATTTTTTCTTTTGTTTGAACAGTGAACTATAGCTATCCATAGAAAGAGAATGGTCACATCAGTTTGCATTATTTACTTCTAGACATACCTATCAAAAATGCACAGCACCTTCTTGACTAGACATTCTGTCTACACTGATTAATAAGTATGTGCTGAAAAAATTAGAAGAGCTTAAAAAAACAAACAATATGGAAACATACAAATGTTAACATTTTGTCCATTATAGCACACACCACAAAAACAGTTCCAAATAAATATCAATTTTGGGTTGGCAAGATTTCAAGAAAACTTTGGAAGTTAAGTTTGGCTGCATGCCTACTCATAACCATAACTTTATTTATTTATTTATTTTGAGTGTAGCTGAACATCAGTGAATGTTTCCACTGAGCTCTCCACAATGCCTATCCAGGTATTTTTCCTGAATTGAGACAGTTAAGGGAGTGGTTCTCAACCCTTTTAGACTCATAGCACCCCTAAAGCCAGCTCTTAGCTTTCGCTTTTTTTTTTTTAACTACAGAAAATTAAAGCAATTCTTCTGTTGCAAGAAACACAAAAAGACCACAACAGGTCAGGATCTTCGTGCAACTGTGGGATCCTATTTAAAATCTCTCAGTTATCTTGTGAATCATGTGCAAGTGTTTTCACACCCAAGAGTGCTAATAGTGTGTGGCACTCCACAACACCCTTAACAGGTCTTGCAGCACCTGGTTGAGAATCACTGCTTTAAGGGATGCCCACCTGGCAGCCTGTGAACTTTATGTGAACTGCAAAGGGCTAGCATATGTACTGCAGATTGCATGTAGTCCATAAGCCATGGAGACCACCTTTCCTCTTGCCATACACTAGGTAAGCAGTCTATGCTTTGTCTGTATAGCTGTGTATTGGGAGGCAAAAGGCTATGTGCTGCTGGCACAGCCTATACAACAAGGGGCAGGAGGGGCTATGCACCCCCAGTGCAGTCTACACAATGGGAAGGATTTCAAGAGGGACAACACCCACCCATGCTAAAGTTAAGACATCTCTAGTTGTAAGGCACGTCCTCTCTCTGCTCTAAACAGTACCACCATTTGTTTTCTTTTATCATGACTCACCTTAAGAATTTTGTGTCATCATCAAACTTCATTGCTCATACTATGTCCAGATTATTAACAAACAATATAAACCAACATGAACCTAATACGATATTTTTTGGCATTTTGTTACTAACTTATGCTCATGACAAAAATGACCACTTACTCCTACTCTTTTCTAGCTTTAACTTTTGGTATACAGCAATTATTTAACTATTTATCGATGGGCAGAACTAAATAAGGATGTTTTCCATTCAAAAGTTTGTCTAAGTTGGTCCAGTAAAAATATTACCCACAAAGATCCTTGCCTCTCATCATTTGTTTAGACCAATGATATCCCTATGCCCACTAAATTTTGCACATAATCATTTCCTCTAATGGCCAAGGCCCTTAACTAACATCAGTCGACACAGATCCATTAACTTCATGAAGTTACAACAATTCCCAGAGAATCTTTCTCAAATAATTTTTTTACCCATTTTTGAAAATTAGCAGTAATCATGTCTCGTCTAGTTTCTTTAACAATTTATAATACTGGTTACATTTGCTGCTAAGAACTTTCTTTATTATTCAGCCAAAAAGAAATTCCCTTCCCTTGCTTTTTTTCTACCATGTAAGCAATAGCTGCTAAACAAATTATGAGCAACTGAAGGATGAAAGTGAATTACCATTTACTCTTTGTAATTTTTCACTAAGTAGCATATTTATTCTTGTATTTCCCCAATAGTGTGCTACTGTGCTTTGCTCTTTTTTCATCATTTATTTTAAAAAGGAAATTCTCCATTACTAACCTGTTGTCCTTTTGAAAAAAAATCTCAATACTATTAGTTCTCAGTTGAATTAAGTGGAATCAAAATATTCTTAACCTTCCTATTCTAGAGAAACACAGCTCCATTTTCAATTAAGTAACTAAACAGAGATGGGAGGACAAAAGTATGACACTTCTAAGATCTACATATTAGATTCTGTCAGCAACTGTTCAACAGAAACATAACCCATTATTTGAAGAATCCAGATTAGCACTGATAGGTGATCATTGCTTTCTACTTAAAAGACAATTAATTCCCGGTTTGTCAATGTGAAATTCAGTTATCTGCAAACTCTTTCTGTGTGCAATATCATGCTATCATGCTGTTGTTTTCTGAGGAGAAAAGCAAGGCATTCATCAGCTATTCTGCTTCAGACACACACATGGAATAACATGTCATATATTGCCCCAGTTGTTGCTTGGACTCGGTGACAAATAGGATGTCTATTTCTCTGTTGAAGAGTTTTTGTATATTGCCTATTACCATCATATCTGTGCAATTACACAGGAGTGTGCGACTTAAGAAGCATTCATGAAGATCATCTTTTTTTTTATTTTAACTATTCAATGGTATCATTGACAGAGTTGTTAGTTGCCTGCTAAAGAGTATGCAGATGAATTAGAATAATGGGTGTAAGTGCTACAGAAGATTAACTTACTTTATTTTGGTATTTGATGGCTAACTATTAATGCCAAATGTGTGTGACATGTTTTTTCCACACCAGGAAAGCCAAAGGGTGCTTAATTGGTAAAGTAAATAACAAGATGATATAAAATAGGGTAGTCTACACTTTACATACTCTTAAACCTCCCCGAAAAGCTGCGTTCTGTTACTTAAGACACTATGTATCTATTATGCATTTACATCAGCTTTATATTAGTTCAACTTAGAAGAGATTCTGCCTTCCTGGGCCCAGTACAATATGTGGGCAAGCGCTCTCAATTTCCAAAAAAATATAAGGACTTGCAGCTAGAGGTGATTGCCATATCTTTAAAACTTAATCAACTAGGTGAGGTAATTATTAATATTAACACATCCTGTGTAGCAATATCAAAGAGATGCATATTCAAGTCTAATTCTACTATTAATAGGCATTACATAGATAGCTTCTTCTAAATTGCGTAAGGTATGGCCAAGGATAATTGGTATAACCCCAACAGTTTTGTGTAAAATAATCTCTCTTCATGTTCTGCTATGATGCATCTAAACTGGGGCATATGTAGCTTTAAGAGTTAATATTATGGTCATGACTCCAGTCTTTCTGGATAACGGCAGCCTTTCTGACTGCTTTCATTCAGGTACAATTTAAGAAAGGCTAGTGTGCCTTTTCAACATCAATAGTAAACAGCTGTATTAGAAACATAATGAAATCATCCATTCAAACTTTGACTAGAATCTGTTAGTAGGGAGGGCTGAGCAAGTACCTTTTCACATCTGTTCAGGTATGTAATAAGATGAAAGTTTGTTTGTTTATATTTAAACAATACTTAAATCTCTCTGAACATATAACAACCCCTTAATGAGTGTTCTAACTCCTAAAGGGAGATATATTTTAGAGCTGACTGAAATATTTCTTATCCAGCATGTAGACCTCACTGAGAAAATACTAAATACTCCTTTTGGAGCTAAAACCATTTGTATCTGGATAATGAGGATCTTTCTCATTTGGAAGCCCATACACCTTGCAGCCAATATATACATTGCTATCAATTAACAGCACAGATTTGATGGATTAATGCTTCTATTCATATGGTTTATTGGAAGCAAAGTTCTTTACCGGCAATTATATTGGGGAGAAAAAGAATAAAAATAGATGAAGTGAATTTATCATAAGAATAAAATATAAATGGAGTTACTGTTGCAGGGATATATTCCATTATTTCTACACTTCAATTAACTCCCATTAGTTTATTATTTAAATAAAATGATTGGTTTGCAGCTGGTGGATCACATCATCTGAAGATTAACCATTATTAATATTCTATCAATCCAAGATGTGTTAACAATAGAAGACTGACTATGTAGGCAACTGCATTTCAGGGAAAGTGATATTTAATTTTCAAGGACATTTCACTAGGAAAAGGCTGAGTAACTTAAAAAAAATGGTTTCTAGAATTATGAGACTTAGGCCAAGATTCTTTAGGCACTTAATCCCAATAGAAGTCAAGGAGCATGTGTTTTAATGTGCAGTAGATTATTTCACTGAGCATTAAAGCATCATGAAAAAAACATGACATTACACTACTGTGCAGTGAATTAGCTTACTGCGCCTTAAACATCACTAAAAAAGCATACAAATGTGCATTTGTGCAGTCTAATGTACAGTAATTATTATGCACCTCATATTGGAGGTACTAAATTTAATGTGCATTGGAAAAGGTGTGGTAGGTGAATAAATATTTTTGAGGATTTGCACCCTAAAACAGTAGTTAAAAGGGGTCAAAGGTCCATTACAAGCTTAGTAGCCATTTGAACATGGTCTAGGCACACCAGTTTCTTTAGCTGTTGTCACACAGCATAAGATCATATATGGCCACCTTTGATTCTTTATCCCAAACGTCAACTGGATAAACTGAGGGTAGCCTTCACCACAATTCTGGAACAACACTGACTGCCACAATAATACTTCTATTAAGCCTATAGCAAGGGACCCACAGACAAAACGTTTGATTTTCAAAGTTAGATTTTCTCTTTTTGCTTCAAGCAGAGAATGTAGAACTAGGGGTGAGAAATAATGTTGTTCATAGACTATGAGTTTTGTTAGACTTAGAAAACAATTGTTTTCCTCTTTTCTACTCTGTCCATTATGATAGAAACACAGCCTTGCTCAGGTAGTTTTTCTTCTCTTTTTATCATTAGCAAGCACATCAGAAAAAGAAAGAATGAGAAAGAGAGACAGCCATCAGTCACATTTACATTTTTGCACCTGAGTAAACAGTGGGTCCAGGTATCACTTAAAGTTGCAGTTATCTCTGTTCTGAGGTATTAATTAGGATTTAAATGATGCATAAGCTTCCCATTGACCATCTGCACAGGAGCAAATTGCATTCATTAGTAATAACATTGTGCTTGCCTAGGACTGAGAGTTGATAATGAATCTGTGGTTTTCAAATGTACAGATATCATTCAGTTCTAAGATGACTAACAACACCTTGCAGAGATAAAAAATTGGAAATGCTTAGGAACAAAATGCTGTATGAGATAGATATGTATATTTGTTCAGTGGGACAGAAGCAAGAGAAAAAGAAAGGAGAAAAACACAGACTACATGATTTCCAAAACTAAACCTGTTTTCCTTTTTACAAGTGTTTGCTCATCTCAGTGCTCCTATAAAATAATGAGGTGCCTTTTGAAATCCAGATATGCTAGCACTTTTGTCTCTCCAAATGGAAGCACTAGGAAAAATACCTCATTGCTGAGTAAGAACACTTAACCAAAATATCTATCAGCATCTTGATTGAAGTAATGGCTGTCATGATGCATCTGCTACTATTTTACTATTTGTAGAAAGCTGTAAAAAGAAAAGAAACAAAGATTGATAACTTTCATCCTATATGAAACTTTTTGCCACTTACACTGTAATCATAATAGTTATCCCAACTTTGTACCAATGAAAATGATCATGCATTGTAAGAGAATGATACAAAAATCATAATTAATGGGACCAGGTAAGTGTCGTAATACTAGTTTGGGAACAAATAAACTGCAAAGACAAATCGGTACACTACTTGCCTGGCCTTCGTGCAAGGGGTGCAAAGGACGGGAGAGGAAAGGTTGTGGGGAAAGGAAGAAAGCAAGCAAGAACTGCTGTTTGTGTCATTTGTGCAAGGTTGGGACAAAATCTAGCCATTAAGCTGTGAGAAATAGTCTCAAGGGCAGACTATTTCCAGAAATAGTCTCAGGAGTATTTCTCTCTCTAGCCCAGCAGCAAAAGTGCCTCTACACACATGAAACAATTCTTTTGTTACATTCCTATCTATAGCTTTCCTATCTATCCAGGGCTATACCACAAGACATTTAACACCGGGGAAGAGCAGTGGTTTATCTCAGGCCAGATCCAATGCATCAGGCTGGTCTGTGGGCCCTGTCCTTTGTATGGGGCTGGTCCATGGGTCCATTCTGATACAAAGGGCTGCACCATCTGGCTTTCAGGGTTCTCACTGGGTCCATAAATTTGGCAGCAGGATGAGGGGTAGCAGCATTAATTGCTGTGGCTCCAGAACTCTTCTGATAACAAATTTCTGTACCCATAGGGAGTAACTGGATAACATGGACCAGTGGTACTCTACCTTTCAGCCCCATGGGCCAGATGAGTGGGCATGGCCACTTCACACATGGGGCTGCTGTGCAGGGCTGGGCCCCACATGCCCACATCCCATCTCGTGCCACCCAGATTGAGCCTTATGCCACCAGTGTCCCGCCTTGCATCGCCTTGATCCCTCCTTGCACCACCTAGATCAGTCCCCAAACCATCCCAGCCTTGCGTGACTGGATATGGTCCTGCATCACCCAAGCTGCACATGCCCAATAGCACATAGGGCCTTAGTATCTGCCCATAGAACTCCCCAACAGTCTGGAAATTTGGCAGCTGGGGTATAACAATGGTACCAGCAGTCCCCCACTTCCAAATTTTCATATCCATGGGGAGCCCAATGGGCCAGATGACATCTCCACGGCCAGGATCTGGCCCAGAGGCCAGGAGTTGGGTACCCCTGAAATAGCTACACAAATCACAGGTCTAGCTCATCCAACTTGTCTCTGATACTGCCAGAGGCTTGAGAAAAATGTGTATGCCCCCTTCACTTAATTAAGCAAAAGGAAATACATTTCTCCCTGACTCCATTGCTGATCAGCTGAAGCAGCATTTATAATTTATTATTAAACATTATCATTTCCTCCAATAACTTAATCTCTTCCAGTTCAAACAAACACTAAAACCTTTTGTAAAATATTCTACAGTTGGCCAGAACAATATCCTGTGGTAACAACTTAAAATGCTTTTCTATGCAGTATGTTTATTTACCCTAAGCTGAAGTGAAAGCCTATTCTATAGATTTGGGTCCAGAATCTAGGAACTTGAAACCTGACTCCCTTCCCTCTGTAGCTATCAGCAAGTTACTTAACTGTTCTCTGTCTATATGTGTGCATCATTTTGTGAGATTTAAAGAGTGAAACACTTTAAGACTGGAATTCTATTTCCCTTTGTTCATCCGAATGGCAGCTTTTTAGGTGTGTAAGTGCTAAAAATGCAAATGATGTGCAAAAAGCAGTTCTATTCTCCCTGCAGTGTGCTCATGTAAGTGTGTGCTCAGACTGAGTGTTGACATGCACCTACTGTGGACACATCTAAATGACAAAGTTACAGATGACCAGAAATCCATGACTAATGAGAATTAGCCTTCAAAGGAAGAGGCTTCTCGCAAGTTTTAGCCTAAAGAGGTTAATGGCTAGGGCATTTGCAAGGGAAGCTAGAGATGCAGGTTTAGGAGCCTTGACTCAAAGAATGTTTGGGTCTACATTTCTCTGACTTTTCCAGAAACATGCTTTGAATACCATGCCAGAGGTCAGGCTTCCCATAGATGCTCTGAGGGTAATAAACATTATTTTTATATATAAGCAGGGAGGATACATAATGTAGTTAAACAGCTGTCAACTGATTATCACAGTAAAATTCCCTTTATTCAGTAATTCTGAAGTCCTTTGCCAGCTTACCTGTAACACTCATCTTGATGCCTCAATACATTTTTTTTAGTGAGTAGCTTTACACTGAACTCCCTCATGGGATGCCAAAATCCTATGTTACATAGTTAATTAAAGGTAATTTTTTACTCTAAGATTTTGATAAGCTGTTACAGCTTTTTGCCTTGCTGTGGCTCAAGAACTCCCTTGGTCTTATTATTGAGCCATTAAATGCACTGTGTTTCTGGACCACTGACACTGCTGTGCATTTGTGCTGCTTCAATTATGGCAATGATTTACAACTACTTGACCTTTTCAAGTGAGACAAAACTTCATTTCTGAATGCTCCTGCACATATGTTCACTTCAGATTCCATTTCTTTACAGAACATAAAATTATGCATGGCACAGACTAATGATATTAGTACTGTTGAATTCATAGCAGATGAAATATAGGACCCTGATATATAGATATATATATATATGATAAGTTTTAAAAAAACCCCTCATAAATGGGAATAAGCAGTATCGTAAAGATTCTGAATGAAAACAAAAAGAGCCTTTTAATAGAGGTGGCAAAAAATATGTTGTGAATAAATAATCTTTGAAATTTGTCTTTCCTTCTGTTTGCGATTAATTTACACAGCGCTCCTGATTAGTGAAAATGCACTTCATATATGTAAATGTCTTCAGGTTGTTGAGATGAATAATTTTTAGTGTATAGAACATTTGCACATTATTTGATTTAACTATTTTCCTATTGCTTGTCAGGAGGGTTGAGTCAAAGAGTATGTTTGTGCTTCCTTGATTAGTGGCTAGAGTTTCTTTTAAAAATTGTAAAAGATAAATCGTTATTAAAAAAAAATCCTCTTTAAACATATACAGGTATTCGTGCAAGATGAAATTCAATCCATTTGACAATGCTCACTGCAGATAGAGTAGAAGATTGGAAATGAAATCTCTCCCCCAAATACATTTTTCCTACAGCTGTTATTGCAGTTTCTGGGTTGCAACAACAGTTAAGTTGACATAAAGTTGTCAGCAATGGCAAAAGGCTTTTGTCTTGGAAATGTCTTTAGTATAGGGTGCTGTTAAGTTAACTGTGAACATCCTAGAATAGCTCTCATGCAGAGGATGCAGTAGGAGCTTATCAGGGAGATTCCTATGCCTCAGCTGTTCCTCAGAAGCAATGAGAATTTAAAGGCCTAAGTTTCTAGATAGGGTACCTCATGGCTGAATGAATAACCCAGGAAAGGAGAATTTAAAGCCGCTTAGGGTATTTCAACAACATTGAGTTAAAGAACAGATTGACCCATACTAGGAAACCCTGTGCTTGCTCAATGTACACAACCTCCTTAACTAGTATGGTCTTGCTTCTCTAGTATGGCTGAGAATCAGGGCCTTACACAGCACTACAGTAAGTCAGTTTCCAGACTGGGAAGAAGCACATGTAGATCGGTATGGTATGTCTTAGTGCACTCCTACCTGATTTTGCACTTAAGCACTTTAGAAATAGTCCTACTATTAGCCCCTGCCCCAGTCTCTGCACTGACATGGGGATGAAATGGGCCTGTCATATTTTGTGCAGGGGAAAAAAAAAATGTTTTGAGGTAACTGTCATTGCTATTTCAGCAATCCAAGAGATGCTGGCCTGTTTTTTCCTGACTAAATAGATTACTTGATGTCTTGTGTCAAAAGAAACTTAATAAAATAATATCAGATTTACAGCCTTGACGGCTAGATCTTATTTGATTCTATTTCTCCTTGGGATTATGAGTGCCCTTATGGTATATCTATGAATACCATTTCTTAATTTTCAAGATTATGTACCTGGAGGAAACTTTTATTGGCAAAACGGTCTTCAGCTTTTTCCATCAAGGCTTCATTTCCTTTTCCCCTGTGCTATTACTATTACTATTACTATGCACCTCTAACAATGTCAAGTACAAAAAATGGTCAAAGAATTTTAAAAGAACATGTGCACATACTCTAAGAGAATTTTCCCCAAATATCTATTTTCATATTTTATTATGTATCTGAAAGGCAGGTTTTCAGCCATGTAAGTGGCATTTTTGGCAGTTACATAGTTTATTATCCATTAAGTGCAGACATAAGCATGAACACAGCTACTGAGTATGCACAACAGGTTACCCTCTGTGTAGGAAGATACACAGGGTTTTTTTGGGGGGGGAGGGGGGGTGTTTGTTTTTGCATGCACCGGAACATACGTCATGAAAGAAACTTGGGAGACTTGTCCTATTAGAGCGTTGACCTCAGTAGCTGAGTCATTAGGGTAATTTGCCTGTATAGCAAGAGACCCAGGTTCTAGACCCATCTCATTCAGGAGGAATTTGAATAAATGGGTATTTAACTCATTGAAACAGTAGTGCACAGATAAGATATTATCCAGTCTTATTTCCAACCCTCCCTTAAAATTCAGTCTTTGGTGTTCTTGAACCATTTCTTATCTTGTTGACCATATCTTAGGGTAAAATTGCATGTTAGAGTAAGCAAGTGCTAATTCTAAGGACCATTAATCTGAGTTAAGGTTAACTAATACTAGTGATCAGTCATGTACAGGGTTAATACCCTCTCTAATGTGCACTTCTTAAACCTGCCTCTAGAGGGCTGATGAACAGGGCCTTGGCTAGGGGCTGCAAGTCTTTTCCGTGCTCTCCTTACTCACCAGCACTCTAGGCACAATATGGCTGGGGAGGTGATAGGGAAAAGTTTCCCCATGCCAATTGAATCACTCCTGCCTTCCCCCAAATCACTCTGCTGCCCCCCTTAAGCCCCCTTCAATCAGTTCTTTCACTCCCAGATAACCACCCACTCCCCATCTTGTGCCTTCACCTCCAGGTCCCTGCCCTGCTACCACCCCCATCAGCCCAAGAACATCAGAAATGGCAGCAACAGCAGCAGGAGGGGGTCAGGGGTTTTTACCTCCCTGTCTGCCGCTGGGCTACAGCCCATGTCACCCTGTGCACCTGGATCCAGCTCCCACTGGGCCTTGCAGCTGCCTGGCAGCTCCTTGTCCCCCTGCTCCTCCCCCCTTGCCTCCCCTTTATTTGCAAGACTTGGTGGGGGCTGGATCTGGATACATAGGAAACCTTACCAAGCTTTGTAACTGAAGGACAGCAGGGGCCCCAGGAGGTAGACAAGGAGAGGAAACCCTCTTATTAGCATCTCTGCCACTATTGGACTGATCGGATGGCAGGGCAGTGATTCAGGGGTGGAGGTCAGCAGGGGGTCAGAGGGGCAATTGGGGTACCAGGGAAGTGATCTGGGAGGTAGAGACGGCAATTTGGGAGTTTGGAGGATAATTTTGGGGGCAGAGAAAACCGCAGCCTAGCAGCTCCCCACCTATCCACTGCCTCCTTTCCCCTACCTGTTCCCCTCCCCCTTCACCCTTTTTCACTCCTTACCCATTCACCCCATCCCCACCCACTCATTTCTTAGCTATTCCCAGCTGTTAATCTGAGGTTGTAGAGTCCTGGATGCTAGCTAGTCCACCTGGGAACAGTGCCTCCTGGGATACTGGAGGACTTCAAACTGGTGGTTTTATCTCGGATGAAAACCCAGAACTTAATTTAACTCAAGTTGGGTAGCAGAGCTCAAAAATAATCCTCTCCAAAAGTGGTGTAACTTTAAAATGCCTAAAGGACTCATTAGCTGTTGTTCATGGACCTTAATATGTGATCACTCAAGTTCTAAGTGCTCTTAACATGATATAATTGTAAAGTATAATCTCACCTCATTTTTCACTCTTAGACTGAATTTCTTTGAAGAGGGTCTTTTGTGTGTGTGCATGAGAAACTCCTTGCACAAGTGCCCAGGTCCCTGCATTGACCCAGGTCTTTGAAGGAGACTGCTAAATGCTATTATTATACAAATAAATTAAAGTAACAGTAACACTGTTCTTTTACATTATGAGGAATGAGCCATTCAGTAGTGAAAAATGTTTGGATAAAGATGGGTGTGCTCATATTAATAGTTGAAAACCCTGAAAGATTAACAAATTTTAGTAAAAATGATTATTCAGCTGAAAAATTGTACAAGAAAGTACATTATTTGCTATTCATTAATTCTACATTTTAAGCTTGCAAATTACACTGAGTAATCTATGCTCTAGAAGTAATGGGATAAACATAACATTTATAATTAATTTTAGACTATATGTTCTGGAAAAATAAATGTTTGGGGCTCCTAGAAACAATTATCAGAATAATCGTGAAATCATTTGATAACCTGGACAGGGTAAAGAACAAATTTAATTAGAGTGAGGTTTTGAGAGATGCTATTTTTTAAATTAAATGTATATCTAGTAGCTACAACTAGCTGTACCTGAAAAATCAGATGCTCAGTTTTCCTTGTTTTACATGGTGGATAATTCCTACCAGTTACTGGTGAATAATGTTCCCATTTCCTGTTACCTCAGGGACAAAGATTATTTTGGTTTTATGAAATTACTTTCTCTCCCCTTTCCTCCCCCGTACTCCTCTATGAGATCAGACACATCATCTCTGCTTTGCCTCAAAACTGCATGAGATTTTATTTTGACTGGAATTTGACAAGCATCGATATTGTAATACTCCTTGCTTCAAGGCAGAACCTCGTAATGGAAGTTCTTTAGTTGTAATTATCTCTCAGACAGGTGTCCTCTTCATGGAAAAGTTTGTAAAATTTCAAGCTTACAATACATTGCAGAGTATATTCAAACTTTAATGTGACTAGTACATTCATTTAAAAATAAAAAGAAATGAAAAATCAACTTTTTCACTTTATGTTCAGGAATACTAAAGTTCATGTTCTGACACATTTTCACCATAGAAACTGATAATTCCACTAGCAACTTAAGCAAAAGATATTCCTAAACAAAATCTCTTCCAAAATTCCTTAGTTTCCACACATTTGGCATCCTTTTACTTTTGTGCTTGAAAATGTTAATATAAAAAAACAAAACATAAAACTGAAGGTAGAGAATGTTACGTGCATCAGACATTAATCTTCTGGCTTTTTAACATAATAACTTTCATATGCTTTCTTTTGGGTCTTGATACATTTAACACGAATTTAGGGTAATACAACATGCAGGGCAATATAGCTCAGTGCATTAGGAGTCGAGAGCAACATTTGTTCAATTCTTTGTATTGAATTTAGTGACCATTGTACTGGCCCCTAGAGGATTTGCACTATTTTTCTATCTTAGCCACTTGAAATTGACCTAACTAGAGTTAAGTTCATCTAAATGCCCCTTTGTGCAGGAATTCAGAGGGGTTAAATGGCACAAAAATTGGCAAGCCTGATCTAAGATAGTTCACCTAAGTGAGCGAACTCATTGACGGACAATCCTCCTCAAGAGGACTCGCCAACTCTCCCTCCATCCCTGCACACCTGTTAGCCCCCTCTGATCCCAACTGCCTTCTCCCTACCCAAAGTTACTTACACCAGCTTCCCCATGTGGCTCCCAGCACTGGCAAATCACTGTACATGACGCTCCCAGTCTACCTTCATGCAGCTTAAGGTAACTTGTATTAACATAGACTAGGTATTGTGAGTACATACCCTAAACTACTAGGTGATTTTGGGCAAACAACATCACCTCTCTATACGTATGTTTCTTGATCTATGGAACATAGATATTAATACTTTATTTCCTTTTGTGTAAATGTCTTAGATTGAAAGTACTGTATCAGTTCTTTTGTTTTTTACATGTACAAATGAAAACAGGTGACTTTGTTCACACTTCAAAATAATATCGGTGAACTTCAGTGCCCCCTCCCCCTCCCCCCATTCCTTTCTGGTCACATCCAATTATGCTCCTGAATTATTAACACCACCTAACAAAAACACTTGGAAGTTTTATAATTAAAATAAATAGAAAGAGAACCTGATTCTTTACCAACAGTATAAAAATCTGTTCGGTGCTTCCGTTCACACTTCTCTGAACTTCATTGTTGATCAGACCAGGCACTGGGATTCAGGGCTATAGAAACAATATCTGGATACTAAAACTAACTCTGGATGAAGGCTCAAATTCCCAGCATCTATGGCTGTGATGAGGCACAACACCCTCTGCACTGATGTCCATCATGGCCAGATACAGACATTACACTTTTACCAGGATAAATAATCAGAAACTGGTCTATACCCATTATAGAACAGAAGTTTTAAACCACACATAGACTGCTTTAAAAATGGCAGAGCCCAATCTAAGTTTTGCTGTCCCCCACCAAAGGGGAATAGGAGAACATCATCTAAACTATGCTGCTTACAGGAAATTGTGTAATTTATATCAATTCCGCCTTGAGATTTCTGCTTAAGCAAGTACTAAATGACTGCACAGTAACAACTGCATATCCCAGATGACATGTAGAAATGCCCCCAGAGAGAATGTAGAATCTCCATCTTTTGAGGTTTACAAAACCCATCCAGGCATAGCCTTGGTTTGGATGATCTAGTTGGTGATGTTCCTGCTTTGATCAGAAGGGTGGACTCCTGAGGTCCCTTCCAACCCTCATTTTCTATGATTCTGTGACCAGATCCAGCCTTAACTAGGAGAGCAAAGACCAGTGAATAGTTTGCACAGCAAGCTTCCTTGTGAGTTTGTAGACTGCTCTTTATAGCAATTACTGGGTTCAATTATCACAGACATACATAAATGAGAAATAAACAGTAAACTTTCATTGTGAAGCAGTAGGTTATCTTTTGAGACTTTTTGTCTCTCTCCCTCTTTAATAACCTAGCTTCTATTTAATTGAGAGACCATCTCCCAGTTACCACCTTCCTCAATCTCCTTAGTTAGAGAGAATCTATAAATTATAATTTCAGTCACTACACTCTGGTCATACTATGTTAATTTAATTCCCTTCTCTTGGTATTCATGACTGGCCTTTGATCTTTGGCTTGATCCTGACTCTGATTCTCAGCTTCTGAGCCTGGCCTCACCCTTCACTTACAGAATCATAGAAAAGAAGGGCCAGAAGGGACCTGTAAGATCATCGAGTCCAATCCCTTGCCATTAGCAGGCAGTGATTGATTTCAAATGAAAACTCAACAAGGTGCTTGTCCAACCTCCTCTTGAACACTGACAAGGATGGCGACAGCACCACTTCTGCTGGGAGTGTGTTCCAGATTCTAGTTACCATTATGGAAAAGAAGTTTTTTCTTTTTTTGAGCCTCATCCTCCCAAGAGGTGCCTTTCTGAAGAGCTGCTTCCCTAGATCTTGGAGCTTGCCCCTGACATACTTGTAGGTGGCTATCAAGTCACCTCTCAGTCTTTTCTTATTCTGACCGAACAGGCCCAGTTCTCTCTTCTCATAGGGCCTATCTTCTAGGCCCCATATCATGTGGGTGATCCTTCTCTGCACTCTTTTGAGCTTATCCACATCCTTCTTGAAGTGCAGTCCCCAGAACTGGACACAGTATTCCACCTGTGGCTTCACCAATACCAAATAGAGGGGGAGGAGCACCTCTCTGGATATACTGTCAATACATCAGCTGATGCATGCCAGAGTTCTATTTGCCCCATTGACAACTTTATCACACTGACTCACATTCATCCTTTGGTCAATTGTCATCCCCAGGTCCCTTTCAGATGCTGTGCCAGTCAGTGGGCAACCACCCATTGTATAGTTATGGTGAAGGTTCTTCCTCCCCTGGTAAAGGACCCAGTACTTGTCCCTATTAAACTTAATCTGATTGTGTTCTGCCCAAAGGACCAGCCTGTCAAGGTCATCCTGGCTTCTTGCCCTACCCTCAGATGTGCCCACATTTCCCCACAGCTTGGTGTCACCTGCAAACTTAATCATTGCACTTCCCACTCCCTAATCCAGGCCACTGATAAAGATGTTAAAGAATACAGGCCTAAGCTGTGATAACTGGGGCACTCCACTGGAGATAGCCCTCCAGGATGAGGCCACCCCATCAAGTACAACTTGCTGGGATCTGCTGCTGAGCCAGTTGCTAACCCCTCTCACCATAGCCTGGTCTAGGCCAGTACCCTCAAACTTAATTGAGAAAATCTCATGGGAAACAGTGTCAAAGGCCTTGCTAAAGTCTAGGTAGATGATGTCCACCTCAACCCATGTCTAGCTGGTTGGTTACCTGGTCATAAAAGGACACCAAGTTTGTTAGGCATGACCTCCACTCAACAAAGCCATGCTGGTTATTTCTCAGTACCCCACCAGTTACAAGCTTGTGGTTGATGGTTTCCTTGATGATTTTTTTCAAACATTTTTTCCTAGGATCGAAGTCAGACTGACCACACTATAGTTTTCAGGGTCATCCCTCTTCCCTTTCTTAAAGATGGGCATCATGTTAGCCTTCTTCCAGTCATTCAGGACCACTCCTGAATTCCATGACTCTCTTTGAACAGCCTTGACAGAGGTACTGCTATGAGTTGGGCCAGTTCTTTCAGGACCCTCAGGTGTAAGTCGTCTGGTTCGACCGACTTGAAAATATCCAAATGCTCTAAGAGTACCTTCACCTGTTTGGGCCTGATTTTGTGGACTACTGCCATTGCTGTATTCTCTGGGTCTATGGACAGGTGATGAGTTCGTGCCTGGTTTCAAGAATACTGATGTGAAGTAAGAATTAAGGAGCTCTGCTTTTTCGTGGGGATCAACTGTGGGCTCCCCTTCCGTGTTCAGTAGGGGACCCACAGTATAGCTTGATTTTTATTTATTTTTTCCTTGTTCCCTATAGAAGGACTTTTTGTTGTCTTTTTTTCAGTTGCCAGCTTTATCTCCATGCATACCTTGGCTTTCCTTGTCTCCTACCTACAGGCCCGGCTCGTATGAGTATACTCTCCTCTGGATGCTGAACCATTTTTCCGTCGCCTATACACTACTTTTTGAGAAGTTCCCTGATACCTCTGGTCCTGCTAATATCCCAAGTCACAGAACATACCTTAACTTGTTTCAACCTAAATGTACTAGGTCCAAGAAATTGCTGTACCCAGTAATGTTAGGGTGCATTGCTTGTGATTTGGGGGTGTATCAACATGAGACATTTAGTGCAGTTGCCTTCTACATGTGCAGTGCTATTAGGACAGAGGAAGCTAATGAACTTGGCCATTGGTTAGTACTTGTAAACAAAAGTTCCAACCTACAGTGGAGTTATTTATTTCACTGCAATGCATGTGTATACGTTTTCCCTGGTTGGCTGGGGCATGAGGGTGCTTCAGTGCAGGGACTGCCGGTCAGCTAGCCCTACACTGCAGCATCCTTATGCCACAGCCAACCTCTCTGCAGCACACTGAGCTAGGTCAGAGCAGCTCTGAGCTGGCAGGCTGACCCCTGGAACTCTGTGTCAGCTAGGAATGTTCCACCCCAACTCACTGAGCTGCAGTCCTGGGCACATGTGGAAATAGTGTACCTGGGAACAATGAGCTCCAGTGCAAACAGCTCCAGAATTTATTCATTTGTACTAATAGCACATGTAAATGTTCCCATTATATCCTTCCTAAGGAATATAACTCATTATGAAGAAAAACAAAATAAAAGTTTAGAACAAAGGAAGATTTTTTTGTATTAGATAAGGATTAACTCCAAAGCCTTTCTCTGAAAGTAACATAGAATTTGTCAGATCTTGACTGACTGTGTCCATATTACTGGAAAAAGAAGACATGGAAACAGTTTCCAAACTGCTTTACTACTGACTTCATGTGGGAAGAAAGCTTATTCTCATATGGGTTGTATTCCCAAATTCTATCATTAGTTAATAAGATAGCATCTATTAACAGTAGGATTTGACATGACAAGATTCTAGATGAATGAATGGGTGGCTAGGAGATTGCTACCAGAAAGTGGCAGGTTTCCTCTTAAGGTCATCATCTTATATATTGCCAGAGTGGTTAGCAGAAAATACAGTTCATGCGTTTCACCTTCTGTAGAACAATGTTTGGGATTTCAGTTGCCCTTCTATGCTCTGTACTGCAAAAAATACTATCACAATGTGACACTGTTGAGTATCCTTGTTCACAGCTTTAATAGGATAACCCCCAAAAAATGGAGACTAAAAATGAAGACTAAAAAACATGCATTGAAAAAAAAAGTTGAATAAGAATGAGGACCACTAGTAACAGATAATGGTGAGTAGGCTTATTTTGCTACAATCTGGGCACATATACATGAGCCCAGTTTATGGTGCAGTTGACTATTTAACTTCACAGTAAATGTCTCAAGGGATTTTTACACATGTTCTGGGATGCAGTGCTGGGTGTTTTAATTAGTGAGCTGTGCTAATTAAAAGTGTCTGAAGGTCATGTGTATCAGCATTACCATGCATCCCCATGCTGAAAAAAGTTGGTGAGGCACTTTGAACTAAAGCTCATTAAATATGTTTTATTTCGAAGCGCCCCACTGCCACTTATTTAGTGCAGGGATGCATGAAGACATTGATACACATGACATGGAAGGCTGCCAGAGCATGTCAATTTCTGTGCTCCAGCAGACTTGATTAACTGAGTTTACTCTGATGCACTAGATTTCCAGAGTGTCAGAGCAGGCTCCCCACATGTACGTAGGAACACTCGGTATCTACAAGTGCACACCTATTGGGGGCACACAAAACTAATAAACTTTGCAGCAGGGTAGAACTTGTATTTATTTATATTTTTATATGCTGGGTGTTGTACATAAAAGACCATTCTCCAGCTCCCCGGGGCACAAAAGTACTTCAGTGCAGTCACTGCCTGCTGGCTAGCCCCATGCTGAAGAACCTTTGGGAATTTATACATGTTCTGTGAGATGGGGAGAGCTTAAAGTATCAAGAGGGTCATGTGTATCAGTATCCACACACTTAAAAATGGCATCAGGGCACTTTAACTAAAGCTCATCAAATGAACTTTCGTTAAAGCACCCTCATTGTCATTTTTCAGTGCAGGGACACTGATACATGTGATACCGGAGGTCTGCTGGAGAACAGTAATTACCATGGTCCAGCAGACTTGATTAATTAAGTCTGCTCTGACGTGATATAATTACAGTACATTGGAGCAGTCTCATTGCACATGTATAGGTGCTCTTCATGTCGCAGCCAACCCCTCCATAGCACATTGAATCCAGTTGGAGCAGCCCGGGGATGGCCTTCTGTCAGCCAAGACTGCTGTGACCTGACCCAATGTGCAGCTGTCTGGGAGCATGTGTAAACCATGCACCCAGGAACTTTCTGGGAGCAATAAACTGCACAGCAATAAGCTCATGTAGATTAATTGGAAGCAATAAACCCTGGAGCAGTTTCAGCCACAGCAAAATACTCCCAAGCATAGCATCCACACATGCATCTGGGACAGCAACCATTTGAGCCAGCGTGGAGCAGGCCTGGGCTGGCAGGGGGGTGGGGGGTCAATCCCGGGCTCCAGGTGGTGATGTCCGGTGGTAGAGGGGCTGGCTGGGGCAGGAAGATGCTGAAACTGCAGAGCTGTGTGGCTAGGCACCAGTAAGAAGTCTGATCCCCTGCTTCCTGGGCTGACCAAGAGCAATTATGCCTATGGTCAGCATCTACATGTGTATTTAATTGCAATTAATTACCCCACCATAAGATAGTATTGTCCCCAACAGTACTATCTTATGTTGGCATGCATCAGTTTATTGTGGCCTACTAGCATCACATGTGTAGATGGTGATGCTTTACTCCACAGATAATTAGTCTGAAGTTAAGCACATGTTAATGTATCCCCTGTGTTGAAACAATGAATTAAAGAGAAGTAGGAATTGAAGAATTGCGTGTTGTGTGATATTTGTGCAGTTTGGAGTTGACTGGTAATATGTATTACCACCATCTGTGTTTTTTTTTGTCTCAATGCTTTGACTTAATGCAGCTTTTCCCAGAAACTGGAATATACTCCCTATGAGATACAAATAACTAGCCAAAGGATACAGAACATTGAAAGTGTAAGAACACTCTAAGTTGCTCAAAAATGAGGTGTGACTGAAAGGAGTTACTGATTTGATGTTTATGAAGGATGAACTTTTCAAAACTATGGCATATGCTGAGCTCAGGAGTGACTCGTGAATGAACACACACCATGCTGTTCTACAGATGGAGACCTCCACTCCCTTTGCAAATCCAGCACGACAAGCAGTGCTTAAATTCTGGCAAGGCATATCTATACAAGCTGTTTACTTCGCAATAGACTAATTAACTGCACAGTAAACATCTCAGCATCTACATGCACACCTCTATTAGGCTGGAGTAAACTACAAGAAGTATCCTATTCCAGAGTAAATTAAATACAAGTACTATTTTGCTGCAGAGTTGGTTCTTTTTTCATGCGCAGCAGTACATGTGTAGCACTGGAGGGGTTGACTAGGGCACAAGTATATTTCAGGGTGGGGGCTGCCTGACAGCTATCCCTGCACTGAAATACCCTTGTGTTACCAGATTTGCCCATTACTTTGGGGTGTGCTCATTTATTAGGGATATGTTTCTAGGGTCTTGGTAATTCTATTAATGTGCTGCTTGTGTTACTTGTGTTTCTATATGGAGCTGTATCTCTCCCTTCTGCAAGCCCTCATCCCTAATGGAGCTATCTTACAGGACTCAGTTTCAGTGGAGCTGCATTCCTCCAGTCCCCAGATGCAAACAAATGCACACAAACACACACAAATGCACACAGATTAACGTGACACACCTGACCTGGCCGGGTTGATCAGCATGGACAGGCTGACACCCTCATATGCCAAGAATCAGTTAATCAGAGCAACAATAAACTACAGTCAGACACAAGCACACAGTTAAACAGAATACCTCTGAATCCAGCTGGGTGTCCAGATGACACCCTCATGGGCCAGCATTCAGTTCATTAGGGCACGTTTGAGTCAAACTGGGTCAATCAGCCTGTACAACCTAATCCCCTTATGTGTTTCAAACTCAGTACGTCCCAATCTTTTAGCCGCTTGATGAGTGGACCCCACAGTATTTTTGGGCTTCACCGGGATCTTTAACTTAAGTAAAAGAAGCGTTGCTGCAGAGCAAGTGGGGAAGGAGAAGTAGAGAAGGGAAAATATACCCTGTTACCACCAGTTTGACTATAAAAGTTATTTATTGCTAAGTATATGAAATATATAATGATACTAGTAGTAATAGACATGCAAAGGAAAACAAACACAAACAGTTACAGTATTACCCTGGTTTCACTAAGTATTTGGGGAAACTTAGCTCAAACTTAACTGATACAGTTCAGGTTCAGAAATCTATGCTTAGAGAGAGAGAAGAGGAGAGAGAGAGAGCTGGGATCTCACCAGTCCAAGGCACTTGGGTTGCAAAGCTGACAGGTTAAAGTTCTCAGCACGATCCTTGAAGGGAGACAATCTGCCTCCTTCAGCCTCTCGAGAAGAAAGCGGGTGGTGTCAGCACACACACTGCTGCTTCTTTTACAGATTATACCCTCAGTTCAGCTTCTTTTACAGATTATACCCTCAGTTCAGCTTCTTTCAAGCATTCTCAATAGTGTAAGTTAAATTGTCTTTTCTATTAACAAGGGGTTATCTGGTTTGAAACATCTCAGGAAACTGATTGATACTCAGGAAGCACATAAGGTTAGGGAGTAACCAGATACTTAGAAGCCAGCTTGAAATTCCTATGGATAGCAGATATACCGATGGGTTATCTCCTGGTTTCTTCAGAAACAGTAGATAGCTTGCAGCATCAGGGTTTTGGATTTTTACTTGTTGTAAACAAGCCTCAGCTTAGCATGACTTTTTTCAGATCTTACTATAGTCTTTTAACAGATTTAAGGTAATTATTGGAGTGTTCATAACCTTTGGGAGTGGAGGACTTCCACCAGTCGTCCCAGGAAAAGTATGACAACAC
>NW_017729025.1:106644835-106651391 GCF_001723915.1 Gavialis gangeticus | reverse complement strand
GGTCAATCAGCCTGTACAACCTAATCCCCTTATGTGTTTCAAACTCAGTACGTCCCAATCTTTTAGCCGCTTGATGAGTGGACCCCACAGTATTTTTGGGCTTCACCGGGATCTTTAACTTAAGTAAAAGAAGCGTTGCTGCAGAGCAAGTGGGGAAGGAGAAGTAGAGAAGGGAAAATATACCCTGTTACCACCAGTTTGACTATAAAAGTTATTTATTGCTAAGTATATGAAATATATAATGATACTAGTAGTAATAGACATGCAAAGGAAAAACAACCACAAACAGTCACAGTATTACCCTGGTTTCACTAAGTATTTGGGGAAACTTAGCTCAAGCTTAACTAATACAGTTCAGGTTCAGAAATCTATGCTTAGAGAGAGAGAAGAGGAGAGAGAGAGAGCTGGGATCTCACCAGTCCAAGGCACTTGGGTTGCAAAGCTGACAGGTT
Source organism: Gavialis gangeticus (assembly GCF_001723915.1). Classification (NCBI taxonomy): domain Eukaryota; kingdom Metazoa; phylum Chordata; order Crocodylia; family Gavialidae; genus Gavialis; species Gavialis gangeticus. Next base: position 106,650,939 of record NW_017729025.1, on the reverse strand, counting down.
AAAGTTCTCAGCACGATCCTTGAAGGGAGACAATCTGCCTCCTTCAGCCTCTCGAGAAGAAAGCGGGTGGTGTCAGCACACACACTGCTGCTTCTTTTACAGATTATACCCTCAGTTCAGCTTCTTTTACAGATTATACCCTCAGTTCAGCTTCTTTCAAGCATTCTCAATAGTGTAAGTTAAATTGTCTTTTCTATTAACAAGGGGTTATCTGGTTTGAAACATCTCAGGAAACTGATTGATACTCAGGAAGCACATAAGGTTAGGGAGTAACCAGATACTTAGAAGCCAGCTTGAAATTCCTATGGATAGCAGATATACCGATGGGTTATCTCCTGGTTTCTTCAGAAACAGTAGATAGCTTGCAGCATCAGGGTTTTGGATTTTTACTTGTTGTAAACAAGCCTCAGCTTAGCATGACTTTTTTCAGATCTTACTATAGTCTTTTAACAGATTTAAGGTAATTATTGGAGTGTTCATAACCTTTGGGAGTGGAGGACTTCCACCAGTCGTCCCAGGAAAAGTATGACAACACTTGAGGTCAGGGCTGCAAGGTGCTGAACACTATGATGAATCCTTTACCATTGTTCAAATGTTGCCCATACGCTCTGACTCGGTGTCTTGCCTCAGCATTCCCTAACCCGGCAACCGAGTTGTAGCCAATTAAGTTTAAATAGGTCTCCCATAGTGGGACCGGGGAATGTATGGCCCGAGATGCCTATTAAACTTACTTCTGCTTAGAGGTGTGTGTGTGGGTGGGGGGAAGTCCTTTGTAAATCCAGATTAGAACTGGTCTGATAAATGCTGAGCTGGGTGTGTGGGTTGATTAGCATTTGGAGCACACATTCCCCATCCTGCAGTGCTCCCCTGCTTCTCCGATCCCAGAATTCACTGCAGTCTCTGCTTCAGGCTTTCTGTTCTCCATTTCTCATGTAAATGAATGGTCATCTGGTTCCATCTTGGATGCAAATGAGACCTAGGGCAGTTGTTTCACTCTCATCACCCTTATCTGGAGGGTTTTAGGTGTGTCTCTCACCGCATCTTAATCAGTTTCTGTTTAGGTGGGGGGGAGTCTTTGTGAGTCAGACAGTCTGTATCCTGTGTCAGGGTTCCCCAAGAACATGGAGCTGAGAGGTAACACTTGTGCTCCAGCCAGCCCCTCCATAACATGTTGAGCCACCCACGGCTCAGCATGCTGCAAGCCGCACACCTGGCAGCAATAAGCTACGGAGTGCTGCTCCAGCAACAATAAGCTAGGGAGCTTATTGCTGTGCTTTAAGAGGCACATGTAGATGCAACTGCAGAGTAGGAAAAAAGTTGATTTGGTATTAAAAATTCCACTTGCAAATAAATTTCCCAGTTTGTACTTCATGAAAAATGCTTCCTACTGTGGCAAATCTCAGAACAAAGCACTGAGCAAAGCAGAGACCATTTTCTTTAAATACATGCATATAACCATATTAGTTTCAGATGGCTAAACAGGTAGTACAGTATTTCGGGAAGTCATTTGTGTGTTTAATCATATGTTAAATACTGTGTCCAGCATAACGTACTGCATTGGAGACATCCTTGAGGTGTCAGACATCTTGTTCCCTGGCGTTTTACGGTATTCACTGAACAAGAACAGCTGATTAAGAAAGAAAATATTGCTTTCTTTATTCAAGTGGGTCTGAGGGGATTATAATATCTTCAAGCAGTGGCATTTGATATTGCCAACTAGAGGCTTGTGTAAATCATAGGTAAATTTTACAATTTCAGAGCTTGATCTTGGTGATCTCCTGCTTTGTATTGGACTCAATGGAGAATTTATTTTTTCTGCATTGTGTACATAATTTATTCTGGTGTTTATAAAGATTATTCATTAAATAAAGAACATAAATGAACCATAATTTTCTAACCATTATAGTTTTAAATTTTCAAACATGCTTCAGGAGCCTAAGTTATAACAATAAAACCTGTATATGCATGGAAAAAAAGGCTGTGGATGGTGCAAATAAGTATGTATAAAAATGTAAATGTTCTGTAAAAGTAATTTAAGTAAATGTGTTCTATATTTGGTACTATGTGATTAACAACGTACTGCATTTTCCCACTGAAATATACTAGCAAGGGTAATAAATGTACTTTGTCCAGGAGGTACATTAAATAGAGTAGTTTTTGGGAGGGAAAGCTGCTATTTAATGCATTAAAATTGCAGTGTCAATCAATGAAGGAGTTCTGCATATTTTCAAAAACAGTGTAAAAAGCCACTAAACTCTGGAATGTTTCTTTTGGTGTATTTTGATATTAAACCCCTGATATTTGAGATTTGAGCTTGTTTTCACTAGAAGCGGAGCAAAAGCCTCACAAAAAAGCAAACATTTAATACAAGCTTAAAAAGTAAAAATCCTAACATTATTCATCACTTTCTTCTTTTATCACCAAATCTTATTCATCGCATTTGATGTGTGACATTAAATCTCTCGAGATTTTAACTATTTTAAAGTCCATGGACAGTGTACAACAGTGTTGCTACAGGTGATTACAACTGCAGATAGGGGCAAAGCACACATTAGGGTAAATTATGAGTAGTGAGGATAAATTTCTGCACTCAACAGTAGTTAAGTCTCCAGTTCCAGTCCTCCATGTGAACTTCTCCCCAGGGCAGCATTTAAAATAAATAAGGTAGTGTGAATAGGACCATATCTGGGAAGGACAGGGATTACATATGTTCCTCTGAATGCTAAAAAAGTATTGGGTAATACATTTTAGGCTACAGCACATGCCAACAGGGTTTGAAATAGTACTGTGCCTCCTCCTAATTTATTTAGGCTTCCATGTGTTCTCAGGATGAACTACACCCTTGTGCAAAAAGGCAGCATAAGACCTATGCCTCACTTGTTCTTGCCTAAGCCCTTCTGTATAACCAACTTCAGTAGTGGATAGGCCTGGCACTGGCTTCTGTGACAGCAATTCATTTCACCTTCGGGGATCCCATCCTAACTTGCTTTAGGGCCCCATTTATCTTTTTGCTGCCCATCCTTCCCTCCTCCCAGGTCTTTTTTTTTTTCCCCCTTATATCAAGACTTTCTTCACTTTATTTCTCTTCAGAGTTCATGCCTTCTGTTCCAAGGAATTCAAACCCTTATATCTCTCCCCAGACTTCCAGCTTAGTTTACTATTTTGTAACTGGTGCCTTTTAAAAATAAAGATAGACAAATACATCCCAGTAAATTCACTGGAAGTAATAAAAGCTATTGTGCCAACCTGAATTCCTTGCAAGGAATATCTTCTTTTAAACAAGTGCATCATGTTGATAGGTTTTTAATGTAAAAAATATTGGTTTTAATTTTACATGTATGCAGTGCTATTTAATTTCAATGCAGTGAAGATGGAAAAGTGAATGAGAATAGGTCTGCCAGGATTTTTTTTATCAAGGTGTTATGGTACTTAATTACTTGGGTCTTTGGGTCTCCACCTTTTTAAAATAACAATTTTCAGGTGCTTTATTGTTGTTATTTTTATCATCGTCATCATTTTTGAGCACTGGGTTTATATATAAATTCTCAAGGCAATATCATCACTAGAATAGATATGAGAATATTGGTATTGCCACCAGAAATCTCTATTTGGGTTGTTTCCGAAGAAATAAAAAAGTCTGAGCATTTAATTGTGAAATTATTCATAATAGTATTTGAATATTCAGAGGAATCTAGAAATTGGCCACATATTACTGCTGAATCAATAAAGCTGAGTGTTAGAATATATGGATTTTATTCCTGACTTTGGTGCAAATTAGTACATGATTTCGGTAAGAGACTTAGAGTGTGTACACATCTAAGTCTATTTAAAATAAAGCTACTTACCTAAATTGAGTTAACCAAGTCAACTTTAAGTTAAGCCACATTGAAGAGTATACATGTACAGCTTCTTGAAATGGTGGCAGCCATCTTGTGAGTCGTCCCTGTAGTAACCCTGGCCACCAGCTAGGGAGTCATTTCAGGCTATGGCCAGGGGGACTAAGCCAGTAAAGCCACCCCAGGTCTGACCCTGTCAGTTCATGGCTGCCCAACGTTTCCTCCCTCCAGCCTCCTAAAAGGCAGAGCCCAGATTGGCTGGAGCCGGCTGCTGAAGCCAGAAACTCATGCTGTTAGCTCGAGTCTCCCTGCTGATGCTGTACATTTGTTTGCTGCGATGCAGATTTGTCTCTGCTCTGCAGAGCCTACTACATGCCCCTCTGCCACCTCTTCTTGTCTGCCCAGCATTCTGGGAGCACCTCATGGCTGCTGCTGTCCCTCCTGGAGCCCAGCCCAATGTGCAGGTCATCCTTCAGGCCTTTCTGGAATGCTCTGCTCAGGTCCACAGGTGCCTGAATGACCTGCATCACCTCCAAGACAGGCACAGGGACCACTTGTACAGCCAGCCTGAGAGCAAATTCTAGTGCTGGTTGCAGTGCCAGTTCCAGAGCCTGGAGCTGGGGGACAATAGACACAGCCTGCTCTGGGACCTGATTCTTGGGGCCAAAGCTGATGAGAAATGTGATGCCCAGCACCTGCTCCAGGACTATAAGACCATGATAGAGTTCATCAAGGGGGGCATGCTGTGGCTGGGCTTCATGACCATGTACCATCACCTCTGGGGTCACCCAGTCAGAACAGACTCATGGCACCACCTGGGACAACCAGCTGTGGAGGCAAAACTTCTACCTGTTCTGGAGCACCTTCTATTATGTGGTAGAGCAAGTGAAGCTCCACATCTTGTGCCATGACATTGTCAGATGGCACATCCTAACCCCTGAACAGCATGTGGGCATGACCCTGCTGAGGTTTGCCAAGAGCCTGCGCTATATTGCCCGCCACTCTGGGGTGAGAAAGACCCCTGCCGGGGAGGTGACCAGGGCCATTTGCAGGGCCATTTAAGAGGTCCTCAGTTACCAAGTTATCTGCCTGGACAACCCCCCTTCAGTCAGGGCTGGCTTCCATATCCTGGGCTTGCCCCAGTGCTTGGGTGCCTTCAATGGAGCCCACATCCCTGTGGTGTGGCCCCCCAGGAGGGATGTGAGACTACATCAACAGGAAGGAGGTCTACTCCATCATTCTGTAGCTATTGTCAACCACCAGTGCAGGTTCATGCATCAGGAAAAAGGGTCAGGGGAGGGGGGTTAGGGACATTATTGGGTGGATGGATCCAGGGACATTGGGAGCATGCAGCACACATGGCTGCCTCTCATCTGGGGTCCTGCTCATTCATGAAGCCAAGGCCTACCCCTTCCCTCACTTGGGGGTTGGGGGGAGCACCTGGATCCCTGCTTCCTAACAAAGAATCTCCTGTGGGGGGGCAGGTGTTATACCCTTATCCTTAGTCATTGCCTGCAGGCAGAGCAGGAGGCCCTCCTGCACCCTCTGCTTATTCTCCCGATGGTCTAGGAACATGGCCTTCATCTAATCCTGCCTGGGCACCACCCTTCTGTAAGTCACCACAGATTCTCTGGCTGCTGCTGCAGCCTCCACAGCAGCTGTCATCAGGGTTTAGTGGCAGCTGTCCATCATTGCTCCAGTGCCAGCAGCTCCAGCACCTCCCTCTGGTACTCCTGTGTGTCCCTCCATATTTACTCCTACCTCGCATCAACCCCCCATGTCCAGTGCTTGGTGGTCCAGATGTAGTGCTTATCTTGCTGGGATCTTATGACCCCAGCTGACTTCCTGGAAGATCAGCGAGTCCAGCCCCCTGCCCAAAATGCAGGAAGTCAGCAGGAGGCCCTAATGTCTATGAAATCTTCTCCTGGGTCTGCCAGTGCACCTGGTGAACAGAGCCAGGGGGGAGCAGGACAAGGAGTGGGGGAGTGAGGCAGCCCAGTATTTTGTCCCTATCTGGGCAACAGGGAGCTCCTGAGGGGCCTGGGTACCTGGACTGAGCTCTGTGCTGATGGAAATGCTGCTGGAGGTGGAAGAGGTCTGTTGGAAAGCAGGAGAGAGAAAGTGCCTAGTGGAGAGGTCAGCACTGGTGGATTTCACAGATTTCATAGACATTAGGGCTGGAAGGCACCTCAGAAGATCGAGTCCAGCCCCCCGCTAAAGGGCAGAAGTCAGCTGGGGTCATAGGATCCCAGCAAGATAAGCATCCAA
>NW_017729025.1:106636728-106644601 GCF_001723915.1 Gavialis gangeticus | reverse complement strand
GGCCACAATTGGCCAGTTTCACCAAGAGGTGATCATAGGATACCAGATCGAAGGCTTTTTTGAAGTCAAGATATATGACGTCAATCTCTTCTCCCTTGTCCGGGTGATAGGTCACTTGGTCAAAGAAGGAAATGAGATTGGTCAAGCAAGACGTACCAGCAAGAAACCCATGCTGCCTAACCCTTGGGATGTTGGTGTTGGCCAGTTCACTAAGGCTGGCCTCTTTAATAAACTTTTCTATAGTTAGCCGGATCCACTTTCCTCCCCTTCTTGAAGATCGGCACCACATTGGCCTTCTTCCAGTCTTCGGGCACTACAGCAGAGCACCAGGAATTTTCAAAGATCCGTGCCAGAGGCTGGGCTATGATGCTCGCCAGATCCTTGAGTACCCTGGGGTGTAGACTGTCAGGGCCGGCTGATTTGAATGACTTTGCTTTATCCTCCTGCTCCAGGGCAGCTGCCTCTTCCCTGGTGGTATAGCGGAGGATCCCCCAGCACTCCTGCCTGGTCCCCCATCATTTGCAGGCCCTTGCTCCTCCTGCTCTGGTGCACCTGGTTGACCCAAGGAAGTGCCCATGGTGAAGTTGCTCTCCACCAGGGCATCTGGCCCAAGGACATTGCAGAGCCACTCATGGTAAAAGGACTTTTTTTTCACAGGGCCTCAAGAACTAAAGGCACTATTGCAGAGGTGGGCATTCATGCTTCAGATGGTCTTCACCTTAGTATGGACTTGTTTTCAGGTCTGATCATACCTCCAAACCTGCATGTCCCCCACAATGGCTTTGTAAACATGCTTGTTCCAGAGGCCCTCCATGAAAGCAATATATGCAATCCTTGACCAAGATGTCAAGGAACACATTCACCAGTTTGCCTTCCTGGTTCAGGCCCTGGTGGGTCAGACTGGAATGATTTTTATGGGAAACAGGGTCATCAGACTGTGATAGCACTGGAGACTTGCAAGTCCATCCCAATGTGGTGGACCTGTTGGAAAGAAGCAGAAGATTAGTAGCAGGTGGGCCTCACGGGGCTGCCCATGGCCAGGCAGCAGTTGCCTACAGGGGAAGGAGGCTGAGTCACAATCCTTCCTCCCGAGGCTTAACCTCTGCTAGCCTCAGAAACCCCAGGAGCCTTGAGTTCCCTCCCCTTCATCCCTCACCACCAGCTGTCATTTACTCAGAACAGGGACTGACTTACCTGGGGCTGGCAGCATTTACCTTTGTGCCTGACCGATCCTTTAAGCCTGAGCATGCAGCACACCTGTGGCTCCAGGCAGTGCCAGTGGTGGAATAAGGAAGTGGTTGTCCCAGAGGCTCATGGGGCATAGGATTGCTGGAAGAAGTTAAGCTGATTTAAGTTAAAGTCAACTTAGTGTACATATGTACCTTAAGTCAATTTAGATTCGACTTAGGGAATGCAACTCATGCTAATGCACCTCAAAGGTGTATTATATTGCACCACATTTACATTAACTTGATATATATATGTATGCTCTGACAGATTGGCTTTAAAAAGTTAAGTTGAGACAAACTGTCATAAAGTTAGTACATGTATATGTGCACTCATTCACTCAGTTTACCCAATTTTAAGATGGAATGTTGTCTGCCTACCTTATCAATTGAATGTTTTCCAGCCCTTAATTAGCTAGCCATACTGAAATGGAAAGTATATGATTGTTATCCCTATTACTGACCATCCAAAGTTGCAAAAAAATGACTGAGCCTTAGAACAGTTATTGCAAAAGTGTTTTTATTCATGTAGAAACACAACCTTTTTGGGAGGATGTTGATGGAAACCATAGAACATTTATACACATACCTTTTTGTCCCGTGCACTGGAGATCTGACGTGTGGATGTGGACTGCGCTATGCCAGTTGCAGTTATATAAGTGGCAAAATGTGCATCAGAACACAAAAAATAACCAAACACTGAACAGGTTTCCTTGATTTGTAAATGTAGCCTGTAATAACAGCCAAAACCAAGTTTAAGTATTGCATGTTTGCTGGAAATCAGATTGCTAATATACCAGCCAAGGAAACGGTAGGAGGAGGAGGGAACAGAGAAAAGTTCCACTCTTGTAGGAATACTAAATTCTTTGAGAACAGTATCAAGGAGAATGGGATCATCTGATGATCCAAGATCTTGCATCTGAATCAGAGACTCTTGAAAAACCCTGGACTTGATTCTGTTCTCTCTCTCTCTCTTTTTTTTTTTTTTCCATTTTACACCTATGAAACTATCAGCTTCAAAACTCATTCAGCATCTGAGAGACCAGAGTGAAGCCAACGTGTTCTATAGATAACAGGCCATGTCTACACAAGATGTTGACTGTGCACAGTCATTTACTACTTGTATAAACAAGTACTAAATAACTGCTCAGTAACCCAAGTTACTGTGCAGTAACAGAAAGGAATGGATTTTGTGATGCTGACTGTGCAGTAGCCCAAAACTACTGTGTTGTAACATAGTGTCACACTTTCTGTCATGCCCTGCTATTGTACTGTAGTCTCAGGCTACAGATTTTCATATCAGATGCTCTGGTGTAAATCCAGAAAACCCTGGTTTCTGTATGAACTCCTGGCTTAAGTCTGATTAATATTGTACAACTGTCCTCAAAATCTGATCCTGTGTGTACGCCTGGGGGTTCTGTGCTCTGTTACATTTGTAAGGTGACTAGAGGCTGAGTTTCAAGATTCCTTGGCCTTTGTTGCCTATTCTGCTGCTGTTTTATAAATCAGGGGAAAGGGATTCTTTCCAGCTAGGGAGGCATTCAGAAGTAAACATACTTGGATCTCAACTTCATCATATCTAGGTTATCATACTACATTTGAGATTATGCAAAAAATAAAAAATAAAAAAGTGATTCTGTTCACTTCAGGCTACTGCCTCAAAACCAACATGTCAAGTAAGATATATCACATGCAGTCCCAAGGTAAAATGCAATGGGAGTTTTGTCATTGTCTTTAGTGGAGTGAGGGTTTCATTCCTGAAGCCTTAACGTTCAACTTGTTTGATAAAATGCCTGCTCTGCAAGGTGAATCCCACTGAGTGACATTGAATTTCTGTAACAAAAACACTCTTTTACAGACCAAGCAGCTTTTAAGACATGAGGATTGTTGCTGGTAGACTAACAGATTGAAAGTGCTAATCCTAGGTTTTGAATACCTGATGGCCCTTAACAGAAGGGAGACATTCCAGCCCTTAAAAAAACATTTAAGACTATGATACCTATGATCCTTTTGGTAGAAAATGGTCAATGAAACAAGAAACAAAGGTGTACAGTAAAAATAAACAATACAAAAATTTTATATTGAAAAAAAATTGCTAAATTTTCAACATCTCTATTCATGCAGTTGGCCAGACCCATGACAGGAAAAGTTGATATGAAATAGGTAGTGTTGTAGGGAGAGTTTTTAATTTGTCCATGGCAGTGTGCTTGTTTCTTAGTCCAGGGATGCCTTTCACATCAGAAGTAACTATATTCCACTGATGAGTAAGATGATCTAACTTAATCTCAATATTAATATTGAAAGAACGGGATCTATAAAAAGCATTTTTATTGTCAGTGTTTATCATATAGCGGCTTGAATATATACAAAATGCCAAAAGCAGTGGTAGTAGGAGTAGAAGGGAGAGGTTTCTTTTCACTAAACTCTCTCCAAATGCATCACTCAATCTGTCTGTGGCTTAGAGGAGGAAGAGAAAGGGTAGCTTCAATTTCATTTGACAAGAATAAAGTGACCGCTGCATTTATAAAAATGTTGGGCTCCTATACACATGCAGGGAGGCTGCTCCAATGTGCTGTAATTACAGCGTGTTGGAGTAGACTCAATTAATCAAGTTTGCTGGAGCATGGTAATTGCCATGCTCCAGCGAATTCCAGCATTGTGTGTATCAGTGTACTGAAAAATGGTGATGGGACACTGTAAACTAAAGCTTACTTGACAAGCTTTTAGTTCAGAGTGCCCTACCACCATTTTTCAGATGCTCCAGCCACTTTTAATTAGCGCAGCTTTCAGAGCTGCACTAATTAAAGTGCCCCCTCCTTCCCCCCCACTCCTGGAACACGTCTATAGATGCCCATTAAGTCAAGCAAGTAAGCAAGCCTCTGAATGATGTACTACTGGGCAATGTATGCCACCTTTTCCCCTAGTTTCAATCTGATTCTACCTAAGCAGAGTTGTCCTCATATTTCTTCCAAATTCCCCTGTCTTTCACAAAGATGCTATGGTTACCTTATTTAATTGTTATAAATGAGTGATATAAGGAAAACTAGGTTGTGACCTAGCTGGTAAAATTGATCTCTGCATTACTCAGGGCTCCCTTTATTGACATTTGATTTGGAATTTCTCTAACGATTCCATAATACTATTAGTTAAAACAATCAGAGAGGTTACAATCAGGTCTTGGATTTTATAGGACCTTTTGCAAAGTGTAATTTACTTTCTTGAGTGTCACTATGTAAAATTGAGGAGGGAAAGAAGAGGAAGAAAAGGGACCTGATAAGCTATAACATTAAACAGTGAGACAAATAATCTGATCTATAAAATATGTTTAATTTTTTAAATAAGTATTATCTACCCTTTCTTTTTTAAAATAAAATATCAAATTAGATAGAATATTCAATTATAATAATGCGTATTGCAATGATGACATGAGTTGGTATAATTATAATATGTCATTATGCATGGTAGTTATTGATGCATCATTAGCTCGGTAATATAAATATTTTTAAATGACATTTTCATGTTGAAATGAAATTATGAAAAAATAAATGCAGGGAAATTTAGTATGATTTCATGTATAATTTTTGTTTTATTGAAATAGTTTGTAGTTTGAAAATGCTATTTTGATGAACATTTTCCAAATAGGCATATTAATATTCTGGGTAGACTGCTAGTGAAAGTGTGACAATAATAAAAGCCAATAAGAAATATCCATTTGGTCTAAAAACTTCATTAATTTCATTCAAAAGTATTTAGTTCAACACAGAGCAAGTTAGAACAGGCATTTCAAATGGGAGATATTGTATTATGATTCTTTCTGAACAAGGCAGATGTCTTATAGGAAATTGCAAGTTACTCTTGCATGATTCACAGTATTTCATGTGGAGTGGAAAATACGATTTTTATACCAGGTGTGTATAACCATATGATTCTTTCAATGCAGCTTGCATCTCCAATTTAGAATGACTTTGGTATAGAATAGGTGGTGGGTCCATGGCTGTACTAAGCAAAATTCAGATTTAAAACTCAAATGTTAAAAGTTAACACAAATATGGTGTGATAACCCTTTGCGATCTTACATGAACACTTTTGTAATCTGAGTCCAGAAGGTCATCAGGAAGAATGACTATATCTCATTAAATAAATGTATTTCCTTGCAGGCATGCCACTTTGTGGTATGGGGTTGCTATGTTTTATAAAATAAGTGGCATTAGGCTCGGTATTTAAGGGTGAGAATGAAAATCTGGCTCTAAGGTAAAAGACCCTGATTCTGCAAATACTTTTACATATCTATATCTCTACACATGTGAGTTATCTTAAATGTCTGAAGAAATAGAACCTGAAAGTGCATCAACCATAATAATGTCAATTTATATAAATTTTGTTAGCCATCTTATCTGCAAAGATACTAATTAAACACTAATAAATCCATTTAGAAAATGACATCACATACCTACTTGTTTACACACATCCAAAATCTCTGTATTTTTCATGCAATGGTCAGGTACATTATATTGTTAGCCAGAATATTGTTCCATTATTCCAGTTCTTTAGAGCAACTTTAATAGGCTATTCAATTAAAAAGAAGTAGCAACCCAAGTCACTAAATACTCCATATATACTGTAGGGTTGTATGCAGCCTTAATAATCCCCTTAGCTCTCAAAATCTATACAGGTTTAAAAATCAATGTCAGGGATGTCAGTGAGGAATGAAATATGAGGAAGAATGATATATGTCCTCTGAAATGATCTTTGGATCAAAAGAAACATTTTTCAGTATCTGATAAATTGAAATGCATTTTATCGACAGTGAATTAAGATAAAGCTATCAAACCAATGATAACAAAACCGAAAGCCTAGGAAGTTCATTGGTCATCACTGGAGTCTGCTAAAAATTTTCTCACTTGTCATCATTTCCTTCTGTTATATCCTCTCAGCCCCTCTCCTCACCAGACAGTTTATTCTTCAAGAAACAGAGTTAATAACCAAACTATTACTTCTCATAAATTTAAAAACTGTGAGAGGTTCAGCGAGTTCTGACTTGGTTCAGAAAAACAACTCCAAGCCAGTCAAAATATCTGCACTATTTCCTACACATGTAATTTTCAACAAGATTCTGGACCTCGACACAGTCACTTTGTGCTGTTCTGGCACAAAAGGACTGCAAAGATGCCTTAAGTAGGAAGATCTGGTTGGTGTAAAATTAGTGTAGTGGCTCTAAACTACTCTTTATCCACCAAAGTGCAAACTGGAGTTGGGGTGTACAGTAAGAATAGTTCTCCACTCCTTCAATCTCTGCCCAGGAGAAGGATCCATGGGGATTACTACTTGCAGTATATATTAGAGATGACATCCACCTGCTCCCCTTTTGATATCTTAAGTTCATTTCTAGTCAGAGCTAGTCTGAACCCAACAATTAATAATAGAGTTTAAATACTTAAGTGTCTGAGGATGCTGAGCACCACTTTTTAAGTGACGTAAGACGCTGAATTCCACTGAATGTCCACTGAAAGTGGGTTGCGCTTTCAGGGTGTACTTATACCACATCTGTACTATTCATGGGAACACCACTCAGAAATGTATCTTGACCTTTTGCTCAGTGTGCCATTTTCTAAAAATAAGGAAGTGGGATTTTTCTGGGAGGGATGTAACAGAAATTAAATACGTAAATAAATAAATTACTGGTACATTCTGCATCAGACTAACACAGCTACATTCTTTCCAGTTTGGGATCTAGCATGCATCATGCAATAAAGTATTCAGCATCCCTCAGCATGGAAGCAATGTATATCAATAAACTTTTTTTCCATATAGACCATACCACAGTACTCCATAGGTATCTAGTAAGTTTTTGCTAGAAAACAGATATATGCATACCTAGATATACTGTCATCTTGAGTACACTGAACATCTTAGTACTTACCTCAGATCTGTGCTGTTTAGGATGCAATCAATTTGGAAAAAGCCAAATCTGAATCCACTGACAGCCCCAGTTTTCTAGGTTACTGGCATAGTGGCATCAGTGACGTTCAGCTGAATACATGGACATCACTGGGAACAGAGACCAGAACCCAAGAGTCTTGTCTCCCAGGAGAAGCCTTCAGCACCAGGCTAAAAAGTCATATTCCCACTTGGTTTCTTTCTCTGACACTCAGCATCACTGTACAAAAATATGTTTATGGATCTGGTCGTTACTGTCCTAAGGATGCCCATCTCGACTACTGTCAGAATCTCTGCCTCATGCATGATTATGGGAGTGTTCTGAGAGCCATTCTTAAATGACTTCGTTGCCAAAGTGTCTGGACTTTGGTACATGTAAGTGGGAGTAAGTGGTCAGGGCAGTGCTCCCAGGCTTGGCATTGAGACAGTGCAGACCTGCCATTGTGTTTAATTCACTTTTTTGAAAGTGTCTTGGGTATCTAAGCCCTGAATTTGTGAAGTTTATAGTGCCAACATTCCATGTAAGGTATACACCAATTCTGAATAGATCAGAAATACTGCAAAAATATCCTCATTTGTAAGTAGGTGTAAGGCTTTTAGGTATTTCTGACATTCCAGGCTTTGCACCCATACAAGAGGGTGCGGTTGACAAGAGCCTGGTAGACAAGAGCCTGGTAGATTTTTTTTTTTTTTTTTTTTTTTTTATTTTT
>NW_017729025.1:106618496-106636614 GCF_001723915.1 Gavialis gangeticus | reverse complement strand
TTTTTTTTTTTTTTTTTTTTTGTAATGTCTCGCTGTTCTGATTATCAAAGATGTGATTTCAGAGATGTCCAAAGGCAGCACTGGCAGATTTGATTCGGTGTTGAATACTGTCCGTGTTTACTTTTTTGGGAAAAAACAGCTACCCAGGCAAAGGAAATCCTCAAAATTCTCCAAGGACTGCCCTCTAATTGCAGCATGTGGAGGAGCACCTGGTCTGTTTGAGATACTCTACCAACTTATCTTAGGTTTGTGAAGCTGACAGTGAGTGCAAGTATTCCATACATTTTACAGAAGCACTTGGATGACCTGGAATTCTTCAGCTGAGTGGACACACGTGACACAAGTCAGTGTACTGATGATCAGTAATGGAGGTGTTGGTTCTGCTCCGAATCCAAGATAGCCAGTTACGTTAAAGAAATTCCCATCCATGTGATACTGAATGCTGACTCCGGATGGAATTCTGGCAGCGATGAGATGTGGAATAGCTCCAATACGGATGAGGAAAAAGTGTTGGGGCAGTCACATCTTCGCTTAACTCCAAATGGATTGAAAAAATCTGGAAACAAATAATCCTTCCCTCCGCAACCAATCAACTGACCAAAAAAACCCCTTGTTATCTTTGTTTAGTATGATTTAAAACCAGTAGTGAACTAGTTTTAAGTTTATAAGCAGGATACCTGGGACAGAGTATTATGATTTATGTGACAATGTGGGTCACAGAGATGATATCAAAGAATACTGTCAAGATTAAAGGACAAGTCCTCACTCATGTGCAGAGAATGTTATGTTTTGCTTTCTTTCTTGAATGCCAAAGATTAGTGCATTCAGTAATAGGATTTTGAAAAAAGAGGGGAAGTACAGGCTAATAGTTATATCTTCCCATTTTTTCCTGATATAGTAAGTACAATGTTATTAAGTTTAAAGACAGTTTAAAGTCATACAAATAAATCATCATATAAGTCACACTTTTTGTTACTCAGTGTCATGGTTGGCTCTAGATATGGCTTGTGCCTATACATAACATGGCTAATACTGTGCTGATAAATGTGACAGTGACTGGTGCTTCTCCCCTTGCTAATGGCCTAAATATACATATGGCTGCCTTCCCCATGCCTTTTGTTTTTTGCTTGCTGTACTGACAGTAACTCATCAGTATATCTTTGTAACTGATTAGTGCTGTCCAGATTTTCCCAGAATGCATAAATACAAATATACTTAGGTAGTGGGATGGGTAAATACATATAAGCGTGGCCATTGTGATAAGTAAATTCCTATTACATAGACACAAATTGATCCATGTTATTTGTACCCAGCTACCATCAAAGTTGAAGTTGAAGTACACTGGTATAGTTTGTATGGCAAAGCTGTTTTTAAGATTAAGAGACCTGAGCCAATAGTGAATAATCAGGCTAATCTAAACAGTCGGTGCTATTCTTTTACTCAGTTTTTGAAGGGGAAAATATTGACAGATCATATAATCTATAGCAATTATGAAATAGGCATTCATCTGTTCTTAATGTTACACAATTATGCATCTGTCAACAAAATAGGATTTTTTTTCTATCTAGCAAGTATATGAATCCCAATGCTTTCAGAGAAGGAGATAATGGACACTAGGGTTTTCTTTTACCAGAGCAAATGGTGACTTTGTATATAAAATGAAGGCAATTCTCAAAGCCAAATTGGCACTTGATAAGCAGTGTCATCTGACAAACAATATGTAGTGTAGAGTGCATATAAACAACTGTACTCAAGAACTGAGGCTGCACAGATTTACCTAATGGAGAATATAAAAGCTAAGGCATACCAGAAATAGCAATACAAATTTCTAAACAAGATAGATCTGAAGACTATAGAACCATAAGCTCTTTCTTTTATTAAAAGAAGGCTTTCTTGAGCCACTCCAGGAGACAACTGAGAAAGTGGCAACTATCTTTTACTGTTAAGGCAGGGCTGCCACATTCAATTCTTGCTCATCTTGGATCAAACTGGATAATGCGTCTATTTTCTTTTAATGAATATGCCAATGGACAAAGTGAGTGTCATAAATCAACACTTACCAATTCATTCAGCCATCTGGTGAGTTCTTTGCAGAGCTGAAAGGGTCTGATAATCTCCAGACTCATTAAAATTAACCATAGTGACTATGTTGTTTCTAAATGGGCATTAGTTTTCAAGTACAAGGTCTGATCATTGCTAACCCATTTCAGTGTTTCTTCACCCCAAACAGTGGCAAATTTTCAAAAGACTGTTTAAAACAAATTTTAAAAAATTAGATTACCAAAATGTTCATAGAAAATAAAGAGAAAGCTCTGATGTATTACATTATTTCTGGAAAATGAAACTCCAGTTCTATCTTGCCTTTTTTTTACTGTGCAAGACTAAGACTAAGAGAGTTTAATATTTTCCTTGCATCCTTCTAACTACTACAGAAAAAAAAATAACAGTGAAATATTCTCCTCATATGCCACAATCCTCACTCCTGTGACAAGGGCTGAGACAAAGTTTGTGCACCATTTAAATCTCATATAAATCTTTTGTGGCCTTCTGTTCAGGACTGCACTTCACCCTAATCAAGGAAGCCTAGAACATAGTGCTGCCAATCCCAAATGTTAAGGCTAGCCTTAACATTTCTCCCTCCATATTCTATGAATTTTCTCACTCACTCCTTGAGAAGAGGAGGAAAGATGTCTTGATACAGTCCTTGTGGCAGATTTGGGATTGGCAGCACCTGGTCCCTGTCTTCTAGAACAAGATCAGGTGACTGGAAAGGGAGGAATCAAGGGTCATATAAACCCAAGCAGAGAGCTCAATGGGTAAACTAACCTAGATCTCCATGGTTGCAGGTGGTCTGCAGGGAGTTGTAATGGGAGAGAAATAAATTATGGGTTTGGGTTTTGTTAACTGTGAGGTTTGCAGTGGCTTAAAGGTGGGAGGAGAAGGCCATGGGTAGATTGCCTAAGAGGTACGCCACATTGTGAGGGGCTAAAGCCTAGATAGAGCCTGGCAAGGGGCTGAAATCAGGTGGTCTGTGAGTCGCTAAGGCTTAGGAAGAAGGTCTGAAGCCCAGGCAGGTCTAGGGGCCCAGTTGGAGCTAGATGGGGCCAGAGGCCCAGGGGGAGAAGGCGAAGAAAGTGACAAAGCATTGCTTCACCCCCTTCCCCTGAGGTTGCATGAATGTGGTAAGGTTGAGAGTTGAACACTTGGATTGGATTGGATTTGTATTCAGATCCTAAATGTTTCTACCTTTTTCTCTCTCCTTCCTAATACATCCTTTATTTGATTAAGTAACCAAGTAATGACAATTGCATAAATATAATATAAAGCTGGGAGTTAGATAATGTTTTCACATTTTACAGAGTATTCTTTGCCCCTATGCCTCTAACATTTTATTCACCTTTCTGTCCTCTCTTGTGTACTGAACTGAATTATTCCTGATAATATCTAAATCTTAATTTATAAATCAGTATGGTGTATAAATTACAAGTGAGTACAGTTATTTGATTTTTACCAGTACATTTCCTATACTAATTACAATTTAAATTGTTTCCCCTGAATGACATTATGTCACTTCAGTCTGTGATTAGTTTAATGTGTCAACATGTTTACTTGCCTACTTCTGTAGGGTCCTTTTTCAGCCCCAAATGTACTCAATAAATGTGAACTGAGAAACTAAAATTGTTCCATGGTCATCCTTAACTATATCAATTGCTTTAGAGATCTACTGAATAAGTATATGTCATTAAATAAACTCAGCATTTGTATTATTCAAGTTGTATATCATACCAACTATAGAAACACTGTGGATGATAAAATTGGTACTGATTTAAGAGCTACTGCTATCAGCTATTTCACTTTAGCTGAAGTAGCTTTAAAAAAGTGAAAAAGTTTGTTATTTCTCTGATCTCAGGCTGCAGTAGACTGTATTAAGATATTTTCCCTACTTTTCTATATATCAGACTCCAATGAACACAAGACTCATTTGTGACATTTTAAGCTGAGAAAAAATCTATTTCACTTCTGTTCCTCTAGATGTTTGTTTTGGCACCTAAGAATGACTGTATTGACCACATAATAGTCCTAAAATAAGATCTGGAATTGTTTGTTTGTTTGTTTGTTTTTATCAAAGATGGCAGGACAGCCTATGAAAGGTCATCAATGACCATAAAACAATCATAGAAACTATATAAAAGTTACAAAACATTCTTAGAAATGCTAAGAGATTTTGTATAAATTAAATGAACAATTTTTTTCATGGACAAGAGGCAAATGTATGACTCTCTCTCTCTCTCTCTCTCTCTCTGTCCTAATGGAGCAAGATTTCTAAAGATCCATTGAACTACCTCTACTCCCATTAAAACCAGTGGGAATATTACCAGGCACTTTAATAGGGGTAAACATAATCCCATGATGAACAGATTTTTGAAAACCCTATTGAAAATACATATATTGATCTTTTATGTGGCAAGTCACTCTATCTTGTCCCTACTGGGTTCAGTTATATTTTATGTATAGTATTAATATTGTACATATACCAGTACAACTATAAATTGACCCAGTGTGGCTTTATTGCACAGAAATACAACCAAAGTATTAGTCAGTTTGTTATCAGTAGCCCTTGTGACATGTCAAGCATATGCACTAAGAACCCTTTAGGTACAGAGGTTAAGCAAGGTTGAGCTGAATGGATGGGGAACTTCCTGTGCTATAAGGTTTCCTCAGAAAAGTGTTAAAAAGTCACTGGAGTACTCTTTGCATTGGTGCAGTAAAAAGGCAGTACTCCAGCTTGGGCTGGAGAAAGGCATGCATAGAGTATTTTTCACTTATTAACTTCTGTTTCCACATAATGTTGATGTACACTGTTAAATAGTTGCCATGCTTCATATAAGAAGTGGCTACATGCCAGTCTTAATTATAGAATTGCTGTCTAGAAAGAGCTTTTGTATTCAGTATGAAAAATGCCATTATATGATTCACTGCAAAATATTCTTGCCTCCTATGGGGAACTAGAAATAAACTAAAATCACTCTCCAAACAAAAGAGATCAGCATACTCTCTACCTGTAATCAAGACTCAATATTCCTAGGAAAAATTAAATGTATACCTCCCTAAATGAACACTCAGTGACCTCACTGTTCGCTGCATCATTGCAACTATCCTCTGCAAAGATTTACACAGGGCTCTGCCTTGAACCTGGGTGTACCATGTAATCCCATTTGAAATATTGCTTAACTTCGAAACATATAAACAGTCCCATTTATTTCAATAGGTTTCTTCATATGTTTTAAGTGAAGCATATGCCTAAATCTTTGCCAGATCAGGACCTGTGGGAAGAATATCATGATTTATTATGTGAATGAGGTATAGAAGGACATCTAGCAGCGCACAGTATTGAGTTAAATTTGGTTTATTTACTTTCCTTCCTGATGCCCTCTGTCAGATTTCACAGCTATAGAGACAAGCTACTTTGGCTGTAAGAATCGCATATAGCAGCAAGGGAAATGTGAGATTTTTCTCCCTTCTGCCAAACTGTCAAAAATGCAGTTTTCATTTTGCTTGTGAAAATAGTCACACATTTAGCCATAATTAGCATGTTTGCTCTTTGTGTAGAATCCCTTGGAGTTGAACAAATCAATGGAATGTGTATAGAGATAACAGGAAATAAGGAACATGAGTTTACATTAGAAAGTTGCTGTTTCTGGGCATTTTACTGATTACTATATCTACTTCTTAAAGTCACAGGGTCAGTGAAATCAAACTTGAACACCTCGGACTTAGAATGCAAGGCTGTAAACCAGCGCCAGTTCTCTGGCGTGATGTAGAGGCTACTGACTTAAAAGATCAGAAGTTTCCTGTAGATCTATTATGATGATAAAATATGACCATTCTGGTCACTTCCCCTTCATTTATCTTTGCTTCAAAGAAGTATATACTCATATGGCTGTTGGAGATTATCCTGCTAGACAAATCTTTAGTAAAAGATCCCTTTTCTTTACGTTCTTAAATAAATAAAAAGTAAACATTTGGCCCTTATAAACCAAATCATACTGGCATAAACAGCTACTGCACATTCTTACATACATCTGAGATTATAAATTCACTTTATAATTTAACAAGTTTATACAACCTCTCATCCAAGAATCTCAAACTGCTGAAGTAAACAGAATGTGAGGCATTATCATAAAGGGGTAACTGACTATTCCTATGGATTCTAATAGGAATCCACTGGTCCATTGCATATTAAAGGTGCTAGATATGGTGCTACAGTATAGCTTTTAAAAGAGGGGGAAAGGATGAGCCAAGGAAACATAGACATGTTAGCCCAGCTTTGATTTCCAGAAAGGTTCTGGAACAAATTATCAACTAATCAGTTCATAAGAAACTAGAAGGTATTAAGGTATTAACAACAATGACAACAGGTTCCTCAACTGATTTGGTTAAACAATCTTGTTTGGTTTTTTTTGGGTTTTTTTTTGATGGGATAACTGTCCTACTGGATAAAGAGGAAGCAATAGACATGATATATATTGGCTTTAGTAAGGCTTTAGGTGCTATCATGCATGACATTCTCAGAAGCAAGCTAAGGAAATATGATCTAGATTTCATCACCATAAAATGGGTGCACAACTGAATGGGAAAATGATAGATACCCATAGGTTCCTATCATACTCAGATACATTTTTAAATAGAATTACACAGGGCTGTGCCTTGTTCCTGTTGTTTCTTTGAAAATGAAATTGATCAGATAATGGAACAAAAATACATTTATTCTGTAATCATGATCAAATCCAGGACTTACTAAAGAGAGGCATGGCATACCACCACTCAGACCATTGGAAGAATGAGGGCAAAGCACAGCTGGAGTCCCTCAGTCAGTGAGGGAACCTGGGGAGCCGGGAAGGGAGCAGGGACAGAAAGGAGGGAACCTGCCCCTTACCAATATCACTGCTGCTGTCCCTGGATGACCTGGGAGCTGAGGAAGTAGCTCAGAGGTACTCCTGCTGAACTCTGGGCAGATGCCATAGAGAGTGACTGCATAGGGTACCAGGCTCAGCTACAGACAGTGGCAATGACACAACTTTTTCTTTTCCCAAGTCCTACTTCTTTCCTCCTCCCTTCCCCTGCAGGGGTCCCCCATGGACCAGGAACAGACATAAGGAGGTACCTGGGTGCTGCTTCTACTATCCCTGGCTGAGACTGTCACCCTGCATAGTTGCAGGGTGGCTCTGAGGCTTCCACCTGAACCTGGATTATCCAAAGACAGTGGTGATAGCAGGTGAAGGGGGTCTGACAGCACCACCTCACCCCCTTGGATCTGCCTCTGCCTGTACGCAAAACATTTGTGGATGACACCAAGCTTGAAAAGCTTACAAGCACTTTACAGCATAGAGTTTGCATTCAAAATGATCTTGACAAGGTGTAAAACCTGGTCCAAAACCAGTAATATGAAATTCTATAAAGATAAGTATAAAGTGCTAGACTTAGCAAGAAGAAAACAAGAGCACAAATACAGAATGAGGAATAATGAGCTAGATAGCAGTATGGTAGACAGAGATCTTGAGGTCATAATAGAAAACAAACTAAAATATGAAAGAACTGTATGCAACTATTGCAAAAAAAAAAAGACAAATCCCATTCTGGGATACATTAACAGGAGCCTTGTATGTAATGAGGGGGGCAATAATACCACTCTATTCAGCACTTGTAAAGCTTTAGATGGAATATTCTGTTCAGTTGTGCGCATCCGATTCAAGACATAAGAAGAGGAACTGAGCTGCAGAGGAGAGCAAGAAGAACGTTAATGTTCATAAAATGTGACCTGTGAGGAAAGATTAAAGGTATTAGGTTTGTTTGCTCTAGAAAAGAGAGGACAAATGTTGGTCAGTTTCAAAATTTCTAAAAGATGATTATAAAATGGATAGTGGCTAATTGTTCTTCTTGGCCTCTGGGGGTAGAAATAGAATACTTTTGATTAATTTGTAGCAAAGACAATTTAGGTCGCAAATTTAAAAGAAAACAAACCCAATCATTGTAATCATTAGAGTAGTCAAATCCTGAAACAGGTTGCCTAATGATGTTGTGGAATTTTATTCCTTAGAGGTTTTAAAGAATAGGTTACACAAACACTGGCAGGAATGATCTGGGAATACCTGAGCCTGCCTTTGCATAGATCTAAATTATGTCTTGAGGTCCCTTCCAGCCATATAATTCTGATGTATAATATCTGTTTGGGAGTTCTGTTATCAAGTAGCTAGAGCACAGGACTCAAATTTATTTTTAATATCAGCTTTCTCTGTGACACCTATCCTTTATTAGTACTGGGAAACCTAAAATAGCCAGCAAGGGGCCAGGACTTTGACTTTTACAACTCTTCTTTAGGCTATGTCTATCAGAACAGTATCTTTTTACCACTTTTGATTTTTCTGAATCAGAACCTTCAATTTCAGCATGACCTAGATGGTCCAGGGCCCATACAGCCTAAATTTCCTAAGTTCCTGAGATCTTAGTTTATTCTTTTTTTGTTGTGTTGTTAATGTAGGAATTGATTAATTAATATTAGATGGGGGGGGTTCTGTCATCTTTGAACATTTTCTTTAACTATTTTTCACTCTATTCTAACTTTTATTCTATAGTTGTTATTTTCAAATAATCCAAATGATTAATGTCAGGCAGAGAAAAAGACGGAATCTGTTGAACTCAATACATTTTCATATTACAGTAAAAGTTTCACAAAAAACCTTTTTAAATACAATTGAGGTATTTTATAGCTGCTGTGCCATTGATTTTACAAAGTGTCTTGGATAAGCTTGGACAGAATAGGTCTTGTTCCCTGTTCTGTTTTTGTTTGTGATACAAACATCTTCCCAGACTGAAGTCATTAATTTGTTTTGTCTATGCAATGAACAAGCACCCAACATCCACTGGAGCAAGTTTTCAGTAGCACAATCATGTATGCAAAATGTTTAGGGGTGTAAAAAACAGAAATAGGCTTATAGGCAAAATTATCTCTTAATATCCAAAAAAACTGGATAGAGACCCCCACATTCCTGCCTTTCCTTGCAGATTTGAATTGGTGAAAGACTTAGTGTCCTTTATCTCCCTCCCCACATCTCAACATCTGCCTATTTCTTGGTATCAGTAACAGAGAGCAGCATGGCAGGCAGGTTGTAGATGTACCAGAAAAGCCAATAGAAATAATGCAAACTACTGGAGATAATGGTGAAAGTTTTATAACCTTTTAACTGGAAGAAAATCAGTAAAGAAAGATGCATAAGTTACTTATTTTTTAAATCTCTCATCTACTTTCATATGCATTTTGAGTGTGTTAATGGCAGCTAAAAAGTGCTATTTATTATTAACAATGGCTGCAGACCCCTGGAAGAAGATGGCTCATCCACTACAATGAAGACGTAGATGTATAGCATTTCAATGACAAATGCTTCACACTTCCTTCTCCCCAACTACCAAAATTAAAAAACAAAACAAAAAAACAAGAACTTTTTTTCTTTGACCAGTTGGTATAGAGAGATTTTATTTTAAGTTAAATATTGTGAATTTACATATTATCCAGACAAAATGTGTCAGTCTGCCCAGGAATATCCCAGATCTTTTCTACTATGTATAGTACATTTTACCTATAATACATGGAGAGTCTCCATATTTCTGAGAACACACAATTACTATTAAGACCAGGCTCCTTGAAATGACTAAATAAATAAATAAATAGCCACATTGTAAAGGCTGAATAATGGCAATACTTGCACAGCTATACAGCATGTGATTATACATGACCTTCAGCTATCAATTCAGTCAAATTTCCTGGAATGATAGTATGTAAGAATTATTTAGAATGGGTCCATTTTCCTTCTCTCTTATCTTAGTTGCAGATTGATCCAAGTCCATTGATTCCAAGAATTATTTCTGATTTTCACATCTGTAATTAAGAACAGATTCACACTGTCTGGGCACGTCCACACATGCAGGCACATGCGCTTGCAGCAGCTCAAACAGAAGTGGTGCAAATTTGAGCTAAGACTTTTTGCCTCAGTGCACGTGCCCAGACAAGCACTTTGGTTAGCCTGCCTGGCTCCTCCCAGATCTGGAGTCAAGGGGAGCTTGAGCCTGGGGAAGCACCTATGCTGGTCTCAACAGTGTATAAAACTGCCCTGTCCTGGCCCCATCCATACAAAAAACTGCCCTGGCAAGTAGTTTGGGCTACTCTTTCTCAGGAGCTTCTGGGGCCCTCAGGCACACTTATTTTCATGTTTTTACCCTTTGGCCCACATGACACTCCTATCCTGCTTTTTTCATTAGTTGTCCAAGAATGTAGTTGTATCACTCACTCATTAGTCCCACATGGGGTTACTAGTTAGCCAGATGGGCCTTAGGGCCCGCAGTATGAGTGTTACAAATAGACAGGAACTTCTGGGGCTGGCCAGTTGGTACCTGGTGACACTACGCCTTATGCCAGCTGGATTGCTGAAGCAGTCCTGAGAGTTCCCTGCACCCCTCACCCACTGCAACAGTCTGGCAGTGGGGGCTGCTGCCTGGCTGTGACCCGCTGCCCACGTGCCAGACCTGGATGGGGACTGCACAGCCAGTAGAGGCATCTGCCCCACTGGGCCAGCTGCCAGTGGGCTGTGACTGCAGAGTTGGCCTTTGTGTGGCACTACTGCCATGTGTGCCCCTGCCCAGCCATCTAGGCAGCTATTGCCCAGAAGATGTTCTCACTGTGGTGGCCTGCTTTGAACTGTCAAAGTATGTCCTTCTGGCCCCATTTGGCCAGGAAGTTGGCCATCTCCAGCTAGGTCCAAGGTCTGCGTAGGCTCGTCTGTCTGGGTCCTACCACTTGCCTCCCTAGCAGGAATTCTGGTGTTCCCTATTTGAAAACTGAAAAATCCCTGATAAAAAAATTCAAGAAAACAAACAAACCCCAAAATCCATGTTCTTCCACAATTAAAACAAAAGACCACTATAAAGAGAGAGCGAGACAGAGAGACAGCGATCAGTTGGGCAACGTTTTACTGATATATCTACAATGTCAAAGCAGTTTGGAAGCCACTATCATACCAGTATATCTAGCATCATAATAAAATGAATTCAAAATACCTGTATGTTTTGCTATTTGCCTTTGGTTTTCTTACCATATGGCAGTTAGAGCTCCCCTTGACCCCTTCACTAACCAGGATGTAGGGACAGCTGCCTCTGAAGCCACAGCTCCTGCCAGCAGGTCTCATCCTGTCTGGCAGCTGGACTTGCAGGGTGTGTGCTGGGGGGAAGTGGGGTTTGCAGAAGGAGAGTGGGAAGGGAATGGGGGGATGTAGAGGGTTGTGGGGGGGGAAGTGGGGTGTGTGGGTAGGTGTGGGTAGATCATGGGGGGGCATTCAGGAGGGTTGATGTACCTGGCCCCCGTAGGGCATAGCTCCCCCACACAGCTCATGGACTGCCTCCTATCAGGATCACAGTCCCCACAGGGGCTACCACCCCCCTGCGGGACCCACATGATCCACAACCACTTGCTCCCCCAGTCATCTGGCTTGCTGCCCCACCTGGCCCCATCCTCTGGTGGCTCCTGCATCCCCTCTGAAGGCTGCCCCACCCAGCCCCACCCCCCACTTGGCAGCCCCAATGGCAGCCCCAACTGGCTCCAGCCTCCTGGCACTTAAAAACAAAAACAACTCCCCCCCCCCACACACACACACTCCTCACCGGCAGTAGCAGCTGCCATTGGAGTCACTGGGACCTCTTGGCAAAGCCCCCCCTACACAGCATGGGGAAGTGGGGGCAGGGGACTAGCCCCAGCCGGCTGGTATCCACACTGCTATTGTCCCATCGTGTGAGTGTGGCCCGGGTCAATAGGGCACTGAACGGCTCCGCGCGCTGTTGAGTACCTGGGGCCACTTGGGCAGAGCAATGCCAGGCCCCAAGTGACAGCCACAGTGGCCTCAGCTGTCCAACAGTGTGCAGAGCCTGAACACATCTCAAAGGGCGTTGAGATGCTACAAGAGGCACGTGCAAGCTTGTCTGGATGCACCCTCTGTGTTTATTCAAGGGACAGCAATATGTGAATTTTAATCTTCCATGTATATGTATTGCTCTTCAGTTAGATTTATTCAATATTTGTCCTTGACTATAATGGAAATCACACAGAATGTGGACACACAAATGCTTGGAGGCCTATCAGAAGGGGAATGTTTCAATAAGGAAGTAGCTGGTACATTCTAATGAGGTGAGAGTGAGTCAAATACAAGAAACCTGCTCCAACTTTAACCTTGAATGAAGGAGCATTAGGGCCTTGTCACACATTTACTTGCAAGAGTTGCAAATCATTGGGATGCCATCATCAGCACTCTCTCAATTCAAAGATGATCTCTACTACAGCTCACTACTGGGTCTTGAGGTGACTTAAGAATCTAATCCTTCTACCACAGACTCATTTACAGAAGATGTAGATATTTCTCCAGGGGAAGTAGGCTGTAGGCCAGGATCTCTCCCCTTTTCCTTCCTCTGCTCTCACTCCCCTGCTTCAAAGAAGAGACACTTTACCTCAAAATTGGTAGCTACTTGGGTGAGGTTGTATGATCATTGGAGTCAGTTACCAGCCAGCTACTACCAAGTCTTGACATTGAAGGCATACCTCAAGAAAACAGATGCCAATTTTGGGAGTCCTTCACACTGGAGTAGAACTGTTCTTTGACATTTTGAGCATCA
Organism: Gavialis gangeticus; assembly: GCF_001723915.1. Taxonomy (NCBI): domain Eukaryota; kingdom Metazoa; phylum Chordata; order Crocodylia; family Gavialidae; genus Gavialis; species Gavialis gangeticus. The sequence goes on along the minus strand of NW_017729025.1, from coordinate 106,623,903 downwards.
ATCATAGGGGCATATGTACTCATTATGGTGGCATATTGGTTGTTGCTTAGTTTAAGATGGAGGGCCATAAGATGCTTGTTAATGCCCACAGGAAGCTGCGTAAGTTGACTGACAAGCTGATTCTTGATGGCAAAGCTGACACCATGATTACATGTGTTCTGGCCCCATCTCCCCTTCCAGGAGAAGGTGGATCCTGTGCCCTCTTTCCTCAGCTGACCCTCATCCAGTTGTTTTCATTCAGAGCTGCAATGATGATGTTGTATTTCATTAGTTCTCTGGTGACAATGGCAGTTCTTCTTTTTGAATGCTCATGGTCTTGGTTATCCATCAAGGTATGGATGTTCCATGTTGTGAAAATCATTGTTTTATGGTGGTTTTGACTGCAAAGAGAGTGATCCTCCTGGATGTGGTCATCCAGCCAGAAGCAGGTAAGATAAGCCTCAGTTTAGGGAACCTGTTCTAGCTCCTTCACCATGAGGGGTGAGCAGAGGGGATTCTAAATAGGACTGCTCAGTCATGGTAGCAGCTGCTGAATTACACCCATTTTAACCCAGGTGCAATATGATCATCAGACTACTGCCTCTTGTGTGCAGATTTGTGCCTGGATGCTGCCAGACACACTAGTTCTGTCTCCATCACCACTCATCCATTGGATCATGGTTTGTCTGGAATGTCCTCTCAGGCCTGATCACCATGTGTGACCTTGCCAGGTGTGTGAGACTGGGCAACATAGCTCTGAGCATCATTGGAGCACATAAGCCTCCCCAGCACTACAAGCCCTCAGTCCATTGAGATGTAGTGATTTATTAAACTTAGTATAGGTTAAGAAAAGTCTTGCCTCAAAAGGAACCACAGCAAGTAAATGTATGACACACACTCCCTAACAAGTGTTAACATTAATAATACAGCATAACAGTCCAATGATTTACAAATGTTACAAGTGAACATGTGATTAGTCCTTAAGAGGGCACTTAGCATGTTCTAATCTGCTTGAATGTGGGGCTGCTTGAGTTTTAACTGCACTTAGTAAGTGCTAAGTTGAACAGCAAGAGACACCACCCTTAAACTTGGAGGGAGAATTGTTGTGTTTGAAATGGTCTCAGATCATTCACACATTAGAATGTAACAGTGTCTGTCCTGTTGAAATGTTCCCCTTTTGAAAGGGCTTCTTCATACCTTCCTGTGTCCATACCTACAGGCAACACCTTATGTAAACTTTTACAGTGGCTCTTTCTGTAGTGTACTGCACTCACTTCACTAGGTTTTTCTCCTCCAATTTCTCATTTCATAATGTCAGCTTTAGTAATGTTCCCTTTCTCTATCCACAACTTATTTATAAGCATTTTGTGGCAAGGGCGGTGGTGCTTTCTGTGTGACAAGTGCTTAATATCCCTAGAATGTATACATCATTTATATATAAATAATACTTTATACCTAAAGGTGTGTTGCACGTAGTGTCTTTACCACTAGTAGCACACAAAAGCAAATAGTGAAGGCTAGTAGCATATGGATGAGTGGGCCACATGCCCTGGGCACCGGCTAAAAGGGAGGCACTAGAATAGAGTAGGTGTACGTCATCCGTCCAACTCTTGCTCCCCCTCCACCTTCACTTTCCAGTTCCAGCCAGGGTAGTGAGCAGAAGTGGTATGGGAGTGTAACTGAGTGAAGGGTATTCTGAGAAATGTAGTTCTGTAGAGCAACAGCAAGTGGCAGCAGATGGAGTTCACTGCTCTTCAGGGAAGATGTTATCCCATTTTTTTAACCACCAAATTCAGGAGGGGTTTTGTCTGCTTGACATGTGCCTGCAGCAAAAAAAATGAGGAGACATCTCCTTTCAACAGAAGTGAACTTCAGCGGCTGCTTTTGTGTTGTCTGGAGCTACAAAGAAGTTACAGGAGTAGGAGAAAGAAGGAGAGAAAGGACAGTCCTGGCGTGTCATGCCTATGGTGAAGGCATAAGAATAGCATTGTGGTTCAGCTAATGTATTATCTTTAGTCATAGGAAGACAGACAAAAATAGCATAATTTTTACTTACTGTGAGCGAAGAATATTCAGTAGTTTCTTTTTGTTCTATTTTTCTTTCCCTTTCCCCCAAACCCATGCCCCCTGCCAATACCAAAGTAACATTTCATTTCAGAAGCACCTTAATCTCCGTTCCTACCATCTTAGATGTCATGGTTGTCCAGATTGTGCAGAAACTAAGTGTCAGGGAAAACCAGATGACTCGGCTGACAGCCTAAAATGATAACCTGAGGGAAAAGAAACATACCTCGAGTAAGGTGGTGATGTCTGGCTTGGCAGCAGCAGGTTTCCTGGCAGTAGGATAATACAGGCACATATGTTGCAGTGGGAGGATAGGTTACTTTTCATATTCGCTGTCTCAAAATCATCCTATAAATAGATGTCCTGGCAAGAGAATTTGTGTGGTTTTATTTCTTTTTTGTAGGGGAGGGGAGGAGGCTCTATTATACTATTGTGTCTAGGACTCTTCTTATATGAAAGATAAAGCTGGGAGAAGGATCTGAATAGTTTACATACAAATAACTCCTAAATCCTAATAGATGGTGTAAAGAGATGGTTTTGAGGCAAGGAATAAAACTACAAATGGTGTTGGGGGATGTTGTTCGTTTATTTTTTTGGCTGATAATTTATATCTAATTCATAATTGGGGCTGGACTCAATGAAGGGGCTGGACTTGATGATCTTCCGAGGTCCCTTCCAGCCCTAATGCCTATGAAATAATGTCTATGACATTTCTAAGACCAGAAGAAAAAAGAACCCAAGTGGGTGATTGGGAGGGTTTATTAAAGTCAGGGAGTGGCACTACTCCTGGGAGTTCAGAAATTCTTATTAGTGGTGTTGGAAAGTGAATTTTACTTCTTAAAGTTACTGATATCTTTGATTTCAATTTATACACAGACTTTGATATAACCTCCTTAATTTCACTTTACTCTTTACATGTAAATAAACTACTGCTCTCCCAGGTATCAATCAAGGAATCTTGGAATTTGTTGTAGTTTTATTTTTACAGAAACTAGTCTAAATCCATCTAAGCCCAGGTGGATTACATTTGTAAACCTAACTAAGCTAAGCTACTATGGTTTTGTTTTCTTCTATCACAGAGGGGGAGCATTCACAAAAGCAGTTAATGCAGAGCAGCTGATACACAGTAAATCCCTGGCTCATAGTAATTTGTTCATGTGTCCATGTGTTTGGTGTTTAAACAATCTTACAAGTTGTTAGCATTCTTTCATTGTTTCGTTTTTAAGTACACAGGATCTCTAGCATTTACTTCTGACAAATAAGCCTGGAATGTCCTCCTTATTCCAAAATACATGTGTGGTTCAAGCATGAATTGCTGCTGCCTCTCTTTTACCATCACTGAATTCTCAAAAATATAAACAAACTTTAGTGCATGTGGAGACATTACATTTAAATTGACTTAACCAGGATTAGGTGCAGAGGGCTTAAATCTCCCCCAAAAGCATGCCCAATCTAAGCCAGTGCACCTGAGTAGGTGCATTAACTTAGATCAAGATCAGGTTAATCCAATCTAAGAAAGGGGTAACTCAATCTCATGACGCCTGTATGCATTCACAGTGCAGACCTGGAGCTGGGAAGCCTAGCCACTCACTGCAATGATATTCCCACCCCGCAACCCTGACTGCACTATTTCCTCTGCCCCCACATCCAATAGGGTACCCTTCCTCACAGACCCACTAACTAAGGCTGTGCAAAGCTTTGGTTACTGATTCAATTCAATGTAGATTCAGCCCTATTTGATGGCCGAGTCTCCAAATCTGAATCGAATCAAGAGACCCATTAATCTCTCCGAATTGAATTGGAACCCCTCCAAATTGATTTGCAGAGATTGAGAAAGATTCAATGATTCGGACATAGACACAGCTTTAAAAGTTTTTTCTCCATACCACAAGGTACCAGGTGGCTCATGAATGCTGAGATGCTGGGGCAGATGGACTGCAGGGTGGGGGGTCCCCAGTGCACTTGGCAGCAGACCCAGAAGTAGACCAGAAGCACTTCTGGCACACTTCTGGGTCTGCCAGGGAGCACATGGGGGGGGACCCCCTCCAGCTTGGTGACTGGTGCCTCCTGGGTCTGGGGGGGGCACCCAGGTTCCCCCAATGGCCTATTGCCAAGCCAGGAGGGTGCAGGGGGAAGGTCTCCTGCGTGCTCGGTGGCAGACCAGGAAGCGAGCCAGAAGTACTTCTGGCCCACTTCCTGGTTTGCAGCTGAGTATGCAGGGGATGTAGGAAAAAACTTTTGGTATGTAGAAAAAACATTTTAAAGCTGTGTCTGTGGCTGAATCACTGATTCTCCAAATCAGCATTGAATCTTCAGATTTGGATTTGGCTGAATGGATTCAGGACAGTGATCCAAATCAATTAATTGAATCACTGTTCCCAATTCAGGCTGAACCTGAATCAAATATAGCCCATTTCACACACCCCTACCACCAACCCCCCAATCTCACCAACCCACCTTGTCCACCCATTGCCTCCCTTTTGATCTTGCCTGCCCCTCTTCCACCCTGAGTTAATTACACTGGTTTCCCCATAAAGCTCCCAAAAGCAGTTGAATGGCTGTGCATGCTCCTCCCAGTCTACATTTACACATCTTAAAATAATCTAGATAAACTTTGAGTTGGGGTGCATTTACATGAGATTCTTCTGTGCAGTGGTTACTGCCTTTTATTTAGTACTTGTATAATCAAATACTAAATAAATTTGCAATAACCAGTGCAGTAGCACCAGTGATTTCCTTTCAAGTACCACTACTGCACAGTAGGCCTATGCAAAGCAGCTAGTATTAGCTTTGGATTTGGATTAAGCCAATTTGTGGGACAATGATTTGATTTGGTGATTTGAATCACTGTCCTGAATTGATTCGGCCAAATCCGATTCAGAGATTCTGCTACTGCTGAAGCAGCCAAATCTCCAAATCACACAGGCCCCATCCCCGACCCATACTCCCAGTCCCGGAAATGGCTGCCCCACCCACCCCAGCTCCTGGCATTTTGAAAAAAATAAAAGCTTCGACTCATGGGCTCCTGCCCGGGGGCGGGGAGGGGAGGATCCCCACTGCCCTCCTCTGTCCCATGCTACAAGGGGGGGATCTGTCACAAGCCCCCCAGCCCCCCCAACTGTACCAGCCCCCCCACGGCTGCCCTGCCTGCTCCAGCTCCTGGCCCTTTAAGAAAAAGAAAAACAACCCCCCCACATTCACCAGTTTCTGCCTGTTGGGTTGATTCCTGCTGCCCCCCATTGCCCTATGCTGCATGGGGGGCTCTGCACAAACCCCCCAGAAGGCCTGAGGCCACTGCAGCAGCCAGTGAGCCTGGGGTAGTTTTTTTTCCTAAAAGGCCAGAGCTGGGGCAGGTGGGAATTTG
>NW_017729025.1:106609871-106618287 GCF_001723915.1 Gavialis gangeticus | reverse complement strand
GGGTCCCCCCATGGTCCCCTCACCCCTCCTCCAGCCCCCTCTCCTCCACCCCCTACTTACCAGCTTGGAGTCTGAGTCCACCTCCCTGCTGCAGCAGGTAGGGACTGGCCGAATCACTGAAGCTCTCCAAATCTTTTCCAAATCAATTCAGAGAACTTTGAATCAATTCAGACCTTTTAATTGATGCCCTGATTCGATTCAGATTTGGAAATTCAGCCACTGAATCAGGCCAAATCTTCTCCAAATTGAATCGGCACCCAAGGCTTCACACAGCTCTACTGCACAGTAGTCTAATACTACTGCACAGCAGCATATTAGCACTGTTGGTGCTGTGACACACTACTGCACAAAATTATTCAGCTTTAGTGAAGTTAGCATCTCATGTAAATGCACTCTGGATGTGGCAAATGACTGTACCCACCCTTTAATGCACTCCTATTGCTTAATAAACTCTATTTAGTTGTAAATCAGCCCTACACAGACATTGTCATAAATCCTCAATATCACACATTTTGCAGGGTATGTAGGTCTCCTGCTCCTTTGCTCAAGGATTAATTTCACCATTCAGATGCCAAGCATAGTCAGGATTAAAAATGTATAAATGCAGATGACCTCCAACAAGCCCAGAACTACAAAAGATGACAGCAATATCTTATCTTAAACGGGAAAAAGTGAAATAGGCATAATCTATTATATTATTTATAACCTATATACATAATGCTGACCCATCTTAGTGTTTGGTTTTTTTTTTTTTTTTTGCTTGGATGGTTTTGCTTCCAAGATTAGCATGCTCTAATTCAACAGCAGAAATATCCTTTAGACAAAGCAGCATGATAAAGCAAAGCAATGTCCTTCAAAGAGTCTTGATAGACTTCACAAAGTGGTTGTCCCAAATATAAAAACATCTTGAACATGTTTCCCTCTGCTTCCCTTCTCTCAGCAGATTTTTCTCCTAGATTAGTTTTGATACATTATTTATATGAGTTGTTCTCAGTCTTTGTACATATAAGACAGTCTGATAAGGCTTTCAGGGAAGCCTTTGGAGACTGGAGCTCTTAAGAGTTTTGACAGTGATAGGATGCCCCAGGGCCCATACACTTATAACATAATAAAAGGCCTGCTACTGAAATTTGTATGACAAATCCATATTTATCTGTTCATTAAAGGGAAAGGAAATACTGATCCTCCTCCCTCCCCGCTATTCCCTACCTGGGAGTCAGAAATCAAAATCTTGAATGGTTTGGCCTCCTTTTGCTGTCAGGGGATCTGAAAGACACAAACAGATTTTTTTTTCTTTAAAGTGGTTTTACAAATGAAACGCTGAGCATCAGGAAAAATAAATTCGTTCAGAAAATCTCCCTGTGGGGATGAACTGTAAGTTGGATGCTAGTTAGTATGTGGTGTTTATTATAGACAACTTCAAATGAAAGTAGGGTTCAGAGATAGCTACAGTTTGGAGAGAAGAGACACAGAGAGAGAGGTAGGCTTTTAAACCCTCTAAATCCATGAAGGGCACTCAGTAGGCATGGCTATTCTTTTGGGAGATAAATAAAATAGATTTGGCCATGATAGAAAACTAAGCACCATAAAAATTACAAGGAGTGTTGTTGCCAGTTTTGGTTGGAGGGAAAGAGCAAGGAAACTTCATCAGCCTAGCAACAGCATTATGACCCAGTGTCAAGGGAGCTGGAAAATGACTCACTCCTACATTAGACAAGGTGGAGTATCAGGGAAAAATAAATTAAGAACAACTCAAGAGCAAACACAATGCCTTATGCATAAAAAGGAGTTTATATATGTATCAGACAAAAAAAAAGTGGTTGATTCTTACCTGGAAAAAACAACAAACCTATATTAAATTACATGTACTAAATGCACATGAAAGAGAACATTTTTGAAAATCTGATGCTTTTTTACTCAGGAATTTACATTATTATAAGCTTTGGAAAACTGGATAACACAAGTAGTCCTCTACCCCATATTTTCAAAACAAACCCATGATAAAAGCACTCATTTCAGATTAAAACTAGACACCTATGCATTATATTTTCATGCTACTAAACACTAACATCAGAACAGCCAAAGGGTTATCTACCTCAAAAAGAAAATAGTTTAGAAGACATTAGGTGTGTAAACTGAATGTTGAAAAAACAAACAAACAGGAATAGTTTAATTTTAGCTTTGGAAGAAATGCAAATTACACATATGTGCCTACTTGTGTTCATATACATTTACAGTTCTTCTAAATCTTTCCCAACTCAACATTTCTAGTTAACATTTCCTTTCTTCAGAACCATTTACTGAAGCAGATTTCCTTTAAATACAAACTGAAAACTGGGGTTTCCTCCAGAGACCATCTTAGGCAACAGGAACTCCAGCAAAATACTATAAACTACTATTTTTAGGCAAGTCCAAGCCCTATATAAATGACATGTTTATGCCCATGTCATTGGCATTATATTAAAAGCAAACAAACAAACAAACAAACAGATAACCTTTCCTTGGACCAGTGGATAATTACCTCTGAAAGAATAATGGAAATAATTCCACCAGTGTAAATTTAATTAATCTGTATTTTATTTGTTGATGTCCATCCCAGGGTAGCTAAAGGTAACTGGAGAATTTCCTTATCTTGCCAGTAGTAAGGAAAAGTAATTCACTGAGTAGAGACTTTAAAGAGTTTTTTTTTTTTTTCAGCCAGAGCTGCAGTTCGTCAAAATATTTTAAAGTGTTTTATTTTTCCATGTAGAATTCGGAATTTTGAAGAAACCTCTCCAAATAGAAAATATCATGAAACTTCAATCAGCTGTAGTGTTAACAATAACAGTCAGTGAAAAAAACCTGTGTACTGAGGCCCTTTGAGATTGTGTGCGATTGACAGGCACCTAAAGTTATAGGGAAGTAGATTCTTGCAGATAGTTTGAGAGAAGAATATGGGAAACTGCAAGACAGAGATGTTAATTCTAGATCTAAATATCTGTTTGCTTCAGCTATGCCAATGACTGTAATCGGCAGTCTATTCCAAGAACAAGGTGGGATTTAAAGAAAACTAAGTATTGTAGTGCATTGGGTGGCACAGATTCTCAAGTTCATGTGGGAATGATTGGCTAGGCTGTGAAAGTGCAGAGAAAGACCTGGGGGTTGGAGTGGACTATAACTTGAATATGAGTTTACAGTGCACACTAGGAGCAAAAAAGGCCAAAAGCATGCTGGGTTGTGTTGGCAGCAGTGTTTTTGGCAGATCAAGGGAAGTGAGTCTTCAGCTCTAGTCAACACATGGTGAGAACTCACCTCAAGTACTGTCTCCAGTTTTGGGCTGCACACTTCAAGAAGGATGTGGACAGATTGGAAAGTGTTCAGTGGAGGAACACAAAAATTATTAAATGAGTGGGAAGCACAATTTATGAGAAAAGGCTGAAAGACCTAGGACTATTTAGTCTCTCAGAAGACGGGAGATTTGGTAACAGTCTTCAAATACTTGAAGAGTGACTATAAAGAGGATGGAGATGAGCTTTTCTCTGTGGTCATACGGTACAGGATGAGGCAAAATAGCCTCAAGCTGTAGCAGAAGAAATTTTAGGTTGGAGATTAGGAGGAACTTTCCAATTATGAGATTGGTCAAGCCTTGGAACAGGCTACCTAAAGAAGCTGTGTAACATCTAAACCTGGAAATTTCAAAAGTAAGGTGCTCTAGTCAAGGATTATCTTGCCTTGATCATAGGGCTAGACTAGATGACACTGTGAGGTCCTTTCCAGCCCTTATTTCCTATGCTCCTCTTAAAACACCCCAAAACTACTCTTTTATCTTAGATGCATACATAAATTCTTATGTATAGTCAACTTCTCTACATGCAGTTGTAAAGTAAACTTCTGTAAAAAAAAAAATGCATTCTTACCCATTGCATTCAAGTCTTGGAACACTTGAACATTTTTGTATTAAACAAATTGGATGAAAACTAGATTGGATTTTAGGGGGTTATTACTACAATTGTGTGTGTTAAAAAATAATTGCCAGGAAGTCATTTTATGTTACATATTCTTTTACTAGGCCCAACTTCATCACTCTGTTACTTTGATTATTTCATGATGGTAATTTAATTCCCAAGCATCACTGGTTAAATCCATAGGCGAACCAGTGTGTTTCAGCAATAGATTCTTACTAATCTGTTTAATCTCATAAAGTATAGTATATGCTAACTACTTGTCTGTATCACTGTATCATATAAAGTTCTACTTTATTCCACACAATGAAATCCTGACAGTCAAGAGCTTTCCCAGGTTTTATTTGCCATTTCAAACACAGGGGTGGCACACAAGACACAGCTCTAGACAAGGTGAATATTCAACTATAGCAATTATCTTTATGACAAATGAAATAAGTAGGAATTTAAAATCTTTACTTCAAGTGGATCAGATGTTATGTTATTTCCCCCCTTTCTTCAATCACAGCACAGCAGCATCAACCTGCTTTTTCTAATATGTTCCACAAACTGCACAATGTTCTCAAAGTGGTGAAAGCAAAGTATGTACTGACCTCCAATTATTGTTTTGCTGGGAACAAAAAGCCAATGTAAATGCATTTTCACCTTAGTGAAGTTTCTGGCCTTCAGTTTTATTTATTGGGAGGCATTGAACTGAAGCTCCTAGAGCTTTGCCTGAAAAATGTGAGAATAAGATAGCTATGGACAGAAGGAGCGAAGTAGCCAGGAACAAGAAAGAGAGTCAGTCAGGACTTTTATAGTGTTTTCAATACCACATTCTCTTCAGTACTTCAAATTCCCTGCTTTGCTCACTCATCTTTCTGTCTCCCACATCTCCAATGGGATACAGGCTAGCAATAGATGAGGAATTGGTGGGTAGGGGAGAAATGATAAAAATGGTAAACAGGCCAGTTCATAGATGAGAGAAGTACTTTGTCCATAAATAACTTTCTCTGTGGTATCTGAGTGCATAGGCACTGTAAATCTAAATCCATTTCTTTTCTGAGGTGCTTTAAATGTCCTGTCCTGTGTGTGCATGTGCGCATGCACATCTAAAGTATGAGAGATAATTAAGAGAAAATATTTCATATTATTCTAAGCCAAGACCAAAAGTCATTTAGCTCTATATGTATAGCGAGGCTCCCTGGGGAAATGTACTGCTAAGGGGCAGATGGTACTTGTTCAGTAATACAAAGCCTTAGGCATCAGAGTAAATTCCTGTACACATCTACATGTGCAATTAATGTTCCTTAAGGTTATTGTGCATTAAAATAAGGTTCAGTAATCTGCACCCTGAACACATCTACATATCCACACACATCGGGAGTAAATTTGCTCCAAATGAGAGCAGTTGAGTCTAAGGCTGCTTCTGCCCCACCTGCCCTGTTCTTCTTCCTTGCAGCATCTAGGGGGAGCTCCAGGCTCTCCCAGTTCCAGACCCAGGCTAGCAGGGGTTATGGGAGTCAGGTCTGGGTTCTGGGGAGTGAGGGAGAGACGTCCCAGAGTAGGGGACATCTCCCAGCTATGTGGAGCTTGGGATCACAACCTGGCTTGGTGCCACTGGATGGGGCAATGCCCCATGGCTGAGCAGCAGTAGCACCCTGAACTATCCCTTTGGTTTGCTTCCTGAGGGGATGGGGGAGCATTCTGTCCCCACAGTGCTGGGCCAGGGACAGAAAGCTTCCCTGTACCTTCAGCCCTGCTGATGCTCACGCAGCATATGCCCCACTAACTCCCTCTCCCACCTGTGCCTGGGGCGAGCTGAGCAGTGCCAGGACCAAGGGAAGTGACAGGGGTAGGAAGCAGCACCAGAACTAGTGGGGAATAGGAGGATGCAGGCTAAGCAGCACTGAGACCAGGGGGAGATGTGGGCAGCAGAAAGGCTAAGGGGATGAGAAAGCTCTCTGATCCCAGCTCAGTGCTTTGGGGACAGAGAGTTCCCCCATCCCAGCACTGCTCAGCTCCTAGCTCCTGGGGGGAGCTGGAAGCTGAGCAGCACCAGGACTGGGGACAAAGAGTGCCTCCATACCCTCAGCAAGCAAAGAAAGGGAGAACTCAGGGCACTGCTGCTGCTCAGCTATGGGCATCTCTAAGTTGGGCTGCAATCCCAAACTCTGCACCAGAGCTGTGGACAGCTCCCATCCCCCTCCTGTCCATGCCTGGTGGCCCCCTGCTGCCTAGGCTGATTGGGAGCAAATTGCTTCTGGTCAGCATCTACATGTGTGCTACTGTGCAGCAGCTAATGGGCAGTTAATCTAGTACCTATATTTTTGTGGTACTAGCAAACCATGTTTTAGCCTAATTTACTGTGCAGTAAATCCTGTCTATGTGTAGATGGTGACATTTTACTGCAAATTAGATTAGGCTAATGTGCAATAAAGTATCTCATGTAGACATGCCCTCTGTCAACATCTTTAGATCTATACAGTTTCACTCTGTTTTTCAGCATATTTTGGATGTGCATTATTGCATCCCTTTTCCATTATAGCCTGAAGGAGCCTTCATGCTGCCCCTGTAGAAACTGAAATAATTTTACAGTAAGGGCTCATTTTATAACTAGTATTTCTTACTTTCCTAGGTTTATTTTGCTCATTGCTGGGAATTTTCTTGATCCCTTACTGAATCTCTTTTCTATGCTATATTTATTTCCATATGGAGTTTTATACAAACCTTTTTTCTGTCTGCTATTTAGCTCTGCTGTGCCTGCTTCTCTCCCAGAGACCCGAGGAAGGGTACTGTGATACTAAAAAGCTTGTCTAAATCTTTGGTCCAATAAAAGATACCGCCCACAAATTTTTGCCTCTCACATATTTCCTAAACCATCACGGCTACAGCATCACTTTAACACTTAACTTAAAAAGCTAAATCATCTTGTCCAATCCTCCTCAGATTGCTATTGCTTCTAATGTGTGGCACACGGGTCTTAGTATAGAAGCTTTTTCAGATATTCACTTTTCAGGATCACAGTTTGATTGACATACATTTAAAAGGGGGGGGGGGCGATACTGTTGTAAAGTTAATAAGACACTTTCTGCTATAAACTCTGAATATAGCCTGTAGGGTAGGGGAAAGGGTTGGGTAAATTATAGAGGAATGATCACTTACAGAAAAAAGGTACATGGGAGTAACATGCATTTCTGATTGCATTTTAAAAATAAAATGTGTATTCTTCTGCAAAAGAAGAATATTTTTTTACTGCAAGTGATGGGCAATTTGGAGTTTTCACCATTCAATCAGCACACTTAAGCCAGACCATGTGGGTATTCAAAGAGCACACCAAACCTACACTGACAAGACTGTGGCTCTCAGAATGCACTCCTAATCTTTTCCTTTTTATGGCAGGAAAAAAAGAGGAAGAGTAGTAGGAGAAGGTTTTGATATCCACCTTTTATACAATGTCCTATTAGTTAGATGAAGCACTGAGGAAGTGGGTTACCACTAAGATATTATACAGAACATCATCTTCTCTTAATCCAGCTCTGTTTTAAAAGAGGGCATAGGAACATTAGACTGAAAAGGCCTCCTAGGTCTTTGACTTCAGTTTCTTGCTGAATATTTCTTCCACATAATATTCCTTTCATTAACTTATTAAACTCCATCTTAAGGCAGTTATTCTTCTGGCCTCACTACTCTGATTAGAAGAATGTTCCAAAACCTCAAGTTTTACTTATTTAAGAACCTCCAGAATGAATTAATTACTGGCTACTTATTGTCCAATTTCTACTATGGTGATATTGTCATTTTAGCTTAGTTACTTAACTCTTCTCCCATCCTGGCATTTACTCCTCTTTACCCTACCACCCTGATATATTAATAGACAGCAATTGTGTACCTTTTCAGCTTTCATTATGCTAGATTAATGAAGCCAAGTTTTTCTAGCGATTTCTTAGATAATATGTTATTTCCTTGACTACAGTAACAACTTTTCTTTGCATGTGTTCTACTTTGTGTTCATCTTTCTTGGATATGGGTAATCAAATGCTTCATTTAATTTCAATTTGGTGCATTCCTGGTTTCAACCAGAAGTTTCTATTGCTAGTCCTCAATACATGAACTTTGCATATTCTGCATTGAAAGAGAAAACAAGTTCCATTTCATTCTTTGAAAAGAATGGACTGCAAGAGGACTAGAGTGCATGCATGTAGTCCTGAGTTAAAGGCCTGAATACCTGAGAGATGGAAGATTTTAGATATGTCCTATCCTCGTGGATAGCTCTGGCAGCTCTCTAATCAATTTGAGGGCTATTTGGATCACATTCTGAAGCACCTCTTTTGTGCATAGTATATGAGTCCCAGATGCCTAACAGAGTTTTGGATTCTCCTCTAGGGGAGGGGGACGAGGTGCCACCAGAAAGGTAGGTACTGCAGCACTGTTAGCACCTACATCGTTCTTTGGATCTAACCCTTAATTTTTTCTGACCTTTTTATTCCTCTTTC
>NW_017729025.1:106608297-106609860 GCF_001723915.1 Gavialis gangeticus | reverse complement strand
CACTGTTAGCACCTACATCGTTCTTTGGATCTAACCCTTAATTTTTTCTGACTTATTTTTCCAAACTGTCAAGGCTCCTAATGCACAGAAAAGTCTTGAGTCTTAAGAAAACAATGATCGTATAAGATGATGAGATTTTCAGAAGATACACATAATATAAATGCAGTATCACTGTTAATGTTCTACCACTCAACTTTAGCAATCTTTGTATTAATTGCATTAAGAAAAGTACAAGTCTGAGGCAGTTGCACAAAATGAGGAACACAGTACTGATTAGCAGAGATAGAAGGTGAAAATACTGTAGGATAATTGCATAATTTTTTCAAAAGTATAAATGTGACTAAAGTAATGCTGTATTTTTGGGGTTACGCACATACAGCAATGACCAATGAGATCTGCCTAGGCTTCTGTAATATGGAAGTAATTTGGAGTTCAAACTGACAAACACGTTAGGGTTGTAATGAGGTATAGTTAAAAGATATGTGCATATTTCCAGTACTAAAAATTCTGCTGTTATGGTTTCTACACTATATGAAAGAATAAACAAAACAGCTATTGTCCAACAGCGGTGGAAATCAGCTAACTTTCTACCCTATACCAGGTCATACCAGGAATACTCTTTGGCACACATTAAGGAACCTACTAGGCTCTTATCTGTACATATCCTTGTCTGTCATACAGGCTAAGCAGACAAATAACCACACTATCTAACCCTGTAATCTAAACAACATGCTCCTAGCATTTCTAGTACCCCTTAAATGTATAGAGCACCTGGGGAAAATGCCAGTTCCATGATAAAGAAAAAAAATAGTGGTCTGTAAGGAAACACAATATTACTAAAAGACTGAGGTGTAACTGAGGAAAAAGAAGAAATTACGTTGTCTTTATGAAGTGGGGCGGCAGTAGTGTGGGACTGCCTAAAGGCATGATTCCTTTAAGATACAGTATTTTAGGAAGGATAAAGAGAATCCAAATGAGAATGGGGGTGGGTGGCTTTTGTTTTTTTTAAACTTACGTTTCAATTAAAATTAAATAAGCTGTAATTGGATTGTCTCAGTTTGTTCTGTGTGTGGAAAGAGTTCTGGCACTAAAAAAAAATTCCCTTAGCTGGTACCTTGTAATGGAAGATCAGAAGACATGCAGAAAAGGGCCACAGAAGTGATTATGGGATGGAGAAAACGGTTTAGGCTTAAAACTTAATTTAGCCCAAAGTATTTGTGCATATTATTTTTTCTATCTTGAGGGGAAAGCCTGGAGTTCTAAAGGCTCTTTAATCTGTCAGAGAAGGGCATAAAAGGAATTAATCAGAAAGTGAAGACGACAAGTTAGGAACAAGGAACAGTTACCACACTTTTAATAGCATGGATGCTTAAGCCATTGGAACGGTATCCCAAGGCAAAATTCTTCTTCATCTCTTGGCATCTTCAAATCAAGATGAGTCCTTCCTGAAAGAGATGCCCAACATGAGTTACTAGACTCAATACAGGAGTAACCAGATGTAACTGAATGGTCTGGGACATAGGAGATCTACATGGATGATCTGATGGTTCCTTCAAGTCTTAC
>NW_017729025.1:106606775-106608286 GCF_001723915.1 Gavialis gangeticus | reverse complement strand
GTATTTTAGGAAGGATAAAGAGAATCCAAATGAGAATGGGGGTGGGGGCAATTAGATGCTAACAGGTGACTTCCTCTCAAGCAATAAAAGCCCGGCTCTGAGCCCCCTCCCTAATCCTGCTCCCCTCAACTTTTTTTTGAGGAGGACTAAAAAATGATAGATGTGTATGTAAGGAAAAATAAAGTTAATTGTGTATTTCATTAAGTCATGGTATAATCTGGAGATCTGGGAACATCTAACAAAAGTGCAGCAAATCCTGAAGAAGGAGGTTTTAGTTACTAAACATGTAAGTATTAACTCAGGATAAAGGAAAGGAATGGTTTTGGATGGGGGAGAGGTGGACAGCAGGAATAAAAGGAGTCGCTGTGTTGTTCGAGATTTACAATAGAAATAAATTGGAAGAGCATGTGCTAGAGTTTAAAACACAACTCAAAAGTGAAGCTAATAAATACCTGAGCCCAGGGATAAAGATAGTGAATTTGATTTTGAGTTATGGGAATGGCAACCTAGGCTTTTAGGTTTCTCATGGCTGAGAACCTAGGGGTGGGATCTCCCTTTTCCTACACCCTGAGAATAGGGTGGCAACCTTTTTGCTGAAGCCATTCTTGGTCTCACAATCCTGCCTTGCATATGCCCAAGGTGGCACTGCTGAGCCCAGAGCTGGAAACTGGCAGGTGTGATAGAATGGCAAAGCACACGGGACCCAGGTCCCCTGGGGCTGGGCTCAGGCTTTCCCCTAGGCTGAGGAAAGGTTGGCCCATAGCAGAGTCTGGGCCAGACACTGCATTCACTCAGAACCAGTTTTCTGTGAGGAATCTGGAGTGCTGTAGGTGTGTGCACACTGGGAGTCAGAGAGTCACCTGCACTGAGGACATCACCTTGACACCTCTGCCCACCCATAGTCTTGGGTACCAGTATTGGGCCTGTCTTTCAACCCAATCTACAAACCAAGCCCCACCCCCAACAGAGCATGAAAATCCCGTTCTTGGACCCTGTATGCCTTGGTCAGGCTTCCAGACACAGACTACCAATTGATGGATTGTCTGAGTAAAAAATGAACCAGTGACAACCTTACTGGGGAAGCAGTGCATTTATCTAATAGATTTCATAGACATTAGGGCTGGAAGAGACCTTGTGAAATCATTGGGTCCAGCCCCTTGCCCAAAGGGCAGGAAATCAGCTGACCCCAGCAAGATAATCATCCAAACAATTCTTGAACATGTCCAGAGCAGGTGTTTGCACCACTTTGTGGAGAGTCTATTCCAGACTCTGGAGACTTGCACGCTAAAGGAGTTTTTCCTTATGTCCAATCTAAAATGGTCTTAAAACAGTTTGTGACCATTGGACCTAGTCTTCCTTGGGGGTGCCCTGGTGAACAGATGTTCTCCCAGATCCTTATATACTTATAGGCTGCCACCAAGTCCCCCCTGAGCCTTTGCTTCTCCAGGTGGAAGAGCCACAAGTCCCTCAGCCTCTCCTCAAAAGGCCTGTTCTCTTGACCTCTGATCATA
>NW_017729025.1:106591166-106601775 GCF_001723915.1 Gavialis gangeticus | reverse complement strand
AGGCTGCCACCAAGTCCCCCCTGAGCCTTTGCTTCTCCAGGTGGAAGAGCCACAAGTCCCTCAGCCTCTCCTCAAAAGGCCTGTTCTCTTGACCTCTGATCATAGCGTGGCTCTCCTCTGGACTCTCTCAAGCTTCTCCACATCCTTCTAAAAGTGTGGAGCCCAGAATTGGATGCAGTACTCCAGCTGCAGCCTTACCAAGGCTGAATAAAGCAGAATGATGACTTCTTGGGTTTAGGTTCAGATTCATTAGTATATGCAAGCCAGAGTTTTTTTGCTTTGCCAGCTACAGCATCACATTGGTGGCTCATATTCATTTTGTGGTCAGTCATGACCCCCAAATCTCTTTTGGTCATGGTGCTAGTGAGTGAAGCACTGCCGAGCCTATAAGTATGATGTGGGTTCTTTCTCCCAAGGTGGAGCACCTTGCATTGAGCCTTTTATATAATGGGAAGGAAAGATAGGCTATAGCCAAGGAAGACTGGAAGCTGAATCCTGGTAAAGGGATGAAGATAAGATAAAAAGTAGACCCCTACTAAAGCCTTACTGGAAAGTTTCATTTTTTGTATGTATGTTTAGACTTTACTTACTGTACAAAAGTTGATTTATGTAACTGACTTAAATCAAGGAGCTAATCCAGCAACAAAACTATGGAAGTTGAAATAATCATCACAGATGGAGGCAAAAACAGGTAGGGTTATAACAGTTATGTGAGGAAATGTCACTTTCATGTCTGTGTGAACTACTTCCAG
This sequence comes from Gavialis gangeticus, assembly GCF_001723915.1. NCBI lineage: Eukaryota > Metazoa > Chordata > Crocodylia > Gavialidae > Gavialis > Gavialis gangeticus. The sequence goes on along the minus strand of NW_017729025.1, from coordinate 106,601,023 downwards.
GCTAGAGACAGAAGTTACGCAGAACTTCTGTGATAATTGGTTTAGACCTGTAACAGAACATACATTCAGTGCACATAAACCAATTTCAAAACAGCCAAAACTGGTTTAAGATATACCTGGTTGAATTTAGTAGCAGACTTAACTGATGTGGGTCAAACCAATTTATGGAACTTCTGTCCCAGAACCCTTCCTGGTTTAAGTTAGCTCAAAGTTCCACAGCATTCCAGCATGCTTTTCAGCTCTGAAGCTCTGAGCTGGACTGCTGCGGAACTTGTCTGCTGCAGAGAGCAGGGTTGACCCTGCTCCTCTGCTTCCTAGCCAGAACAAAGGTAGGCACATGGCCAGATGCCAGCCAGCATGGCCCTGTAAGGTGAAGGGGCATGGAGGCAGTTTCTTCCCCCTCCATTCCCTCTCCCTCTGGGGGACTGCAGCTGGGCTCTGCTTGGCTAGAAAGAAGCAGACCGTCAGTGACCCCACCAGGCTGGGGCTGAGACTGCATGGCTAAATCAGGCTGTCCTGCAGGCACCGCTGAGGGTAGGCATAGTGGGGCCAGCGCAGGCTGGGCCATGGGGGCAGGAGGAGCTGTGTCCCTGGTTTTCACCCTGTGCCCAGGCTGGGCTGGGCTGTCATGGAGCTTCACTCAGCTGTGAAGTGTACTGCCTCCACAGCCACACTCGGCCTGGACTGGCCTCTCTGTACCTGCCCCCCCCCCCCGCCCCAACACCCACAGCCAGTTCTGCTCAGCCTGGGTGAGGCCAGAGTATAGTGGGGCTGGTTGGGCCAGGCCACAGGGGCAGGACGCATTCCAGCCAGCTGCGGCTCCATGACAGCTCAGCCCAGCCCAGTGTGCATGGGTTGTGAGTGGCTGGATAGCAACCTGGTGACAATGCCGCTGCAGCTGCAGGTAGGTGCCTTGGCAGCCAGACTGGCTGCGTTGATGTGCTCGCAGCTGCCTGGGCCAGCTCAGAGGTGCCGGTGGTCCTGGAGTCCAGCAGCTGCCCATTGCAGGGGCTTGTGTGCCTGTAGCCACCACTGCCATCACCACACCTCCTGCATGGTGTGTGTGACAAGCAAGTACCATGCAGGGTATGCAGCAGTAGCTGTGGACACACAAGCCCTCATGGTGAGCAGCTGCTGGACTCTGAGCCCTCTGGGATGGGCCCTCCATGCCCACCTTCAGCAATGCCCATGGGCTGGCCTTGCTCAGCCCCACAGCTCTGGGTGAGGGGTGAAGATGTCAGGGCCATTCTGGCAGCTCTGACGATGCTCTACACCATGCAAGTGGCCAGCAGGATAAAAGCTGGGCAGACCTTGGCTGGGGCCCTCATGCCAATGCCCAAGAGGGGTGACAGGGAAGTTTAATTCCCCACCCTGTTCCCCATTCACTTGAGGCTGCTGCCTGGGTTGGCTCTGCCCATGACCCTTGCCATGCAGCCAGCCAGCCAGCCAGAAATCTGGGCAGAACCTGGCAGATGCCCCCCCCAGTTCTGCTTCTCTCCAACTTTGCAGTCACCTTTGGCAAACAGGAGAGAAGTTTGTTCTAGCACCACCCAGATTCTATCCTGAGCCACTACAGGCATGTCACTGTATTTCTGGAATCAATAGTGAATGTCTATTCACTTGAAAATTGGTTCAGTCTACTAACCTGCAAAAATTAAATCAATTCAGGCTCTGGCTTTTTGAATGTCTGTACTTAGCCCTGGAGATTTGGGATTTATATATTTGTATTTCAGAATGAGTCATTTGGAGACATATTGAGCAGTTACCAAGTCCACAGGGATTTTTCATGGAAACCATGCAGGTAGCTCTGTTATGAAAAATAATAGAAACAATGTTGCACAAATATTCATGCATAAATACTTATAAACAAGCATGACATCTTCATGTTTGTCTATAATTTAGCCACAAAGTGTGCACAAAATCAGATTTTATGTTTTTTACTTAAGTTTGTGGCTCTAGCTGCCTATACATGTTCAAATTATTTGAGGGATTTCTCCCAGGTTTCTTTTCCTGGTAGAAAAACTTACCTGGAGACCCCTGCATAGCTATTCAAATACTGAGCTCCTGAAAATTCAGAGACCTTGGATTTACACTGTTCAGGCAGGAGGCCCCTGCCCATACATCTCAGAATGCTCTGCGGGCTCCCACAGTCTGCTTGGAGACACATAGCAGCAGTGCCCACAGCAGCCCTGATAGGCTGACCATTTCAGGGTCCACAGAGGCATTTGGCCTAGCAGTTAAAACCAGAGATGTTACCAGAATCCATAGTCAGGGGGCAAGCCAAATCAAACAGGGATCATGGGCTGAGCCAGGAGCTTACCAGAAGCAAATATCAGGGAGCAAACTAAAGTCAAATAATGGTCCCAAAGTTCAGGGACTGGGTACACAGGCAGGAATGCAGTAGAAGGCACCAGGGAAGTCACATGAGTAATAGGTACTCACAGACTGAAGCCAGTTAGTTGTGCAGCAGGGGCCAGCTGCTGAAAGTGCTCCTTAAAAACAGCTCTAAAACAGCTCCTTAAAACCAGAACCAATCAGCAGGCTGAGGCTCAGCTGGCCCTGTTTAGGGGGTTGATGTTGCTGACTTAGTTGCCAGGCAAAGGCCTTACAGACCCAAACTGCTCAGGGTCAGCCTGTCTCGCTGCAGCACAATGTAGAGCAATGTAGAGATTATGAAGGGGGCTTGTCCTTGCTTGGCTGGAGCAGCAGAGTCCAGCCTGAGTAACATATTGTCTCCTGGTGAGGGGAGATAAGGGTGGAACTGAAGTATCCTGGGATGCTGGAGAACTTTGCTGCAGCTTCTCTTAGAAGGTCACATATACATAAATTTACTCTTCCAGAAGAAACTCTCCTGAAAGTGATTTAACCCTGGTTGTTTCTGGGTTCTTTTTCTTCTGAAGTGACCATTTTTGCTTTGGAAGAAAACTCCTGAACATCTGTACATTTGTTGTTTCTACTGGGAGAGCAGTGACTCTCCTAGGAGAAACTGAATGCCTGCACAGGGCCTCTGACTACTTTCTTGTGGTGTCCATCCAGATTTAATGGAAATATACCTTGCACTCCTGTAATGCTTTCAATTAAAGTTATAGCAGGATCTTTCCTACAGTCATTTAAGTTTATTAGCACCCTTCTGACGTTATAATTATTATTTTTCTATAGTGGATAGGTTAAATGAGTCATAAAGAAGAGATAGCACTTGGAGAGAGCATCTTAAGATGTCACCGGAAGACAGCAGTGAAGATAGGACTAAAATGTAGGATTTTTGACTTGCAGACCTATAAGCTCTTGACTCTCAGACCTAAGTAGTAAACCAAACTAAAAATGAAGGTCCTTTTAATTTTCCTCTCTCCAGCATGATGGGATATCATCTGAGGATATATACAGGCACAACATAGTGACTAAAATGAAACAGATTACAAAGGGCTCATATTCTACCTGTGAAGCTATGTAAACTAGATACAAAACCCAAACATTATTACAAAAATAAAGCTGGGGGTGATTGCAGGAGATCATACACATCAGATCGCACAGTGTAGCAGAATTCAGTAAACCTAGATCAGGAACATTAAACATACAGCCCATGGGCTGAATCTGGCCTGCAGAGCCGAAACATCCATCCTGCACCTTTGATGGGGACATTCCTGTGGCCAAGCACTTGGCCATGATCCACAGTGCTGAAGCCCCAGCAGCATCAGGGAAGAAGTCTGGTATGGTTGATACAGCTAATCCTCTAGTGCTGCTGCTTTTACTGGTTTGGCTGCCAAGCACTCAGGCCACAACACCATTCTAGAGTCCAAAGCATCCCTTGGTAACCCATCCCTGTGTTTCACTAGAATAGAATGAAGGGCAGAGTAGTACCTTATAGACTAACTCAGAGAGGTATTAGCTTTGATAAACTGTTTTATGAAAGATTATGCCTCTGTGAATTAGATAGGGTACAACTCTGCCCTGCCTTCTTCTTTAGACTAGCAAGGGTAACAATCTCTCTTTTCACATAATTGTTAGTGAGAAGTATTTCCTATTTTGTATAGGAAATTAAGCTGCTTTCTTGTCCTTACCTCGTTATCAGTCATGAAAAACCATTGAGAACTGTTCCCTCCATAATTTCTTCTGTATTGGAAGACACCATCATGCTCCCAATCATGCTTTTCTTCTTACACTATAAAAACACTCCTCCTTTGATTTTTTCCTTTTAGATCATGTGCTCAAAACTATTTATCATTCTTGTATTTAGTTTGATCCATTAAAATACCCAAACATTTCTCTCCTTTGTAGATGCCTCATCTATTATTCTCTATTTTGTATTTGTGTCTCTGGTTTTACCTCCCTGAGTACAGCACTTTGCATCTTAACTGAGTTTCATCTTGTTGATTTTTTTTTTGGATCATCTCTGCAGTATGTCATGGTCATTTGGAATTCTAATCCTGTTCCATATGTGCTGTTCCACTAAAATTGGTATCATCTGCAAATGTTATTAGGTACTCCTTATTTCTTCATCAAAGCCATTATTAACATTATTTAATAGCACTGGGTCCAGGACAAAACTTTGGGAGACTGCAATTGAAGCACTTTTCCATTTTGGTAGTGAAACACTAAAACCACTCTCAGAGAGTAATTTTGAAATCAGTTGTGTAATTATACCTAGACCATATTTCTTTAGCTTATGACAATGCTATGCAAAAGATATAATCAAGACAGATCATATCTACTACTTCCCCTTTATGTATTAGTTTAGTTTTCCTGCTAAAGATGAACTTTAGATTCTTTTGATACAATGTATTTACAATGACAAAGTCATGTTGGTATTTTTAAAATCATCTAGGATTTTAAAAATAAGTTGTTTAATAATTCGTTTCAGAACCTTTCTCAGCTTGAAGTTAAGTAAATAGCCAGATTCTCTTGTTCGTAATGGATACTATCTTGCCTTTCTTTAGTCCTTAAGATTCTTAAATATATTTATCAATAACTCAGAGATAATTTTAGTCAGCTTCTTAAACACTGTACTCAGAAATGCTGAAGAAACAGGCTACAGTGTTTTTCTTGTGTGTTCTGGCCTATACTCCTATATTGCCATTTAAATTAATTTATTTAAGTAACTAGTCATAATTAACCTTATTTATGTGTATGGACCAATGCAAAAATGGTAGTGAATACTTCAGCCTTCTTTCTGTCATCCACAGTTTTGTCTCCTTATATGTTTGGTAGTAGACTTATACATCCATTTGTTTTCCTCTTATTCCTAAAATATTTATACAACTTTTTTCATGTTGCCTCCTTGCCTCCTGCTGTTTGAAAATAATTCAAAGCCTTAGCAGCTGCACATGTGCTAGCTACCACCTTACCTGACCCAGGTACCTCTAGAGCTAGAAGCATGAGCCACTGCTGCTTGTGCTAAAAAGTAAGGTGTGCTAACTGCTTCTAGAGCAAACTTCAATCCAGGATCAGGAACAAACCTTATAACATATACTTTCCAGGAGATTATACTTTAACCCACAATGAATTACACTGAAGTTATCAGACCTGTTTGGGAAGCTAACTGCAGATTCATTTTCAGGGCTGTGGTTTTAGAATCTATAGTTATACCCTGCCTGAAATAATTGGAAAGCTGAATAAGCATAGACAGCAAACGTGATATGTTAAACAAATTAAAAAATACATAATGGAAATAGAGCATTATACAAAAGGACATTAGGTAATGGGAAAAAGACAACAATAAATTATGAAGGGGAAAGGTAATGAATTATTCCTGAGAGAGATACAGATTCCCATATACCTGAGAATCTGGATTGGGTCTAATGTTTCTTTCATATAATATAGCAAATGAGAATTAATTTTTAAAGTTGTTTATCTAAATGGTGAAGTGAAAGAATAGGAGTAGGTAGAACTAGAACAGAGATGAGAGATGGCAGAAAATTTTGAGGATAATTTTTAATCAGGAGAGTGAGTTCACTTACTGCTGTTCTAGGCTCAGAATGGGCAGGTGTACTTTATATCCAGTCAGCAAAACTGTATTGCATAGGCAATGTTTTGTCCTAATTTATAAATGTGATAGCCAGGATTGTCTATAGGAAGGGTGCCAGAGAGATAGCCCATGGAGCTGGTTCATCCAACCAGCTGGGCTACCGGCAAACTACCAGAAGTTGGAAACATGGCTAGGAGTAGGAATGGCCTGCCACAGAATCCAAGGGCCCTGGGCCCCAGTGGTCATAGCCCTCAGCAGCAGGGGCTGAGTGAGGGCTGTGCAACATACCCCTTAGTTTTCATGTGACTGCCTGGCCTGTCACTGCCTGCATACCACCACCATGGCAAAGAGCCAGGCTGCCCCACCTGGCCCCAGCTCCCAGTTCTTTAAATAAAAGCCCCTACTCACTGGATGTTGCCAGATGGGGTGGGGAGCTGATCCCCACTACCCCCAACCCCACGCTGCATGGGGAGTTCTGCCATGAGCCCCCCAACCCCTTCCCACTTTCCCAGCCCCACCCCATGGCTGCCCTGCCCGTCCTAGCTCCCAGCCCTTTAAAAATAAAATTAAAAAACCTCCACTCACCAGCTCCTGCAGAAGCCTCAGGGCTTCTGGGAGCTCATGGAAGAGCCCCCTATGCAGCATGGGGCAGTGGGGGGCAACAGGTATGATCCCCCTACTGGGCAGGAGCTGGTGAATCCAGGGGGTTTTTTTTGTTTGTTTTTAAAGGGCTGGGAGCTGGGGCAGGCTGGGCAGCCATGTGGAGGGAGGGCTGGGAGGGTGGGCAGAGCTCAGGAGGCTCATGGCAGAGCCTCCCACATGATGTGGGGCAGCAGGGGGCAGCAGGGATCTTCCCTCCTGCCTGGCAGCAGCTGGTGAGTGGGGGCTTTTTTTTCCCCAAATAGTCAGGAGCTGGGGTGGGCAGGGCAGTCATTGAGAGTGGGCGGGGGATGGAGCCTTTGTGATTCGGTGATTCAGCTAATTCAGCAGCAGCCACATCTCTGAATCAGATTTGGCCGAATTGATTTGGGGCAGTGATTCAAATCGCAAAATCAGTGATGATTTGGTGCACAGGCCTATTTGATACCCATGATCTAGGAGTGTATATATGTGTGCACTTGCTCATGGGGTGAATCTAGTGGTGTATCATCCCATATCACACATTTTTCTCTAGGTAAAAAAAAATCCCTAGAAACTCTATTAATATGCTAGGGGCCTACTGCAATATTATTCAGGTCGAGACTGAAACAAAAGAAATATAATTTTTTATTGGAATATGCATTAATTTGCTATATTATATATTAAGTATAAAACTACAACTAAGTAGGCAAAAATAAAACAAATATAGTTTCCTTAGTCCCGTTGTAAATAGAATTAAATGTATGTCTTTCAAATTCATATAACAAAATCCAGCCTTCTTGAGCATCTTGAAAGCGCATCCAATGATTCACTGAAAGCGATTTCCAGACCTGAATTGATGTTCACTTGAGTTGTTTCTACACCTGAATGAATGTTTTCAGCTGAAGTTAAAAACAGCCTTCAGAGCTGAGAAACAGGAGCTGCATTAAGAGGAGAAACTAACAGACAGCAGCACTGCAGAAGAAAGGACAGTTCAATTAATGGAACATTAAGACTATTAAAGAAGGAGAAAGGGCCATTAAGGCCTGTGGTATGAAGGGTTGAGAAGGAGTCAGGTAGATTATAATGATCCATTAAGCCAAGTGACTCTGTCACTGCTGCCTGAAAATAAATGTTACTGCTACTGTCAGGTAGTTGATTTTAAACTTTGGGTGGATCTAATCAATGGTGGGTGCAACTGCATCACTGGACCCCTAAGATCCACCCCTATGTGTGCATGCATGAGTGTATTTGTCAGCGGTGAGGACAGTACACCTACGCGTTTTATAGGTGGCTGACTTTCCTTTTTACCTACAATAAAAAAATCCTATCACATTGCTATAAAACATACATATTTTAAATTGTGCTATTAATAAAAGTTTGCATAATTATGTCACTACTCACCCACACAGCAATTCTGAAAGCTCATTTAGGATTTTTATAAAAAGAAAAAGGTCACTTACCAAATTATTTAAAAAATTATTCAATTTTTATTTATAAATATGACAAGCAGGTTACTCACAGACGCACCATTGATTATCATCAGGCTTGCAGGAACACCAAAAGATTAAAAAAATATATTCCCTTGTACTGAATGACTGCATCAAATATTCTAAATATGGATAATTTATGTACATTTGTGGTTACCAGATCACTTTAATTAAACGAGTAGTGCTAAAAATCTAAAAGTAGGTATTAGGAGAAGGATTTTTTTGCTCTTTTTTAATGAAAGTTCAAAAAAATCTGTCTTCCAGGTCTTCAGAGCCTTTTCCATCTAATGATGCATTTTCTCTTCATCTCCAGGTCTCCCTTTAGGGATTTCTTTTAGTCAAATAAGGGTGGAGCAAAGAGGAAGGAGCTGTGAAATTGATGGCCTTTCTCTCTGGTATATGAACTTCACCGACATAGTATCAGGCACCTCACAGACATTAATGTATTTAAGCTGAAGAGTATCATTCCCATTTCATATTTATGAAGCTGAAAGCCCCAAAGATTAAATAATTCACCTGAGTCTCATAGAACACATGGTCAGACCTATGAGTAGTAAAACTTTAATCTCCAACCCCACCTTGTAGAATGGCCTTTGTAAAACATCTTGTTTAAGGTGTCACAAAGAAAAAGAAATCTTCCTGATACGCAGAAAAGCCCATGCAGCAGCAGTTGGGAATTCCACATGAAAATGCTTTAACCTTGGTTTGGATGGATCAGGGCTTCTATCAAAGATAAAGCTGGAAGATCTGATACAGTTCCCAAGTGCTCTGGCCTTGACCTGTCTCCAGGCAGCCCTGCTTGCTTTCTGGATTAAATGAGCCAGCATCTGGCCCCTAGTTTAGCAGAGGATTGTGGTCAGGTCATGACATTAAGTTCTTTCCAAGATGACTTTCAATTCAATATACATGTTGAAAATAATGTGTTCCATTTACTAAATAAATAAATAAATAAGTTCAGAATTTACCTATTCATAAGGACAAGCACAAGAACGGTCAGGAGTACAGCTTTGGGGGATCCACATAATCAGCCTGAATCTAATTCATGATAGCTTTACATTAGTAAAATTCCATTGATAACTAGGGGATTATTCCTGATTTCCACCAGTGAAGAGCATATTGTATGCAATAAGGATGACCTAAAATACACAAGGGATTCTAAGGACTCTGAACCCTCCTTGCTGACGTTCTATTCTCTTTCTGGTCATCAAAATGGCAAAAATGCCACTTATGCATTTGTTGGTATTCTGTTTCTGGGCACATAGCCCTGTGTATGTGGATGACCATGCATGACTACATAATTGTACAGACTAAATGCACACTGTAGTGGCTGGGATACATGCAGATATCCCTTGTGGATGTGTTGTGGCCTTAGATGCCCAGAACTAGGATTTACTAAAACCATATGATTTTTTTTCCTTCCTCCTCCTTTTTCTCCCCCTCTAATAGCTTAGTGGCAAGGACATTCATCTGGGTTCAAGGTCCCCACTCACTCAGAAGGGATTTGAATCTGTGTGTGTCTTACTTCACAGCACAACACTCCAACTTCTACTCCATATAGCTCTCCAACCACCACTCCACAGGTTAGTCATTATCTGTTCTACCATGCTTCTTTGAAGCTGAGCCATCAATATTGTCATCTGAAGAAAATGGGTAGATGGTAGTGCAAGAAGGGTGCTTCTGCCTCACTGGGAGCAAGGCCTCCAACTAAGTCTAGGATCCCCCTCACTTCCAAAGTAATAGTGACTAGGGGTGTGCAAAATGGACCATATTTGATTCAGATTTGAATT
>NW_017729025.1:106577988-106586166 GCF_001723915.1 Gavialis gangeticus | reverse complement strand
GGGCAGATGGACCATACCACAGGAGTGTGAGAGGGCCCCTCGCGTGCTTGGCAGTGGACCCAGAAGTGAACCAGAAGTACTTCCAGTCCACTTCCAGGTCCACCACTGAACACGGTGGGGACCCTGCTGTGCTCCCATCTGCCCAAGCATCTCAGCATTCAAGAGCCACTTGGTACCTTGAGGTATGTAGAAAAAACATTTAAAGCTGTGTCTATGTCTGAATCATCGAATCTTTCTGAATCAATTCAGAGGGTTCCAATTTCATTCAGAGAGACTAAAGGGTCTCCTGATCCTATTTGAATTAAGAAATGTGGCTGCCAAATTGGGCCAAATCTCTGCCAAATTGAATCAGCGACTGAAGCTTTGCACAGCCCTAATAGTCACCTCACTGATCCACACACCCTCTGGCTTGCTCCATTTCCTTGGGCCCCTCATACCTCTCATGTACTGATCTCACTGGGGATGGTGCTATCCCCTTGGTAACCCATTTCATGGCTGCTCAGGGGGCCAGTTTCCAAAGGAGTTCCAGAGGATGGATTAAATAATGGCTGACCAGTAGTTTGGTTTTCAGAGTGCTGTTCTAGGAAGTCAGAAAGACCCAGGTTCAAACTTTCTCTGGGTGAATGGGGCTAGAACCCAGGACCTTCAGCTTCCTGAATGTGTACCTAGTCTATTGAGCGATTTAAGAGAAAAAACAGGATTCCTATATGTGCATGTTTTTCACTGTTGCCATATATGAGATATACATTTATCTTTTACATAAATGTACAGTATGCATTTGATCTGGTTGATGCAGTGGAAGGTATGGCCTACTGTAGCAGGTTATTACCCCAGATCCTTCCCCCAAGCATCTCTCAGCCAGCCTCCATGCTGTGTAGTCTGTCACCCTGCCCACCTTTGCTGCCTGGAGTGCCTCTCAGCCTGCTCCAGTTATACAGTCCTTCACCAAAGGATCTTTATCATCCTGGACCTTGAGATGGGTCTGCTGCTTCAAGGCTTCCTTTACCAGGTTTGTTGTTCTAGCATAAACATTTCCTGCCACTGGTGCTTGTCTTTCAATCTTCACCATTGATTCTGCCTACTGGGCTTTTTGGTTTCCAGTGCTATGCTCTCATAAGGCTTCCCACTGCTGCAATCCTTCAGTTTAACTATCTGCTGTCTTTTAAGGGGACAGGTCACACTTCCACACCCACTGACTGCTACACACATTCTGGAAAAGCTTAGTGCACAGAAAATTGACTCCCTTTTAGTAGGATGGCTGAAGCAGCTTAAGGAGTTGAACAATATAATATCAACACCGCTGAAAGAAAGAGTGTGCTTGCAATTTTTCAAACAGTTTTGTAACTGAGGAGTATTCTCAAACCAGGAATGAATCCTTGGAGTTTAAGTAATAACCATGGGCTATTCCTAGCACAGCACTCCCAAAGAAGTTGTTTCTCTTTTTCTGTATTTGGAAAGAGGTGTGAATGTGTCTTTCAGGAGAGGACCATGCTATACTTAACTATGCTTTTGTTAACTGAGAACTGGCCCACTGTAGCATGCTCTGCTAATGCTTTTGGACCACTAAGAAGCTGGAAATAGGGGGAAATGCTGCAGCCCACTAATTTAGTGATATACCATGGATAGAGCACATACTTGAATTGTGCTTGATTTGTATTCTGTATAAGTACAAAAGTGTTATGCACTACAACATATGTGGCACTAACCTGAGACTTCTAATGAATGTATTTGAAAGTTAAATGAGAATAAGAAATTATGAAAATCAACAAACCTCATTACTATGTATCCTTATATGATTGGAAGTGCAAGTCCAAAGGAAAGACCCTACTACAGGGTAAACATTTAATGTGAGTATAATCTAAAGCCCAAAGAAGTTACTGAGTCTTTCAGTAGGTTTTAGGTCAAGCCTTGGCTCATTCATATCAGAGAGCCTCAAGTTAGAAAAATGATGCTTTTGTAAAAAAAAAAAGAAAAGAGAACTAAAACGTCTATATATAGGGGATTTTATGCATACTGAAATTCGTTTTTTTAAACTCAGTGGCTGGTTTGTGTGGACTTGCTTTTAATATAGAGGTCCTGGAACAACAGATGTGTTTCTAATTGCATTCTTAAAATGAAATGTTTTTATTCAGAGTCTGCAGCACAGGAAATATCCTTCAGCAAAGGGCACCAGCTGCAAAACAATAAAAGGAGCTTTAAACATTTATCCAGTGACTGACAGGTTTTCTTGCCCCCTTAGACTTTATAAAGTTTATATTTATTCTTGTAAAATGTAAAGTGGAAGTTTAGCTCTTTTAAGTCCTTCTTAAGTAATTTGAGCAAAATCATTTTGGCCATTTAGGCCTAGTTAAGTGGACTGAGATAAAAAGGCACTGTTGTCTGCAGCTCATATTGAAGTAATTCAGTGGCCTTACATCTCTTAAATTGGGCACCCCAGTATGAAGGCACCCCAAGCAAGTTGGCACATCTTTAAATCTTAGTAAACTAATATTGCTGACATTTCTTAGCTGGATGGAATATGTATGTGCTGGTAAAAATATTCATAGCTGGGGCAGATATTACACGTAAACTGGATTAAGTGATTGGAAACAAGTTCAAATCTGTAACACAATGGAAGTTCAGTGCACATAAGCCTATGAACAGCGCAGGTCCCTGTTGGCTGGGCGGGGGGACACAGCTGTGCCGGTGGTGGTGGGAGCCCAGCAGTGGTGAGCGGAGAGCTCCCACAGACCCTGCTGGCACTGTTGGGGTGGGGGGGTGGTGAGCACTGACCACATGTTGGTGATCACCTGCAGCTGCTGCAGTGGCAGCCAGGGGCCATCACGGGCCAGCGATGAGGTCGCAAGCAGCAACTGCTTGCAGGGTGTGCACTACCATGCGCAGGGGGTGTACCTACATCTGTGTGCACCCGCTACGTGTCTCCCCTGCATAAACCACTTTCAAAATGGCCCAAACCAGTTTAAGATAAATGGATGTATTATCATTCTTAACTGCTTTAGGTTTAATCAGTATGTTGAAATTCTGTTCCAGATCCCCTGCAGATTGACGTTAACTCACAGTCCCCCAGCATCCTAGGATACTTTGCATCTCCTCCACAACTCCCCCCCAACCCCCCGTGAGGTAGGCGAATTAACCTTGACCCAAGCTGTCTGCTCCAGCCAAGCAGGGAAGTGTGCTCTAGCAGCCCCCAACTTCTGCCCTGGGCCACTGCAGGCATATCCAGGGTCAAAGATGAATGTCAGTTCACTTGCCATGTGTTTATATGTATTAGTAATATTAGTAGTAGTATTATATTGACACAAGCACAGTATGTCTCTAAGTGGACTAATTCCATCCAAGTTCACTCATACCTCAACAGAATGAACAGAAAGGAGGACTACATGTTTCTACTGGGAAAAGAAATGGTGTGATATCTAATTGTGTTGATTACAAACAGCAAGTGAGAAGTATAGGAAGCCACACAGAGCCATGCAGAGGAGCAAGAAAGCAAAGGAAAGAGAAAAGCCAACCTATCACCTAACATCCCAGAGACTTTCAATTCAGTGCACTTTCCCCAAAGTGCTTATCAGTTCCCTTGAGTACTTTTTGTACCATCAGAAATCATGCCTAGATAGTCATTGCAATAGCTGGTTGTATCTACAAGGAAAGATGTACACTGGGATATATGTAATTGCTGCTGCTTTTTTTTTTTTTTGTTAGCACATCACACCTGAAGAAATCATTATAAAAACAGCATTCTGAAGGAAAACACAATGGTCCGAAGGTGAAGTATAGATAGCCAAAAGTTATTGCAAGTTGAGTAAACAATATTCTGTTGGAGCTGAGCAGCTTCATCCTCTAACTTTATTCTCTGCTTTCTTACAAAGGAAAAATCTGAGGAATATATTTGGGAAATATCATTGTTTTGAAAATATGAACTGCCTGAAAAATTGCCCTTTCTCTAAAAGGAAGTAAGTTCTCTTGCCCAGAATAGAGGACTGGGAGTTAGTATTCATTTGTTTCCATTCCTAGTTCCAAAATTGATTTAACTGCAACTTACAACAAATTAAAAAACTCTGTGCTTTAACTACTCTACCACTGACACGCTCTATAGAAAAATTCTGTAAGCTCTAATAAGGATGAAACCCATGAGGTTCTCTTGATATCTAATAGAGTTCTTCAGAATTCTTCATGTCTAAATAAATACTTATTTCCTTTTGCATCCAGTTTCTTTTCCTTTAAGACCTACACTATTTTATAGCAGAGCTGTCATTTTTTCTAAGGAATTCTATAGAATCAGTCAGTAGGAAAGAATTATTAAATATAGCAGGATTTTCCAAAAAAGGTTAAACACAAATGCATCTGTTTCCCATGATGTTGTGATACCAGATTATTCTAAAGTTTTTAGGGACCATGGTGGAGAAACATTATGCAGAAACAAACTTACAGCACTTTTTATCTATGTCGCTTATATACCTCTTTCACTCCCATTATTGGAATATCTGAGTTCCTCTCAATCTTTACTATGCTTATTATCACAATACTGCATTAAGGTAGGGTAGGACTATTCATAATCATTTTATAAATGAAGTACCAACTGACTAAACAGCTAATCCACACAGAAAGTCTGTAGCACAGCACAGAGTTCAAGTTCTCTCAATATTAAAATGCTCTTTAAGTATATTTTTTCTTTAATATTTATTTTGCGTCATCTGAGCAGAAATGACGAGAAGAGTAGCAAAGCTAAGCACATGTGCAGAACCCCTAGCTTCCAATTAAATAATGTCTGTGCTGTAACAGGAAGGCCATTACTGGCCCCTGATATAGAGAAATGTGTGAGTTACTTAACCCAGATGAAAGCGTGGAGTGCAGTATGCGGGATGACATCATAAAGCGGGGTCCACCTCAAGAGCTTCTTTAAGCAATGGAGGGGGATTGATCCTGTCCCAGAAAGACCTAGAAAAAGAGTGATGATGAGAAGGTTAGATTCCTCAGCAAGGAAACAAAGGAGCAACTCTCAGAAGTTGCTGCAGTCTACATGGAGAGCTTATGGACTGTGTCTAAGTCAGCTGATGAGGAAGGGAGTCAGGACCACTGTGAGAGTAATGGTGAGCCCTGCCAAATGTGATGCCAGTAGGGGTGGGGATAAGAGACAGACAGACAGAAAGACAGACAGAGAGTATAAAGAGAAAGCCCTTCTGAACCCCACTACATGGAGTAGTGAGGAGAGAGAACCCCTTTTGAGCCTGCCATTGAGGTTGGATTACAGGAAGGGAACATATATTAATGCAGGAGACCATATATCAAGGAAATAAAGACACCGTGCATCTGATAACATGGAATGAATGGATCCATGGGAGAACAAATCCACTGGAGGTATAAGTTGGGTGAGACGTTTTTCCATTGTCTGTGAACTAAGAATATTACGATCAATACAGATTGGGCATGGAAAGGATATGAGGAGAGGTGGAGCTCTGCAACAACAACCCCAAATTGTACATTGGTAAGTGTATGTAAGCCAGTATCTGGTAAGTGTAAGTGTATGTGAGCCATGGAGACACCCTTAGGTGACCTGTAATAGTTCTGTGACATGTGCCCAGCCCTGTGGCAACAATCTGTGGTAGTTTTCTCTTGCACTCAGCACAATAAGTATTCACCCCCATTTGGAAAACAGAATTGGTAAATGGTTGCCTGTACCAAGGGACACATTAGATGTCCCTATCGCAGGAATTATGGGTCTTTCCTGGGTGTTTATGATCGTCTTACCTCTTTTCCCATAATTCCTCTGTGGCTGCTGCCCAGAAGCTCTAAAAAAGCTCGAAGAGGCCACTACTTTTGGAAGCTGTGGCAACACTTGTGGAAAAGACTCTTAGATGGCCCAGTAAGTGTCATAGCATGATACTGACCAACTGTGGTAAGAGAACAAATTTTAAAATCGAAACATTATAGCTAATGTGGGATTACACTGCTTATTATTGCTCACAACAGGGTTGCTCTACCAACTCAATTTCTAATAGTTCCATTCTCTATAGCAAGAGAATGCCTTAGCTGTGGAGCAGCTAAATCCCATATTGTATAATTGGGTTATTCTCTACTACTTCTCATGAAGAGGCTACATGTGGTGGTTTGTACTAATGTGGTATTTTAGGAATATCTTGTTCAAGCTGAAAAGGAAATGCCCCTGCCTTTCTTAGTCTTTCCCTTTGCTTTACTTGTTAGACTTTCTCCTCTTCATTTGCAAAAAGAAGAGCATGTGTGTGTTAGGAGTGCAGATTTTTTCTGACTGGGTATTAGTACTAAATGCTGGTGAAATAAGTACAGTAAAGTCTTTGTTATCCGGCATTTAAGTAACTGGAAATTCTATTAACTGGAATTTCCAGCAGGCCAGCCACAGGGGGGGAGTGGGGAAAGAACGCACCCAGCAACCACTGCCATCACCCACTACCGTACATTGCTGCTGCTCCATATGCGGCTGCTGCCACCTGCTCTGTGTGTGGCTACCTCCCCACCCCCTACTGCCCTGCGTTATTTGAAAACCTCTACCGAGTTATTTCAGATAACTGGAATTTTTACATAACTTGCAATCCCTTTACCCTGGGGCTGCTGGATAACAACAATTTTACTACATTAATTGTCAGGGATTATTAGTTCTCAATTGGTGTGTCTATACATGCTGCTGTGGCATGTTTGTTACTGCTGTTACTTTTCCTTTTGGAACTACTAAACTACTACTAGCCAGTACTGCGCTGTGCACACTGCACAGTTATTTTTAGGCATTATGTCGTCATAGTAACTCACTATAATGGGGGAGTATGTTGCTATGGCAACATAGCATCACATGTAGATGTGCCCATTACGTTCTTTTAAGAAGTTCCATACAAGATTTATTACCCATTAATACTTAGGCAAGTTATGCACTATAGACTCAGGACAGGCCTACAAGCTTGTCTGAAAGAACATATGGATTATATAACACCTTATCATCACTTCCAATTACACTTCAGTGAAGCTCTGTTGGCATGGGATGCACTGTGATTAAAGGATTTTTCATTCCTTTCCTTGAAGCAGGTCACTTCTCTTTATGGCATCATAAACTTTTCCCCTCTTAGGCTTGTTGCTGCAGAATTCAAAGGAAAGAAAGTTTTATTTTGGCACCACAAGCCATGTAGTAGTAAGGTACAGAGACTGCAGTTTCATTATTTTGAAAGCTGATATTCTACTAGAAAGTTGGAATCCAATTTAGCACACCTACAAGGCGTGCTTTTTATAGATGCAAATAGAGTAGTATAAACCAGAGAATAATAATATCTAGACCTACACTATTTCCATGTGAAGGGTTTAATTCACCTCCATGAGCATATGTCTGGTTAATATAATCTTCCCATGTATCTGCAAAAGCAGGTGTATCTAAAACAGAGATTCACTTCACAAAAGGGAAGGTAGTACTCTCACTGTAACTCTCCATGGGGTGAGGGGGAAGCTTTAATATTAGTAAAGGACATTCACTTTTAATATTAGCAAACTTTCCATTTAACATGACGAAACATCCTGCAGAAACTCTGCTCAAGAAATCCTACAAAGTGCTGGCCCCCCACCACTTTCTCTGCTTCCTCCCTTCATCCACTTGACACATTTTGCCACTAGAGGATGAAAACTGTATTATTCCCTTGGCAGAATTAGGTCCACTGAGTGAAGCTAGCTAAAATGGCACTCCTTTATGCTAGTTTCACTTGAGGAAACATATTGTAGGAATGTAGTAATTCAAATTTTCGTACATTTCCTTCAGGATTCTGGGCCCCTGCCTTCCTGCTGTAAAATTATGCATCACAAAAATACAAATTTTGTGATGCAGAAAAGTAATATTAAATCCATTTAACTGACAGGGAAGCTTAAACGTAGAAATGTAAAGTAACTTAGCAAAATATTCACTTCTTCAAAATTACTCCTCTCCTATTTTTAGCACCTGCCATCTAAGAATCAAAAAGTACTTTTCAAATGCTAAGGAATCCTGGGAGAAACGCTATTTTAAGTGTTTTTACAAGGTGCAATGTTGTTAGAACATCTGTACTACTGTAAAAATGAGAACACTGAGGCATAGAGATGCTCATATTTCCCTGTATCATCACTAAGATATTGTGAGACCTGTGAAGCCAAAGCTGTGATGATTATATGTAATCCTATATATAAACACACACACAC
>NW_017729025.1:106563456-106572988 GCF_001723915.1 Gavialis gangeticus | reverse complement strand
CACACACACACACACACACACACACACACACACACACACACACACACACAAAGAGTTGGTATAGGATTATCTATCTATCTATCTATCTTAATAGATAGTCCAATACCAATATAAACTGTATTTATCTCTGTGTGTGTGTGTGTGTGTGTGTGTGTGTCTGTCTGTCTGTCTGTGTGTCTGTCTGTCTGTCCGTCCGTAATGCTCTTTAAGGGTGCTGGGAGCCTGGCATGGCAGGGAGGGCAGAGGGAGGGGCAGCTGAGGAAAAGCGGGAGCCAGGCTCCTGGCTACTGTAAGGCTACTGTAAGAAGACAATGCCATCAAGAAAGTTGCCATCATCCATCATTCTTGATGGGCAGTTCACTAGTAAAATAATAAAATACATACTCTTGTCTCATAAACTATAAATAATATGTAAAAAAAAAATGATTGCGCATGTAATTAAAAAAACCTCTATGGACTGACATGCATGCAGTGAGGAAATGAATATAACTGTAACTAGAACTTGACTGAAATCAGCTAGTTCTTTTAAAGCATATGGAAATCACTCAATAATTAAATATTGCAAAACAGTATTTCAGAATCAGAACCTTTTAGTGCTTTGGCTGATTAAAGTTCTAAGTATCAGACAATTCTATGATAAGCTCTTCTAGCCATTACTAGCAACACGATAACATGATCTAATAACTTGAAGTACCTGATCCTATAACCAAATCTGTTTGTATAGACCAGGGGTTGGCAACCCCCAGCATGCATGCCGAGCATGGCACGTGAGGCCATTTTCATGTGTTAGGGCCGGAGCTGGGAGGCAGCAGCTGTTTGCAGCTGTTTGCAGCCTCCCAGCAGCAGGTCTGGGTAGCTGCTGCCAGCCAGGAGCCCAGACTACTTCCAGAAGGTGGCTGGGAGGCTACAAGCAGCCCAGGCACCATGTCTGGCAGCAGCTAGTAGCCAGCCCAGGTTCTGGGTAGCTGCTGATAGCCACAGAGTCCGGGCTGCTCCCAGCAGGCAGCTGGGAGGATGGAAGCCCTGTTGCAAGCAGCCCAGGCTCCATGGCTATCAGCAGCTACCCAGAACCTGGGTCGGCTGCAGCTGGGAGGCTGCAAAAAGCTGCTGTCTCCCCAGCCCTGGCTCCAGCTGCCTCCCAGCTCCAGCCCCAGCCCCGGGCTCCTCTCCCTGGCAGCAGATACCAGTGATGTTCCCCACTGTGCTGCCCTTGCCGCCACTTCTGCAAAGCATCATGTGGGACCCGGCATGTCAGGGCACAGCACAGGGTGCAGAAAGCTGTCGAGCACCCCAAGCTCCCTGATGCCCTGGCCACACTTCCCCTGCAGGTGGGAGCAGCAGCGAGAGGCACAGCTCTGTGTGCTGCCCACACTGCTCCCGTGCACACAAGCAAAGTGTGACCTAGGCAGCACGGAGCTTGCAGCAACAATCAGCTTCCCTATGCAGCCCCTCTGAGTTCTGCCATTCTGGATCGCACACGCTGTGCTCCACAGGACCCAGGGGAGGGCAGCAGGGCCAGGAGCACAGCATCTGAGTCCTGGAGAGGCAGTGCACAGAGGGGCCGCACATGGAAGCTGCCTGCTACTGCAAGCTTCATGCTGCCCAGGTCACACTTACCCTGTGTGCATGGGAGCAGCGTGGGCAGCACACAGGGTTATGCCCCTTGCTGCTGCCCCTGCCTGCAGGGGAAGTGTGGTCAGGACAGCGGGGAGCTTGGAGTGGCAGGCAGCTGTCTGCGCTGGGTCCCACACACTGCTTTGTAGAAGCGGCGGCAAGGGCAGCACAGTGGGGAGCATTGCCAGTGTCTGCTGCCTCACCAGAGCCTGGGGCCAGGGCCGGGGCCAGGGAGGCAGCAGCTGTTTGCAGCCTCCCAGCTGCAGGTGGCCCAGGTTCTGGGTAGCTGCTGATAGACACAGAGACTTGGGCTGGGGGCAGGGGCAGCAGGGCCGGGGTTGAGGGGCTTTGGGTGGGGGCAAGAGGCAGCAGGGCTGGGGGGGCAGGGATTTGGGTGGGGGGCAAGGGGCACAAGCAGGGATCATGCCATGTATCCCCTGCCCTTGTGTTGTTTTTCTGGCATGCTGGCTCTCCGGCACCTTCCAATGTAGGCATTGTGGTTTTTTTCAGTATTTTTTTCCAGCCAAAAAATGATGCCTACCCCTGGTATAGACTGTCAACACAGCGGAGATCTGGTCACAGGACTTTAGCCTCACTAAACTTCTCAGTAAAATATCTTCATTCCATTTCATGACATACAGTACCTAGAATTAGTTGAGTAACATATACATGCTTTCCTGTAAGAATGTAATTCCATTTCTCTGTTCAGATGTTAAACTCTGATGCCTGTACAAGGATATCCCTGGTCCAAATCATATGGTGAGAAGAGGTAGGAAATGCATGACAGTATTGAAAGGACAAATAAAATCTATTGGCTCAGAACAAAAGCAGCATTGAAACCACTGTACATTTATATGCACAACATCTTGCACAATGCATCCCGAACGCTGCTTGGTGAATGATGAATTTATATAAACTCTGGCTGAAATGAATGCAGTTAGGCCCCCCTCTAGCGACCAGTTTCTGAAGGGAACTGTGATTGCTCTATTTTTCTGGAACACATAATCATATTTATGGTGCTCACATTATAATATAAAAATTATTTAAAAGATTCTTTCCACATACTCCCTGCAGGAAGAAAAAAGGATACAGTTCCAATCAAAGTCATGTGGGAGGCCTTTCACAAGTGAACTGGATTCATTTTCCATGTGTGGAAAATGTGAAATAAAAAAAAGAAAATGCTGCACCTTGGGTCAATTTCACTGTAAGTAAGAACTAAGGCTAATGATTTTTTTTAAATAAGGAGAAACTCAAACCAAAATTCAATATTCATTCATTCCTAACAATACAGTCTTGCAGATACTATTAAATTCCCATCAGAGGGCACAGGCTTGTCATCTTTATACTAACAAAATTTCTACTAGCTCCAGTATCTATTACAGTGGTGACTGCAGGAAGAGTCAAGCCCCAAGCCACTGCAAAGTCATTTTCTCCTTACAGATCGATGTAATTTAGCAGGAGTTTCATTTTCTATGGTGTTATGCATTGAGCCTTTCATTGTACTGCAATATATGGGGGGGAGGGGGTTATCCCAAGTAGGCAATAAAAACACGGTAATTTGTGCTACCAGGGAAACAGTCCAGAAAACTGGACTGTTTGCAGAAAACTTGGGAAGTAGGGCAGAAGCCCCAAGTTGGTTGCTCTGGAAATAGCAGTTTCTTATGATGCCTGGCACTCCACAGATTCGTTCCTACAAATCCCCAGTTCTGAGTAAAATGCTGGAAAAAGATTCTGTAGGGCAAGTTTAACGGAATTTCTTGGGACTTGTCCCTTGGCTCTACCAATGTGCTTTTCAGTGGAAAGGTTCTCACTTGGCCTGGTTAGCTTCTTTGATTTAATCATTTTATGTTGCTACACAAGACACTTGGATAGTGCTGGAGCTACAGTCTTAGAACTGTGGGGGGAAAAGCAGCTCTTTTCTGGCGGAGAAGCATTTACTCATCAAAGTTTCCATCAGATGCAATGCCCATTGTGAACCCCTTGCTGAGTCCATTAGGTTCACTAGGAGGGGAAAAAAAACATTTATAGAACAGCAAGTAGCATGAATTCAAGCTCCTTTCTGAGCAAAAATAATAAACATGAAGCACACCACATTTATTGTTTTTGGCATAGGGGTGGACCACAACTGGATACAAACTCAGATCCAGTTCAATCTGCAGAATTATATATTTACATAAAACATGCATTTCATGTCTTATATCTGAGGTATTGTTTCAACCTATTATAATAAATGTGGAGCCAGGAGTTCTCCAAGGTTAGGGGCAATTCAGAGCTGAGATTCTGGTTCTGCCCCATCTCTATAAAGCCTATATTATAATATGCACTAACAATTCACTACATCAGAAGCAGGTAATGCTACAAATACAGCTCACAGTGAAGAGCAGCTTGAACATGTATCACTCAACCTTGAATGATATGATACAAATTTTTCTAGTAATTTTCTCTGTTTTTTTGTTTGTTTGGGTTTTTTTTCCTACAGGGCAATTACAAAGATAAATATGCTAATTAAATTCTGAGATGTCCACTGAAAGAAAACTCCTCCTCTCCCCCTCCCCCGATAGGATGGGAGGGAACAGCAAATATATTAAACTTATATTCTATTCATTATTAACATTTTTTTTGTTATTCCTACAAATTCCCATTAACATTTTTAACAAATAGTACTGAATCATTCTCTTCCCCGTTGTAGCAGCAATAGTGTCATCAGTGATGCAAGAACATTTTTTTTCCAAGTATTCTGATGCTACTGTTATATTAAAAATACAAAATAAAGGAATAAAAACTGCTGAATGTTAGACATCAGTGTTCATCCAGAGATCCCAAGCTGTTCTCCAGGCTAATTTACATATAGTAATCAATGTTGTAGTGTAGCTACCTTTGGAAGTGAACTCAGGAGCCTTTTAACTCCATGCTGCAATATTGCATAATATATCTAGAGAAAGTGTGCAGAATATTTTGTGTTTAAAACTGTGGAAGAATTTTAGTTTGGCAACATGTCATTAAGCTCATTCTCTACCTTTCCCTCCAGCTATCCCCCCCTTAAAATGTTGATCCAAATGTTTCTTGTCCTTGATTTGCTTAGGACAAACTGTGGGGTGGAAAGCAAAGGAAACAATACCAAAGAAACAGAAAGGGTAATTTGGGCAGAGATTAGAGTGAAAACTAAGCAGAAAATCCCAGCTAACAATTGCAACTCACAGTTGGTGGGCTGACTCCTGCACTCAGATTCCTGCTACTGTCTATCAGGCCCTGTCTAAGTATGATAAATCATCCATGCATGTCAGAGCAGGGCTGAAAAGGGGCAGAAACAAGGACAGGAAGCATTGAGTTTTGTTTCTTTTAAAACTTCTTTTAAAGACTCTATACAGTTCCAACTTTTCTTATGAGTGACATTCATATCAAGTTGTACTTTGTCCCTACACTATGCATGTGTACAAGGACAGAAGTTTTCTCTCATAGTTCCCAGTTGCTATACTTAGAGGAGTGTAGAGACTGCACTTCAGTAGAAAACCAGCATGCAGAAGATAGGTAGGAACATGTGCATGGTTCTGCTCAACCTATATACAGCACTTAAGAAGACTGATTGAAAGTACATTGGAAAAAATTATTTGTCCTCTGAGACAAGAGAACTTAGTGAAAATAGAAATTAGGTATCCTTACTGTCTGCAAATTCATTCATAACTTCTGATAAAGTAGGCTGTTGCCTATGAAAGCTCATGCCTCTCTAAATGAGTTGGTCTCTCTAGGGGTGTTTGTAAACATGCTGAGAGGTTTGATTAATCAAGTCTGTTTGAGTGTGCTAATTAGCATGCTCCAGAGAGCCTTAACATCTCGTATATCAGCATCCCTGTGTTTCAAAATGGTGGCAGGGGCACTTTAACTAAAGCTTGTCAAACAAGCTTTAGTTAAAGGATCCTCACTGCCATTTTGAAGCATGGAGATGCTGATACATGAGACGCTGTGGGTGCTTTAATTACAGCGGTTCTCAGAGCTCCTCCAATTAAAGCACACCCTGCCTCAAAGCATGTGTAAAAATGCCCTAAGGATATGAACAAGTGTTACATTTCATTGCTCCCCACCCAACCCTGCCCTAGCCAACCCCAGACTGAGCCCCACTCTGCATGGACACTGACATGGACACCCCAGCACTCTGTCCTGAAGGCCCATAACATGAACACAGCCTGGCTTGCCCGTGCCCCTCATTCCAGGACCCCCCAAACTTTTCCCCACTAGCCCTACCTGTTAGCCTGTACTGTGTTCAGTTAAAGGGCAGAGTGTGGAGACGGAGTCAGGGATTCCCAGTCCCTGGGGGTGGAATCCGTGTGGTTTGAATATATGAATCTACTACTGATTAATAAGGGCGCGTGTATAAACTATGATGCTTTATGGGTGGACAGTGAGTGGGCTGGACAGTGCTTTTCTTTGCCCCTGGGCCAGCCTCCAGCCCACCAGGATCACTGCCGTGTCTGCACCTGTAGTGGTGTTGCCAGAGACCAGGTGCCAGGCACCCCTCCCCAGGATCCACACTGTAGGCATCTCCACCTCATGGCTCCCCCCACCCCCCCGGCAGTTGTCAATGCACCAGTGTAAATAGTTTCATGGGGAAGAGGGTGTTTTATTGGTAGTGGGTGTTAGGGATAGGGAGGGGTGTGTTGTTGGGAGAGAAGGAGGGTGGGAAGGAAGGAAGGAGGAAGGGAGGAAGTGCACTGTTGGAGAAGGAGGGTGTCTGTTGTTGGGGAGGAACGGGGGGTGGGGGTTGTTGTGTGATGGAGACAGATAAAGTTAGAAGTTTATTGCAAACTATCCGTAGTGTGTGTGTTCTTGAGGTAGCAATGAGGGGAGCCACCCTGGCACCCTACTGTGGGGTATGGAGAAGGAGGGGGTCAAAGAGTGGCTCACAGACACATTGCCCTGGCCACTGTTGCTGGGGGGAGGATGAGAAGTGTTCATGGTATGCTTGGTCATTGGCTCCCAGAAGAACATCCCCTGCCAGCCTGAAGCTGCCTCCATGCCCCCTGACAGCCTGGAGCTGGCACCCAACCTGCTGTAGTCAGGTACTGATGCTCACCCTGGCAGTGAGGCAGAACAAAGCAGGAGCAATGCTGGACTTGACTGCTTCTGTTGGGTGTAAATCTTAACACAACAGGATGCGCATGTAAATGCATTCCTGGCCAAAGCTTAAAGTGCCTGAATTTACTGTGAAGTAAGATTCAGGTGTATTAATTACATGTGTAGCTATACCCACTGTCTACTTATTTGTCAAAGGAAAACTTTATAGCTGTTGGATGCTGATAATCTTCTAAAATAAGCATATTTGGAATACGCAATTGAAAAAAAAGTTCATTGAAAATTTTGGATGAAGGTGATTTTTTTCAAAGAATATAAAATAGATTTTAAGCCAGCTCTGGTATTCATTGGATACACTGAATATAGATTATACAGTAAGTATTGTTGGGTATTGTTCAGACCTCTAAAAAATATTTTCTCTTCTTTTATAAGTCCAATTGTGTTTTCTCCAAGTACATTTCCTACATCTGTCCATGAATATGAAGAATTTATAGAGACACATATGAAGGCCTCAAATTACATCAAATGGTTGTCAGCATTATGGCATTTATGTGTATTCATATTGGAGAAAATGTTTTCATTATTATGTTCTCTGTGCAAAACAAGAGTCTTCTGTTTAAATTCAATTTCAGAACAAAATTGATTTTTGGTTTTAATATGACAGTCAGGAGGAACAAGGTTGAAACAATTGAGAAAGAGAGGCTGAAAGGAATAGAAATATACCAAATCTAATCAAAGGCATAGTGGAATGGGTTGGCTACTTTGTTTTTAATTTTTGTCCTTATGAAGTACATGCAATTTAGCATATAATAAAAATAACGTTGGTATTTTTATTAACCTTACTGAACACCAAAGAGAGTCCAGTAAAAGAGAGCATTATAAGTTAGCCCTCAGATCTTTCATTATTAATAAGAGCCACTTTGGCATATAGCCTAATTAAACTTTCCACTTTGTAACAGAGGCTGTAGTGGGTGAGAGACCATATTTCTGTTTATGTAGATTGAAAACTGTTGTCAGATTAACAGACATAATTTTTATGGCATTAAGTATTGATACCAGTAGGGGGTAAAGGTGTAGCAGGTTTTTAAAAGATAGAGATGTGATTTGGAAATATGTATATGGAAATTTGACTGTGTTTACTGTACCTGCAGTTGGACCTACCTGTAGCCTTTACTCCTACCCATGGACTAAAATAATAGCCTTTGCTGCTCCATTGTTCTATTTACTCTAGCAGGTTTGGGGGATGTAATTTGTGAGGGTAGGAGGGGGTCATTGCACAAAAGCATTTACTTTTGTGGGGTAGGAACTAACAGCTCATTCTGTGAGCTCTAAGAGGAGAAATCTGCTTCAAAACCCAGGAATCCCTGCATTAGCCACTTCTGTGGAAATTATATTCTCTGGTCCACTACTTTGGACTAGTCTAAACAGACTCAGGTCTGGGCTAGCCCTATCATTTTCTCCTTGCTAGCAGAGGGGTTTAGAGTAACAGCTTCAGGAAGTTGTATACAACCACAACTTATAGCTCATTAGAACTGCCTCCATCAGTGTCCAACAACTACCGTTATATCATGTTATAATGAGGCAATGCAAGAAACTAGTCTCGCACAGGTGAGTTTTAGGAGATCTAACCTGCTTGGCTCCTAGCTTTACATTGTACATTGTCCTATGTTGTCTGTAAAACTGTAGTTTATAATTACTCTTAATATCCTCACAGTGTTTAAGACATCCATTAATCACTGCATCAAACGTGAAGTCTACTCACAGTTAGTACATAGATTTGAAGAATCTGACACAGAGTAAATGCCTGGAAATAACATGCTTCTTGTCAACAAATAACATTATTAAGTAAAAAAAATATATATATCTGGCAGCCAGCATGGGAATCCACATATACAGTTATCCAGTGCTCTCAACCCTTTCCTTAAAAGGCACTTCAAAATAGAAATCAATATTAAATTATATTTGATGTGTTTCTTTATTAAAAGCCACAACTTCCTGTAATTTCTGCAGAAATGATTTATACTTATTAGATCAAATAGAATGCTCTTTTCAGACAAGAAATCTGATAATTTGGTTTATCATAGTGAATATGCCACCAAAAATAAAATTCCTGTCTGCCACAGTTATTATTATTAAAGATAATACAAGAAAAGCTGTAGAAAGCTAGAGTGTGTCTTCCGTGCCTCATTGATGTGTGATAATTGCTGTGCTTTAGAAAAGATATTGGTTGTGGGAGAAGAAAAAATCAGGGAGAATAATGGAAGCTTCAGAATAGTTTTACAGAGAAATGAAAAAAGAAATATCTATTCGCTGCATTAAGAGCCTTTTATTATATGTTTTATTCTGTCACTTCCATTACTGTTGATGTTTTATTACACTAAAGAAAAGAATAAGTTATTAAAAATACTTTTTAGGGATGTCTATACTTGATATTTTTGCCCCAGATTTCCTACTGTTTCTCCCAGCAGTTCAGTCAGTTCACCAGTAACAGCAATAATGATATGAGCTAATTTAGAAAATACCATTGTTTTATGCCTTATCTAATGAAGATCTCTGATCAGAGTTAGAAAGCTGTTCTTAAACTACTGGTGACCTGCTAGAGTTCATGCAGTACAAGAATTCAAACCACTAATCCTAAAGTGGCTAAAATAGAGGCAGAAATAGTGGAAATTGTAGATGAAACACTAATGTAACCCCTTATATTAACTAACCTAAAGAACCAACCACTAACAATTCAACAACATAATTTTAACTTCTGAAGGGAAGGGTTTTAGAAAATAGGATGCAAACTAAAATGTTGTCAAGTATTTGTTTATCTATCTGGAAAGGGAGTTTTATTAGGAGTTGTAGT
>NW_017729025.1:106556905-106563229 GCF_001723915.1 Gavialis gangeticus | reverse complement strand
CCCCCCCCCCCCCCAGTGCTGGAAATTCAGATACAATAGTTGTGTATATAGGAGCATGATCAAATGGAATTAATCATAAACATAAAGAGGACTGGTTCCCTTCTGGTATCTAAGCTGTGAAAACTGCGAAGATGTGAATCCATAGCATCCAGAGTAAAAGACATATTTGATTGAAATATTCCTTCAGTCTTAATATTTTAAAGTGTCATTAAGTCAAATGTATATGGAGACTTGGACTTACCTTGACAATTACTCTTAACAGGATTAGTAGGTTTTCAAGAGTAAGAATCTTTCATGAACACATATAACACCTTCTAAGGCACCCAGTGGCTCCCTTACACTCTCTCATTTCAGGAAAAAACAAACAACTACATAATCTGTAGGCTGCATATCATGAAAGGGTATTCAAGGAAGTAATGAAGTTATATACTGTACAGTGTTTATTTCAAGACACATAGCTATTAATCTTATTGTCCATGAGGATATTTCTTTCTTTAAAAGAGAACATTAAAAGTAAAAAAAAAAACCCAATTTATCTGAAACAAACAATAAGCAGTAGTTTGTATTCACTGTTTTCTGTACTCCTACTTTGTATATATCTTCATCTGCAAATGCTTTTTTTAAAAATTTTTGTCATTAAGGTTTTTGTCCATTTGTTTTTTGTTTTATTGAAATGGTATTAACTGGGTCATAGTCTACCCTTCAAGGTCTGATCAAGCTCCACTGAACTTAGTGGAAAATGTTGCATGGACATCAGCAGGAGATGGATCAGGCCCTTGTTCAGACTCTATAAATCAGACAATATAATTACCACAAGCCTGTAAATGATGGCGTAATTTGACCGACACTCATTCCCTCAATTCAAAGCAAACAGGCTTGAAGACTTGGTTTTAAATAATCCTCTCACTTCTGGAAAAAAAAATGGAATTAGTAATACAACATTGATATAATTAGGGTCACTATACACCCTGGTTTGCACAGGACAGGCCAGGATTTTGAAGGCCAGTCCAGGATAGTTGGGGGGAATTAAAATGCGAGTCCTGGGCACGGGGCTCAGTCTAGTG
Source organism: Gavialis gangeticus (assembly GCF_001723915.1). NCBI lineage: Eukaryota > Metazoa > Chordata > Crocodylia > Gavialidae > Gavialis > Gavialis gangeticus. Next base: position 106,562,165 of record NW_017729025.1, on the reverse strand, counting down.
AGGAGGCGGACCAGTATAATGCTCCAGGGAGCTCCACCTCCCCACCAGACTGCACAGGTGCCCCTGCATGTTGGCCTCTGCCACTTTCTGCACTACCACTGATTTCTGGGGGCAGGGAGCAGAAGTGTGCTGGATATTCTGGTTGACCCAGATTTCCTATATATATGTCCTTCTTGCTGCCTTGTGTAAATCTTGCTGGATGCTGTAAGACACTGTGTTTGCCCAGCTGGAAATGGCCCAGTAAATGATCACACCAGCACATGCCCTGATACCATAGGCTAGGAGCCTGGCATCCTGGATGGGGCCACTTACCACACCCTAGGGTCACAAAGAGTCTTGGAGTCAGATGATGACTTTTACATGACTGAAAAGAATGTGGTCATCCTAGATGCCATGGCCTCCAGAGTGCTCTGGCACCACTTCCTGACCATCAAGCATTGGTTCTGGGCTTGTAAAACCAGCATCAACTGGTGGGAGTGGATTGTCCTTGCACCTAGATACTTGGAATGATGATCAGTGGCTCCAGAATGTCCAGGTATGCCAGGTCACCTTCATGGACATCATTATGCAACTCACTTCCTATGTTGAACACCAAAACATTAGCATTAGCTGACCCCTGCCTCCAGAGAAGCACCTGGAAGCTCAGTACCATGCTAGAGAAGTACCTGGAATCTCACTAGCACTCTAGAGAAGTAGCTGGAAGCTCACTTCAACACCTGGAACCTTGCTACCTCTGACAGCCTTCACTCCATTGCCAACGACTCTATTGTGGGAAAATTGCACAGCTGAAGAGGCTTTCTAACAGGTGTCTCTGGTCATCTAGAATGTCTTGGGAAACTGCTTCATCCACCTTATGAACCTGCAAGAGGACACCCCCAGATGGTCTTCCCCCAGATGGGCTTGCCCAGATGTGCGGGTGCCATCAGCAGCACCCCCATCCCTATCCTCTTCCTACACCAGGGAACTCAGAAGTTCATCCACTGCAAGGGCCGCTTCTGTGTTGTGCTGCAGGGTGTCATCAACCTCATCATTCTTAAATCTCCACTGAGTCTCCATTTTTCCTACTAGACCTGCTCCCAAAATCATAGTATTTATTCAAATGTTAAAATTCCACTATTTCTCTTGGCAACCAATTTAATATTGGTGGGGCTTCCATCCCATTTGTTAATACCTGTTTGTTACTCCTGTTTTAAGAATCCCATTTCTTTTCATCCATTATAAGTCAAGTTCATTCATGTAGTTGACAAGCTGCCCTACTATTTTAAAAGTGACAACAAAGCTTAGGTTCCTAACCTGATAGAGTTATGTAAGTGACATTTTGGAATGGTAAGAGACTTCAGGAATCATCTGGAGGACTAGTTTACCCTCTGAACCAGGAGACAGATGAGACTTTGAGAGTTGCATCAGGAATTTCTTGGTTTTTAGTCAAATGTTCTACCACTGAGGTGTTCTACCTCTGCTAATTGCCTGGAAATTAGGCCTCTTTAAACTATCTCACATCAGTGAGATGGTATATCTTGAATATATCTATATTCCTGTTGGTTTTGTGCCCATATGTGGAAAATGTTTTCTTGAAATTCAACAGAGTTACATATTGCAAATCCTAGCTAAGATCTCTTCTCAGTTCTGGCTTCTTGGGTGGCTACAAGATTTCTTTGCACATTTCTCTACCTTGTGCTTTAAGAACAGAGACTTTACAAAGGATAAAGTGAGAATTTGAAGAACTTATGCATTGTTGGATGTCAAAGTTCATAGATATTTCTATGAAATATGTAATCTCTTAGGACTATAAAACTAGTCTGGAAAAATCTCAGAAATAGCCTCTTTCACAAGTCTTTGCACCTTTCTTCTTTCACATCAGAACTAGAAATACAAAAGGTCAGAACTAGAAATTCAAGAGCACTGCATTCTCTAGGTATGTGTTAGGTTGTGCTCTGTCCTCAAAGGAGAGAGCTAATAATCCATCACTAACTTCCATATTAACCAATTAGGATGTACATCGCAAACACAATTCTTGAACAGCCATGTTTTTAGTGATTCCTTGCCTCAGACTGCTTAGGGCCAAAGTCAAAATCAAATGGAATTCCCTTCCCTTTTTTTATTGCCCACCGTTTCATTTTTTTTTCTTTTCATATAATCATATATTGTGATCTGTTTTAATTTTGCGTACACTGTTATAATGGATAATCATATCATCTACTTGTAGCAAAAATATACATTTTATAAAAGTTTGTTGTTATTTTATGATATCTAATTGCTATTACTCATTTTAATTTATTGTTTTAGTGAAAGCTGTAAATAAACTGCTACAACTGCTACTGCCTTAGACTTCATTAAGGGGAAGAGGAAGGAGAGGAAAGACCACTACAACTATCACCAGTTACACAACTTGAATTTATATCATAAATCAAAGTCATTTTCTCTATCTAGTCATAAAGATTTCTATGGACACATTTTGCATACTAGATATATTCCTAGGAATGTCAGAAGTTCAGGACTGGTGTTATCTGGTTAGAAGTAGTATTTTGTGTGTTATGATGTATTACAGCAGTTGAACTCCCACAGAATAAAATAGCTTTTCTGCTTGTATTCAATGGGAGACATCCTTTAGCTTAAATAGCAAAGGGCAGTGTTTCTGCAGCAAAAGTATTTGGGCTTTAGCCTGAATCCCCAGTTGCATGTGCAATTTATATGTTAATGGAATGTGTTGTCTGACAGGCATGGATTTGTTTCAAGGTGTTCACACCTCCAATAGACTTACTGTTGTTTCATGTCTTAAGACATTAACTCTAGGAACTAAAAAAAAACCTGACTTGTTTAGGTTCACTTACTGTGTACTTCTAAGTCTGAGATAATGTCAAAATGTCAAGAGCAGTTCATTAATCTGAGGCAAAGAGCTTTGGGTATTGATATGATAATGCCCTGCATGTCTTAGGAAGAATCAACTGCAATCCAAGATTTAAAGGAATGTGTATAGGTATCAGTATTCAGTGGCTTATATATCAAGTCATAAGACAAATGTTTAACTTCTGTAAATATAAACTAACCTCCACTGCATGAAGTATAGCAACCAAAGCACTGAATCAGAGGCTTAGCTTAAGTATGCAAACTCAGTGGTTTCAATGTAAATTATTTGTATAGAGCCCTTAATGTTAGACATTTTTATTTCTTGTTTTCAGTGAAATGGAGATGAGATTTGAATTAGCTTTGAATAAAAACTTTGCAATACTTTGTCACTCTTGGCACTTGATGTACACTGTTAAGCAGACAGAAAGTCATGATCAATATTGTTGTTCCAATATGCAGCTTATCCCACAAAACTACCATAGGATTTCTGTATATTTCTTCTAGTAGACCTAAGATACCATGATAAAATATACAGATATATGAATATTACAAATACACTCAAACTGCATGACTGATCAAGATCTAAACTTACTGAAAGTTAGTATTATTTCTTTTTCTGGTCAACTCCATCTTTAACATATGAGGTAAAATTACAGTAAAACGAAGAGAATTTTGAGGCCAAGTTTAAAAATTCAAGGGACAGAATTTCAAATACCCAGCAATGCCAATTTGGCAAAATGTTCAGTAACTCAGCAGGTAACAGAGTTTCATAAGAATGAAGTATCAAACTTGCTTTATGTGGGTGGGTTGGCATAAGGAGTTAAGCCAAATGAAAGGGGAAGGGGAAAAGGAAAATGTGGAGAAAAGGGGTTAGAGAAACAGGAAGTAGAATGAAGATAATGTGAATTGACAGGGTAATAATGAGAGTTAGAGCAAATGGCCAGTCAGAATAGGACAGAAGTCTAGTCCAAACTCTAAAAAGTTATCTGAATATACAATGATCATGCTTTGGCTGTTTCTGCAAATTTGTTGTTTGTTTTTCTGTTTTCCAAATATAGATTGTGGATTCTATTGCACGTTTGGCATCTTGGATGTAATACAAGAAACCTTTTGCTCATTGTTTCTTCTGAAAAAAAAAGCTATTGCCATGAATTTTAAAACAGAAAACCAAACAGTTTCTTACAGGTGATGCTAATTATGCGTTCTTCATAAGTAACAGGGTATTGCTAAGATTATTAAGTGCCTCAAAGTTACTATTATTATGGGAAAATTTGTACTGTAAGGGGCATTACCAGAGATTTTAAGCAGTTGCCTCTATCAATCACAAACTGTATTTGAATTTGTGCATTTGCTGAACATATTATTGTGTTATTCTGCTTATCATACATTCTTCTCTATTATGACCATGTAACATGCAGAGATATTGGAAATAAAGAAGTGCTGTAAAATCCCTTTCTTTTCTGTATAATCTGTCTCAGTATTTCTGTCTCCATCACTCAATTTTGTCCACTTCTTATGCTTCAGATTGGCAGTTGCATTACCAGCACTCTTGTCTTAATCTTTTTTGGTATTGCTTGCTTTTAAAAATAATGTATTCTCCATTTTATTTCTTCTATCCCCAGTCTCCCCCTTGTCCTGTGTTTCTAGAGAGCGTTGAGAACTTGTGAACCCTTCAAGAAGACATCCTGGCCCAGACTGTGCAATCAATGGGACCACAGAAATGCAGTTCACTACCAGTGATAATATAGCCTCATCCCAGTATCTAGGGATCTATGCATGAGGAACAAGAGAAACCTGGGAACTCGTACTCTATACATCTCATTCCCTCAGGATATTATCTTCACAGAGGTAAATGCAATCTGAGTAATTCAATACTTTACTCCATCCTTTCTGTGAAATACTTTCATGAGGTATCTACTGATGAAAAATTTCCTGGTCAGCATAACTAACACAGGACTTCCTTTGTAGAAATCTTGGAGTTTTGAGGGGCGAAGGAAAAATAAGAACAAGAACAGAATAAGCCTGACTGAAGATGGGAACTACATAAGCAATTTTGCTTCCCTGAATTTGACAAAGATATTTAGGAAACAGGTAAGAATACTTCATATTTTTCATCTCTATGCCCTTCCCCAGGTTTTATTTCCAATTTTTCATTGAAGGATGTACAAAGATGTTAGCTTTGCCATTGGTCTGTGATTATTTTTTTCATGTAATATGTGTTTATGGTTTCCTGTAAGTTAACAGTAAACCTATTGTTTGGGGAAAACTTAACACTTTTTAACACACTGCATGTACATTGATAATATATATTATTGTGTACACACACACACACACACACACACACACATATATATATATATATATATATATATATAGTAAAACAACCCAACAGTTAAGTACTGTGCTGGAAATA
>NW_017729025.1:106550821-106551905 GCF_001723915.1 Gavialis gangeticus | reverse complement strand
CACACACACATATATATATATATATATATATATATATATAGTAAAACAACCCAACAGTTAAGTACTGTGCTGGAAATAGGATTTCTATGTGTTTCTTTTCATTTAGGTGAAAATATATATTTTGCAATTCCTTAAGCATTTTTCCACTTTCTTCATATATTAAAGTAGACATGGATATGAGTTAAAATCTACCAAAGTACAAGAAACACGGAACAGGAATTGAACTATTGGGTTAAGTCCAGTGCCCTGAAATTATAGGCACTAAATTATAAAACCCTTTTCAGCAGCAGAGTTTGCCAAGTAAGTATCCAATCCCAATTTCTATGTAAGTACAGTACTCCTCCCCTATCATTCACATTCAGATTTTGATGTTTCCTTATATCCAGGCCCAAAAATGCCTCAGAAGTTGTGTTTCTTCAAACTTTTATATAGCTGAATATGCTTATTCACTTGGGTATTATTATAATTATAGTGGGACCCTCTTGTATTAAATGATCAACATATGCAAAGTAAAATCGCTGTCTCAAAGACATGATTGATAATCACCTGAGTAAAAGTTTCCAAGACAGAACCTAATAATTTGAAAAGCAAGCTATCTTTTGTTGTGTTGATTGTACTACTTAAAAAGAGATACATTGATTAAGATTTGGCAGAAGCTTTCTAAGAACCTGGAGATACACAAATGTAAAAGGGCAGTTCGTATTTCAGATTAAAGAGTATAAAAATAGGAAGTATTCCCATTGTTCACAGCATAATAGATAACCTACCACACTCAGAAAATTCTATAGCAGAGTGCTAGCCATACTTTAGTTTAGGTTGACAAACCATTGCCTGATGGAAGTTAACTATTATAAATACTCTAAAATCTGCATAATTACTTGGATTGACTAGAAATTTGTTGTGTATTATAGTTTCATAGTTTCTAGGGTCAGAAGGGACCTGAGCAGATCATCTAGTCCGACCCCCTGCCATGGCAGGAAGAGCACTGGGGTCAAACGACCCCAGTAAGGTGGTCATCCAACCTCCTCTTAAAAACCCCCAGGGTGGGAGCCTGCACCACCTCACTTGGAAGCTGGTTCCAGAC
>NW_017729025.1:106533514-106550488 GCF_001723915.1 Gavialis gangeticus | reverse complement strand
GGGGAGGATCACCTCCTTGGACCTGCTCGAGATGCATCTGTGGATGCACGACAAGGTGCAGTTGGCCTTCCTAGCCGCCTCCCCGCATTGCCGACTCATGTTCATCCTGGAGTCAATAATGACTCCCAGATCCTTTTCCACCTCCGTGCTGACAAGAGGGGAGTTCTAGATGGTGCTAGATAGGATTATCATTTTAAATTCATTGTTATTTCAGCCAGGCGTTCCCAAGTTATATCGTAGAGATAGATGGATGAACTGTAATAAAAAGGTGAATAACTCAGAACATTCATCATATATTGAAACTGAATCCTTCTGAAAAAGGAAAAAAATGTGTGTTTTCCTGTAGAAAATTATATTAAAAAAACTTGAGAAATTCAGAGCCTCAGCCATTATAAAATAAGGTAACTTCACTGCCTTCTATTCCAATTAATTATCATCTAAGAATCGAGCCTCTATCTACTGCAACTGCTTGAATATTGCAGGATTTTCAGAGCATTGGATGTTCATACCTATATTTTTGAAAGCATTATTCAAATAAATCAGTAAATATGTTCTATGCAAATGGTGCAAGTTACTCTGGTTCACAAATGGTCCATGTTGTAAAGAAAATCTCCCCAGTCAGATTTCATTCACAATTTAAGTTCTGTGAAATCAAGCTTTTACAAAATGAACAGAAATGTGCCTATACATATTTAATGCATGTTAACATTTCACAAAGCACAGATCTCTCCATTTTCCTTGATGTGATGACTTTCTGCTTGTGAATGAGACCATGAAACTGAAATGAACAAGCAGAGAAAATGTCTTTATTTGTTAGATGTATATCCCACCGCGTATGAAAGACTCAGAGTACCTTACAATAAATCAAATAACCCACAAGTGGGATTCTTCAAACAGTTCAAAACTCAAGACCTTCAATTTCCCCCTAACTACCAGCTTTCTGTTCAAACCTCCATGCAAACAAACTTTTTTGTCAATACTAAGTACCCTCCCCGACCATAATTCATACCAAGTTACAAGAATTTCTTTTCACCTACCCCCACTCCTCCTCCTACTCACCCCTACTGCTTCACCTTACTTCCAGGTGAGATCTTTCCACCCTTCCACAACATTTCTTTGTAGTCTTCACCCCTCCTTAACAGAGAAGCTGAGTTTATTACTCCTCCCCGCCCACCACAAAAAAATACACCTAATGCCTCCCCTTCCCTCCAACAAACACAACACAAATTCCCAAGAACCCTAAAAAAAGTTAAGGAAAGACAGACCCACAGTCCCTGTTTTAGTCACCACCAAAAGGCAATTCTAAATGGTGTTGTTAAGTATTAGGGCAGTGTGAAATTTCTCTGGCTGTTTCATTTTGACGCTGTCTTGACTCGTTTTGAGCTCAAAACAGCTAAATCGAAATGAAATGAAAGTCTTCAAAACAGCCTCAAAATGAAACGAGGGCAGTCAAAACATTTTGAAATGTTCAAAAAGTTTTGAGTTTCAAAGCTGGTCTTGCTTACAGCTAAAGAGAAACTAAGGAGAGGGAGCAGGGACAAGGGGGAAGGACTGCTCTGACACTGATTGTGTAGCTGGCCGGTGACTGTGATCCTTCCCTGAGGCCCCTTCCAATCCCAGTGCTATAAGGGACAGATGAAAAAAATCATAAAAAGCATTGTTTGAACTGAGCTTTCTCTGTGCCTTCACACAAATGATGCAAGTTCTGCTCTGAACAATTTGAGGTACAGTTTCCCAGAAACCCTGCACCTATCTCCTTGAGACTTGGCAGACTTCATGGCCTCAGATGGAGCTACCATTAATACATGTTTCATCCAAATCAGGAAAGAAATTAAAAAGTTATAGGCAGTTTTGTGCTCCCCCATTATAGCCTATGGGTGAAATGTCAAAACAACAAAACAATGCTTTTGAAACAAAAGAAAACTCAAAACAAAAGCCCCCCACTGTCCTGTCAAAATGGTGAAACAGAAGTTGAAATGAAATGGTGCTGTTTTGCACAGCCCTATTAAGCACCTCTTTTTGGCAGTTTCTCAGGGTAATGCCCACCCAGGGAGACCTGCTGCCTTTGTGGTGTCTCTTTCTTCCTATGCTAAATCACATCTAACTCAAATGAGAAATGTTGTAGGTATCTCAGTAATATAATACATACTTCTGTACTCTGCAGGTGCAATCATTAAAAATATTTAGGGAGAAACATGAGCTATACGTAGTTTAAAGTACAACTAAAGTGTAGCTAAAGTATACCTAAATGTGCATATAAAATATGGTATTATATTTCTGAATTGCACACTGATCTATATTTCAAGTGAAAGGGAGAGGCACTCTTTGATTTTGTGCTTTGATTTCAGATCCATTTCTAAAGGTCAGTTTCTAACCTACTAAATACCTACTTTAGCTGATGCACATAAGACTTTATGTAAGCATTTTGCTTTCATTTTGTGTGAAAATATAATCCTGTTGAACTGAAAACGAAAACCACATAAAGCTCCTTAATAAATGCATTGCACAGTTGATTGAAATGTACTGCTTCAGTTATTAAATGCCCCAGTAAGTGAGTGAAATATCATATTGCTGACTTTCGTGCTTCCATTTTAGTTACTCAGGGTTTATAAAATGCTTGCAAACAAGTTACTATATGCAAAACATAATGTAGCTGGTTTGAGTGCTTTCTATAACTCTGACTTTTATAGGTTTTTATGAACTCATGACTGGTATTTTCGCATTGTGATTGGCTTTGGAGGTTCTATAGCACCCTGGCAAAAAAAAAAAATATGGATCTATACCTATTATAAAAGTACAGCAGTAACTAAGAGGATGTTTCTACCTCCAGATTCAAGAGGGCTGATGTTAAAAGAACTGTAAGTGGTTACTATTTTAAACTAAACATTCATAATTTAAAAACAAACAGTCTCCTCTTCTGATTTGCTAGTGTATTCAATTAGAGTGCCACTTTTTGTTTTTAGGCTTTGCAATTCCTATTCCACAACCGCTAACTTTATGTTCCAGAGAAATTAACTCAAGATTAGAAATTGGGAAGTCTGTTTTTAAGTGTGCAGTGCAACTTCCAGGTTGTTTGGTCATCTTTGGATTTGTAAACAACCTTTTTGTTTGTTTCCAAGAAAATAATTCAGGGGGAAAGCTCTCTGCTAAAGATTGGGTCAATTTTAGAGTTAGTTCTTAGTTTATCTGAACCCATATGTGTGTGTTCATTAACCTGAGTAGGCACAATGGGATGTTACCTTTAGATTTTCTTAACAGAACTACAGAAAAATACACTCTACTAAGCAGTAAAGAAGAGAGTAAAATGATGGACAACCAATAAAAATAGCATTGGGAAACCATGCATAATGATTGTTTCCCCTCCTAAAGCCACATTATACAAACTTATCTGCAATCTATGTAGCTGTGAGGGCCATCACTAGTTGGAGTGACCAGACACCCTCTCTAATACATTTTCCTCCATAGGGTCCATGTTGTATAATATTTAGTCTGGTCAGTAATAGTTCCAATCTCCTCAGCCATGAGGCAGGAGACACATTTTCATGTGGTTGGAAGAAACCAGCTAATGGGTGTTCAGCAAAGCCAGTAACTTTGTTCCTAGTGCCGCTGCACTAGTTCCTAGAGAAATAGGAATGGAAAATGAACACAAAATAGTTTAGGGATTGATATAATATTGATCAAAGTAGTAACTGAGATGGTTCTTCCAGATATTGGCTTTCAGAAAGAACTGTTCACAGCCAATTCTACCCTGGGCATGTCTACACACGCCGTTCACTGTGCAGCAGACTAATTAGCTGAGCAGTAAACATGGCATGTCTACATTTGTACCCCTTTGGGGCTGGAGTAAACTAATTTACTTTGCAGTAGGTTAGTGTGAAAAACTCCACAGAAGTGCATGTGTAGACATTGCCGCAGCTGGCTGGAGCACAAGAGCGCTTCAGTGCAGGGGCTACCTACCAGCTAGCCCCACACTGTTGCATCCTTGTGCCCCTGCCAGCCCCTCCATAGCACATTGAGCCAGGGGGAGCAGCTCTGGGCTGCTAGACTGACTCCCCAGGCCTGCTATCAGCCAGGGCTACTCTGACCCAACTCAACATGTTGCAGTCCCAGACACACATGTAAATGTGTGTCTGGGAGCAATTAACTCCAGTGGGATAAGCATGTGTTAGTATGTTCATATAGACTTGCCCCGTTACCAGCTTAGTTCTAGTAAGAGACAGTTAAAAGAGAGAGTTAAAAATCAACTTGAAAAAGAACCAAGGCTACCCACCTGTACAGGGAATCTCTCTTGTCACATGCTTTTAAAGAGAAATGGGGAATAGAAGCTCAAAAGCATCCTTGTTTGAATTTGTGAATTATTTTCATGGAAGATGCCCCTATATGTTATGTATGAGCTAATTACCAGATGGGAGAACTTCAGTAAAAAACTCCTGTCTCCTATTCCAGCTACTAGAGGGTAGATGCATAAACAGGATATCTTTGAAAACCACATTCTTCTAGAAGGAAGAGGTGGGTAAAGGGATAAGTTTGACACAGGAAAAAACTCCCAAACCTTGTAGTCATAACAGGTGGTATTGCCTGTGTCTGAACTTTTTTTTCGCTCAGTTTGGATTGGTGTCTTCAATAAAAACAACCATCAGCTGATGAACTTTTCAAACAAATAGGTTCACAGTAAGATTCTAACTATGAAGATGTTTTTTCTAAATACTGAAGACTGGCCATTTAAGAACTCAGGCAGTCCATTTACCTAAGGATTATGGAGTTTGTATTCTTTGCTTATCCATTTACTAACAAATGTATCAGTTTTATAATTATGTTGCTTTTCCATAAGTAAATAAATGGGTGTTCAGTTACATAACTCATTTGCATACCTTTCAAATCTTGATGCTGCTAAAGCCATAATCAGTCTGTTATAAAAATAGTTCTGAGGCCCAAACAACATTAAGTAGTTTGTCATAAGAGATTCATGTGTCATGAGCCATACATATAATTGTGTTCCTAATGGACTTTTGCTGAAGAGCATATATACTCTGTCAGCATATTCCTGAAAAAATGGAAGCCTAAAGCAATCATTTGTGATTGATCTAGAGATTTAAAGTCCTAGAGAAAGTGCAACTCTTTTAATATATTTTTTAGAATCCGGTTAATTTTAGTTCCTTGTATTAATTTTCATCACCAAATTTATTATAATGGTTCCTCACTGTTGTTCTGATTGTATATTATGTAAACCTTCATGTACATGTAAACCTTTATTCTTCATGTTGTGCCATTAAGAATAAATATGTAAGGTACTCAGTGAAAAATTCATCTGTTACAAGACAGCATTTTTTTGCTGTCTTTTGTCTACAAGGCTAACTAAGATTAATTGGCAGCTTTAAAGGGGCATATGCAGAGGAGTGGTTCTCAACCTTTTTAGACTCAAGATACCTCTTGGAAAATATCAGCTCTTTTCACTGATTTTTTACAGCATAAAATTATTAGAGTAATTCTGCCATTGCAAGGAGCTCAGGAAGACCACAGCATGTAAGAATGGTTTAGCACTATGAATTTATATTTGTAATCTCTTCTGGGTTTATCTTCTGAATCATGTTTTCTTTGCACACCCAATAGTGCTAATATGGTATAGCACCAGGTGCCCTGCTATCCTGATTGAGAATTACTGATGTAGAGATATAATCTAGTGTGCATGTGGTGAGGATCTTGGTTCCCTGGCTAGGATTTTCCAGTTATCAGCAGGTAATTGGAAAAATACACGTAAGTCTTTTGAATCATCATCCTTAATTTGATCTGACAGAGGGTTAAAATGATAGACATAGGGTTAAGGTTATATAACTCGGTAAGTTTGGCATGGGAGAAGAGGGAGGGGGGTGTATCATCTGCTTCACAAATCCATGTTAGGGAACTGGTAAATCCAACAGTATTCCATAGTGGTTAGTGCCTTTTCTCCCTCATCAGAGAGCCACTCTGTCAGTCCCTCCTACCTTGAGTGTTCTGAGGTCATGGGACAGCATATGACCTGCTTTTGTATAGGTTAAGCAGGAAGGCATGCAGTCACCACCTTGTGTTGGACCCTCGTACATTTTGGCCTTCCCTGCTGATCACCAATCCACCCAATGAAAACCATACTATATTCCAATAACTGTCCTTAACCTTGAGCAATCCTTGACCTTCTCTCTTGGTGAAGAGCAAGAGAGTCTACAGCAACCCTTCTGCCCAAGCCATCCTAACTGAGTGGCCTAAGACTAGATCATAGCAAATATGCCATGTAGCAGGAGAAGACCTGAAGATCCAATACAAAAATGTATGTGATTATTTACAGTTTGGGGGCCAGATAGGCTATTGTCTCAGCAATTTCATCTCATGATTTATCAATGCTGTGATAGACTCAGAACCTTCTAAAGGAAGTACCATGGAGGGAAATATCAGCAGGGCCTGATTAGCCCTTTAGTGGGCCCTAGGCAAATAAACTCATGGGCCCCTACTTTTTTTTCCACTTAGTAATTATAATATGAAAAACAAGCACAATTGGGTCCCTTTTTCATTTAGGGATCTATACATCTGCCTAGTTTTCCCATGCATTAATCTAGCCCTGGACATCAGCATAATTACTCAAATAAGGTATATGTACCAAAGCAACATAGCTTTTACACAGAAAGGCAGGCTTTTTTTCCTGTGCCCCAGGCTCACAGATATATCTCCTTCTCATAGCCCAGTTCTGCCTCTCACCCCATGAAAAATAGTTTGCTAAGGACTCCAACATTAGAAATCCATTGCAAATTGTGGTCATCAAGAGGTGTAGTTTCTGGGATCTGGATACTATGTTAAAACTTCCACCACAGATTCTTCCCTAGCTTTGCATGTTATGGAGAATGCTGGTGAACATTACTTTCCAGGACAGATAATATTCATGGTACATGCCCATTGCTCTCCAGTAGTTTAGATCCAAAGGTTCATTCCACAGTCATGGTGCAACTACTTAGATTGGAGGTTCTCAAACTGTGGTCCGCAGACCACCACTGGTCCACAAGCTCCACTCAGGTGGTCCGCAAAAAGATTGTGGAACAATAGAGACTATCTGTACTTGTAAGGTAAGACTACTGATATTAAAATATGAGTTGTGTACTTTGATTTGTAGAACAAAAGAAATATTATTAAGTGGTCTGCCAAGACCCTCAGCAATTTTCAAGTGGTCCGTGGAAAACGAAAAGTTTGAGAACCACTGACTTAGATCATAGTTAAACAGCTCCTTTCTGGGATCACGGGATAGGACGGCTCATGGGCCTCAACATAGATAGTTATGCCTTATATCCCTTTCTTCATACCTTGAATAATAAAAGGGGAAGGATTAGGCTTTTGGCTTACATTTGCAGCTTCTAAGGGGGGGGAACTATTGAGACAAATGTGCTCAGCACAAAGCAAATCTGATTTACTATGGGAGGCAACCATTTAGCCAATGGCTGTTTTAGAATGAAGGTGGGAAGAAAAGAGATCATTCCTGACATCAGTGATAAAAGGAAATATAGGATCAAACACTGAAGAAAAGTGAAGCATAAAGCCCAAAAGATTAGAACTTAAATTCAAAGTCCTTTTCTTCCCATTTGATTTTTATTTTAGAGTAAAATGAAAAGAACATACAAGAATGGTTCATATGCATGGACAATACTAATGGCAAAACAGTAATGTATATTAAACTGTAACTAGAAAAAAGATACAGTTATGTTGTTATATCTTATCTTAGTGTTTTAGCTCTAGTAAGTAATATAAGAAAACAATTACTTTTTTTAATTGTGTATTGTACTGAAACAACAAAAGCAGAAGATTTGTTTATCTCTAAACAACTCTAGTTGGATTAAAATTGGATTGCTGTTTCACATTTCATTGAAGGGTCCCAAAATTCTATAGAGTACATGGCTTTACAAACATTCATTAACTCTCACAACAACTTTGTAAATCACTTCATTAATAATCTTGATTGTATAGTGGTTTGTGGTTTTCTGTGATGCAGACAAGAGTAACAAAAGGCTCTTGAAAGGCCAAAGGTGATTCTTTCTTTTTTGAGTCCAGATAGGCACTAGAGTTCTTTTAAGAAGCAGCTCACACAGACTCACTAATCTCTCAAAAACAGACTTGATGAGATGAACTTTCATTTCCTGAGGGCCAGAATAAACTTCATCAGATCTTTTTAGTCATAAGAGAAATCAGTCATAAATTGTGTTGCATTTCTCTCTGTATTTCACACTTCAGTTGTGGAGAATTAAGTTCTCTTGCAATACCTTTGGTAATGTTAGAGTGATGTTGTAACCCTGATGGTCCAGGAATTATGTAAGAAATCCTTACCTCTTAGGATGGTTTGCTTTTACTGGACCAGTTGTATAGTTGGGATAGAATTAAGACAGCTTTTGAATGAAAGACATGAAGAATGTCTTGCATTTGATAGCTGTCTTAATACTATCCCAACTATACAGTTGGTCCAATAAGAGTAATTACTCTAATATATCCTTGCCTCTTACAATACATAGGCATATGACTATGCTGCACACTAAGAATCAAGCCAGCCCAAACTTGTACTTTAGGAACATAGATTTACTTAATAGAAACCTAGATCTGTTTAAGGATTTGCTGTCTAAAGGGGAACCACAGTAATGATGCAAAATGGATGAATAAAATAATTGGAAAATTTTCTTAAAATGTTAGGCCAGGAGAAACTTATCTACATCTTTATTGAATGTCTATAGATATCTCCAGTTATTTTTATTGCTTAAGTTCTTGGAGAATAACATTGCTTAAGTGCTTGGAGGAAAAAAACATGTGATTTTTATTGTTATTATTGTATTAGATGCAATGTTTAGAATGATTAAAAAATCTCCAGGATGCTTTCTTTCGTCAAAGGACAAGTCTCAAGCATCATAAAACATCAGCTTGTATTTATATAGACTAGCAGGTCTATTACTTAGATGAGGATTTATATCTTATATCTTATCTTAACTTTACATGCTGTTTCTTTAAGACTTTATATTGGTAAAGGTAAAACTTATTGGTTAGTGGGATTTGTACTTTGTTTAGTGTTAAGGTGTCCTTAAATGTATGGTGATACTAGTCATGGAGTCTAATGGTAGTTGTTTTCACTTAAAACTAAAGGATTCTTAACAAGCCTGTACTTTTAGAGAGCAGTAGGATAGTTTCTCTCCACTTAAGGGCAGGGGCCAAAACCCAAGGTCCCTACCTCTTCTAGGGCAGTATCTATCTCACTGAACCACTGAGAAAGACTCCTTCTGCTTTGCTTTCCTTTTGGCCCCATATACATTACCCTTTTTGATGCACAGAGGACTATCTTTAAAAGGAGTGGAGACTACACTGGCCCTGACCTGATGTTTAGGGCACTTTGCTAGGATGTGGTAGATATAGGTGAGGAGGGCCTAGAACCTTCATCCCCTACGGACAAGTACCCTAGTTTAAACTAGAGGCATCAAACATACAGCCCACAGCAAGATCCAGCCCACTGTTCAGTCCACCAGGCTAGCAATGGGCTACAAGAAGTTGAGAGGAGGGGCTAATGGGTATGGCCAGCAGAAGAGTTTGGGGCCTTTTGGCCCTGGTGGACATGGCCATCATTGGCAGGAAGGTGAATGAGGATGATAAGACCTTGTCACCCTTCAGTCATTGGCCGATTGCCACTGCCTGGACCATCATCACTTGGCCCACACACCAGCCCTAACTCCTCTAGTGCCAGCACTGCCACAGCAGTATACCAGAACTGGAGCCGTCATTGCTGCTGCCTGCACTGAACCAGAGCCTCTGCCCAATGCTGCCTGCCCCAGGCTGCAGCCAGTGCTGCCACTGTGTGTCCTGGGCTGGAGCTACCCTGGGTTGGATCCAGCCTGCAAAAAGCCCCATAGATTGGATCCAGCCTTGATCATAAAGTCAGTTGGACATCCCTACATTAAACTATTAGACTGCATCCACGAGTGCAGACATTTGGTCCTCCAGGGACAGCTAGCAGCAGGACATCTTGTGCCTCCACTTGTTGTCTCTGGAGAATGCCTGTGCCACATGCCCTCTGGCACAGAGTAGTTTACCCTGGGTGTGGTAGGGAGGCTGCAGCCAGCACTGGGTTGGCCCCAGCAGTCTTAACTGGGTCCTGGGCGCCCCCTGGGGCTGCAACCACAGTGCTCCTGCCGCTTGGACCCAGGCCAGCAGCCAGAGTGTGGCTCTGGCTGGCCAGGAGCATGCTGCCTCCACACATCCCACTCTAATTTTTCCCCCACAGGTTTATTTGACCCCTGGATATCCAGGGGTCAATCCCCCCCACCCCATACTGCTCCCTTATAGTGCAGAAAACAGCTGAATGTGCTGTATATGGCACTGCAGACATGTCTGCGGCACCATGTACTGCATGGCCATGTGGCCTTGGTGTCCAAGGTCAAAATCTAGAATGTTTGTCAGTAGCCTCAAATGCCATGGATGCAACTAACTTTAGTTGTAACTTTAGACAGGAAAGTAAAAATTGAAGAGTTCAATTTGGGCCTTGGTTGGGACTCTATATTGAGGCTTGTAAGACTTATATAAGAAGTGAAATTACCTGTTCTTATTTGCAATACACATTTCAACTCCTATAATCCTTTAGTTTCATTAGGATTTTAATTTGGGAAAGGGACTGATTGTAAAGGGGAATGGGAGTGGGACTCTAACTATTGAATGGACTAAAAATTGTCCACCCCTATAACAATTAAAAGGGTGCTTCATGTGCATTAAGTAGACCACATGGCCACAAGCTGAATGAACATGTTACTAACAATAATTCAGGAAGGTGCTGAGCCAGTGAAAGCATGACAACATTTAATTTCAAATCCAGCCAACTGTGAAAAATATACAACTTGCTTCCTTTATGAATTTATGGGAAGAGGAAGGGGGTTACAAAAACTCTGAACTAAACAAGCACTACATTTCTCTATTTCCATCCTCACCTGGCAGCACTGATCACAGCTCATCCTGTTCGTCTCTACAAGCAAGACAGATAAGAAGAAAACAGCCAGAGTGCAGTATTAAGAAGCAACCTTTAAGATGACAGTATCAACAGGACTACAATGTGTATTGGTGGGACAAAACTGTAAAGCAGTGCCCAGGACTTAGATTGTATTTGTTTATTTATCTATTGTAATGATTATAATGGCATATTGAAATGGTGCAATTTAAAACATTAATAGGTTCTCCTGTTAAACATCATTAAACACCAAATTGTTTAGACCATGTATTCCTGAAGAGGAAATAAATGCTATATTTTGCTAAACAGAGGGCACGTCTACATGTGTCGTTATAGTGATGTTGTTACTGAACCTTTTGAAAGTACTAAATCATGGTGCTGTAACAGCCCGTACTGCACCATATGCATGGCACCCTCTTATAGTTAGCAGCTACTTCAAAGTAGCAGCACACTATACTGGGGAAGTAGCTGCTGGTCATGTGTAAACGCCCAGACACTCATGTTGCTATAGCAATGTAGGATCACGTGCAGACACACCCAGAGAGAGATAGTGAGATTTAAACTGGGTTTAAGATTCTTAATAAACATTAATATGCTTGCCTCAGGAGAACTCCTTGAATGACTTATTTTGAAGAAATGAAGTAAATGCTTTGTGTTTTAGTGAACTTAGTTAAGATTTCTGGTCCTGAACTCTTTATGCATGGTTTTTATTATCCAAGATATACCAAATGAGATTCACCAACCCTTAAATGAAATTCTTTGCTCATCTATAAATGATGTTAGCTATCTATGATTCATTAGGACATGACTCATTATTAATTTGGGGATTAAGGTGCTTTGGGTTCACCGTGATGACTCTGTGTCCTTTTGAGACAAAAAACAAAACAAAAAACCCACAATATATCTAATTAGGGCAGTGGTTCTGAACCGGGGGTACATGTACCCCCAGTAGTAATTGTGATGAGGCTTCACATACCATGTAGTTTGACATAAAAATTAATTTCCCTTTGAAAAGAGGTATGTGAAGTCTCACTCTGAGATCAGGGGGTACATCGACTGAAAAAGATTCAGAACTGCTGGATTAGGGAGTCACATCTCTGAACTCAAATTTAGGGAGATGAGGATTAAGATTTGGCCTTTAAAAAATGTTGTTTCTCTACACCTCAAATACCAGTAATTTTTTTACATAAAATCAGCAACGTAAGATATCCTTTCAGCCTATTTAGCTATATCTGAATAGTTACACGGAACTAAAGCAATTTTCTCATACTATCCTTGGGTGGCTTTTAGAGTAATATGGATATATTCCTACTATTGCAAAGCTTCACAAGGTCTTATATCATGTATCATAGTCATTTTATGAAACTGAAGCAGAGAAAGTTGAAATGAATTGTTCAAAATCATACAGGCAGAGTTATGAATAGATCTAAGAGACCCTGACTCCATTTTTTTTCTGTGCCAACAACAGTTAACATATTAGTGTATGCCAGTCCCCAATCTACAACTGAAAAGCTTCTTGTTGATTTTTGTATATTAGAAGTATTATCACTTCTGCAAAAGCTTCAGCAACTTTTGCTGTGGTCAATTTAGATTCTCCAAGTTCTAAAGATTTCAAGACACTCTAGTATTAAAATGTAGAGATAGACCACCATGGAATTGCTTTCCAGAATTATTTTTAATCTATTTATTACATCATCCTGGAAATGATCTCTCTCTCCTTGTATAGATCAAGGAATTTGGAACAAATCACTGTTTCTATTTATTAAACAGTACCATTCTCCTTCAAATAGGTAGGCTTTTTTTCCCCTTCTTTTTTAAATTATTTAGCTACAGACCAATAGATCTAAAGTGAATTTGGGCTCTTGCAAAGTTTTATATTCTCTATATCCACATCTGAATTTTTGCAGCTGACACATTCAAAACTTCCACAAAGAGTAAAACACAACTAAGACCACAAAAATATTAAAAGTATTTATTAAATTAGGGATCACTGTGACAATCTTAATCAGAC
Organism: Gavialis gangeticus; assembly: GCF_001723915.1. Classification (NCBI taxonomy): domain Eukaryota; kingdom Metazoa; phylum Chordata; order Crocodylia; family Gavialidae; genus Gavialis; species Gavialis gangeticus. The sequence goes on along the minus strand of NW_017729025.1, from coordinate 106,537,496 downwards.
TCAATATTATAATATATTTTAATCTTTCAGAGCCAGGAACAGAGGTCAATTTAAGATTTTAGAATGAACATAAGTGGGAGGAAAAAACCTGAATCCCTTCATATTAGTGCGATAGATGTCACACGGTCATTTTTCAAATAAAAAGATGGAAGTCTCACTTAAAGTAAGACTAGTCACAGCACTAGAACACATTGTAAGTGTCATGCAACACGGAGCTGGCAAGCCAAGCTCGTGGTGTTGGTCATGGTGGTGCGGCCGGGTGGTGGCAAATTGGATACGGACAGGTGGGAGTTTTGGCGATGGAGTCTGAGCGGCACAGGAAGCGTAATGGTTCCTTAAACAAGATGGAATTTATTTAACTTACGCTTAGATGCGTAGGAAACGATGTCTTCAGTTACAGTGAACAAACAGGTGAACAAACAAAGGGGTCTGTTGGCCCACAGGGTTCTCCAACAAGCCCTTGCTTTCTACCTCTGACGAGGTAGGTGCGGCTGCCTGCTGGATAGTCCTAGGGCTGGTCAACAGCTCATAAATTGGTAACACACAACGAACTGTAACGATGTGACGCCAGTCCAGTAAGGACAACGAAGAGCCGAAATGGTGTCCGAAGCAGAAGTCAGGAGCCGGTGAAACGAAGCGAGGATACAGCCAGAGCCGGTGAGGAACGATCTGAATCGATGTTGGTGGTCGATGCCAAAGGTAAGTCGAAGCCAGGAAATCCAAACAGCAATGTAATAACAGCAAAGGACACGGAATGCCAATCGAGGGAGGAGATCAATAGGCCCAGAAGCCTGACTGAAAGACAGTCCCTGGAACACCAGCCTCTGTCTCCAGCTAACGCGATCTCCCCCTGATCTCCCCCTGAGGGAGGGGCTCACAGAACTTTTATCTGAATTTAGTGGCCAATCAGAACACTCACAGGGAAGAAATTTCTAGTCAGATTACCTCATGCTTTTGCTGTTGCTGAGCATGCGTCTGTGGGGAAAGTAGGTCAAACATGACTGACAGGTCCGCAGGTCACCCAGGGGGCACGAGCTGGGTGAGCCTTGGAACTTTCCACTCACAGACTTCAACTGCGCATGTCAGGTACAGAACTTTTGTGTTGGCAGCATATACTTAGGATTTTTCCGAGACAGTAAGGGACAGTTTTAGCTGGCAGAGGATAGACTCATTTAGAATAAACAGGAACTTTACTCAAATCCCTGAGCAAGGTGTAGTATGTAGCTGTACCACCCCTAGGGAAATATTGTGCAGGAATTGTATCTTTCTGATTCTTTCCTACCCATCCTGTTTCTGAAGAGGAAGAGCTAACTGCATTCCTTTAGAAGGTTCAACTTACTTCCTGCTTTGATTTAGCTTTGGTAACCAGGACACTGGGAAAGCAAAGCCAAGTATACAACCACTTCCCACTCTTTTCCATACATTTCCTTACTCTAATAAATACCATGTCTATCACACATCCAGGCTTATTGTACATCCACCTTACTGCTCAACATGGCCACATACTGTAACAATTAAGTCCTACTTAGTAGATACTTTTCAACTCTAACTCCCATAATTATTTTAATATGTTTAAGTTCCCCATGGGAAAACTGATATAAAACAGATATGAAAAAGTGCTAACTATACGGTATACAGTGGACCTCTTCAGGCAGAGCCAGTTAGAGGTGGTGTCCCTTACGCTCTGAGCCAGAAGTTGGGGTCGCTCTGAAACCCTAGCCTTTCTTTCCTGAGCCTGTGTCGGTAGTACTCTTCCAATATTTCCAGGTGGTATAAAATGGCTTCCTTGACTTTCTGATAATTCTGGGGGGCTTCTGCCATTATTAGTGCTTCCAGCTGTGTTGCCCAGGTGGATTCTTCCCCTGCAGTTGCTCATGCAATTCTTTCAAATGTTTCAAGGAAAGCTTCAAGGTCATCATCTTTGGTCATCTCTGTAAGGGCAAACTCACGATTGTCCCAACAGCCTTCATTTGCTGATGTGTGAGCTGTTTGTTGCCTTGAAAACAGAGCATTCTGCTCTTCTATCTGCTGTGTGTGGCATTGTACCACCTCCTCAGTCTGACATTGCTGCCTCTTATTTTGCCTGCTATGCCATGATATTGCTCAAAGTGGTTGGGGTGCTGCCTCAAGGTTCCAGAGTAGATCCAGTCCACTGCAACCTTGCCAATCAGGCAATTGATTGTGGCCCTTCTGGCCCTATTAGTGTCATAGGACACCAAGCATCTTATGGGCTGTATTCATTGTCTCCATCCACCCCTATAGCCAAGCCCGCGCCTCACAGATATCCCTCTAGATTGTCACACTGACTTGTGCAGGCATCAACCCCATTGGCCGTTGCCTGCTGGTTACTCTAGCTGTGGATTCCTAAGCCTGTGCCACTTAGGCCTGACTCCTCAGTCCCAACCTTATCATGAGCCACTGCCTGGCCCCTGTCACTCCCTCAGGGCTCAGGCACTAGCCTTCCTCATCTCCAGGCTACCTGTACCCACTCTTTGGGTCAGGCTTCAGGCCCTGCTTTTAGCTTCCACTGGTCTCCATATCAAGCCTCTGCCCCTGCCAGGGTCCAACTCTGGCATCCCCCTCTGGCACCCCTGCATAGCCTCCTAATCAAACCTAATAGCCATATTCAGTCCTCCAGTCAACCTTAACTGCAGCAAAAGTACAAACAGCCACTTTTGAACAAAAACTTCCCTCACTCTGGGGAAAGACATCCTGCCATTCCTCTTTTCTTTGCATCTCTCAGGGTGCCACCCAGGGTATCTCCTGCAGCCCTTCTCTCCTGGCTTTACTACTGGTCCTGTTCAGAAGCTGAATGCAGTAGTAGAATAATTACTCTCATCCTAGTAACATGGCATCGATACATATTGGGTGCATCTACACATGCATTTAATCCAGGATCAGTTTATTTGCAAGTAAACTTCAAAAGTAAACACTCCCAGGCAGGCATCTGCACATGCAGGGAACTGGGAGCAGATTTGCTGCTAATGGCAGCAAACTGTTTCTGTTTCCTGGGGCCCTGCAATAGGGCCCTGCCTCCACCACTGGGGAGCTCTAGACTCCCCCTGGTGCTATCCCAGGAGCTGGCAGTGAGCACAATGCACATGCTGTCTCCTGGTCGGGGCTACGATATTACACCCTGACCCCAGGTGCTGCCTGCTGCCAGGGTTGGAACAATGTTCCCCTGCCCCGATAGCAGGAAGATCTTGGCCCTGGCTCCCTGCTCAGGGACAGGGGGACCTGGAAAAAGCTGCAGGGGAGAGGAAGCTCCCAGCCCTACCCCAATCTGTTGGTGTGGTACCTAATAGCTAGCTTGCTGCTAGCTGCCCCACCAGCAGATTGGGGCAGGGGACTGATATCTAGCCGATCCCTGTAGTTCTTTCTAAGCCCTGTGCCTTAGTCACACAATCAGGGCACGAGGCTGGGACCTGCTTCTGACCAGGACAGTTCCCAGCCCTCACCCCGCAAGGCTGGGGATCCTGTTCCCTGCTCAGCTACGTGACTGTGGAGCTGGGTGGGGAACAGGTTGGGGAGCTTGTTCTCCACTTAGCTCCATGAGTACAGAGCTGGGTGGACAGCAGGCTTTGGAGTGTGTTCCCCATCCACCTTAATGCTTGTGGAGCTGAGTGGGGAACAAGCTTCCCAACCTATTCCTCACCCAGCTACATACTCCCCAGCCTATTCCTCATCCAGGTCCATGCTCACAGAGCTGAGTGAGGAATAAGCTCCCCAGCCCATTCCCTGCCCAGCTTTGTGCTCTTGGAGCTGGGAAGGGAACAGTCTCCCTAGCCCCCACCAGCACCACTTTGCTAGGTGATTGTCTAATCTGTCTTAAAGACACCCACAAAGCCAGCACCACTTTGCTTGGAAATTGGTTCCAGATCCTAGCCGCCCTGACAGTGAAGTAGTGCCTCCTGATGTCTAATCTGAATTTACCCTCTGCCAGCTTGTGACCATTATTTCTAGTCACTCCTGGTAGCGCTTG
>NW_017729025.1:106531668-106531938 GCF_001723915.1 Gavialis gangeticus | reverse complement strand
CCCTTTGATCCATGTTGGGATTACCTCCCTTTGGGCTTGGAGTGACAACTCTTCTTGGACACCTGGCTCCCCTCCCCTCCAAGACCTCAGTGCCTCCCCGAGTATTCTCCTTAGCTCACTGAAGTCCACCCTCCTGAAATCTAGGGCTGCTGCCTTGCTGCAGGCCTTTGCCACCTTGTGCTGGATGGTGAATTCCAGTAGGCGATGATCGCTGTCGCCCAGGTGGTCGAGCACCCGCAGTCCCCTCACCAGGTCGTCACCCATGGCCAG
>NW_017729025.1:106524144-106531646 GCF_001723915.1 Gavialis gangeticus | reverse complement strand
CCACTCACAGCTCCATCCCATGCCCCACCCTGCCCTGTCTGAACACCACCTGCCTCAGCCCTGCTCCCTTCCCCCACAACAGACTTACCAGCCAGATGCTGCTCTCCAAGCTGCTGGGCTGTGCTTCTGGCTGGATGCATGCTGCAGCTGTGCACATGTCATTGACCACATTAAACAAAAAAAAGCCAATTGCCAATACTCTCAGTTTTCTCTATACTGCATCAGGCAGATCCAGTATGGGACCCATGGATGCATCAGTGCACCTCTACTAGCTTTTTTATTCACTGGGGTCTGGATGGGTGGAAAATGAGGCCTTTCTTCTCCTTTGAAACTCTAAAGATTCCCACCCTCCATTTTTTATACGCACTCTTAACTACATCATCTTCACCTCATTGAGGTCCTGTATTGCAGATGCTTGCTTTTGCCTTCAAAGGTTTTATCTGTCTCTTGTCAAAAGATGCTGGATCCTTTACTAGTCATCAGTATTTCTGTGTAATTCGAAGTACTTACTCCTCACCACATGCGGGATAAAGAGATGTCCGTGCAACGCCCCCCCAGAGCATGGTAGTCTGCCATCAGGTGATCAGGGCTTCTCCTGGCTGCATCATTAGTACCCACATGGATTAGGACCATGGGGTAGTAATCGGTGGGCTGGATCACAGCCTGGATCATCCCCATCACATCCTGAATCTTAGCTCCGGGCAGGCAGTAGACCTTGCGTGTCAAGGGGTGCTGGTGACAGATGGGGCCCTCTGTACCTTTCAGGATGGAGTCACCTATGACGATCACTCGACCCTTTCTTCTCCAGGACTGGTTAGCTCCTTCAGCCTGTTCAGAGCATGAAGCGTGTGGAGTTGCCTCCTCTCCTTCCTTCTCCTCCAGTGTTGCCAGGGCCTAGTACCTGTTCTCCAGCCAGACTGGAGGAACTGGTACTGCTGTGTTGCAAACAGCCCTGGTTTTGGAGGTGAACATCTGCCACTCTGAAGTAGAGGGCACCTCCCGAGGTGCTTCTTCCTTGGGTGTGTGGCCCTGCAGGGAAAGGAAATAACCATCAATTTCATCCTTCGTGTCCCTGATTCCCCTCAGCCTGTGGTTGACTATAAATTCATCTGGGGTGGGGGGAGGGACAGCAAGGGATAGGAGATACTCTGTTTACTAGTGCGCCTCTTGGAGTAACTAGAAGCAATGGCCACAAACTGACAGAGAACAGATTTAGACTAGACATCAGATACAACTTCTTCATGGTAAGGGTTACCAGAATCTGGAATGGGCTTCCAAGAGAGGTGGTGCTCTCCCCTACTTTGGAGGTGTTTAAGAAAAGACTGGACAAACACTTGGCTGGGGTCATCTGTCCCCAGCACTCTTTCCTACCCAGAGTAGGGGGTCGGACTCGATGATCTACTGAGGTCCCTTCCAACCCAAAAATCTATTAAATCTATGAGGCTCTCCCAGTGCCAGGCCCATGACAATGGAGCTGGCACTGGTAGATGAGGATCTCCCAGCCCCCCCTCCCTCATCACAATCTTGGAGTAGGTGACTTGCAGCTCCCTGCTGTCAGGACAGAGAGACATAGTCCTCACCCAGGCTCCAGTGGTGAAGCCTGTGCTGGAACAGGAAGCTCCCTGGGGCAGGGAGCAATCTCCAACCCCCCGGCAGATGGATGACTGGGAACAGATTTTCTCCCAGTTAGGCTTGTATGTGAGCACTACTGCATTATTACTAATTGAAAGTCTAGTTGCTATTTTGTCACAGGCCAGCTGGGCACTGTGAGTGTATCAATTTTATCACAGCCCAACTGGGCTGTTAGGTTCAGTTTTGGATTGAGGAGGCAAAGTTGGGAGTGAAGTAAAAGCAAATGTATTATAGCTTACACACACACAACAGTTAACAGAAAGATACCTGTGATAAGCAGATAATGCAGTATTAAAGAGCTAATAGTAAATAACAGATAATAACAACAGATAGACCAATTCTGTCACAGGCCAACTGAGCACTGCAAGGGTATTAGCCACTGGGCTATTCAAAACAACAGATAGACAGACATGGCTTGGTAACTTATTGATAGTCCCTCAATGCCAGGTGCGTGTCAAGTGATTCCAGCAAAGTCAGGCGTCCCTGACCCACGCTGTCAGAGGGATTACAAGGGAAGGTCCCTTGATCAGGATTGGATCCTCACTCATACTGGGAGTCCAGGGTCTGGGCGTGGAACAGAAACGACCGTTCTGTTCTCTCCTTCCTGCTGGTTATCTGATTCATGTGCTTTTTATACATAGTCTTATGCTAATCTGTTGGTTTTAGAGCCACTCATAATGTTGCCCTATAGCTGTTACCCTATGGGATTGAAAGGTGTTGAAAATTATCATAAAAGGTTACTATTCAGACTCGGGTTTATCTAATAAACAAATTATAATGCAGCACTTTTAAGTTTGAAATTGGCATTGCTCCGCCTAAGCCCCAACCCCTTTTAGATTTCATTTGAATATGCTTTCTTGGGATGTGCTTTCCTGGAATGTGTTGGGTGTGCCAGGCAGTAGGATCCAGTTTTTATCATCAAAGCTGAACCCCGAGCAGAAACCATTACGTCAGCTAATCTCACGTCTACAGCTTTGCCTATGGGGCCCAGTCAGTTCCACGAACAGTTAATTTTATCATTTTGGTTAAACTTCTGACAGACAAGGCACATTTGTGGTTTACAAACTTACAAGCTTTATATTAACTAACAGTACCTGTTTAGGCAAAATACCAAATGCCTCCAAGAAGCACATACTTATTGCTTATTAATCCCTCTGGTTCTGGCCATCATACTATTTGTATTTTCAGGTAGCAAATTTACTCATGATTAGTGAGGTTTACTGAATAGTAAACGTGCATGTGTAGACACACATGATTGCTACTCAGTAAAACTATGCTACTACACAGTTAAGTGTCTCATGTAGACACACGCCTTGTAGCCTCAAAGTTTTTCCTTACCCTTGCCCCTCCTTTCTTCTTCCTTTTTCCCTGTTCTGTTGCTTTCCCCCCTAGCAGTGGTTCTAACAGAGGCCAGTGTGTTGTGACTGCAGCACAGCAATAGACTTAAAAGAAAGATTGACTGCCTTTGGCAATTTTCACTTTGCTGCACACATACCTTGTCTGTTTCCCTAGATATACAGCAAAGTGAATCTTACCAAAGGAAGTCAGTTTTACTTGGAAGATCATTGCTGTACTGTGAAAGAGGGAAATGGAAAATGAACCAGGTAGAGAGTTACAAAATATTTTAGGCAATCAAAGGAGGCTTGTAAAGATGCAAATAAAAGGTCTCTAATGTAGGACACTCTGAGCACAGCTACATGTTCATTAATGTACCACAGTTACTACACATTACTAGACATTGGTTAAACAAATAATAAATCAATGCACAGTAGCTCATACCACTATACAAAAGGACTGTGCAAAATTTTGCCTGGTGTTTTGTTTTGAAGCTGTTTTGATGCATTTCAAGCTCAAAACAGTGAAATGAAACAAAAGCCTTTGAAACAGCTTCAAAACAAAACAAGGGAACTTGAAACATTTCAAAAGTTTTAAAACATTTTGAGTTTTGAAGCCAGGCTTACTGGCTTCAGCACCAGTCCCACCTGGCAGTACCAGCCTCCTGTCATCCAGCAGGCAGATCGGGGCCTTGTGTGCACCCCCAGGAGAGATGCGGGGGGCTGTGCTGGAGTCCTCCTGGGAGTGTGGGCCCCCAGTCTCCCTGCCACATGAGAGAAGCCAGCCACGGCCATCACTGATCCCGCACACCCTGGATACAAAGCTGTCGCCTCCGATGGGGAGGGTGGGGAGGAAGCTGCATCCATGGCACATGGGATTGGGGTGGGGGCAGGTCCCTGAACAAACTGATTTGTCCCGGGCCCTGTACCCAGAACCCAAGGGGGGAGTGGGGTATGGGGCCAATCATTTCATGCAGGGACCTGCCCCTGCCCCAATCCTGCGCACCTTGGATGCAAAGAAGCCACTGCCACCACCACCACCATTGGTGATGGTGGCAGTAGTGAGCAGCCAGACAGGAAGACAGCAACAGTGCAGAGTCACCACAGCCACTCCACCCAGCTCCATGAGACCCCCCCCCCAAAGCACAGGGCCCAGGGCAGTCACCCCAATTCACCCCCCCCCCCCGGGATGGCCCTGGCTGCCAGTGGCCTCAGGCAGCAGCACCTGGCTCCTGTCAGCTGGCAGGAAGATTGGGGGCCCACTGGCAGCCCCGGGAGGGCTGCAGCAGCTGTGCCAGAGTCCTCCCAGTGGTGCATGCCCCCGATCTGCCTGCCAGATGACAGGAGCTGGGTGCTGCTCCCTGGGGTTAACAGCAGCACCAATCTTCCTGCCACTGGTTGTGGGCTGTGTCCAGCATTTATCTGTTGTCTGGCAAGCAGATTGAGGGCCTGTACCCCTGGAAGGACTCTGGAAAAGCCCCCGCAGCCCACCCAGGGGTGCAGGCAAGCCCCTGATCTGCCTGCTGGATGAGAGGAGCCAGATGCTGCTGCCTGGGACCAGCACTGATCTTCCTGGTGCCGGTTCCAGGCAGCAGCACCTGACTTCTCTCATTTGGCAGGCAGATCAGGGGCTCACTAAAGCAAGTACTAAATGACTGTAGAGTACCAATTGCACAGTGGGGTGCATGTGTAGATGCACCCACTTACTTAGAAGTAATTGTCTTAGATTTTGTTCTGCAGTAGTTGACCCCATACTAAAGAGTGTGTACATGGCCAAGCTAACTGAGCTAAGGTGTAATCACAGAATATCTCCATTAGTATGTATTAAGCAAATGGCTATCCTAGAATGAAACTGAATAGGTAGATAGGCAATATATCCCACATTGTAACATTATGGAATATTTTTAGTGGAAATATTTATCCTGGATTCAAGTGATTTACTTCATAGTGGGGCTCTGAGGTTTTTCTCTCCTCCACATTTACTTTGCAGTAATATCAATGTACTATATAGTACACATACATAAGGGAAGTCCCTTTAAAAAGTGTAAGCAGAATACATTTGAGAAAATCCTAGAAATCCACCCAAAGAACCCTGATAAGGGTTTAAAAAAATGTGAAGGTGGGGGGTGTAAGGAAGAATGTTAAAAGCATCTGAAAAAGTACATGTCACAGAATGCTGTCATATTACGTTAGGTCTACTCTGACATTACTGATTTATAATGATAAATTAACTGAGTTCATATCTAATGGATCTTGATAGAGTATAACTTTTTCCAATTACCATACTTCACTCAAGATTGCCTTATTTGTTGACAGTGATGAACACTTCTGTTATACACACACACACGCGTGCGTGAGCGCACACACACACATAGAGGCAGTCCTCAGACTTAAGGCACAATTGTTTTCTGAAAGCCATGCTATAAGTCAAAACGTTGTAACTCAGAATTGATTTTCCCATAGGAAACAATATTATAAATGGGAGATTGGCTCCTGAGCCAAGGCCCAATACCCTATTTTCACCAAAAATAACCCAGAATTTTGTACTCAATCAATTATAGATGAGTAATATAGCTACAATAATGTATTTATATTGTAAATAGCCATTGTATTGATTTGGAAGGACTTCTTTGAGGTGACTGTGCTGGACTTTTTGAAGGGTCCTTGGCCTGGAGTCTTCTCAGGTTTCTTGGCTACATGTGTTTCTGGAGTCTTGTCTGCTTTCTTAAAGAAAGTGTCCAAGGGTGTTTGGACAGCTGTTCTCCAGGGAGATGGGTGACGCAGCGAACTTGTTCACTTGTGTGGCATTGCATTGGATCAAGTGTTGTAAAGTAGAAAAACTAGCCTCAGAAACTTGAAACAGGGTGTCAATTTATAAATGTTGTAAGTGAAAAACATTGTAACTCGAAATGTTGTTAGTTGAGGACTGCCTCTGTGTGTGTGTGTGTGTGTGTGTGTGTGTGTGTGTGTGTGTGTCTGTGTGTGTCTGTGTATGCTAACTGCTCTCTTCTGTGCATTTTAAATACCTTGATTTCACTTGTAAACCTTAGATTAAAACAAACTGATTATGAAGTCTTTCTTGAAAATGTAGTTATATTCAGGAATTGTAAGTGTAAAATGGATAACATGAGCTCTGTATTCATGCTCTTCTACTTGAAGGATTGTACAGTGTACATAGTTGCAGAGAATTTGAGTATCTTTACTACAGTCCCAGAGTGTCATAGGTTATTTATGATCATTTATTCATATTCAGCTATTTCATAGCAAATTTACTCATTTAATAAATTTAGGTTTGCAAGCCAAGTGGTGATTTTTCTAACTTTCAGCACTAAAAATTGAATATAGGATTAGAAAATCAAGCAGTATTCTTCTTGCCCCTTACATAATTGCTTGCAGTAAAGGACTTTGCAATCTAAACACATCTGGAAATTTTGCTGGTGATATGCAATGCAGAAAAGAATCCAATTAATTCATCCGTGGACCCTGCATTTAATGTTCTGTTTTCAAGAAAGCGGTTGTGAATGAAAATTTTGTATCCTTAAATCATTTAGTCTTTTTCAGTCAAGATTTTGGCCTGAAAATGACAACAAGGTCATACTAATCTCTCTGGATAATGACCTCTTCCTGTTTAGAAGCCCCAAATCCAAGGTGGTCATTTTGGATTTCTCAGGAGACTTAAGTACCCTTGACCATTCTGATAATCCTCCTGACTCCATAGCTAGTTAAATAGTATCATTCTTGATTGGCTTCATTCTTTCCTCTTCATGAGGTCATTTGAGAACACTTCCCATTTCTCCTGAAGATCTCATATAGTGGAGTCACTGGCATTAATTTTATTACCGCATCTGTATATTGTGTAGATAAAATGGTAAGAAAAACTCACGCTATGGATAAATTGAAAATCTTTGAGAAAATATGGATTAACATCCATTGGCCTACACATTAGTGGATCACACCCTTCTCAAATAAGATCTTGTGTGAAATCCAAGTAAAAGTAAATTTATGACAATGTTTCCCTCTCAGTTATGTTCCCTAATGGGTTGGATGTACAAGGATTAAATATACCTGGAGCTTTAGTTATAAGTAAAAAAAAGATTTAAAAATGTATTTGCTATGATGCTCATTCCTAGTTAAACCACTACCTGTGTTGCTCATGTATGCCTAAGCATGTATGTTTCATTGTGATCACACCTGGGGTTGTCTCTTCCTTCCTAGTATCTGGCATAGTTTGAAATAGAAATAACAGTGGTTATCTAAACATTATTCTAGTATAGACAGAAGTCTTTAACAAGGTGTAAATAATATCCTGAGCTTATGCTTGTGGGATTTCATCTAAATTCCTGAAAAGTTTAATCCACTCTGTGTCCGAAGAAGAGGTGATAGAATAGAGACTGAGGGAGAACTATGAGCAATCTAAACAGAAAAAGAAGCAATAGTTAGAAAGATGAAAATCAGAATTAGAAAGAAATCATCTGAAAATTAGTGTGTGTGTATACACACACACACACACACACACACACACATATTATATATATA
>NW_017729025.1:106516103-106523997 GCF_001723915.1 Gavialis gangeticus | reverse complement strand
ATATATGCATGTAGCAGTACATCACAGTTACTGCTGCCCATTCTAAGACTCTGTGGGGTTTTGCTGGTGGTGGTGTTTTCTGTGTTTGTCACTGTTGTTCAGTTTTTTGTTTCTTTGTTTCTTTGTTTGGGTGGGTGGTTATTTCACCTAAAATAGTCCAACAGTTTCAGAGAGTGAAGGAAATAACATATTGTTTTGGATGCATTTGGACATATTTTATCCATATTAAAAAAAAAATCGTTTCCTGAGAAACTTAAGCTTTTGAGCAGGGCTAGAATTTTAAAAAGGGATCACCCTGATTCTTTGTGTCCTCTTCTTGAAAATGCATATATATTTGGTCAAGTTATACAACTCTTAAAAACTATAGTTCACGGTTTCCACCTTGTAAATAAACAAGCTGAAAATGCCTGTCCATAAATTCCATTAAAATATTGTGCTATCCATAAATCAGAAAACAAAAACAGCTCTGCAAAAAATTACCTCCATAAAAAAACCCAGAGCTTAGAAACTCCATGGTCAGAAAGGTTGCATTATAAAGCACAGATGGAACATATAGCTACATGAAGTGTAGCTCTTCTCAGGGTTTTGTGGTGGTGGTGCTGCTGCTGCTGCTCCTCATGGAGCTGCCTCCCATCTGCCTTTAACACTGCTGGTTGGCAGGTAGGCAGAAAGTGGTCTTTCTTTGAGAGTCCATGCTGAGACAGGGGTATTAGGACTGTTGCGGGTAAGAATGGGGGCTAGGATGTAGGGAGAAGGGTATGGGTATGGATGGGGGACCTCTGGCATAGGGACAGCACCATGTGGGGTATAGTCAGGAATACCAGAAAGTGGGTAAGTCTGTCTGGAGGGACAACACAGGTTAAAACCATTGCTGCAGTTTGAACTCGGCTCTTGTCTTGGGTCCGGCAGAAGGTTTACATTTACATTATGTGAAACATATGTCAGTAAAAACATACTTCAGCAAACAGTTTTTTTGTCAGTGAAAACTTTGCAGATTGTCAGTAAAAAATGGTCTTGAGTTGCTGTGGTTTCAAGCAAGTTGTAGCACCACTAGGACACTACACTAGGATAGAGTTTCTATGCTCATCTCTAAATGCTGATACGGCTGGAAGAGACAGGATGGAGAAGGAGGGACTATCTAAACTGAATGAAAAGGAGCAGAAGAGGCTCTGGGTAGAAGATGGGGAAAAACTTAGCATTTGGGACAAGGGGAAGAGAAACAGGACTATCCTTTTTTTTCTGACCGCATAGATTTCATTTAATAGATTTCATAGACATTAGGCCTGGAAGGGACCTCAGAAGATCATTGAGTCCAGCCCCCTGCCCCTGGGGCAGGAAGTTAGCTAGGGTCAAAATATGCCAACAAGGTAGATGTTCAAATGTTTCTTAAAAGTGTCCAGAATAGGTGCTTGCATCACCTCTGGAGGCAGTCTCTTCCAGGCCTTGGTGGCTCAGACAGTAAAGAAGTTTTTCCTTATGTTCAGCCTGAAACAGTCTTGCAGGAGTTTGTGATCAGTTGACCTTGTCTTCCTTTGGGGTGCTTTGGTGAACAGGCATTCCCCCAGGTCCTGATATAAACACCTTATGTACTTATAGGCAGCCACCAGGTCCCCCCTGAGTCTACGCTTTTCCAGGCTGAAGAGTCCCATAGCTCTCAGTCTCTCATCATAGGACCTGTTCTCCTTCTCTCTGATCATACACATGGCTCTCCTCTGGACTCTCTCAAACTTTTCAACATCCTTTTTAAATTGCAGATTCCTGAACTGGATGCAGTACTCCAGCTGCGGCCTCACCAAAGCCAATTATAGTAGGAGGATGACATTCTGGGATTTGCTTGAGAAGCATCTATGGATGCAAGCCAGAATTTTTCTCACTTTACTAGGTGTGATATTGACCACAAGATGCAAATGAGCCACCAATGCAATCATGACCTCCAAGTCCCCTTTGGCCATGGTGCTAGCAAGCATAGCACCACTTAGCCTATAAGCGTGCTGCGGGTTTTTTCCCCCAACATAGAGTACCATGCATTTTTTGGTGTGGAATGCCATCAGGTTTTCATCTGCTCATTTTCTGAGCCTGTTGAAGTCAGCCTGGATCATCAGTCTATCCTCAGGTGTGGACGCTTTACCCCAAAGTTTGGTGTCATCAACAAACTTGGCTAGTCAACTTCTGATACCAATGTCTACATTGTTAATAAAGATAGCCCCAAGGACAGAGCCTTGGTGGACCCCACTGGTAACAGCACACTGTGATGATTTACTTTCATCTATTATCACCCTCTGGCTCTGACCTTGGAGCCAATTTCCCAGCCATCAGATTGCAATGTAGCTCAGGCCACAGTTGGCCATTTTTTCCACGAGAAGATCATGTAACACCAAATCAAAGGCTTTTTTAAAGTCAAGATATATGACGTCCGTCTCTTCTCCTTTGTCCAGGTGCTTTGTCACCTGGTCATAGAAGGAGATGAGATTGGTCAGGGAAGACCTACCCACAACAAACCCATGCTGGCTGTCCCTCAGGATGTTGCCATCAGCCAATTTGTCAAGAATGGTTTCTTTGATATTTTTTTCCAAGATCTTCCCCAGGATAGAGGTCAGGCTGATAGGCCTATAGTTCCCCAGATCTACTTTCCTCCCTTTCTTGAAGATAGGAACAATATTGGCCTTTTTTCCAATCTTTGGGCACTTCACCTGAGTGCTGCAAGTTCTTGAAGATCAGTGCCAGTAGCTGAGCTAGGATGCCTGCCAGGTCCTTAAGTACCCTGGGTGTAAACTGTCTGGGGACAGATAACTTGAAGGTGTCCATCCTCTCAATGTATACCTTTACATGGCCTACAGTGATGTAGGGTAACAATTCTTCCTCACCCTGGCTGTCCCATACTGTGTTGAGTAGGGTGGTCCCTTTGGGCTGGTAAAAAACTGACACAAAATACCTATTAAGTTGGCTTTTTCCTGGGTGTCAGTTGTGAGTTGTCCCATTTGGTTTAGCAGTGGTCCAGTGTTACCCTTGCTTTTCTTCTGGCTCCCCACATATCTAAAAAAGAACTTATTTTCTTCTTAGATACATATAGCCAGTTGGAGTTTGATCACATCCTTGGCTTTCCTGGCTCTCTCCCTGCAGGTCTGGACCAGTACAGAATACTCCTCCTTTGGGGTGATTCCAGTCTTCCATCCTTTATAGGTCTTTCTTTTTAGACATAGGCAGTCCACAAGTTCCCTGAAGAGCCAAGGGGCTTCTGTGCCCTTTTGCTACCTTTCCTCTGAGATGGGATAGACATTGCTTGTGCTTTCAGGATCACTCCTTTGAGGAGCAACCACTCATCCTAAACTCCCCTCCCCTTCAAGTCATGGTCCCTTAGGGCCTTGCCAATAAACCTCCTGAGCTTGTCAAAGTCAGCTTTCCTGAAGTTGAGGACTTCTGAATTGCTGACTGACTGGCCAACTTTGCAGTAGATAGTGAAAATGATCAGCTCATGGTCACTGTCTCCCAGCTTCCCTTCAATCATTAGGTCATTGACTAGATCATCCCCCTTTGCCAGTACTAGGTAGAGCAGTGCTTTGCCTCTTGTCAGTCCATAGACTTCTTAAGTCAGATAGAGCTCATCCATGCCTGTGAGGAAGCTTTACGATTGTTCAGATTTGGCCAAGTGGTCTTCCCATGAGTTGTCTGCATAGTTGAAGTCTCCCATGACAACCATGCGCATACAAAAAGCTAGAACTCTGGGTTCCAAAATGATACATTTTATTAGACCAACTGGGAAATGACAAGAAAAGGATAATTTTCTTGTGATTTCCAAGTTGGTCTAATAAAAGGTATACTTTTGGAACCCAGAGTTCTAGCTTTTTGTATATATATTAATATTAATTTCCACAGTAAATGAGGTTGGGGTCTTAGAAATAGATTACTTCACTGAAAACCTGGATCATTCAGGGTTCCACAACTATGGAACTCAACCTGTCCTCTACAGTAAATGAGGCAAGAATAATGTAAAGAAGAGTATGTGATTTTGGAATTAAAAACTATCATGTAAGGATCATGCACCAGGCCACTGAATTATGATTGCAACGTTCATTCTGAAATTTTCTATTTTGAATACTTGACTGAATCTTTAATATTATTTTAGTGTAATTGCATGACTATGCCTAATACAAAATAGTAAAAGTAATTGTTCATTTTTTTTCTGTGTAAAATGACACCTGCTCTTCTTTGTTTGCTTTCAGGTTAGATCTGAATACTGGCAAGACTGTATTTTCAGTCCTTCAGAGTAATTTTTTTTTTACTCTTAAATATTGACTTTGAAGGGCTAAAAAACATGAAATCTTGTGAACATTTTAAAAATAAGAACAAAAAGGTTTAAAAAATCCAGCAAAATTTGAAGTACACGTTGTTGCCACCCACATATTTGGAAACATTTCCAAAAATCAAGTGTTTCATTTCAATAAATTAAGCTCTACTGGAAACAGAGTGGGGTGGGTAACTGGGATTAGGGTGTACTGTGATAGGTTTTTTGTTTGTTTTTGTTTTAGTTAATATGAAGGAGAAAAAGGGAAAAAAAAATGGTTCCCTTCTCTACATCAGCCTATCTGTTACCTGTTTTAACATAATGTATAAAACATAAATTTAAAAAAAATAATAAGTGACATGAAGGCCAAGTGTAATTGTATGATTAGGAAACAGGTTTACTGAAGTTTGAGTGACCAACAAAAATCCAATACAATGTTGGGAACCATAAAGAAGGGAACTGAAAACAAAATGGAGAACATCATCATGACATTATACAAATCCATGGGGTGTCAACATTTTGAATACTGTGTACACTTCTGATTTCTACACCTTAAAAAGGTACAGCGAAGGGCAACCAAAATGATCAGTGGTATGGAAAAGTTGCCATACCAAGAGAGACAAACAGGCTGGAACTCTTTAGATGGGGTAGGAGAAGGCTGAGGAGGAATATGATTGATGTCTATAAAATTATGAAGGTTGTGGACAAGGTTAACAGGGACCTATTATTTACCAGGTCCCAGAATACTAGAATTAGGGTCATGCACTGAAATTAGTAGCAGCTAGGTTTAAATTTAACAAGTGAAAATACTTTTTAAACTGAGCTTAATTAACTTGTGGAAGAGGCAGATAACATAGTCATATTCAAAGAAGGGACTAGACAAATTAATGGATGATAGATATACTGCTAGCTGCTGAATGGGACAGTTGAGCATGTTTTCTCTGGCATCTCTCAACCAATAATGGTAGATACCGTGGATGGTTATGCATAAGGGATAGATCACTCTAGATACATCTGATTGAATACATCTAAAGCAGAGGGCAAAATAGCAGATCCAGCTGGCAATTGGACTCCATTTCCCAGCAGCCCCTGCCTCCATCAGTACATCCAGTTTCCATGGAGACCCCAGCAGCACTGGCATTGTGGCAGTACAGAGCTAGGCTTTCTGTGGAGACTGGCCCCTGCAGTACTGGCAGGGTATGTGGCTGGGCAGGGAGATGCTCCAGGGCCAGGACCAATATCTTTCAGTGGTGGCAGCATAGAGCAGAGCTGGGGCAGAGCAGTGATCTGCTGCCTGCACACCCCTGCCCAGGGTGCTGTTACCATCACAAGATTACAGCCCCATGCAGCTCCCCACCCAGATGCGCACCCCTCCAGCACTGCTGAGGCCAGTCAGAAATCCTGGTCCTGCACAGTCACAGTGTCACTACTCCTTGGATCTCCATGGAAACTGGCTACAGTGATTTGGGCAGGGGCTGCTGGGAAATGGAGTCTGTCATGGGGCCAATCTGGCCGGTGGGCCAGACTTTGACTGTCCCTAATCTAAAGCATCCATGAAGTCTGCTGTCAAAGACAGGGTATTAGGTTTGATGAACCACTGGTCTGGCCCAGTATGGCACTTGTTACTTTCTTATGACTACCACCAATTTACTGACTTTATGTGTAATAATCAAACTGTTAATTAAGGTTCTCAGGATACTGAATTTGAAGCTTAGCCTTAGACTACTAGTCTTACACCAGGCTATTGAGGTAAAGAGCATCATATTTTTAACTTCTTTTTTTTTTTTTTTTGCCACAGAAATTTATGAGGGGTCCCCTGAGCCAAATGATCAAAAGCAAGGGTACCATTCTTGATTAAATGAGACTGTTATTGCCTTCCATTAGGGAGATGTGTGCCTTATTTTAGTCAGATGAAAGAAAAAGGATTAAATATTGGAGATTATTACACATAGGGTATTCCAAAGGGTTGACATGACAATTCAGAAATATCATAGAACTATCATAGAACTCTCACTTCCATTATTAATACAAACGTCTACAGTGATGCAATTTAGATTTATATATCACTTCCCATTGGAATCATCCCAAAGTACCATCCAGTAGAAAAAACTTGTATCTGACCTACATAGTGCTTTAATATATCTGAAGAATGCTTTAAAAACCAAAACCTTTCATTGACCTTTCATTTACCGTAGGATATTTAGAATCATCTGCAAATTAAGCATTTGCCCTCAAATATTGCTACTCAGACTCCTATCTAATAATGCACCTGTGTAATATAACTAGTCTGTATTATATATTATCCGTTACTCAAGCACCTTTACTTTAAAAAAATATGTTTCCCACCACCCATTTTTTGTACTAGTAATGTAGGCTCTGGCATGTATTTTCTATTTTAGATCTCATAAGGTTTTAATCATGGAAGCACTTATATCCATGATATATTGTTGAAATACTACCTCTCTTTGCACCTATAGTATCATTAACCAAATAATTTTAGGATTAGCATCTTCTGACCTTATTGTTTGGTGCCTTAGGGTGTTTATACATATGCTCCAAGAGTGGGTGAGAGCTGCTCTGATTAAAGTGCCTACAGCATCTTGTGTATCAGCATCCCCACATGGAAAAATGGCATCAGGGGCACTTTAACTAAAGCTTGTCTAGTGAGCTTTAGTTCAAATGCCCCTGCCACCATTTCTCAGTGCAGAGACAACAATGCATGAGATGCTGGAGTCTGCTGAAGTGCTGTAATTACCAGGCTTCAGCAGACTCGATTAATCAACTCTTCTCTGATGCACTGTAATTACAACACATCAGAGCAGCCTCGCTGCACGTGCATAGACACCCTTAGAGATCCTTTTATGGTCTATCTTTTAGTTAAACTCCCAACTCCACTGCCTATTTCTTAAATATTATTTTCTGAAAACCATTAGAAAGGGCTCAATGGACTAGTTATGGTCTATGAACTGAAACTTCGAACCAGTTTTTTTTAAAAGCTATCTGCTTGTGGTTTTTAGGTAAGCAATAGCACTAAGTATTTGAGTAGTTAACGATTTGATGAACATGATGAAAGCTTATACAAGATGAGGCTGCACCATTGGTATACTTTGTTGAGGGCAGGATACTCCATCTCAAAGGGGATATTGCAAAACTGAAGAAGGTTTAGACAAGAGTGAGAAAAGAATGTTCTTAAAATTGGAAAAAGAAACTGTGCAGAGAGTGAAATTATATGAATCCTTCTCCCTCAAAGAAGCAGCAAAAAGAGATGCCTAAAATTTTATAGAATAATAAACAGAAAGGAATGGTCTAGAGGAACAGACTAACTTGTACCCTGAAAAAACCAGAGGCTGGGTGCCCTGAGGCAACCGGAGGCTGACCATGCCCTGAGGCAACCGGAGGCTGGGTCCTCTGCTGCCAGACGATCTCTGTGGTTGGCCCCTCTCCCTGGTGCTGAAACATGCAGCTGGCCAGGCTGCATGTTCAGCAGCAGGGCTACAGTGCTGGTAAGGGGTTGGGGGAGGGCTGGAGAAGGGGGGAAGGAGACTATGTGGGGATCCATGCTGGACCCACCCACTCCCCAGCCTCCCGACCCCTGCCCTGCCTGGCTCCATC
>NW_017729025.1:106514045-106515263 GCF_001723915.1 Gavialis gangeticus | reverse complement strand
GGGGGGTAGCCCCTGTGGCGGGCCAGTAGGGGGTGCCCCTGCCTTAAGCCACCCACCTCACTGTGCCTGACCACCTTCCAGGCTCCGACTGCCTCCCTGGGGGTGCCTCACATCTGGCCAACCTCCTTTCTGGAGCACGCCCACTAGACTGGGCATTCTACTGCCACAACACAGGGCTGGGCTTCATTCTGGCTCTGTGCACCCTGGGAAACACAGGCCTAGTACCCCTCAAGGGTACTTGATTCAATTCAAGAACTTGGGATGCTTCCATCAGTCAGAAGCACAAGTAGTGGTCTCCCTTAGTCAGCCAAACCAAGGGGTCCCCAAGGCATAATCTAGACCCACTCCCAATAAGTCTCCCACACAAGGTACAAAGGAGAACTTTATTATTTACAAGGGGTAGGGTTGGAATAGGGTACAGGGCAGAGCAACATCCGAGAACTCCCATAGAATAAACTCCCATGGCTGGGTAGCCTTTGATCACGCATCTGAGTTACTGCAAGCAATATATCTAGTTAGATCTGAGGTAGATTACTCACAAGTATCATGGAGATTCCCTCTGGAGGCAGGCAGTTCCTTGCTCATGAGTTTTGAGAGAGAGAGCACATTTCAGATGGTTCAGCTCTTCTTTCTCTCTCAGTCTCCCTCATGGCTGCTGCCCCCCCTTCTGGGCAGTTCTTAACTTATACAGCACTTGTGACCTCATTTACCTGGTCCAATGGAGACCAGCAACCAATTGGCTGTCAGCCAACCAATTTGAAATGCATCACTAGTTGCTGGGCAGACGGGCAGTTCCTAGCTCCCCAGGGAGCAAGCCCCTCACCCAGGTATGTGATACCAGTCATGTAGGCAGAGGGAGCAGGTTTCCCCCCTCCCTCAGGAATGCATCCAGCTCAGGTTACCTAAAGAGATAGGGTAGGGTGTATATCCTTTGCTGGGCCCATCCTAATCAAATTGTCACAGAGCAGAGTTTTTGGGGAGAAACAGAGGTGGCCTTCTGTCACAGCCCCTGCAAAGGCCATTTGGCCCCTGTTGGGGGACCGTACCCCTTGTCTGGGGGCTGAATCCACTGTTGGGGGGCTGTAACACCTGTGTGGGGTCAATTGCCCCCTTGGGACGGCAGCAAAATATATATTCAAGAATTTATTAAACATATTTAGAGTTCATTTTATTATTATGATAAGAGACATGCTTTAACACTGTAGATATATTAATAAA
>NW_017729025.1:106507293-106509045 GCF_001723915.1 Gavialis gangeticus | reverse complement strand
GGGGATCTAGGGGAGTGGGGGGTGGGGCCGGGTGGTGCAGCCATCAGGTGGGTGCTGGTGGGGGATGGGGCCATGTGGATCAGGAATCGGGGGGCTGGGGTGGGGCATGTGGGCCTTGCTGGGGGGTAGCCCCTGTGGCGGGCCAGTAGGGGGTGCCCCTGCCTTAAGCCACCCACCTCACTGTGCCTGACCACCTTCCAGGCTCCGACTGCCTCCCTGGGGGTGCCTCACATCTGGCCAACCTCCTTTCTGGAGCACGCCCACTAGACTGGGCATTCTACTGCCACAACACAGGGCTGGGCTTCATTCTGGCTCTGTGCACCCTGGGAAACACAGGCCTAGTACCCCTCAAGGGTACTTGATTCAATTCAAGAACTTGGGATGCTTCCATCAGTCAGAAGCACAAGTAGTGGTCTCCCTTAGTCAGCCAAACCAAGGGGTCCCCAAGGCATAATCTAGACCCACTCCCAATAAGTCTCCCACACAAGGTACAAAGGAGAACTTTATTATTTACAAGGGGTAGGGTTGGAATAGGGTACAGGGCAGAGCAACATCCGAGAACTCCCATAGAATAAACTCCCATGGCTGGGTAGCCTTTGATCACGCATCTGAGTTACTGCAAGCAATATATCTAGTTAGATCTGAGGTAGATTACTCACAAGTATCATGGAGATTCCCTCTGGAGGCAGGCAGTTCCTTGCTCATGAGTTTTGAGAGAGAGAGCACATTTCAGATGGTTCAGCTCTTCTTTCTCTCTCAGTCTCCCTCATGGCTGCTGCCCCCCCTTCTGGGCAGTTCTTAACTTATACAGCACTTGTGACCTCATTTACCTGGTCCAATGGAGACCAGCAACCAATTGGCTGTCAGCCAACCAATTTGAAATGCATCACTAGTTGCTGGGCAGACGGGCAGTTCCTAGCTCCCCAGGGAGCAAGCCCCTCACCCAGGTATGTGATACCAGTCATGTAGGCAGAGGGAGCAGGTTTCCCCCCTCCCTCAGGAATGCATCCAGCTCAGGTTACCTAAAGAGATAGGGTAGGGTGTATATCCTTTGCTGGGCCCATCCTAATCAAATTGTCACAGAGCAGAGTTTTTGGGGAGAAACAGAGGTGGCCTTCTGTCACAGCCCCTGCAAAGGCCATTTGGCCCCTGTTGGGGGACCGTACCCCTTGTCTGGGGGCTGAATCCACTGTTGGGGGGCTGTAACACCTGTGTGGGGTCAATTGCCCCCTTGGGACGGCAGCAAAATATATATTCAAGAATTTATTAAACATATTTAGAGTTCATTTTATTATTATGATAAGAGACATGCTTTAACACTGTAGATATATTAATAAAAGATTGTCCAACTGATAGCTGTCTCTGTTTCACTCTCTCTCTCTCTTTATAGCAGACTTTTGTTTTACTTGTGGAGGAACATGTATTTGGGGGTATTTTACAGCATGACTTTGGGATTTTTTTTATCAGGAATTTTTCAGTTTTCTGATGGGGAACACCAGAATTCCTGCTAGGGAGGCCAGAGGCAGGACCCTGCCTGCTCAGAGCTGGCGCCTTGGACCCAGCTGGCTGTGGCTGACCTCTTAGCCAAATGGGACCAGGAGCACATGCTTTGACAGTTCAAAGTAGGCCACCACACCTGGAACATCTTCAGGGCGATAGCTCCCCAGATGGCTGGGCAGGGGGTACATGTGGCAGTAGTGCTACACAGAAGCCAACCTTGCAACCACAGTTCACTGGCAGCTGGCCTAGAGA
>NW_017729025.1:106502042-106502293 GCF_001723915.1 Gavialis gangeticus | reverse complement strand
AGTCAGAAGCACAAGTAGTGGTCTCCCTTAGTCAGCCAAACCAAGGGGTCCCCAAGGCATAATCTAGACCCACTCCCAATAAGTCTCCCACACAAGGTACAAAGGAGAACTTTATTATTTACAAGGGGTAGGGTTGGAATAGGGTACAGGGCAGAGCAACATCCGAGAACTCCCATAGAATAAACTCCCATGGCTGGGTAGCCTTTGATCACGCATCTGAGTTACTGCAAGCAATATATCTAGTTAGATCT
>NW_017729025.1:106499583-106500860 GCF_001723915.1 Gavialis gangeticus | reverse complement strand
CAGCAGTCCAGCTGGCACAAGGGGTAGTGTCCCCAGGTACCAGTTGGCTGGGTCCCAGAAGCTCCTGAGAGCTAGTAGCCCTGAGCTACTTGCCAGGGCAGCTTTTTATACTGCTGGAGCCAGCACAGGTGCTGGCCCTGGGCTCTAGCTCCCCCTGGCTGCAGATGTGGGAGGAACCAGACATAATTATTTTGCCCCAAGTGGCACAATTTGCTCCACAACAAAGTGCGTGTCCAAGCATGTGCACTGAGGCAAGAAGCTCCAGCTCAAATCTGCACCACTTCTATTTGAGCTGCTGCAAGAGCACATGCTTTCATGTGTGGATGTACCCCATGGGTGCAAAGATGCCAAGCTGCTGCCCCCCCCCAATTTGTCCTCTCTACCCCAAGATCTCTCCTCTGTGTCACTTCATCCCCCCATCCCTTGATCACTACCTTGCTACCCCAGCCAAACCAAGAGTAGGAAAGGTGCTTGTGTCAGGGGGTTCCCCCCTCCCTGCTTGTTTCTGGGGTCTCTGTAGACCATGCAGCCCCTGTACACTCAGATCCAGCCTCCACCAGGCCCTGTAACTGAAGTGGAGAGGGGAAGAGTTGGGAGACTGGGGAAGTGGGAAGCAAGTAGCTGCCGGACAGATGCAGGGCCCACTTGGGAGTTCAGGGGTAGCATATGCTGCAGTGAGCCTACGAGCAGGCAGGGCAGAGGACTCTTCTTCCCCTGCTGCTGGCACCACTGCTCTTTGACTGATTGGGATGGAGGGATCAATCAGTGGGTGGAAGAAACAATCCTGAATGGAGAGGCTGATTGTAGGGTGAAGTGTGTGTGTGTGTGGGGGGGAGGATTCCAGTTACTGACGGGGGACAGCAGGGTGATTTGAGGGGTGGAGGGAGTGATCCAAGTGGCACAGGGGAGCCTTTTCCTACCCTTGCCTCCATATATACTGTGGCTAGAGAGCTGGCAAGCAGGGCAGGCATGGAGCAGACTTTCAGTCCCTAGCCTTGCCCCTGCTCAGGAGCTCTTTACTGGAAGATCTGAGCAATACACATTAGAGAAGGCATTAACACCAAACATGTGACTGATTACTAGCCCTACTTAACTTTAACACAGACTTACATTCCTCAGCATTAGCACCTGCTAATTCTGATGTATAATCTCTCCTTTACTTTATCTGTAACATCTGGCATTGGTACCTGTCTGACATACCATTATTCCAATGTTTTCCAGCAATGACATCTCAGGAAATTTCATAGATTTCATAGACATTAGGGCTGGAAGGCACC
>NW_017729025.1:106490108-106494583 GCF_001723915.1 Gavialis gangeticus | reverse complement strand
TTTTTCAGTGTTAAACACCATCAGGTTCTCATCCACCCATTTGCTGAGCCTGAAAAGATCTGCCTGGATTGCCCTCCTGTATTCAGGTGTGGATGCTTTGCCCCAAAGTTTGGTGTCATCGGCAAACTTGGCCAGTCTGCTTCTGACTTCAATGTCCACATCATTAATGAAGATGTTGAACAATATGGGTCCAAGGACAGAGCCTTGGGGGGGGGGACCCCACTGGTCACAGGGCACCATGACAATTGACTTCCATCAATTACCACCCTCTGGGTTGGACCACAGAGCCAATTTCCCAGCCAGCAGATCATGGTGGACCCAAGGCCACAATTGGCCAGTTTCACCAAGAGGTGATCATGGGATACCAGATCAAAGGCTTTTTTGAAGTCAAGATATATGACATCAATCTCTTCTCCCTTGTCCAGGTGATAGGTCACTTGGTCATAGAAGGAAATGAGATTGGTCAAGTAAGACCTACTTGCAACAAACCCATGCTGGCTATCCCTCAGGATGTTGGCGTCAGCCAGTCCATTAAGGATGACCTCTTTAATAAACTTTTCTAAGACCTTGCCCAGGATACAGATCAGGCTGATGGGCCCGTAGTTTGCTGGATCCAATTTCCTTTCTTTCTTGAAGATAGGCACCACATTGGCCTTCTTCTAATCTTTGGGCACTACACCAGAGCGCCAGGAGTTCTCAAAGATCCATGCCAGAGGCTGGGCTATGATGCTCACCATCTCCTTGAGTCCCCTGGGGTGTAGATTGTCAGGGCTGGCTGACATGAAGGTATTCAGCTTCTCAAGGTGTTTCTTCATGAGTTCAGCATTAATGGAGGGCAGCGGATCTCCCTCACCCGGACCTCCCTGTCCTGTAGCAGGCATGGGCATCCCATGGGACTGATGAAAGACCGATGCAAAGTACCCATTTAATAGGTTGGCTTTTTCCTGGGCGTCAGTTCTCAGTTGTCCCATCTGGTTTAGCAGGGGTCTAATGTTGCACTTGCTTTTCCTCCAGCTTCCCACATATCTGAAAAATGACTTTTTATTGTCCTTGATATTCAAAGCTAGTTGGAGTTCAGTTGCAGCCTTGGCTTTCCTGGTTTGCTCCCTGCAGGACTGGACCAGTGCAGAATATGCCTCCTTGGAGCTGAATCCCATCCTCCATCCTTTGTAGGCCTTTCTTTTTAGCCTCAGGAGGTCTGCTAGATCCCTGGAGAGCCAGGGGGTCTGGTGTGCCCTCTTGCTGCTTTTCCTCCAAGATGGAATAGAACTAGCTTATGCATTGAGGATTTCTCCCTTGAGGAGCAACCACTCTTCCTGAACTCCCCTCCCCCTGGAGTAGCTGTCCCTTAGGGCCTCACTGACAAGCCTCCTAAGCTTGTCAAAGTCGGCTTTCCTGGGGAGGACATGGGAGAAAAATCTCAATATTTGGTAATGTGTTTATCAAATCTAGTCAATTTTATCTCATCTAGACATGATTATACACTCCTGAAGTAGTATTAATGATATTATACATATATTGTTGTTGGAATCCTGGTAAAGATCGTTCTTGAACACTTGTCTTATGACAGGATTAAAATGTTAAAGGCTTCAGTGTAGTGAAAACAGTGTGGTGATTAAAACAAGTGATTAAGAGTCTGGGTTGTTTGGTTCTGTTCTTGGCTGTGCTACTGGCCAGCTGTGTGATTAATTTTGTGCAAGTTTCTGGGTTTTTAATTTATGCAGCTATAAAATAGGCTCCATACCACTTACCCATACAGGCTCATTTACTATTTGAAAAGTGCTTTAAGAGCTTCAGATGAATGTTGCTGTAAACTTAATTATTCTGAACTCTTTTTAACTGTCAATGGAGATGATGTTATTTGCATCTTCCTAAACTTATGCTTCCTCCATTCACACTCCGTCTCTTTTAATTCTTGTGAGTTTAGACAACTTTTCCTTTTTCCCTCCTTGACTGTATGCAGACGTTTGGTTGTTCCTGCAGAGAAACAAAGCATGTTAAATAGGTGGGAGGGACCTTATTTACCAAAGACATATTTCATGCCACACTTCTATACACACATACATGCCCACACACATGCACACATGCACGGACACATCTCATTTGAGCTGGACTCAAAGGATCTTTAGGAAATATGTAGTGCTGCATTATTCTGAGTAAAGTATGCATAGAAAGTGACAGTACAGTGCACTAGACCTTTTATTCCTTCCTAGTTACTTACCAGCTAGCCACATTATCCTTTTCAATTTTATAACGGAGCATGATTGGGGGACAGAAAACCAGAAAAATAACAAAGGACACATAATAATGAAAACATTTCCAAGAGGAAAGAGACACAAGGAGTATTTCATCTTGAGCACAGATGAAAATGTAAGAACAGTGACAAGGACAGAGCCCACCCACATTCACAGTAGCTCTGTAAGAGGCCTAAGTTAAAAAGGCAAAGTCATCTCTGTACTTCACAAGTTTTCCTTGTGCCTATTTTCAAGCATTATTAATTATGAAAAGAAAATAGACTATGGAATCTTTTGGCCATATGCATTTCATACCGTTAAAAAGCCTTTTAGCAGCCAAAAACAAATAATAATAATGGAGCACTTTTTTCTTTTCACATCCAGTCTTAACTGGCTTCTAATTTGAATAAGCTTCACAAAAACTCTGAGAGCCAAGTTAAACGTCAGGACCTTTTTTTCCTTAGTCCTGAGTTTAGGGTCAATTGCACGTAACTCCCTGAGTTTTCTGGGCCTCCTACACTTTGTGTCCTTCACAGAGAAGCATGATCAGTGCTGAAAACTTTATCTGGAACTATTGTTCGAAGCTGAGATTTAATCCCCTACCTCCCACTACTTCCCTCACTGATTTTTTTCTTTCTATTCTGAATGCCATATAACCCCAAAAGAGAGAGTGACGTTCAGGAAGCAAGCAGCAAGCTGCCACCCTTCATGCTCTTTAATTTACAAAAACTGAGATCTGACAGTTGCTAGGGAAACAAAAAGCCACTGCTTTCACTGTGCACCTAAGGAATTATCAAATCATTGTAGAGCAGAAAAGGAGATGAATATAAATATTTCAGCATTATATGCATTTTACACTTTTTCTGTATAATGCTTGACCGAATCAGGAATATGATTTTATAGAACAAGATAACATTTGCTTAAAAGCCCTGTATAAAAAAAAAAATATTGTCCAGCATGACATTTAAGAAATATCCATGTGTAATGGAGTTATGTTACCATTGCAGTTTTTGTTTTAACACTGGTGTGGTTATGCTTCTTTGGATTGTTTGTAATGACAGTCTATGACTTTTCACTGCAGGGATAGTCACATTTATTCACATTTTAGAAATGCCTAAGCTAACAATTAAGGCTAACTCTCAAGGGCTATCTCTTACACTTTCATCCCTGGGTAGGTACAGCAGTGAGGCAGCTTCCACCTGGCTGTGTTCTGTGGGTCCTCATATGTTGGGTGAGGCACTTGGCATACTGCCGCTCTTAATTCCCCCCCCCCTGCCCCCTTGCAATAGTCTTTGTAGGGACTCAGAATCAACAGGGCTCAATTTTGAGCATACTGGCCATGAGTCCTCTTGCCTCTGACACACTTCTTCCTCATCTCCACTCCTGCCTGCTTTAGAAAGCCTTTAGCATTCAAGCTGCTATAGATGTTGCCCTGTGGAGTCAGGCCAACACTCAGGATCTCAAACTTGTGCTGTTAGATGGGAGGGTGTGACACAATTACACATATACAAACACACAAATCAATTAGGTGCATATACACACACACTCTACCAACTCAGGGTCATATATATCCAAGATTACCAGCCTAGGCACATGCATACCTATCACCAATTCAAGTACATGTACGCTCCAGAAATTAGAAAACAATCAGCTGTCAATGCCCACACGTTTAGTACACATACATGGATTACTAATTTGTATATCATGCACACAATGACATATATATGTAGGTATGTATATTCACTAGTTCACACACATACCACCCATCTACACATACACATGGGTGAGTTCCTAACTTGGATGGTACGGTGTGTGTATGGGATACTTGGAGGGAAGGTTAAGGTGAGACAGTGAAAGTTTCCAGGACTGGGATTAGAACTGGTAGACTAGAGAGAAGCTCATCTGAGGAAATAAGGCTTGGGGTTACTTAAGGTCAAGTGGCCCCAGGGTTATTCCAGGTCACTGGTGCTGGGGTGTAAGCAAGGGGAGAAGCCTGGTGGCAAGGAGGAGACAGCCAGGAAAGAGAGGCAGAAGTCTGGGAGATGAGGGCTGGAATTTGAGGCAGATGGCTGGGAGATCAGGGGGCAGGTAAGTGGTGGCAAGGAGGAAACAGTCAGGAAACAGACAAAAAGCCAACTTGGGGTTTCAAAATAACAAGTTTATTAAACAAACAACACACCACACAGCCCCATGAAGTTATTGGTTCCTACACACACACACACACACACACACACACACACA
>NW_017729025.1:106489247-106489874 GCF_001723915.1 Gavialis gangeticus | reverse complement strand
GGGTGGATAGGTGGTGTGGCATCGTGCTGGTCCAGATGGAGAGGGAATCCCACTGGGTCTGTCTTCACTGCCCCCTTTTATAGGGGCATATCTCCTATGTCCCTAGTGGCAAGGGCATGCCCAGGCAAGAGTCAGCCCTTGGTGTACTAAGCATGTGCACTCCTAGGTAAGGACATGCAGTTTCAGGTGTCTGTAATGGAGGGTTGACTGATTTCTGCAGCAGTCTTTGTCTTCCAAATCTTGAGTCAGACAGGGTCAATGCAGGGGGTGATGGTTGGGTTGTTGAATTGATGGTTCTGTCATTCAGAGGGAGTTATTTTTACTGCCATTGTCTCTCAAGCACCCTCATTCATCCCCATTAACTCAGGAACCAATTTACATAGGAGGGGTAGGTATGAGTCATAGGTTGCAACATCTTACACAACAGGGCATGGGGACAAAATGGGAACAAGATGGGAACCTGACACACAAAATGGATACTTGACATCACTCATGCCAACCCACATTGCAGGCCTAAATCATACAATGTTAATACAAAACAATAAACATCAATGCACAAATGATAGGAATACAATATAATAAAATATCAAAGAGTAAAAATCAATACAAACTTAACAGAACACTATT
>NW_017729025.1:106475706-106484247 GCF_001723915.1 Gavialis gangeticus | reverse complement strand
CCTCTGGGTGGATAGGTGGTGTGGCATCGTGCTGGTCCAGATGGAGAGGGAATCCCACTGGGTCTGTCTTCACTGCCCCCTTTTATAGGGGCATATCTCCTATGTCCCTAGTGGCAAGGGCATGCCCAGGCAAGAGTCAGCCCTTGGTGTACTGAGTATGTGCACTCCTAGGTAAGGACATGCAGTTTCAGGTGTCTGTAATGGAGGGTTGACTGATTTCTGCAGCAGTCTTTGTCTTCCAAATCTTGAGTCAGACAGGGTCAATGCAGGGGGTGATGGTTGGGTTGTTGAATTGATGGTTCTGTCATTCAGAGGGAGTTATTTTTACTGCCATTGTCTCTCAAGCACCCTCATTCATCCCCATTAACTCAGGAACCAATTTACATAGGAGGGGTAGGTATGAGTCATAGGTTGCAACATCTTACACAACAGGGCATGGGGACAAAATGGGAACAAGATGGGAACCTGACACACAAAATGGATACTTGACATCACTCATGCCAACCCACATTGCAGGCCTAAATCATACAATGTTAATACAAAACAATAAACATCAATGCACAAATGATAGGAATACAATATAATAAAATATCAAAGAGTAAAAATCAATACAAACTTAACAGAACACTATTTACAATATAAAAAGGGGCTTATTACAATAATAGCATACAAGAACTTAGCTTAGCTTACCTAGTACTACTTGTAATCACTTATAAAGGATAGAGAGGGCAGAGAGAAAGCCAGAAATGGTTAGGGGAAGGGGAAGGAATGTATTTTTAAATTAAAAAAAAAAACTGTGGGTTTTGCTACATAGGGTTGGTACAGAGCTAGAAGAATTGACCTTGTGCTTGGAAGAGGTCCTCTTTTACGGTGCTGGATGTATTACTGTGTGTGTGTTTTATGCAACAAGTGACCTCCTAGCAGTAATGAATTGGGTTCTAGATGTTTGCATAGTGCTGTGAGTCAGGCTGATCTTGATGGGATACCTAGAATAATGCAAAAATGTAATATAATGTAATGTTAATTTCTGTTTAACCCATTCTTTCAATATAATATAAGTGCAGGAAAATGTATTTTATTTGGAACTATTATCACTTGTCAGTAGAGGTGCACTGATACATCCGTCCAATATCGGCTCGGTACTGATATGAAGAAAATTGTATATATCAGATATTGGCCTCATAGCGCTGATAAATTTGACTGATAAATGCCCGTGCTAAGCACAGCTGCAGTGCAGCATGGAGCAGAGCTGGCAGCATGGGGAACTGCCTCCAGCTGGCAAGTCAGAAGTGGAGTGGGGAGGGAATGGGTGGGGGGGAGACAGATCAATGCCCCTGAAGTGAGAAAGAGGGCAGGAGCAAGCAGTTCCCAGCTGGGATGGGGGGCCACAGGATGGAAGTACAATTTGTGGGATGGGGGCAGCTTGCTAGTGCTTGCATCCTGGGAGGGAGGGGCATGTGCCCCTGGATCTGTGTGGTGCCGGGTGGGTGGCAGCTGCAGGGTGGAGATGGAGCCGGGGCTCTGTGAGGCTTTTCTTGCTGAGGGCTGGGCTCAGCGTGGGCTCTGGTGGCACTGGGATGAGGCTGCAACCACCCCAAATTTTGCCTCAGCTCCAGTCACAGCACCGTGCTACCACCTGGCTCAGCCATGGCTGAACATCCTGCCTACACCCAAGTGCTGGGAGAAGCTGGGGCTGTGCCTGCCCACTGTGCCCCCATCCTGTGACCTCCCCATCCAGGCTGGGCAGCATCTGCCCCTACTACCTCCCTCACTATGGGGGCATTTATCTGCCCCCCCCATGCCCCTTTCCTCCCCCTTCCCTTCTGCCACAATGGACTTACCACCTGGAGGCAGCTGTATTAGATATTGGATTGGTATCAGCCAATATGCCTCCATAAATATCAGCTATCGGTATCAGCCCCCAAAATCTCTATTGGTGCACCCCTACTTGTTAGTCATCAGTTGTTTGTTCTGATACTGTAATAATACTTGTAAGTGGATCTCTTGCATCAAAGTTTTGGAATAGAATTTTGCGTAGAATTTCCTGAACAAATGTCTCTCCTGCTTGTGTTTGTGCTTAGCTCTTAATAAAAATAATATTGTCTACCTCACCCCTCAATCTGTTTAATAAATTTAACCCCAGACACCACAACGGATATTTCTTTTCTCATTTTAGAGGTAAAAAAAAACTGTATTAAGGCATGGTACTTTCTTTTATCAAGAAAGTAAGCCAGCTGGTTTCAGGAGAGCTTTGAAAGACTATGGCCTTGTTGTGGTAAAAAATGAACATTTTATCTTAAATAAGATCCGCTGAAGTAAGAAATAGTGTGTTCCCAGATACTTCAAATTACAAAGGCAGTATCTGGCTGTCAGTCAATAAAACAGGCTGTTTAAGAACAGACCACAAAATTAATTTAAAGCACAAAAGCAATGATTAAAACATATACTCAAGGGAACTGTTACCAACTTTATTTTTTTTGTCTTTTTAACACACTGACCACAAACAAAGCTTTCCCCGCTGCCCCTCCCCAAGACAGTCATTTAATTTGTTGTTTACTGGTTTATTTTATTTGTTTTTCTACTTTTGTTCTGTTTTAATCAGTTAGTCTTTTTCAACTGACTAATAAATGATATGACTAATAAATGATATGACTAATAAATATACAATGATATGACTAATAAATATACATTTGGGAAAAGCTTTTCTTTCTTTTACAGAATCCATAAGCCAGGGGTACCATAACAGCATATGTAACAGTCACATAAAGCTTATACATACCACTTAACTATTCTTCGTGGGCCAAATTACTATCACCTGTCTCAAGAACAAAGTCTGATTGATTTCACTGGGGCTTTTGTAACTATGTGAGAACCAATATGGGGTTTTAAAATACCACTCATGTTACTGATTACATTCAAAGCTGAAGTGAGCCATGCCCAAAACGGTAAATATGTAAATCAGAGACTTGGAAAGAAGGTAAAACTTTGAAATGAGTAATTTCAATTTTTCTATTAAATGACATTCCTTTTTGTGCAGAACTAAATCTAAAAACCATATCAAAGACATAACTATATTTATATTTTAACACAATCTATTTTAAATAAAGGCATGCATGAATGCTATAGCAGTGCTAGAATTGATTTCCTAACACATTCTTTTCCATTACATAAAACAAAACACAGAATTCTGGATCCATATTTTTCCTGTTTTGAATAAAAAAATGCAACTTTACAAAGTTTAGCAGTAATTACTTGTTTGCTATGAATCTGGAGAGAGGATACCAAGTGAAGAAATAACTGAACATTTTGTTTGTTTGTTTGTTTTGTTTTGGGTTTTTTTGCATTTAGTAATTTGATAGAGACTGCAATTCCTAAAATGATTGGATAATAATCTTACATTGGTAAACAGCCCTTTTCATGCAGGTAGGTCATGCAAATCCTGTTTCAGAGCCCACAAAAGTTTTTGGAAAGGCTCCTATTGCTTTAATTTTCATAGAATCACAGAACGTTGCAGTTGGAAGGGACCTCGGGAGGTCATCTAGTTCAACACCTGCTCAAAGCAGGACTATTCCCAACTAGATCATCCCACCCAAGGCTTTGTCTAACTAGGTCTTAAATACCTCCAAGGGTAGAGATTCCACAACTTCTCTAGGTAAGCTGTTTCAGTTCTTTACTACCCTCCTTGTGAGAAAAATATTTTTTAATATCTAACTTAAACTACCCTTGCTACAACTTGAGACCATTGTTCCCCATTCTGTCATCTTCCACCACTGAGAAAGGTCTAAATTAGTGATTTTCAGCCTTTTTAGGTCAGTGTACCCCTGGCAGCCAGACATGGAGTGGGGGGAATGGGGGGGGCATGTGGCTGAATGCAGAGGGGTGGTAGCAGCTACATGCAACCTTCCCCCACCCCCTGAGTCCAGCCAGGTGGTCGGTGCCTGTGTGGAATAGTGTATGGCAGCGCTCCACCCCACCCACCTGCATGTACCTCTTAGGGACTTCTCAGGTACCCCGGGGGTACATGTACTGCTGGTTGACAACCCCTGGTCTAGATCCATCGTCTTTGGAAGCATCCTTCATATAGCTGAAGGCTACTATTAACTTCCAACTCAGTCTTCTGTTCTCCATATTAAAAAAGCCCCTAGCCTTATACATCAGTTCATCTATCCTCTCCATGTTAGTCATGTGCACCAGCCCCCTAACCATTTACACTGACCTCTGCTGAATTCTCTCCAATTTGTCCACATCCTTTCTGTAGTGGGGGGTCCAAAACTGGACACAGTAATCCAGATGTGGCCTCACCAGTGCCAAATAGAACAGAATATTCACTTCCCTCAACCTGCTGGCAGTGCTCCTATTAATGCAGACCAGTATGTCATTAGCCTTCTTCACAACAAGATCACATTGTTGGCTCCTATTCAGCTTATTGTCCATGGTAACCCCTAGGTCATTTTCTGCAGAGCTGATACTTAGCCAAATGGTCCCTAGCTTGTACTTGTGCATGGGATTCTTCCATCTTAAGTGCAGGACTTTGCATTTATACTTATTGAATTTCATGAGATTTCTTTTGGTCCAGTCCTCCAATTTGTCAAGCTCTCTCTGAAACCTAGCATTTACCCTCTAGCATATCTACTACTCCCTCTACCTTGGTGTCATCTGCAAACTTGCTGAGGTACACTCAATCCCATCTTTAGGGTCATTGGAGAAGATATTAAACAAAACTGGCCCCAGAACTGACCTTTTCTTTAGATTAGGTCCCTAGGGGTGCATCTACAGGTGCACTTTAATGTGCAGTAGACTATTTCACTGTGCAATAAAGTGTTACGTAGAAAACCATGACATTATGGTGATGCACAGTAAAATAATCTACTGTACATTAAGCATCACTAAAAAAGCATGAATCCCTGAATATATACATGGAAAAGCTTTGCCGCTTCCCATGAACTTAGGACAACATGCATCTTGTATCTTCCAGAACTGGTGAACCAAAGACCCCTTCACCCTGCAAAGTCATAACTATAACTGGAAAATGGAGGTCCTTAACATGGCATGTGAGGTCAAATACAGAAGTCAGGAAAGAATTCTACTGATCTACAGACTTTCAGGTGAAGGCTCTTCAAGCTTTACAGAAAAATCTAACTGGACACTTTTCTAGAATGTTATGTCCTAGTTTCACAATTCTTAGCTACTTCAAATTCATATAGACATTGCCAAATATCCAGTATCCAATCTCTTGTTTTTGTAATTCAGGTTCTATGTCAAGGACAAACAAAAATTACAGTTTGACTTGTGCACAAAAAAGCCTTCCTTTTTCATGGAACTGGCCACAACATTTTTTTTTTCAGGGGCAGACTGTTACTTATATGCATTATTCATGGCATAATGGGCCCTAATTCAGAAGAGGTGAAGGCACTTCTCTATAGAATTGCTGTCTACTTGTTCTCTAGCAATGTTTAGCAATGTTTGAGTCCACTAAACTGGCATCCTGTCTCCAACAATATTTACTTCAGATTGAAATACAAGAGACTTTCCTAAATTCCCAATTTACAAGAAGTTAAATAATGGTTTGAACACTAGGTGCATACACACATCAATGTAAAATAAGGTGACTTAACTAAGTTGACTTAACCAACGTAAGTCACATCTGAGTGTACACATGTACTTGGAGCCTAAAGCAAAACTTTTATATTTATTTCTGAAAGTCAATAGAACATAACTCTGAGGTAATACATTAGTCAGTCAGCTATGAAGTCATGGATCTTGGAAGCCATTTAGCCCCTGGTTACAAGGAGTCTGATTTCCCAGAAGCTGGGCTAGTGAGATGAGAGGTTTCAAATCTTGCCCACATTTTGATAAAACTTCTTGAAGTAGAACAATCTCTAAGACTGCAAAGAGATATCATCTTTGTGCAGCCATAATTTTCTTTTTATGGAGGCACAAAACCCAAGCAAACAGACATCTTAGCTCTTTGTCAAATCATAAATACCAACATTCTCTGATGGAAATAACCCTAGTCATAATTTGTGCCACCATAGTTTGCATCCAATATCTGTTAGAATCATATAATAATAGAAAGTTATGTTTGGAATTCTGACAGCTAAGCCTCAGCAAGTCATTTAGTCCAACCCCCTGCTCAAAGCAGGACCATCCCTAACTAGATCATTCCAGCCAGTTTTTGAAAATGTCCAAGGATGGAACTTCTACCACCTCTCCAGGTAAATTGGTCCAGTGTTTTACTACCCTCCTAGTGGGAAAATGCTTCCTAATATCTAACCTAAACATCCCTTGCTGCAACTTGAGACTATTGCTCCTTGTTCTGTCATCTGCCACCACTGAAAATAGTGTAGCTCCACACTCTTTCGAACCCTCCTTCAGGTAGTTGAAGGCTGCTATTAAATCCCCCCTCAGTCTTCTCTTCTATAGACTAAATAAGTCCAGTTCCCTCAGTTTTTCCTCATAAGCCATGTCCCCCAGACCCATCACCAATTTGTCCACATGCTTTTTCTAGTGAGGGGCCCAAAACTGAACATAGTGTTCCAGATGTGGCCTCACCAGTGATGAATAGATGGGAATAATCACTTCCCTTGATCTACTGACAACACTTCTACCAATGCAGCCAAGTAAGCCATTAGCTTTGTTCAAAACAGGGCTCAGTGTTGGCTTATATTCATCTTATTGTCCACTGTAACCCCCAGGTTCTTTTCTGCAAAGCTGCTGCCCAGCCAATCAGCCCCCACCCTGTACTAGTTGATCTTTGCTGAATGTTTCTAATCACCCTTTTTTCTCCTCCAGGTGCTTAGAAAAGGATTCCTTGAGGATCTGCTCCATGATTTTTCCAGGGACTAAAGTAAGGCTGACTTGTCTATAGTTCCCTGGATCCTACTTCTTCCCTTTCTTAAATATGGGCACTGTTTGCCCTTTTCCAATCATCCAGGACCTCTCTTGAATGCCATGAGTTTTCAAAAATGATATCCAATGACCCAATGGCTCTGCAATTACATCAACCAACTCCCTCAGCATTTTCGGGTGCATCCCATCAGGCCCCATGGACTTGTACATATCCAGCTTTTCTAAGTAGTCCCTACCCTATTCTTTCAGCCCTGAGGGCTGCTTGCCTCCTCCCCAAACAGTGCTGCCCAGTGTAGTAGTCTGGGAGATGACCTTGCCTGTGAAGTCTGAGGCAAAAAAGGCGTTGACCACTTCAGCCTTTTCTGCATCCTCTGTCATGAGGTTGTCACCCTATTCAGTAATGGACCCACACCTTCCCTGATCACCCTCTTGCTACTGACATACTTGTAGAAACCCTTCTTACTCGTCACATTCTTTGCTAGCTGCAACTCCAACTGAGCTTTGGCCTTCCTGTCTTCATCCCTGCATGCCTGAGCAATGCTCTTATATTCTTCACTAGTTATTTGTCCAAGTTTCCACTTCTTATAAGCTTCCTTTTTGTGATTTAGTTTACTGAAGAGTTCCATGCAAAGCCAAGCTGGTCTTCTGCCATACTTACTAGTCTTCCTGCACATTGGGATGGTCTGTTCCTGCACTTTCAGTAAAGCTTCTTTGAAATACAGCCAGTTCACCTGAACTCCTCTCCCTCTCACTTTGGCTTCTTGGTGGATCCTGCCCATGAGTTCTCTGAGTCAAATTCTGCTTTTCTGAATTCCAGGGTCCTTACTCTGCTGCTCTCCATCTGCTCTCCATCCTTCATTTCCTCAGGATCTTGAAATCAATCATCTCATCGTCCAAGCTGCTCAAGTTGCCATCCAGTACTACATTTCCCACCAATTCTTCCCTGTTTGTGAGCAGCAGGTCAAGAAGACCATGGCCCCTTGTTGGCCACTCCAGCAGTTTTACCAGGAAGTTGTCCCCAGTACTCTCCAAAAACTTCCTGGATTGACTGAGCACTGCTGTATTGCCCTCCCAGAAAATGTCAGGGTGATTGAAGTCCCCCATGAGCACCAGGGTCTGTGATCAGGAAACTTCCACTACCTGTTTGAAGAAAGCCTCATCCACTGCTTTGTTCTGGTCTGGTTGTCTATAACAGACCCCACCACGACATTAGCCTTGTTGCTCTCCCTTTTGACCCTAACCCATAGACTCGCAACAAGCCTATATCCAGCTTCATACTGGAGCTCTGAGAAATCATATGGCTCTTTTACATAAATTGCAACTCTTCCTCCTCCTCTCCCCTGCCTGTCCTTCCTAAACAGTTTATTTATTCATGGTAGGAGAGTGTGAGCAGTCTGTGGCTGCCCACACTCTCTAGATGCCATGGGGACCAATCCTTCAAGACAATGGCCTTAGGAACCTCATCCAACATGAAGTTCACATCTGCCAGTAGAAGTTCAGACATGCACCATGATTTGGGGCAAAGCAGCTTGATACATGTACCAGGGGAATCCCTGTGCAGGGAATTCCCCCAGTGCACATCTGGAAGTGGAGGGTGAGGGTCGGGGAAGAACACCCATAAAAGTTCCCTCCTCTCATGCTTCCAGATATTCCTGGAGAAATCCCTGAAGACAGATTTCCTTGGCACAGGTA
>NW_017729025.1:106472849-106475695 GCF_001723915.1 Gavialis gangeticus | reverse complement strand
TCAAGACAATGGCCTTAGGAACCTCATCCAACATGAAGTTCACATCTGCCAGTAGAAGTTCAGACATGCACCATGATTTGGGGCAAAGCAGCTTGATACATGTACCAGGGGAATCCCTGTGCAGGGAATTCCCCCAGTGCACATCTGGAAGTGGAGGGTGAGGGTCGGGGAAGAACACCCATAAAAGTTCCCTCCTCTCATGCTTCCAGATATTCCTGGAGAAATCCCTGAAGACAGATTTCCTTGGCACAGGTATCATGCTGCTATGCCCAGCCTGCAAATGTGAAGAGTGGAACCACTATGGGAATTACCCCTTCCTGACCTGCAGATGCATACCTTGGGCAGAAGTATTCCTCTGTGCCTTGAGATGCAGTCCACATTTCCAAGCCAGAGTGTAGGGATGGGGATTTCCCTGTTTGTGGATGCATGCTCCAAGTCCAGACCTGGGTCCAGACATAGTGCTTGTTTTCCCACATGGTCAGGGCCCTTAAGCCCTGGAAGGGACAGGGGCCCAGACCTGTTGGATAGAAGCTATGGCAACATCTGTAGACATCACAGATGTGGATTAACAGTGTTGCAGCATGTATCCAGGCGATGGTGCTCCAAAGATAATGTCTGTTTCCAACCCGAGAAACATTTTATTTTGGCAAATAAGCAAATTCCAAAAAAAACCCTCTGTTTTATTAGATGGTGTCCAATCAGCTTTACTTATGCCTCTCACCATGTTCAGTGCTTACATACTATTGTGGTTGAAAATCTAAAAATACTAGGAAGACATAATTATTTTTCTCTATGTTCATCTGCTATGTTTCTGCACCACTTCAGATAAACAGAATCTCAGCAGTGAGGACACCCACTGTACACTGATAGAGATGATTATATAAATGTGCTGTTGTTGTAATAAATTCAGATCCAATGAGGATTAGAGTAGATACGCATTTTTTCTTCCAGTGCATAGGGACATTTCTTTCTGCCACTATCTACATCAATTGATTGAGCCAATTGAAACACAAATAAGCACTCCCTTTGGCCCTCAAAATTACAGATGATTAGATCTGAGGATCAGAAATAATTGCTTTCAGAAAGAGAATTTAGTTTGTCATCTATTCCATTCCACATTTTTATGACAGCCTGTTTACTTTGGTTTAGAATCAAGATACCCTTATTACCTTCATCTCATTGTCTGTCACTTATGTTTTCAGCCTGGTATGTGACCAGCCGTGAATGCAATGAAAAAGGGCAATGTAATGAAAGGCTTAAGCTTGAGAGATATTGAATTACTCATTTTCATTGGTGGAGAAAATGAATCTTCTGATAAAATGAGTGAAAATATAAAGGGTAGATGTACTACTTAATTTCTTTCTCAAGGAAAAAGTCAGTGTTAGGAAGAGCTACAGAAGATGATAAAATTCATTGAAAGAAAATGTTATATGTTAAAAAGCTAGCCTGGAATTTCAGGGGAGTCTATCTTGATATTATTAACTGAAACCATTTGTGAAGTTTTTTGGAGCTAGGCTGTAGAGCAACACAGTGCATGATGTGATGTTCTTTTGGTGCAGCACAA
Organism: Gavialis gangeticus; assembly: GCF_001723915.1. Classification (NCBI taxonomy): domain Eukaryota; kingdom Metazoa; phylum Chordata; order Crocodylia; family Gavialidae; genus Gavialis; species Gavialis gangeticus. The sequence goes on along the minus strand of NW_017729025.1, from coordinate 106,474,131 downwards.
TGTTCCTACTGACTGTGTCAGAGAACTGTAATGACCTTGTAACAGGGAACCATAGCCCTGTTACTAGAAAACTGAGCAGCCCCTTTAAGACCAGAGTCTTCAGGGCACAACCTGCCAGCAAAGCAGGGATTAAGGTGTTGCTCTGCAGGTTGGTCAGCTTATTAGGGCCTATCACATGACCAGGGAAGAGCTCAGGCCAGAACTATAAAAGGCTTGAGCTGAGCCAGTTCAGGTAGAGGGGGAGTTTCTGTATGAAGGCAGCAGAGACCTGTAGAAAACAGTTCTGATGACTGGAAGTACGAGACAGAACCCCGAAGTGAAGAAGTCATAGGGTAAGCAGGCATGCTACCTTTATTATTTCTTTTGCTTTGTTATAGCCCTGGGGCCTAATACTTATGTTGTAGTTTAATCTGGTGGTTTGCAGCTGAGGCTATAGGGGAGGTGAAGACCTCATTAGCACTGACAGGAGTACAGCTACAGGGGCCAGAGAGCCTGGTGCCACAGGGGCTGCAGCTATACAGGGCCAGTGGCCCAGAGCAGATTAAGTAAAGCTAGTGCCCCAAAGCTGGGCCAGATACAGTGGGTCTGAGTTGGATAGCATAGCTACATAAAAGGGGCAGAAGTTGCATTGGCTGAGACCTCAACAAAGTGAGCAGAAGATGCAGATAACACTTTTGAGGCATGATGCACAATAAGGGGAGGTCAGAGTCATGCAAATAGCCCTTCAGTCAGGAGCTCATCACCTCCAGTGTTTGAGAGCCAAGACCAGAGCTAGGAAGCCCTGGGGCAGCCTCCCTTTTAAGAACCTAAAGTAACAACAAGTCGTGGCAGAAGAATGAAGGGGAGTCGATTCTAATAAGAAGAGGACTCTGGGATGCCTCCAGGCATTGCCAAAATGCCTCTGGGGATGGCACCCTGTTACAAACCCATTGGCAAAAGTTGGTGACTAAGGATGGAATGTTTTTATTGGTGTGCTTTAGAATAGCAAACCCCCTCTACCTTATACCCCATCATGAGGCACCCCAGGCAAGTTGCTGTTTGTGATATTCTTCATCTTTGCCATTAGCCTTGCAATATAATGCCATGTACTGTAAATTATGTAAGTTGCATACCATGATGTACACTGTCAAAGTTATGCCAGTTTAGTTATTTTTTTTTTCTGAATGGAATTTACAGTGTGCCAGTGATCAGTGGGAATCAGATATTTTCAACCATTTAAAGAATAGCTTTGTGTTTTAAATGTATGAAACAATGTGTAAGCATAAATCCCACAGGGAGTTCT
>NW_017729025.1:106469100-106472838 GCF_001723915.1 Gavialis gangeticus | reverse complement strand
TTTAAGACCAGAGTCTTCAGGGCACAACCTGCCAGCAAAGCAGGGATTAAGGTGTTGCTCTGCAGGTTGGTCAGCTTATTAGGGCCTATCACATGACCAGGGAAGAGCTCAGGCCAGAACTATAAAAGGCTTGAGCTGAGCCAGTTCAGGTAGAGGGGGAGTTTCTGTATGAAGGCAGCAGAGACCTGTAGAAAACAGTTCTGATGACTGGAAGTACGAGACAGAACCCCGAAGTGAAGAAGTCATAGGGTAAGCAGGCATGCTACCTTTATTATTTCTTTTGCTTTGTTATAGCCCTGGGGCCTAATACTTATGTTGTAGTTTAATCTGGTGGTTTGCAGCTGAGGCTATAGGGGAGGTGAAGACCTCATTAGCACTGACAGGAGTACAGCTACAGGGGCCAGAGAGCCTGGTGCCACAGGGGCTGCAGCTATACAGGGCCAGTGGCCCAGAGCAGATTAAGTAAAGCTAGTGCCCCAAAGCTGGGCCAGATACAGTGGGTCTGAGTTGGATAGCATAGCTACATAAAAGGGGCAGAAGTTGCATTGGCTGAGACCTCAACAAAGTGAGCAGAAGATGCAGATAACACTTTTGAGGCATGATGCACAATAAGGGGAGGTCAGAGTCATGCAAATAGCCCTTCAGTCAGGAGCTCATCACCTCCAGTGTTTGAGAGCCAAGACCAGAGCTAGGAAGCCCTGGGGCAGCCTCCCTTTTAAGAACCTAAAGTAACAACAAGTCGTGGCAGAAGAATGAAGGGGAGTCGATTCTAATAAGAAGAGGACTCTGGGATGCCTCCAGGCATTGCCAAAATGCCTCTGGGGATGGCACCCTGTTACAAACCCATTGGCAAAAGTTGGTGACTAAGGATGGAATGTTTTTATTGGTGTGCTTTAGAATAGCAAACCCCCTCTACCTTATACCCCATCATGAGGCACCCCAGGCAAGTTGCTGTTTGTGATATTCTTCATCTTTGCCATTAGCCTTGCAATATAATGCCATGTACTGTAAATTATGTAAGTTGCATACCATGATGTACACTGTCAAAGTTATGCCAGTTTAGTTATTTTTTTTTTCTGAATGGAATTTACAGTGTGCCAGTGATCAGTGGGAATCAGATATTTTCAACCATTTAAAGAATAGCTTTGTGTTTTAAATGTATGAAACAATGTGTAAGCATAAATCCCACAGGGAGTTCTGCATACCATTCAGTTTTGGAAATGGGAAAACATACACATGTAAAGGACAGTTTAGAGATGTAAATATTGTCTTTTATACTTTCTAATGACTCTATATTCCTTCTAATGTGTTTTAAGTTTAAACAGGTTTTAAGTATCCAAACATCATATGGTAAACAGGCACAAGGAATTGATGAGTATGCAGATACCAGAGAGATTCTATGTAGAACAGATTCAACAAAATGTATACCTTTTTAGGATTAAAGTGGTGTATTCCTGCTGTTCTTGGGGGTAGGAGGGTTCCCAGCCATCTTCCTGTTTGCTATTGCTCTTGGTATTCAGGCTGCTTGGTCTAGGGTGCTTTCACGCAGTTTTCTGAAATCAGCTCTCTGGAGTTTGGGCACAACACAGAAAGAATGACTCAAATTCATGTTTGATGGCAAAAACTCAGGTTTATTGTCTTTTAGGACAGTACACAGACTGTATAGCAATCAGCTTGGCTCAGTGAAAGTGCACAGACAATGGTAAGCAATGCATTGAGTGAGTCTCGCAACCCCTGTATTCATAGCTTATATGCCCCCATCTCATGCCAATTCTTCTCTCTCTCTTTTGTCTAGAAGTCCCCCTTTTACTTGTCTCTTTGCCAAGTTCAGAGACCTACAATTAATTCCTTGCCATCTTCAACTCCCCTATGCCAAATTCACGCATCTAGGATCCCCACTCCCTGCTGATTTGGGGTATTTCCAACTCTACCTGTTAAGTACAGCTCACCTCTTGTTATCTATGCTTTACTACTGAGTTCCAACCTTTTACTCCTCAGTTTGTTCAGATACTGTATCTTACTTTTAAGAAAGAGTCTTGCTGCATCTTTTATCAAGTTATCCAGCAGCCAGTGAAGCCTACTACTCCCAAGGTCCTCTGTGGTCCCTAAGCTTGACTACAGTTTAGTGTACCTATGGCTTAGCATGACCAAAACTCCTACAGTTTCCAACTGGGTCATGGATAGAAGGGATACTAATAGTAACTATACATGTAACCACAGGCCATGCTTGTTCATTTTCTATCTACAGTAGGGAAGACTTCTATTTTTTACATGTGATAAAGGACTGAGTTCTTTAAGTACAGGGTAAGAGAAATGAAGAAGGGAGAATTATGGCCAGCATCATAAGCAGCTAAAGTTTTGTATTTATTTACCAGGAAAGAAGAAAACAAAATACAGAACAGAAGAATGTTAGTTAAGTTAAAAGCTCAGGTAAGAGTTACTGTTTAATTTGAGTTACTTCAGTGTAGGCCCAGTAACAGAAGTCTAGGTGCCTAAAGTTTATTTTCAGGCAAATATGGAGGTGCCTCATTACAGGTAGAGCTGGAGGTTCCTAATGATCCTGCACAACTGAGCCAGGGGTTGGCAACCTACAGTCCATGAGGTGAACCCAGTCCGTGGAGCTGGTGGCTTCAGTAGTGCAGAGCTTTACCCATGCTGTGCTCCAGCTGGGTAGAGGTGGTTGGGTCCCAGCACTAGCTCACCTTGGATGGAAACTAGGTCATTCTGTTTCACCCTTTAAAAAATGTTGCTGACCACTGACATAAACTGTTTTTCAGTTGCTGAGAAGGGTCAGTCTAGATCACTGTGCCTTAAATAACTTAGTCACTTAGACAGAGTTTAGGTGCCAATGAGATTAATTTGGATCTGGCCCCCAATCCTCATCTGTAAAACAGTAATTCCAAAAACCAAAGATGTATTTTGTGAGGGAAAAATAGATTAAATATTGTTAGGCTCTCAGATACTGCTGTAAGGATAACGTGATAAATGCCTTAAACATTGCCCTTGGGATTCTAGGTTTTTTGTTATTGTTGCTTGTTTGTTTTACTTTTACATTTGGATTTTGTTATCTTTTCCTTTTCTGTTTCTTATTTTAATTTAACCCTATCCTTTGTCCCAATAAAATGTTTCTGCTTAAAACTGGCTGGCCATCAATTTCTTCTCAATATTAAAATAACAGTATTTGAGAGGTCACAGAAATTGTGTTTACATTTATTTCCCAATGCTTAACTGAAAGTGCAGTGACTAGGAATGAATATTTCCACCATTTCAAGAAATACAAAAAAAAATTTCAATGTTTATTTGTCTTGCAGTAAGTCACAGAGCCTTTTGGGATGATTTGGCTAAGTTGAAGAGTGGGGAACAGAGCTGCTATGATAGGTGGCAATACTTAAGGACTTGTTACATGTTTTACTTTGAGTTACTAAAATGTTGATTGGTGTTAGGGCTAACTCAAGTTTGGAGCAGTCACACTTTAAGACTATAAACCTTCCCTGCCTGTCCTTTACCTGCACAGCTGTGACTTGCCACTACAGGACTGGTCAGCTGAGGCAGGCTTCTACTCTGCTCTAGGTGGGGATGAGAGAGAGATGGGTTGAATGGGTGGGGAAGCAGAAACATGAAGTTGGCAGGTAGAGAGTTGATGGGATGCGGGTGGGTAATGAAATAGGTGCTGGAAAGGCAATGGAGGTGGGGGAAGGGTGGTGAATTGAAGGGAGTCAGCCACTGAAGGATAAAATA
>NW_017729025.1:106460779-106464100 GCF_001723915.1 Gavialis gangeticus | reverse complement strand
AAAAAAAAAAAAAAAGTTAAAAAAAAAAAAAAAAAAAAAAGGATATGATTTAAAAAGAAACAACAAGGAAGGAAATTAAAGAAGGCTATTTTTTTTTTTTAATTGGGATTTGGGATTGGGGTGTGAAGGGAGCTGGTTGTGTCCCCCAGAGTGGCTGAGAAGTAGGAGCAGTGAGGAAAGGTACTTTTGTGGAAGTTACTGCCCCTGCCTCTGAAGGGAATCCCCAGCTCATGGGAACTAGATCTGGCCCTCTACCTTGTTTCTCCCTCACCCCCTTTAGACCCCACTCCTGTACCCATCTGTGCCTTGTACCCTGGCTGCCTGGTATGTGCTCTGCAGGCCATTTGCATGGGGTAGCAGCCCTGTGAATGGGGAAGGTTAAACCTCTGGGGGCAGGTAGGATAGTTACCTTGTTGGGCAGTAGAGTTCAGGGGGCAAAAATTTTGTCCACACAGAACAGGAAGGTGGGAAAGATAATCACCAGGACAGTACCCAGCCAGCCCTGGGCTGCATGGGGAAATCTGCACATGCATCCTGGAGCTTGCTCGGGACTGTTGAAAATAGGATAGTCCCCAGCCACCTCCAGGCTGCACATGCAGACTTCCCCATGCAACCCAGGGCCAGCTGGGAACTGTCTTGGTCAGGGGCATTTGCCAGCCAGCTCCAGGCTGGGCAGGGAACTCGCCCTATGCAGGGAACTCCCAGACCCTGCTCCACATTTGGGAGGCAGGGGCTAAGAGCTCCATCCTGCCAGAGCAGGGGCACATTGTTCCTGCCTAGGCTCCAGTGGTGGATCCTGCCTTGGCAGTACGCAGCTTCCAGAGGCAGGGAGAAATCTCCTGTCCCCTGCTGTCTGGCTGACCAGGAACAAGTTTGCTCCCAGTTGGCTGTCTACACATGCAATACTGCATGGTAATTACTCCCAAGTAAATTTGATACTTTTATTTATAGGTAGCAAATTTACCCAAGATTAGAGTAAATTACTGTGCAGTAAGCATCTGCATGTGTAGACAGTGACACTTACTGCACAGTAATTTGCTCTCAACTTGAGTAAAGCGGCTTGTGTAGACATGCCCACAGTGTGTTTTTTAAAACAAGTGTCAAGTGTTAATGTGTGGACAATCCAAGTTCTAAGAGCTCCAAAAGCCTCCTAAAATTAATGTGCAACACACTTCATCCACACCACTTAAGAAGGGAAAATGTTAACAGCTTCTGTATCTACTATGGCAAATAAGAGAGACCACTCTTTCCCCTGGCCACATAGCCTTTAGGGCCACATCTCCTTTATGGTACCAAAACATAGACTTCTAAATGGTGTGAAAAGAGGTGTAGTCAAAGGAAGGCATTCTTCCATTTTGAGCTCTTCTACAGATGATGAAGAGAGGCTTTCCTCTCCACAGCTGTTATTATCTCCTCCTCAACATGACAATATTTCTGAAAATGATGCAGATAAATATGGTCTTTCTCAGAAATGATAGCAACACTTTCTGCACCTGGAACACGTATGCAGTAACCAATTTTATAGCAGAGGTGAGATTGATTCCTCCAATCTCACTACTCTTTGGAATTGGTCAAAAATGCTCTTCTGGAACAGGTGAAATAATAGACTGGAATAAATAATGTGATCCATTTTAAACCAGAGAGCATATGCAGATAAATAATTGATTTTGTACTCATATTAGGATATATATATCTGTGTTTCTCAGATGTGCATTAAACTCATTTACTATATTTATTGCTATGCAGTACTCCATATCTCCACTTCAAATTGCTACCATCATTCTAGAAAATTTTCTCTGATCTTTCATGATTTAGAAAAGCTGTGGTTGCTACGAAATGAGAAGTTGTTTTTGCCTAGAAGAAATTACTTCATGCATGAGGAAAAAGGACGAAAGATAATGCCTTGTTGTTAAGGCACTGGACTGGGACCCCCTTATAATTCAAACATTTGTCAGTTAGTGCATATAGTATTTTCTTAAAATTTAGGAAGCACAGAGTCACAGACATAACTTTGTATTAACGTGTGTTGTGTGGGTGGTGGAGGAGGAGTAAAGTGCTGGAATGTATTCATGGTTTCAGGTATAATGTGAAAATGTAACTTTGAGTGGAAGCTATAAAATTTGCATTTTCAAATTTATACCTAGTTTGACACCCTCTGGGCCACAGCAAGTAACAGATGCTGTCAATACAAATTACGACACATATAATATTGTGACATACTTGAATGAATGCAAGCATTTATCTCAACAGTTTGAATCTTGCAAGGGCAACTTCTTTTTTCTTTTTTCTTTTTTTAACTTTTGCCCTTTCTACTCATTACATTCCCCTCTTTACCCCTTTCTTCGGAGAAAATAGAATAAAAACCATTCTTCTATGAATAAAATGTTCCTTCTAAACCTTAGTCTAAAGATTTGCTGCTGTTTCTGATGTGAAGTTGCCATGATGCAGACTGAAAATGCCATAAATAAAAGTATTCTATCCAGAATAGAATGTAGGTCAATAGTGTGGACACCCATGCTTTCATACTTGTGCACAATAATCCTGATATAGGACTATCACCTCTAGTATTCCGTATGGTTTTTTTTTCAATTTTGTTGTCTCTCAAGCCTTGGATTTGATAAAGAAATTAGCATATTGTAGTGGAGTCTACTTGTGTAAAACAGGATTGATGTCATATTGTTCTAAGCTCTGTGCATATACTACAAGAAGACAAAAACCTTATGTTGAAATATTACCGTCTCGTTTGAAACAACAAACAAGTGAATATGTTAAATAGAAAAAGGAAATAAGGCATAATGTAACATTTCATAATTACATAGCTGAACTATTACACCACATGAAGGTTCCTGCTAGCTCCAATCCATTCTGAATTTTATATTAAGTAAACAAAAGCAGATTCATTAAGGGACAAATAAATAAACTATTAATTGTCAGTTATAATGCCACTTAAATTGTATTCTTTCAACCCAGTAGGAATTAGACAGATATCAAACCAAGATTTTATGTTGACGGTGGATAAAATTAGGGAATTGTGACACAAACTGAAGATTCTATGGCTTCAACAGATCGTATTGATCAAAAATACACCCTTTTAATTCTACCTTCATGGCTAAACTCAGTGAGTCTCAAACATAGTTTCATAGTTGGTAGGGTGGGAAGTGACCCAAGCAGATCATCAAGTCCAACACCTTGCCACGGGCAGGAAAGAATGCTGGGGTCAAACAACCCTGACTAAGTGATTATCTAGCCTCCTTTTTAAAGACCCCCAGGGTAGGAACCAGGACCACTTCCCTTGAAAGTTGGTTCCAGATCCTAGCTGCC
>NW_017729025.1:106452315-106459997 GCF_001723915.1 Gavialis gangeticus | reverse complement strand
CCCACTGCCCACATCCCTCCAGGTCAAAAATAACCCATCGACCACCATCTCTGGGTGCAGCCCTCCAGCCAATTGGTGACCCATGTGACTGTGTAGGCATCAACACCAGAATCTCCTAATTTTTTACGAGAATGGGGTGAAAGACAGTGTCAAAGGCCTTCCTAAAGTACAGAAAGACTACGTCCAGCGCAATACCTGAGTCCAACAATTTTGTGACCTGGTCGTAGAAGGGCCACCAGGTTTGTCTGACAGGACCTGCCTCTAATGAGCCCATGTTGGTTGCCCCTAAGCATACACTCCCTTGCTTGCCCCTCGCAGATGTGCACCTGGATAATTTTCTCAAAGATCTTCCCCAGGACCGAGGTAAGACGAACAGGCCTAACTTCCTGGGTCCTCCTTCCTCCATTTTTTTAAAATGGGGACCACATTGGCCCTTTTTCAGTCCTCCAGCACCATGCCAGAGCACCACGAGTACTTGTAAAGCTGTTCCAGGGGTCCCACAATGACCTCTGCTAATTCCCTCAGCACTCTGGGGTGGAGATCATGAGGACTTGCTGGTTTGAACATGTCCACTCCCACCAGAAATTCCCTGACTAGGTCCTGTCTGACCCTGGGCCTGGCTGTGCCTCCCCTGGGACCATCAGGGATCCTGGTGGGGGGGATGACCTGGTTCCTGCTCAGAAAAATGGAGGCAAAGAAATTGTTAAATAGGTTAGCTTTGTCATCTGGTAGGACCACCAGATTTTCTAGCATGTCCTGCAGAGGCCCCATGTTACCTGGAACCGTCTTTTAACCCACTATGTATTTAAAAAAGGATTTCTTGTTATCCTTGATTCAGGCTGCTAGTCCCAATTCTATCTCTACCTTGGCCTTCCTAACAGCCCCCCTACAATCCCGATCAACAGAGGTATAGTCCTCCCTGGTGATGGCCCCTTCCTTCCATTGGGTGTATGCCTCCTTTTTAGCTTTGAGACATTCCTGGATGCTCTTGGTTAGCCAAAATATCTTTTTTCTAATATGTACAAAGCATTTTCAAGGCATTTGTTTCCCTCTTTATTGATGCCACTGTAAGAAAAGCATGATTAAGATAGTTGGCTAAATATGCCTAGTGTAAGAAAATAATAGAACAACACATCATAGATGCAATTAATTAATTGTTTATATTTTACTCAGTCTTACATTTTAATAATTTTCTTACCTTGAAAATATGTGGTTTTAAAACTAACAAAGTTCTACAAGTAGACATACATGCATGCATCATGTTGACCAAGTGTTCAAACTTCAGAATATGGGAGCAGCTATAAGAACTCATCAATAGCATCAACTACATCTTCATTGAATGAGCTTCAGTTAAAGTGCCTCTGCTGTCATTTTGATGTGCAGGACACTGAATACACGTGACGCTACAAGCATGTTAATTAGAGCAGCTCTTAGAGAATGTTAAGAATATATGGCTCAAGTTGAGCCAAGTTGCTCTCATAATGTTAGCTGTAGGCACCCCTGAATATTGGTCACTGCTATTTGATGAGCTATTACTTTTTGTAACTGCCCTGTGTTATGGTAGTCAGGGAAGGATTAATATCAACCTTTTACAAACACTTCAATGTGCCATCTGTTTTACTTCCATAAGGTTGTCACATCTTTTATAATCACAGCTTTATCTCTCAATTACAAGATCCTTTTACCTGAAAAGCTTTATCAACTATCCATGTTTCTGTCTCTTTTTGGCTCTTTTCCCTCCAATCTACCTCCTTCTGCTTTTTCTCCTTTTCACTTCACTGTTTGGACCACAGATCTCTTTCCCTGGACTTCTGCTCTTTTTGCCATTCCAGATATTGATTCAGATTTCTCTGATTTACCCGAAGGCTCTTTTCATTACTAGCATTACTGTACAAGGGGTATCATAATAAATTAAATACACGTGTTTGAAATTTGAGAGACAATTCAGGAAGGCAGAAAGTAATTATTTGATCTGAAGTATGGCCAGAATGCCAAAGTTAATGTGTGATGTTATTATTATGAGTACTACTGAATCTTGATGACTGCAGATAGCCATGCTACCAGTTATCCAAAAGAAAAACAGGTATAAAATGATATCTCCAGTACCTTGAAGGAGCATTGTGATCCTGTAGTAACTCAGCTGGGAACAATGCCATCTACTGAATCACCTTAATGGAAAACTTAAACAAAAAATCTATCTTGCAATGTCCGATATACAGAAATTAAATTTATAGTTAGTGCAGCACATGCTCTACTTTCAGACAGCCTCATACAAAGTAAAGATGGGTGATTAATAATTCTGTATAGTATAAAGACTCTAATTCATTTTTGTAGATGAATTGGGCATTCGACCATTCTACGAGACATTTTTATTTAGAACTTTATAGAATTTTGGATGATAAATATGCATTAAGCTGTACCTACCAACAGAGCACTGGCAAAAATGTTTCCTCTGTTACCAGTTTTTTATCATCATCATCATTTTAACATTGCACTGGCATTGCAATTGTTAATAATAACAATTACCCCAAAGTAATTCATCCAGATGCTTTTCAAAGTAATATTACCTGCCCCCCGCCCCTGAGTTCACTGGTGGGTTGACTGTGTCAAAAAAAAAAAAACATTAAGAGAAGACAACAGATTTAGTTTATTCATAAAATTTCCCAAAGCCTAATACAGTTCTTGTTGAGCAGACCATGTGTACTAAATGAAATGCCCCAAATCATTTAATAGATTTCATAGACATTCAGGCTGGAAGGGGCCTCAGAGGATCATCAAGTCCAGCCCCCTGCACCAGAGGCAGGAAGTCAGCAGGGATCATAGGATCCCAGCAAGATAAGCATCCAAATATGACTTGAAGGCATTCAAAGTGGGTGCTTGAACCACCTCTGGCAGCAGTCTATTCCAAACCTTGGGGGCTTGTACAGTCAAGATGTTCTTCCTTATGTCCAGCCTGAATCTGTCATGGCAGAGTTTGTGATTGTTCCATCTTGTCATCCCTTGGGGCGCTCTGGTGAACAGATGTTCCCCCAGATCCTGATGAGCACCCCTGACAAACTTATAGGTGGCTTCCAGATAACCCCTGAGCCTGCGCTTTTCCAGGCTGAAGAGTCCCATGGCTCTCAGCCACTCATCATAAGGTCTGTTTTCTTTACCCCCAAGTCACTTTCATCTGTAGTGCTAACCAGCGTAGCACCGCTGAGCCTATAAGAATGCTGCAGATTTTTCCTCCCAAGAGGGAGAACCTTGCATTTTTCACTATTAAACACCATCAGGTTCTTATCCACCCACTTCATGAGCCTGTCAAGATCTGCCTGGATCACCCTCCTGTCCTCAGGTTTACCCCAGGCTTTACCCCAGTTTGGTGTCATTGGCAAACTTGGCAAGCCCAGTTCTGACACCAACGTCTACTTCATTGATGAAGATGTTAAAAAATATAGGCCCTAGGACAGAGGCTTGAGGGACCTCACTGGTGACCACACACCAAGATGATTGGCTTCCATCAACCACCACCCTCTGGGTCCTACCGCAGAGCCAATTCACCACCCAACAGATCATGGTGAGGTCGAGGCCACAGTTAGCCAGTTTTGCCAAGAGGTGATCATGGGATACTAAATCAAAGGCTTTTTTAAAGTCAAGATATATGACATCAATTTCTTCCCCCTTGTCCAGGTGATAGGTCACCTGGTCATAAAGGGAAATGAGATTGCTCAAGCAAGACGAACCTGCAACAAACCCATGCTGGGTATCCCTCAGGATATTGTTGTCAGGTAGTCTGTTAAGGATGGCCTCTTTGATAATCTTTTCCAAGACCTTCCCCAGGATAAAGGTCAGGCTGGAGGGCCTGTAGCTTGCTGGATCCACTTTCCTCCCTTTCTTGAAGAAAAGCACCACATTGGCCTTCTTCCAATCTTTGGGCACTTCACCAGAGCACCAGGAGTTCTCAAAGATCTGTGCCAAGGGCTGAGCTATGACATTTGCCAGCTCCTTGAGCACCCTTGGGTGTAAACCATCAGGGCCAGCTTACTTGAAGGTATCCAGACTGTCAAGGTGTTCCTTCACAAGGTCAGCTTCAATGGAGGGCAAGGAATCTCCATCACCCAGACATCCCTGACCCAAAGTGGGCAGGGTGTCCCATGGGACTGGCAAAAACCTGACGCAAAGTACCCATTTAGTAACTTTGCTTTTTCATGGGCATTGGTTGTCAGAAGAATCAGGACAACAATAGGATGTAAAGGAGTAGCTGGGGCTCGAAGACTTGAAAGACTAAAAATTGGTGGGAAAGAACCACATTGACACTATTGATGTTGCTTCACATTATATTTAACAAATTATGAATGGTATTAGGAACTTAAAAAATGTGATAAAGGACAGGATTTCATAGATCTCATAGACTTTTGGGCTGGAAGGGACCCTGGAAGATCATCAAGTCCAGCCCCCTACCCCATGGGCGGGAAGACAGCAGGGATCATAGGATCCCAGCAAGATAAGCATCCAAATGTGACTTGAAGGCGTTCAAAGTGGGTGCTTGAACCACCTCTGACGGCAGTCGATTCCAAACCTTGGGGACTCGTACAGTAAAGAAGTTCTTCCTTATGTCCAGCCTGAATCAGTCATGCCGGTGTTTGTGACCATTTGATCTTGTCATCCCTTGGGGCACTCTGGTAAACAGACATTCCCCCTAGTCCTGTTAAGCACCCCCATAAACTTATAGGGGGCCTCCAGATCACCCATAAGCCTGCGCTTTTTCAGGCTGAAGAGTCCCATGGCTCTCAGCCTCTCATGATAAGATCTGTTTTCCTGACCTCTGATCATACACGTGGCTGTCCTCTGCACTCTCTCAAGCTTCTCCACATCCTTTTTGAATTGTGGAGCCGAAAACTGGATGCAGTACTCCAGCTGCGGCCTCACCAAGGCTGGGTACAATGTGAGAATGATGTCCATAGATGTTTCTCAAGCAGATCCCGGGATGCAAGCCAGCGTTTTGCTCACTTTACTAGCCACAGCATCACATTGAAGACTTATGTTCATCTTGTGGTCAATCATGACCCCCAAGTCCCTTTCATCTGTAGTGCTAACCAGTGTAGCACTGCCGAGCCTGTAAGCATGCTGCAGGTTTTTCCTCCCAAGGTGGAGAACCTTGCATTTTTCACTGTTGAATACCATCAGGTTCTCATCCGCCCATTTCATGAGCCTGTTAAGATCTGCCTGGATCACCCTCCTATCCTCAGGTGTGGATGCTTTACCCCAGAGTTTGGTGTCATCTGCAAACTTGGCCAGTCTGCTTCTGACACCAATGTCTACAACATTGATGAAGATGTTAAACAGTATAGGCCCTGGGACAGACGCTTGAGGGATCCCACTGGTGACCACACACCAAGATGATCAGCTTCCATCAGCCACCACCCTCTGGGTCCTACCGCAGAGCCAATTCCCCAGCCAGTGGATCATGGTGAGGTCGAGGTAGCAGTTAGACAGTTTCCCCAAGAAGTGATCATGGGATACCAGATCAAAGGCTTTTTTGAAGTCAAAATATACAACATCAATTTCTTCCTCCTTGTCCAGGTGATAGGTCACCTGGTCATAAAAGGAAATGAGATTGGTCAAGCAAGACCTACTCACATCAAACCCATGCTGGGTATCCCTCAGGATATTGCTGTCAGCTAGTCTGTTAAGGATGGCCTCTTTGATCTTTTCCAAGATCTTCCCCAAGACAGAGGTCAGGCTGATGGGCCTGTAGTTTGCTGGATCCACTTTCCTCCCTTTCTTGAATATAGGCATGACATTGGCCTTCTTTCAATCTTTCAGCACTTCACCAGAGTGCCAGGAGTTCTCAAACTTCTGTGCCAGGGGCTGAGCTATGATGTTTGCCAGCTCCTTGAGTACCCTTGGGTGTAAACTATCAGGGCCGGCTTACTTGAAGGTATCCAGCCTGTCAAGGTATTCCTTTATGAGGTTAGCTTCAATGGAGGGCAAGGAATATCCCTCACCCGGGCCTCCCTGACCCACAGTGGGCAGGGGCATCCCATGGGACTGGTGAAAAACTGACACAAACTACCCATTAAGTCAGTTTGCTTTTTCATGGGCATCGGTTGTCAGTTGTCCCATCTGGTTTAGCAGGGGTCCAATGTTGCCCTTGCTTTTCCTCCAGCTCCCCACATATCTAAAAATGGACTTTTTATTGTCCTTGATATTTGTAGCTAGCTCGAGTTCCATCGCAGCCTTGGCTTTCCTGGTTTGCTCTCTGCAGGTCTGGACGAGAGCAGAGTATTCCTCCTTGGTGGTGGTTCCAGTCCACCATCCTTTGTAGGTCTTCCTTTTAAGATGCAGGAGGTCTGTCAGTTCCCTGGAGAGCCAAAGGGGCTGCTGTGCCCTTTTTCTGCCTTTCCTCTGAGAAGGGGTGGACTTTGCTTGTGCATCCAGGATAGCTCCCTTGAGGAGCAACCACTTGTCCTGGACTCCCCTCCCCTTTGGCTTGTGGCCCATTAGGGCCTCACTGACAAACCTCCTTAGCTTGTCAAAGTCAACTTTCCTGAAGTCAAGGACTTCTGTATTATGACTGACCTGCCAGCTTTATGGCAGGTGGTGAAGGTGATCATCTCATGGTCACTGTCACCCAGCTTGCCTTCGATTGTTAGGTCACTAATTAGGTCATCCCTGGTTGCCACTACAGGGTTGAGCAGCGCTTTTCCTCTCGTCGTCCCATAGACTTCCTGCATCAGATAGAGGTCATCCACACATGAGAGATCTTTGCGACCACTCGGATTTGGCTGAGCACTCCTCCCATGAGATATCTGGGTAATTAAAGTCTCCCACTACACCAGGAGCATGTGACCTCAGCCAATTCCCTGGCAAACTCCTGGTCAAGGTCTTGACCCTGGGTAGGGGGTCTGTGTCGTGTTCCCCATTAATTTTAACCCAAAGGGTCTCAAGTCATCTACTGTGGGTGCCAATGTCAGCTTGCAGGGATGCTTAGGTGTCCTTGACATAGAGAGTTACCCCTTTTGTCCACTCAATCCCTCCTGTACAGGGTATAGCCATCTATACCTGTGGCCCAGTCAAGGGTGGAGTCCCACCAGGTCTCTGTTATCCCTATGGCATCATAGTTATTTATGTTTAGCAGCAGGAAAAGTTCCTCCTGTTTATTCACCAAGCTCCTGGGATTTGTGTATAGGCATGCAAGTGTCCCTTTGGGGGCTCTTGCCTTGCCTACAGTTTGTTCCAGGGCTGGGGCAGCAGTGGGTTCCCTTAAATGCCTTGACTTGCTGGCTTTGGATGGGTAGCTAAGTGGGCCAGCAGTAGCGGTGGTCACCCCATCCCCCAGTGGGCTTAGTTTAAAGCCCGGTGGAGCAGATCAGCCAGTCTGGCTGAGAAAAGCCTCCTCCCCAGCGGAGAGAGGTGGAGGCCATCCCTTCCCAGCAGCTCACAGCATCTCTTACCAAAGAGTGGGCTGTGGTCATGGAAGCCAAAGTCTTCCTGATGACACCAGCACCGCAGCCTTTGGTTAACTACCTACATCTTCCTCTCCCTCCTCAGCCCATAGCCCAAGACTGAGAAGATTGAAGAAAACACCACCTGCTCCCCCAGATGCTTAAGCCCCACTCCCAAATCCCTGTAGTGCCTCATGACCCAGCTGGGAGCGCTCCAAGCCATGTCATTGGTGCCCACATGGATGAGGAGCA
>NW_017729025.1:106445734-106452257 GCF_001723915.1 Gavialis gangeticus | reverse complement strand
CTCCCAAATCCCTGTAGTGCTTCATGACCCAGCTGGGAGCGCTCCAAGCCATGTCATTGGTGCCCACATGGATGAGGAGCACAGGGTAGTGGTGAGTGGGCTGGAGGACCTTAGGGATCTTCTTCGCAATGTCTCCGATTCGGGCTCCCGGGAAGCAGCAAACTTCCTGGGCTAAGGGGCGGGGTGGCATATTACCCCCTCAGTCCCCCTCAGGATGGAGTCTCCCACAATAAATACTTTGTGTTTTGTCTTGGGGAGAGCGGGGGTAGCTACAGTAGTGCCTGAGTTGCCTGCGAGAGGTGGCAATTCGGCAGGCTCTGCTGGGGCTGCAAGAGGTTCATACCTGTTGCAAATCTCCAGCGGCATGGGGGCCTTGGTGCGGCAGGCCTTGGGGCTCTTGACCACCTTGGTCCAACCCCTGGGCTGAACAGTAAGGGAGGTCCTCAAGTCCTCCCTTGTCCTGGAGGGAGACTGTGGTCTACCCTCCATCTCTCAGGGGAGAAGGGCCTGGCAGTAGGAATCTATCTTCCACTCACCATCCCTGATGGCACACAGTCTCTGGACTGCGGCCTGGAGCTCCTCCAGCTGGCATACCAGAGAACCCAAAAGGGAGCATACCTCACAAAGGGAGATGGCCACGCTCCTGGGCCCCAGAGCCTGAAAAAGGGACAGGCAACCCCCGCAGCTGAGAGCTAGAGTCTCCATCTGTATAGAGCCTGGAACCATGGGCTCTGTCTGGGTGGAGGTCTCTGAGGTGCCGAGGGGCGGGGACGCAGACCCTGAGAAGAACCTTGGGGTGCAGCATGTGCCTATCCATGGCATGCCACTGGTGGGCTGGCTATGGCTGGGACTGTCTACCCTGGGGGGCTCACAGGCAGGGTCTCAGGCCCTCCCATGCGCCCTCCAGTGCATGGTTTAGTCCCTGTTTAGTCCCTTGTTGTTGTGTTGTATTAATGTCCATTCCATTTCTTTTCTCTCTATCTAGATTACTAGTTGAGATGTATTGTATTATAGATATTTAAAATAAATCATAATACACAGAGCTATCTTTGATAATACTCTTCACTGTTTGCTTATTAGAGATGCTTATTGTGGGGGGAGAGGGGAAAGGATTCCCAGAATTCTGACCCCTTTCCAAAAGTCTGGGAAATTCTCAAAGCCTTATATTCCTATGGAGCTTTTCATCTTTGTTTCAAACTTCACATCAAGTAAAAAAAAAAAAAAAAAGCATCTCATAACATTGCTTTTTTACGAGAGATTTCTTGCCTAATTCTGCAGGAAAAAGACCTTTGCATAGCTGAGAGAAGATTCAACAAAGCACCCAAATTTTGGATATAGTAGACAACTATTGATCCTCTGGATCATGATGTACACATAAGAGGTCTAGTCAGATGCCTGATAAATCTGCTTGTGAATGGCAAACCTAATTCAAAAGCAATACAGCTTGTTACAAGTTTCATAAATCCATATGTTGTCTGAGTTGGAGCCCAAGTTTAAACATGCTGCTTTCTTCTTTCTCACTTTACTTCCATCCTCTGGATCAAAGCCACTTCATGATGAGCTGCATCCAGTGCCAAATGTTTCCTCAAGATCGGACAGGATTCTGCATGCTCCTCCCAGCTTTCTGTGTTGATGTTGAATGACTTCATGTAATTTTTTAACACATTAATGTGAATACCATATGCATCTTTACATGTAGTACAACCATGGAGGGTGACCCTGCTTTCTACAGCCATCTCAAATCTCTCTATACAAAATATTTTGGGAATACAATCTCCTCCCATTTTTTTGACATGGCTGGTCCGTCACAAATTCCTTCTCTTGGTAGTGTGTGTCAGTTCTGTATACTCTGGTACTTCTGTGTCTGGTAATTTGTCTTCTCATTTTATTTTCAGGATCTTGTGCAGACATCTCACTTGAAAGCTGTTCAGTCTCTTGATGTGCTTAGCATATGTAGTCCATGTTTCTGACCCATAAAGCATGGATAACAGCACATAAGGCTCATAGATTCACATCTTCACCTTGACTGATAACTTGCTGTTGTTCCACACATGTTTCTGTCATAGCCAAAAAAATCTCAGCTGATTTTCTGATTCTATTACTCAGTTCAGTCTGAAGATAAATATTTCTACTGATTGCAGAACCCAAGTAACAAAAACTGCCAACAACACCAAGATATTTATCCTACAGAGTAATCTTGGGTGTCAGTTCTTCCACTCTCTGGTACATTATCACAGTCTTCTTGAAACCAATTGCCATCCTGAAGATCTTGCATGACTTAGCAAATCCCACCCAAGAGATTTTTCAGGGAAGATAAACTTTGGGCAACCAAGACCACATCACATTCCTGCAAACAGGAAATCTCTAAGAACCAAGGTTGTTTCACCTTGGTTTTTGCTCTAAACCTTGTGATGTTGAAGCCTCCATCTAGTCTGGCTCAAAGATAAATGTTATTAATGCTGTCTGCTGGCTAGAAAAATATATTTAGAGGTTTGCTTTTGGGAATTAGCTTGTGGGTAAAAGATATTGCATTAGAACAATGGTCCAGGGGAATGGCAAGGGTTAATTGATTTCTAACAGCCTGTTTGTGACACCTTTTCCTTCCAGGCCTACTCTGTCTGAAGCCAGCAGATGCACAGGCTGGGAAACTGAGGACATGTACCACTGTTCTATAACAGAGATAAGGGACACTGAAGCATTGGCACCAGGTCACAGTGCTAAACTACAGAGACCTTGGGATTTCCAGTTTTGGTGAACAGACCAAATTGAGAGGCCTGGTAAATATCCAAATTAAGATGTGTGCATGTGATGTTTTTCTTGGAACAAAGGAATATACTGACAGGACAGAACGCCGACAGTATGATGACAACAGGGAAATCAATCCATGATGTCCAGAGATAAAGAATCATGAGAGGAAGAAAAAAATACAAAAGGAGGGATTTCAGAGTAGCAAGGGTCCCCAAGAGGGGAACTCAAGGCTGCCATGAACAGAGGGTACATCATCAGCCCATATCCTCATGGTGTGTGGGGAGGGCTCAGCCCTTGCCTTCCAGGATGCTGACATCTGACATTCAAGAAAGAACCTCAGTGTGAAGCTTGTGTACTGGCCAGATGTACCTTTCCTCTGTGACTGCTCAAGGACTAGTACATATAGAATTGTTTCCATTATTTTTATCTATTATCACTGTGTATCAATAAAATTTGCCTGCTATTGAATAGAGAGGTCATGGTTGGTCTGAGAGTTTGGGTCCACCCAGAACAAGGTATCTGGATCATAAATCCAGTGCCAACACTGTCTTTATATCCATGATGAAACAGGGTTGAAAAATAGATATTAAAAACTACAGGGGCTAAGATGCACCCCTGTTTCACCCCACTGTTGACATCAAAAATGTTTTCCAACCAAGGCAGTGGGCCCTAGGGTTTTGAGGTACCCTAAATTAGCCTTACTCTGGAGGTTACAACATTGTGGTATTTTATAGAAGTCACTCCACCATAAGTAGCCCCACCATTTTGACACTAAGCCCTCCAGTTAGGTCCAATTTTTGGTCATACCCAGGGTACACATTTTGTATATATTCCCTGAAATACACTCTTGCATGCTGTTCATAGTAAATACTTTTGTGGTGTAATCAAATTAGGCTAATTGGCTTAGATTATTCTCTGATTTAGCATATGACATATTTCAACTATACACACTTTAAAAAAAATCCTCTGTATTTTATATAGACATTCGTTACTGATTTGGCAGATCAAATCATGCCAGTCTCATTATTTTGCTTTTGAATTATAAGATTCTCAGGGCATAGACTTGCAGGTTTGGCATCTTCCACTTCTGCCACGGGTCCATATATGTTGGATGATATACAGAACAATGAAAGATAGATTTGAAATTCAAAATTTGGATTCTGAACCAAATCTCTGACTGCTTCTAGCTGAGCCAGCCCCCAAAATCAAACATTCATATCTACAGAATTGGGTTATATCATTGCAGAATTAGGATTCACTCAGAGACTGAAGTTAAAAAATATGGAGTTTAAGACTATTTGGAACATTCAGTGACTACTGTGAATGTTTCGGGCCTGTTTCTTATCATCATCACCATTGTGAATCATGATGATAAATGAAACAGTACTTAATATCAGTGCTTCATGTCAAGAGAATCCCAAGTTGAAAAAAAAAAAAGAGATGAAAAAAGAAAAAAAGCCTAGAATTTGAAGGACAAAAAGGCCCAGACAACCAAACAAAAAGAAAAGTCACTGTCTTAATTTATTTCGACAAATAAAGCCATGTTACTCAGTATCTCCTAAAAAATGCTGTGTGCGGATGGTAATTCAAGGATGCTCAGGTCAACAACAAAAACTCCATGAGCGTCAAGAAATGTAATCCTGAACTGCTGCTACTTTAAAAAATGTCATAGGTCTGTTGAATGAAACAAATTTAAAAACTCTTTTTCCAGTTGGTTTGCATTCTGCTTCAAGTTATAAAATTATTCTAGTTGATATTATGGAATTGTGGAAATTTCTATCCTCTGCTGGAGATTGAGTAATATCCCAGTTCCTCACAGGTAGGTTGTCAACTTAATTGCCACCTACTGAGATGGCAAAAACTTGGGAGACTAGCTTGGTTGAAGCTTAAGAGTATTTGTTGTGTTCTTCCTTTGTGTAGGGGCAGGAGCTTGAAAATGGCAAATGATCAAATACAAAGCAAAGTAACTAAGGTTTAATGTTTGCTTTCAAAAGTATAGGGGGAATGAAGGGGACTCATAACTGCAAGAGAAATTTTGGGGCATGAGACAAGAAAAGAAAAGAAAAGAAAAGAAAAGAAAAGAAAAGAAAAGAAAAGAAAAGAAAAGAGCAAGCGCTTACAGCAGTGGTTGTTCTGTTTACCTGCAGAACCCACCAAGACCAAGCTGATCAGATCTCGAACAGGTGTGTGTGTGGTGGAGCTGGGGGAGGAAGAGAGGCAGACTCAGGCTCTTCAGTTTGCAGGACAAATCATGAGCTGCAGGATACTTTGAGACCTGGATTTGAAGTCCAAGAAAGGGTATGTTTGTTTGGCTTCTTATTTTCTATAAAGCTGTACATATTTCATTTTATCTTAGTGCAAATAACCCTATTCAAATGCTAAGGGAAGTCTGTGTGTATTTTGTGCTACACATTTCCTCTGTTCCAGAATATTAAATGATAGACCCAGAGCAGCTCCAAGCATTCTGGGAAAGGTTGTGCTAAAGCTACTGGGAACTTTGGGAGGTTAGCACTGGTCCTGGGGACCTAGGGTATCTGGGCTCTCTTTCTATGAAGTGGAAACAGAGTAACCCTGCCCAAGAAATGTGCTAGAAAGGCCAAGAAAAGGCAATGCTGCAACCAATATAAGTCAAGCAAAATTTAAGAGTATATGAAGCTAACACAGTAGCCTGATGACGGTTTAGTTGGTGGAAACTTTATCAGGATTTTGGCTTAATGTTAATCTCTTTTTTTTTTTAAAGATTCTTATATTCTTCGTCAGAACCAAATCAGGTTCTCTACCCTAATTAATGTACCTAATTAATAGAGGCAAAGAGTGCAGTCTGTAACCCAAAAATATTCCTATGGCTTTCAGTGGAATCTTTCTCAAATGAGGACTAATACATTTTTCATAATTTTTTTACACAACATGCCTCCCACCTGTTGTATATGTCAGTTATTTTCAGTGAAAGGGAATCCTCAGTTTGAAAGTTTGGTTTAAAAAAAAACTATCAAAACATGTGCTCCATTCAAATAGCCAAGCATTTGAGTATGACATAAGTGTATAGCAAATCTTTTTACTTGAGATTTTCAGACCTACCTAGAGCTTCTGGTAGTATGATTTCTCTCAGGCTATTTTGTTACTGAAGTAATCCATCCCAAAGTGGATTTCCAGAGACTGTAAAATTAGTTCAATTTCTATACTCTTTCAATAAGGGTACTCACTGTGGCATTGGACAGGCATTCACTTTCTCCTGGGAGATTTGCTGCTTTCCCAGGAGAAACTACAAATGTGTGTACAGGGTTTCCCCTCCCCCACCCCTTTTTTTTCTATAGTTATAGACATGACACTTTTACCTGTAAATAACCAGAAGCCAGTCTATACCCATGACAGAACAGAAGTTTGGTGCACATAGACTGGTATAAAATGGTAGAACCTGGCCTTTGATTGTATGTATGCAACCACTACCTTTTATTATAACATTACTCCCAATGGAAAGGAGGGGTCATCACTAAGGTGGACTATTCAGCAGTTGCTCAGGGATGTAGGGCGATGGTTAGGAAGGCCAAAGCAGAGATGGAACAGGGGCTGGCTTCCCGGATTAAGGACAACAAGAAGTCCTTTTTTAAGTACATAGGGAGTAGAAAGAAGGCCCCAGGAAATGTGGGGCCCTTGCAGGACAAGACGGGGAATCTGGTTGTCACGCCAGATGACAAAGCCAACATATTTAATAACTTCTTTGCCTCTGTCTTCCTCAGTAAGGACCAGAACTGCCACCTCCCTGCTGGGCCCCCTT
>NW_017729025.1:106426820-106445433 GCF_001723915.1 Gavialis gangeticus | reverse complement strand
CAAGGAGTGACCAGGAACAATGGTCACAAGCTGGCGGAGGGAAGGTTTAAGTTGGACATCAGGAGGCGCTACTTCACGGTCAGGGCGGCTAGAGTCTGGAACCAACTTCCAAGTGAGGTGGTGCAGGCTCCCACCCTGGGGGGTTTTAAGAGGAGGTTGGACGACCATCTTACTGGGGTCATTTGACCCCAGTGCTCTTCCTGCCATGGCAGGGGGTCGGACTAGATGATCTGCTCAGGTCCCTTCCGACCCTAGGAACTATGAAACTATGAAACATTAAAACTATAATTTCCACCTCCATCCTCTGCTACCATTCATAATCATGGAGTGTTCCACTGAGGCTAATAATTAAAATAGGGTTGGAGTGGTGTTGCCCCCATGATTCTCCAGGGAGTAAGTACAAAGCAAGATTTATTTATCTTTTTTGCCAGTATGTTTTATTGAATTAACTGTATAGATAAGAAGGTTGTTGGACAAACTGTCAGGCATAGAGGACACTAGTGTACACCATGGTTATGATGTAATCATGCACACTAGGAAATGATCATCTATCCCATATTCCAGAAACAAAAGACTCTGAATATAGGAGGCAACTGGTATCTGGTGGCCCATGTCATGGAATTATCATAGTTGTTCCAGAAAGCTGACTATCCTTTGATGTGTGTAACCCATTTATATTATATTCTGCCTATCCTAAACCCTTTTAGGAAAAAAAAAAGATAGTGAAAGTATCATGGTGTCTATGGTGACATAATATGTAGCTAAAGAGCAAAAAAAATCATTCCTTAATCAGTGCACTGTAAAATGATCCCTTTTGTCCCTATGTACTGATTAATTATGCTTGTCTGCTGCCTCACAGTATAAAGGTGTATAATATGCTGGCTGTTATACTGCAGGCATAGTTAATGTTTGGTATCTAACAAGTGAGTGACACCTACTGGTAAAATGTAATTGCTTTTATTATTACATTATATCCTGGATTTGCACTTCCCATTTAATTACTGGAAAAAATTAGGTACTAAAAAGGTACCTACAGGCAGTGAAAGTGTTTGTCTGATAAGCAGAGTTAGTAGTATTGACAGCCTGTTCTTTCAGTGTCATTCACTGGGAGAAATCTTAACTGACATGAGATGCAGTAGCTGCAGCTCGGGCTAAAGTATTAGTCCTGACAGCAGTAGCACTGCTTTTAACCCTCTGTGGAGCTGGTGGTACAGTAGTAAGTGATTCTGAGAGCGTGCAAGACCAAGTGGGAATTCAGGGAATAAGAGGAGCTTTTACCTTTTATGTGTTTCAGTAGTACAGCATATTTTAAAGGTTTTTGAAAAGCCCTTCAGTTATTCTGAATACTGGAGAAAGGACAATAGAGAATGATTTTAGAAATGACAGCTGAAGCCTCGTGTGCATTATGATGATGATTCAGCTGAGACCAAAACATAAGTATTCTGGTATGCTTTCGTGTTCATTTGAGTTGCTATAAAAAAGTATTAAAATATGCACCTGTAAAGATGTGTGTTAGAAAGACAGTGTGTAGTTATGCTAGGATGTTAGTTTTCTGACATAAAAAAAATAGAAAAGAAATAAGTGTATGAAATTATAAATAGTTCCAACTGGAACCCAGCTAGTACGAGATAAGCTTTAAAGCCATTTATTATAATAAGCAATATCTTCGGGGGGGGGGGCGTAATTTTCTTTGCTGCTTATCTGTTATGCCTTGTTTTACTGCCAAACTGTTATCCTGATGCTACTTGAAGATAAGGGTGTTATCAGGATATGCTACTTGAAGATGGAGTCTATGACTATCTACCCTGATGGAGTAGACAAGGGGCTCAAGGGAGGTAGTCTAGATCCCTGATCAGATGCAGTTAAGATTGGTAAGACAGGTCATAGTGAAACACCCAAATATTTCATAGAAAAGGAGGATGGGAAGGGACCTTCAGAGGTTATCTAATCCAACGCCCACCAGAGGCAGGATCATCCAAATCCAAACCATCCTATACAAATCCAAAACCTATGGAACCAATTAGTAAAACTACACTGTCCACTTTGGGAAGATTGTGGAGTTTTACTGGCACAGTCACATGGCATAACACTCTAACCTGCCACAGGTAAATCAAGGGAACAGCAGTGGCCAAAATCCTGCTGTAGTGAGAGTTATTAAAGGGAGATGGCCCCAACCCACTCTACAGAGGACAGCAAAATCCCTGACATCTTGTAGCAGTTGGACCATGGGGTAAAAGTCTGTCCTGACCTCAAGTGCATCTCCTAGGTATTATGACAAAATCTGGTGTTTTTTTCAAAGCCAGTGTTGGAATTTGACAGTACTTCTCTATGGCTGTGTACAAGTGACCCATTTCTTCTGAGACAATCATCATTCTCCTGGTAAAAACCACAAGAGTACAAGTATTCACACTGTTTCTCCTGGACCTAAGATGGCAGTTCTGGGAGGTCTGGGAGAAAAATAACCCAGATCCAACTAGTTGGAAGTCACTTCTGGAAGACTTTCTCCTGGTAGAATGACCAATTGTACACTTTCCCGCAGCTTAACTTCTCCTGGGGGCCTCAAGGAAAGATTCATGTGCTTTTTGGTGACTGTTCTGGAGAAGGTACAGAGAGCAGCTGCTCCCCACCCCCACCCCCCATAGACTGGGATAGGAGAGGAAGACCAGCCACAAGCTGCACCTACTAGTTTCTTGCACTGGAGTCTCCAGAGTGATAAGTGTGCGGTGGGCTGCTGCAGTCACTCTGGGAGCAGAAGGACTGTAGTGACCCATGATTTTCCCAGACTGAGATCACCCTGCTCTCAGGTAGGCAAAAGAAGCACAGTAGAAGGGGCAGTTTCAGGCTGAACAATTATACTGAGCTCTGTCCTGGATTAATTTCCAGTAGTGGGAATGGGAGGGAAGAGCTTCTGTTAGGATGCTAAGGGCCCAATCCTGTATGTGAAATGCCCATTGACCTGAATGAAAAGACTTCTTGTGAACTATTTGCAGAAGCATTCTTACTGCCTCTATCCTCTATCATTCCTCACATTTCTAGGAAATCAGAAGGAGATTCTGAGTAAGTTAGAGACCCTTACTTCTTATCATGGCTTGATTTTATTATTTGTAAATTAAAGTCACCACTCTTCCTTGTTTATCCTTGTATTTCAATGGGAAGAGTAAATATGAAAATAGCCTCACTATTTCTGCTCCAAAGATTACCTTAACTTGAATGAAATCTAAAACCCTCTGATACTATTTTATGTGAATAAAGCTGATAGACCTGATACTCTTTCTGAACACATAGAAAAAATGTAAAATAGAGAAATTTATATTCTTAGTGAACCAGATCTACATATCAGCATATGTATACCAGCTGAGGCTCCTTCCCTGAATATTTATAATATATTTTGAAGAATAATTAAGCAGGAAAATCTAGCCAAAATGTTTTAAAGATTCAAATACCAATAGAATTGTGACATTTGGTTTGATTCCAAACTTACATGTTTTTTTCCAACTTTTGAACAAGCAGTGAACATGTCTGTATTGTATCTGTGTATTAAGATGCAGATCTGCCAGTGACATGAGAAGCTAAAAGAACAAATGTTCTTTTGCTGTTGTTACAGTATAAAGCACTGTGATTATATCCATCATAGATTATAGGGGCCTGGTTTATGATACCTCTAGGTGCCCTATATCTTTAGACACTCACAGGAACTAGAAGGAGAAATATTTTTTGTCCATCTAGAAATTGCTTTGAATTTTGCTAGGTGTCGTAAGTCATATTAGTCTGAAATCAAGAAGAAGACAGGGTAGAGATGTGTGTTCTAAACTAACTGTACTAGATATAGAACAAGCTTTTGTGAGTTAGCGCTCATTTCATCAGATACTATGAAAGACATGCAGGGAACAGTGTAGGGAACAGTGAGAGAGACTTGAATATCAAGGAAGAAAGGAGGTTGGGAAGGAGGCTGGGAGAAGGAAGTAGGCAAAATATTCATAAGACCAAAGGATTCACAAAAGCTAATCCTGGTAATGGGATAAGAATTCATAGGTTTGTTTAAACCACAATTAACAAAATGCAGTCTGTGGATTATTTCTTGTTCTGAATGTTGCTCTTCAGACCAGTTTTAATAGGTTTGCTAACCAAGAATGGCAACCCTGAGGTCAGTGATGGACTGTCCAGCAAGATCAAAATGTTCTGCCACAGGCCTGCATGTCTTTCTGCAGCTGATGTCATACTGATGTTCGTTTATTCATTCTACCACATAGCCAGCAGAGGGCTACTGTGAGCAGGTGATGGCATATATGGCATTGGTAGATATGCAAGTGAATAATCCATATTGTTACAGCAAACTATTAAAATCAGATTTGAATGGAAACTTGTGGATCAAGAACTGGGAATTATTTAGTATCCTTCATGTTTACCATGGCAGTTATCAACTGTAAATGTATGACAATTGCATAAAAATAATTCTTGAAAGTGATATTTCTACATGCACACGTAAGACAATAAAATTCTCTAGGTTTGAAGAATTAAAAAAAATATATCCAGAGGTAGGGCCAAACAATGGTATTTTGTGCTCTTCCAGAATGTCAAGTTCTGTTAAATTCACATTTTTAGGAGCCATGTCATGCACAGTTTAATATGTGGCCATGCAAAAATCTTCTGAACAGGGATTAAATATATACCTGCCCTGTAGTCAGTCAAAGATTTAGCCTACTTCACAGGAAGAATGCCACAACCTCTTAAACTTTATACTTTCACCAATGCATCACTGGGCACTTCTACTTGTGTGGTTAATGTGCAGAAAGCTTACTGCACAGTAAAATACTGAGCAATAAGCTTTTTCTGAGAGCATGTCTACATAGTGCCCATTGGGAGCAAATTTGCTCCTGATGGGAGCAGTTCAGGGAAGGGATACTCCTGCCCTGCTCTGCTACCATATGGCAGCCAGGGAAAATTCTGGGTTCCCCTGGTGCCAGCCTTGGGCTGACAGGGGACACTGGGTTTCGGTCTGGACTCTGGTGGACAGGTGGAGCTCATCCACCTCTGAGGCAGCTTGGACATTGTCCTCTGCCCCAGGCAGCTGCCTGCTGCCAAGGCCAGCTACTATCTTGGCCAATCAGAGGAGACAAGGACAATGTTTTCTTCCCCTGTAGCAGGCTGCTTTGGCCCTGGCTCCATGATTAGACCCAGTGCTGGGACACTGTCCCCTGCCACAGGCAGCTGTCTATTGCTACAGCTGGCTCTGAATTCAGAGCTGGGGCAGAGAAAATGTCCCATACCCCAACAGCACGCAGCTGCTGGGCAATGGCTCCATTGGATGGAGTGGAGGTTGAGCAGCAGGCAGCTGCTCAGGAGAGGGGATAGTTCTCCTTCCCCCGCTGCCTAGCCTGACTGGGAGCAATTTGCTCCTGATCAGGTATGTAATTGCACATTAGCTAATTTGCAATAAATCTACAGCCTGTAATACAGGTAGTAGAAAACAGCACATTGGCCTACTTAAATGCAGAGTAACTGCTTTGCATGGTTGCATGGTGATGCTTTACTGTGCAGATTAATCTAGTGTGCAGTAAAGCATCTCATGTAGACACCCATTCACTCACAAACCACAACTCCCACCTAATTTGCCATGGCAAGAAGAATTCTGCACCCCTTTACTAAAACAACCTACACAAAGCAGTGCTAAAATGAAACGTATTGGGTCACTTAGGGCAGACATGATTATGTGTTGGGGTCATGCAAAGGAATCAACCCAAACCCCACCTAGCTTGCCACATAGCATAGTCATCCTAAGGTGCTCCAACTAGCCTCTCTACCATCCAACCCAACTGTTCTTGACAGTTTAATTATAGCTGAATTACTCTTTCAGGCTCAGATAAAGCATAGTGGCTTCTTAACTACATATGTGTGTCCAAGAAGGCAGTTTTCCTGAGCCACTTTTCAGGAGAACTGCTCTTCTGGTGTGTTTCAGTACCTGCCAAGGTACAGCAGCTTTAAGTCCAGATTGTCGAAATGGGAGTCTCCTTCCTTGCTTGCTCCAAGGGCCTTATGGCTAAGGGCAAGCAAAACTAGGGGGCATCTAAACCCCAAGCCTCCGGGCTTGGGCCTGCAAGTAGGATGCCTGCCAAAGGTTTTGGAAACATCTGAAACCCCAGGTGTGGGTAGAGGATGTTTGCTGGTAGTAGAGCAACTTATGGTTCTGGAATCTTGGATTTGCAATTAGTTTTGGCTCTTTTGGCATCGGATACAAATTATATTTTTTTAAAAATTACTTGCAGTGAATTCCCATTAGCTGTTGTCAGCTTCTAGGGGACAGATTTAAGGTTGCAGTTGTATATATCTTTAACTTCTCATTTCCTGGTTTTTAGAAACTTGACTCCACTGAACCCCATGCTCGGAGGATACAAGATATCACCAAACAACCTTAACTTCGTATTAACAATGTGTTTTGTTTTTGATTTGTTTCTGAGGTTTTTCGTCATTGAGTCATAGGCCTGATAAGAATAATCTTTTGAAAAAAAGGAGTTTTTATCTAGTTTTCATATAGTGCCTGGTTATGGTGAAAACTGATTGTCTTTTGACAGGTTCTCTCTGAGATTAGATTATAATTCAGGGGTGGGCAAAATGGTGGATCCAGCTGGTGGCCAGACTCCCTTTCCTAGCAGCCCCTGCTTGTGTTTTGCTGTGGCTAGTTTCCATGAAGACCCCAGTAGCAGTGGTGCCATGACAGCATGGGACCCGGGTTTCCATCTTGCAGTGGTGACAGTATGGTTTGGAGCCAGGGCAGAGCTGTAATTCAGTGCCCGGACATCCTCAGCACCCACTTTCCTCCTCCCGGATCTGGGGCATACTGGTGGTAGATCACACCTCTGCCCTGGCTCTGGACTATACTGTCACCACTGCAAGATCCCAGCCCCAGTACAGCTCCCTGCCCAGCTGCATTCCCTGCCAGTGCTGAGAAACCCTGGCCCCATGCTGTCAGGGTGCCACTGGTATGGGGGTCTCCATGGAAACTGGCTACAGCGATGTGGGCAGAGGATGATAGGAAATGGAGTCTGGTGTAGGGCCCCATCCAGCCCACAGGCCAGATATTGCCAATCTCTGTTGTAATGTCTTTAGTAGATGTGGTAACTCCGGCAGCAACTGCACTGAAGACAAAAAAAAAAAAAAAAGGAAAGGCTAATTATAGCCTGAGAAAGGGATGACATAGAACACAATGAGATGTAGAAAACTAAGGCATAATCCATGGTTCATAGTAACAAATGAGAAATATCATCCAAAACCATACAGCCAGCAATTATTCCCACCAAGATATATATTTCCCTTATGCATGAGAGTAGATTTTTTTTATCTGAATGATTGATAGAAAAATGCTACTAAAAATAACAACTTTTGTGCATGTCTGCACATGTATTTAACGAATTTGTACTAATGGTCATTAAATTTAATATCTCCAGTATGACGGCATCTTTATACATGCTCTGGAGGTTGGGGGGGGGAGCAGGGGGCATTTAATTAGAGTGCCTGCAGTGTCTCGTATATTCAGTGTCCCATGCTTCAAAATGACAGTCAGGGGTGGGGGGGGAAGGATTTTAACTAAAGCTCATTTGACAAGCTTTGGTTAAAGCCCCCCTGCCGCCATTTTGAAGCATAGGGATGCTGAATACACAAGACGCTGAGACTACTGGAGACTTCTGGACTATTCTACTGCACATTAGTATATTAGCACTTTTTTTACACACTGCTTTAATGTGCAGTAGAATAGGCTACTGTTAGTCATTGAAACATTACCTCTGACTTCAGTTGGACCAATTGTCTGCACATGGCTTTTGTTTGTTATTGTTTTCTTGGCATGCTGGATTTACATTTTATAACAGTTCCCTGCATTTACCCCAAACTCAGAAAAAAAGCAACTAAATGATGCACTTCTGAAAATAACAACCTAGTGATGTAATTTAAAATGCTTTTAAAAGGTTCTTATGCTTTAAAGAAAATTAAAGCAGTTGAGGTGCTAAAATGAAAGCTATTGGTAATCACTTTCTCCATCGCACAAGGAATAGTTGTGTTATGTCCAATGCTGTTCTTCTTTCTCCAGTTTCAAATTTTAGTTATTAGGTCAATCACCATAAGTAACTGCACAGACAATGGTAAATAGATGAGAAGTGCTAATTTTACACTATTTCTGTTGAGATCAGTAGCTCTTATAACACAACAACTCCTGTGTTTAGCCTCTGTTTGAGCATATAAAGAATTAAAAGCTAGATTCACATGTACAGCAAATCGTTCATAAATGCTAGCGGACTGAAGAAAAGCCCCACTGATTAGACATTTTTCTCACCCTTTAATGGACTGTTATTCATCCTGTCTTGGGGTGAGACATATTATTAATTAGTCTGACCAAACACTTGCCGGTTTTAGCTCTATGCTGGCAGGCTTTCCCAGGGCTTCATTATAGTGCAGCCAAAAGCTTATTAAGACACATGAATAACAACAATTAATTTGCTCTGGTAAGAAGTGCGGGTTCAAATTAGGTTCAAACTGGTCTCAAATTGTAATACAATCCATGGAGCTGAATCTGGAGTTCTTTACTACATATTGGATACTTAGTGTTAAATGTTCTTTATAGAACTTCATGAATAAACTGTATTATTTATAACATTTAGCACATTCCAAGGTCATAGAAAAAATATAACAGCAATGAAAAGTCATAAACTGTTGAGATATTGTGCTGTAGATCAATTTGGAATGATTCAAAGTGGCTTACAGTAAGTCGTAAGAAGGGATAGGCCAAATGGTATAGAAAAAAATTAGCACTTGATGCCCTTCATTCAGCCCCTATACTACCACAAAATGTTGGTCCATTTCCAAAACTCAATCCAAGACGGACTTTTTATGGTTTGGAGAGGTTTAGTTAATATTTCAACATACTGATTTTTTTTTTCTGGTCTGTATCTGAAAGGAAAAGGGAGAGGTGGCTCTGCTAAAAGAGGTAACAGGCAGGTTGATTAGGTCAACTGAGTTGAACAAAGCAGTTACTAACTGGACACTGTCTGTTTCCCTTGTCCATTTGCTTTGTCTTTCTGCCAGTCCCTTGTAGCATAGTGATGTGGGGGTGAATGAGGCTTGAGCCCTAGGTGCTGTCTTAGGAGGCTGGCACTGAAATAGAGATGGGGGGTGTCTCACCCTCCCATTCCCCTTCTTCCCCCTGCACATTACATTCCCTACAGAGGGAAGTGGGAAGAGCAAAGCATGCAGTGGTTGTGCACGGTGTAGGAGCAGCAACTGAAGGTTTGCTGCTTTTGGGGGTGGGAGAGGAGAGAGATATCACCTTATTGCCACTGAAAATCAATGTTTAAATGGCTGCTTGACATACATGTCATCACATTTTTCTTTTCTTTTCTTTTCTTTTTTTTTTTGATGCCATTCCCCCCACAGAAACAAACCTCTGGCAGCTGCTCCCCCAGCTGTACCCTGCTAGTGTCCAGGGAGCAGGACTAGCCAGTTCTGCCTCTGCCAGTCCCTTTCCCTCTTCAGTCCTGCCAAATCTAGAAGTGGCCATGATAAAGCACTGTTGCTGTAGGGAATTATCTTATGCTGTAGGGAACTATCCATGGGGAATTTAACTTCTGTGATTCCGTGACCCACATACAATGATGCTCTTTGTGTATATTTCTTCTTTTTTCAGATTTTAAGTGTGTTGGGGTATGTTAGTCTCCTGGTCATTAAATTTTAAACAAACATTTATAGCAATGTGTAAAGTAGCTGCAACTTAGAATTGTTCAGAAGGCGAATCAGTTCACTGAACCAAATTGGGGTTGGGGGAGCAAGAAAAAAAAACTAAATTAGTAAAAGCATGCCTAAAGCAAGAACTATTTTTTAACTTTAATCTATTCAAGTTCCTGTGATAAGTGACACAGAATCCTTCTGCTTTTCTCCATGTGTCATCTTCCTCTGCACTTGGCTTAAAACTTCATCTGTGTTGTAATTTGTAGATAACAGGTGTTCATTTTTTTTGGTAATGTTTGTGTTCAATATGTTTTGACTTCAGACATTAGTAAGCAAGTGACTTGCTCAATGACAATTTTCCTTGTATCACTAAATATCATTATGCACTTCAGATGCACCAAAAAGGGTGCATGCATAGCTACTTCTAAACTGATCAAAAGAATAGGTCTAGGCTCCACGTACCTGATGTTAGGCTTCTTTATCACTGTGGCTCTCTATTAAGCTAGCTCAATGCAAAAATCTTAGAGCCTGTTTCAGGGCTAGGTTTCCTCAGTACCCAGAATACATAACTCATGTAAAGCCAGCTATTAACAATGTATATTAGATTATAGTGGGGTTGTGACTAAGATCAGTCTTTCTTGACTTCTGCCTCATGTTTAACAGATTTAAAATTTTCATCTGCTTCCTGCTTTTTATCAGTAAGGAAGATTATCCCATTTCTTCTTTGTTTCATCTTCAGAAAAGATCATCGTAGCCTTATCTGTGAACAAAGTTTCATACTGGTCTTGGCCACACCAGTGTAAACACTTGAAAAGGAAAACTTTCAACTTTTAATTCAGTATTTTACACTGGGATTCTCTACTCCGATGGCTAATTGCACTGCATGTTCACTTTATAGTATCTACAAAATACTGAAGTCTCTTACAGCAGTGGGTTTTTTTTCTTTCAAGTAAACTACTCTGGCTGATGGTAACATTACTGATGGTTGCTTACTTTGACTATCCCACAAAGTGTCTTAGAGATGGCACTTAAAAGGTTTTCTAACTCTCCTAAACTGCAGTTAGATCCAGGGCACAATTCAAATGTCACTGTTCTATCTCCAAAATGATTTACTGTGTAATGAAGATAAATACTATCCACACATACTTCAGATTAGATAGGACCTTCATGTTACTATTGAAACACTAATGATTTTTACGGTGTTCACCATGTATTTATTGCAACGGTGAATTAGGTATATTGGTGTATGTATTCTACAGAAGAATTCAGTTCTGCCATAAAAATATATACCACTCATATGTTGGTTATAGCAGCAAAATGAATCTCTAAGAACTTTTCAAATAAAAAAGTGAAGCTTGTCTATTTGTCTTGCTTCCTATTCCTCCCATGAAACACAATAAAAAAAAGAAATTGTGTTGCAAATATTGGGTTATATCTGTTGGCTCCTTACATCAGTAATCCTAACTCATAAGTAAATCAATTGGCAGTCTTGTAACAGATTTGCAGGATTGAGTCTATTAATTGGAATTCACAGCTACTGAAACCTTCATATAAAAGTGTGTATCTCTATTATTTCCTGTCTGATGACTAAAGTGACCCCTTTCTGTTCCACTCAGTGAATTTCACTTATGCTTTTATTTCTTTAATCCAACATGGATAGTTTGGAAGCTATTAGACTTGGGTAAACTTTGTTTCTTGCCTGCGGCTGTTTTTGTGTGTGAGCGTGCGCATGTAGGGATGTTTTAAATGTTAGATATGCATTTAGCAAAAACAGATGGGGGTTAATGGACTGAGTGTCCTCTGTGTGTGAAACAAAATGCTTGATTTAATAATGTGCCTAATAGATATTTGCCCGTTGTTGGGTCCTTACAATAATTCATTTTGGATAAATGTTAATTTTACTCTGCAACCTTAAAGGAAACCATGTGGAGGAGTTCAATCTGAGCTACTATAAAATTAGTTGATGTACAAATGCAAGCATTGTCATGCTTATTTGTATATGGTGTGTGTGTGTCAGAGAGATCATGCATCCTCGTGTTTCTTTGCCCCACCCTTAAAAATCAAAGCCAATGTAAGCTCTGTTCAGGTTGACAGAAACTAATTACATTTTCCCCTATTTTTTTCAGGTATTAAGCTGTGCTCATTGGAATTTTAGGACAACCAAGAAAAACAAAGACCTCTTTGTCTGTGTCCCGTTGATGAAACTGCAGCAACACTAACATTATAAATAATTCAAAACAAAAGAATTTCCCATCTTCAGGCTTCCCGAGCAAGATTTTTGTTCTTATAAACCTGTGTGACCTGTCTACTTTTCTCTCCTGACCAAAGTCAGTAAGTAACCTTAAACAAATGCCTAGTACTCTCTCAGTGAGGTTTGCCTTTATAATCTACTTTGTCATTAATTTCACGCATGTTTTTGTTTCATGCCATTTCCCTCTGGAAGGAAATACCTCCTAGGATGAATTTAAATAACCACTACCCCCTCATCCTTCAAATCCCTCATCAATGGCCATTTCTGCCAAATTGCTCATGCTAAATTGCCAACTTTAGTGTCCACACAAAGAGGCTGTAGAGGTCTGTTATATTCACCACCTGATGTTTATAATTATACAATTATGGAGGAGAAGTGGCTTAAAGCAATGATCTGTTAAGGGCCTGTGTCCTTCGTTTTTCTTCCCATTCCCATTGTTTGTTGTAACTACAGTTTGTTTGTCTTGAATTTGATTGTCTGCTTTTTAGGGAAATGACTGTCCTTCTCTACAGTCTCTCACATACTGAGGGACAAACTGGAATCCATCTCCCTATTAATACAAGTAATAAATGATAATATTTTCAAGTACCAGGAAAAGATGGGTGTATTTAGCAGGTAGTTCAAGTCCTACAAGCATGAGATTCAGCTCTGCCTCAAGTGTACAAGCAAAGGATTTTATGATGGGAAGTTTTTATTCAGAAAGCCATTGCCAAAAGTGACAGTACGCAATACCACAGAGTTCAGCTTATCACAGATGGAATCAAATGTCATCATATTACTGACACTAGGCTTCATAGTAACCTGTTCCTCTGCAGTTATATAGAAAGCTTATGCTTTGGCTGTCATCCTACATTCTTGGCAATAATGTCCTGTGTGTATTTTGATGCAAGATAGCTAAGCTCAATTGTGCTGAATGACCTTTTCAAAATAATGATTTATTGCTCATTTATGGATCCTACTTCTCTTTAAATTACTGGTAAACTTTGTAAAGCTATCTTTGAACCTTCAATATTGAAATGGTGAAAGTGATTAAAGGTGAACTTCAAATCATTTTTCTGAACTGTTGAAGATCCCAAACTGGTAACTGATTATATATTGGCTAGGATATACTTGTTTCTTAAAAAAAAAAACCAGCAAAAAGGTAGAAATTAAATTTCTCTTCCACTTGCCTACCAAGAACAGACCTCAAATTTTCTTGTTCTTCTGTTTCAGGTGATGTCACAGTGAAGTTTTGCTCTAAGTAATCCTTGCCTCTCACGTCATTTCTGCATCATTACTGCTACACCACTCTTATACTAATCTTTTGACACATTTTGACAACACGTTTTTAAAGAATTGGATTTTTTCCTAAAATTATTTTTCTAAACATTTTCAGATTTTTACATGAAAAGTCAACAACTGGATTTTTATTCCCTTTTATTTCCAATTCAGAAGGAAGAAAAAGCATTTGTATGTGATACAGTTCACCAGAAATTAGAAATCTTTTTGCATTATCCTTGGTGAATCTGAAGCCACCAGAGGTATATATAGTGATATGATGAGGGATAAAAATTGACCATGTCTCTTAAGCTCCAAAACCAGTAAACTATCTTAATTCTATTAACTCATATATATTCGGTGCAATTATATAAGCATTCTTAATTGGAACGAGGCTACAGCTATACTCAGAATAGCTAGTTCTCCTGTGTCTTCTGAGGAATTTGATTTATTATAGAATAAGTATATTCTACAGTATTAAAGAACCCTTTAAAACCAAACACTCATTTTGGTTGGTTGTTTTTAAGGCAACTGTTCTTCATTTGTAATATCTCTAAAATTACTTATAGAAAATCTTTTAAACATGTTTTCTAAAATATTTAGCTTTTGTAAGGATGTATCCTTTTATTGTTTTGCAGAATTACTAATTGTAAAAGAAAGGGGGGGAGGGGTTGGGTTTCGTTTTTTGGAGGGTTTTTTTATTTTAACCCCTTCCCCCCCCCAACTGTAGAGCATAAGTACAATTTACTTTATTTTAAATGCTGTGAAGAATATTCTCTGGTTTATTTAGTTATGTTTATGAATCTGATCATAATCATAATGATGGGTATAAATGCCATTTTTCATAATAACTTCCATTATGACTTTCTTGGATACTGTCAGGGATGCTGACCAGCCTGGGCCCAGTGCTGTCAGGGACCCTGGGCAGGCAGGCCATTCTGAGCCAAGTGCTGCAGCAGTCACATCTGCAGTAAGCCTCAACTAATGAACTCCATCCTAGTTTAAGAGCAACAATCCTCCTGATTGGCACCACTTACTTATTTAACATCAGCTAGGACCATGTGTCTACATGTTCTGCTGTAGCTAGCTTTCTGGTTCCTGCACTCTGGTTCTTCTGGTTCCTGACACTGGTCTTCACCTTATCTTTGGATTTTGGCTTTAGATTTCTCTGTGGTTCTGTTTCTTGGCTCCTCCTGACCCTTGTTTGACTCTGTTTTTTGGACTTAGCCCTGTGGATTGCACCTTGCACTAGTACCTTACATCTGACCCCCAGATCCTAATCCTGGACTGTGTTGTGAGCTCTGCATCTGGATTTCCCCCTGGCTTTGCTGTATGGCTCCTGACTTAACCCATCCCCAGGCCCTGCTTTCCCTGGGTGGCCAAAACATTAGGCCAGACCACCTACATCTGATTCCTTATAGATATAAATGTCGATTCCCCACTTAAATCCCTGGGAAGTTAATATCCTTGGGGAGATGCATGCCACGTACATGTAAGCATAAAATCCCAGGCACCAGTAGTATAAACAATAAACTGAAATCAATGCTTTTCCTTCCAGCAGCAAATTTTAAAATTCAGTTAAACTAAGTAACGGTCAAGGTTGATTGACATGTGCAACACAAACAATCTTTCTGATGACTGATGTCAGTGGTACCATCAGTCCTTTAATAAAGGTCTCCTTTGATCTCCCCAAATGTCCCAGACCATAAGAAGTAACTTAGTTACTCATCTATTGATGTGCACTATTTTTCATCTGTCAGTGAATAGACTTTCATGAGAGCACATCTGTCTAGTGTGATGAAATAAAACCATATAACCAACACAAACATCTGAAAGAAGTAAAAAATAGATCTATAAACTCTGTTTTGCAAATCCTTTCTTATATATAACAAACCTAGAATATAAATGGATATATTGTTTTAAAATTCTAGTGCATGCATCTGACCCAGATATGGGGCACATTTGGTAGTTTATTCTTCAAGTCCTATACAGACCTGTTGCCCAAGGGAAAACACTCAAAATAATCTTGCCTCAGGACAATTACATTTCCTTTATGTGGAAAAAGAATGGATCAACTATACTCCTGATGGGATGGCAATCTGGACTGATGCAAATAATTATCTCTTACTGTTCCAGCTGTTGAGGGGGGAAAGATCAGATAACCTTTTCTGTGCTCTGTGGGTATATCTAACACATGCAGTAAACTCTGGAGCAGTTTAAGCTGAAGTAAACTACTCCCAGGTGCAGTATTTACACATGTGCCTGGGACAGTAGCAATTTGATCTGGGATGAAGCAGTCTATGCCAGGGCTACTCCTGCCCTGTGGCATTGAGCAGAGGAGGGTCTGGCTGGGGCACAAGGATGCTGAAAATGCAGAGATGTGTAGCTAGGCAGTGGGCAGGAGTCTGGTCCCCTGCTAGCTAGGCTGATCAGGTGCAAGTTACTCCTGTGGACAGCATTTACTCATGTGTTTAATTGCAGTTAATTACCCTGCTGTAAGATAGTACTGTCCCCAACAGTACTATCTTATGGTGGTGTTAATTAGTGTACTACAGGCTAATAATACTTTTGCATATGTAGACAGTGTCACTTTACTCTGCAGCTAATTAGTCTACTCTGCAGTAAAGAGCACATATAGACATGGCCTGTGAGAGGGTTCTTGGAACCTGGGCGCTTATCTGCATTTCTTCCAGCTACACAGTTGGGCCAGTAAAAGATATGATCCACAAAAATACTTACTTCCCACATTTTTCCCATAACATTAAAAATACCTCACCCCAGCAATACAGCTAGGTTCTTTCATCCTCTATGAAACATGCATATCTTTTATATTTTACAGGACTAGAACTGTCGTCACAAAAATACTTGTAAGTGTTTTTCATTATCTTTATTTCAGGCGTCACTTAGCGCAAGAATTATGCAACAATTTGTACAAGAATGGTCATTGAATTGTTATAGAATCATAGAATCCTAGAAAGTTAGGGCTGGAAGGGACATCAGGAGGTCATCTAGTCCAACCTCCTGCTCAAAGCAGGACCATCACCAACTAGATCACCTCAGCTAAAATTTTCTCTACCTGGGTCTTAAAAGCTTCCAAGGGTGGAGATTCCACAATCTCTCTGGGTAAACTGTCCCAGTGTTTTACTGCCCTCCTAGTCAAAGTTTTTCCTAATATCTAACCTAAACTTCCCTTCCTGCAACTTGAAATCATTGCTCCTTGTTCTATCATCTGCCACCACTGGGAACTTCTACACTTGATGGTCACCATGATGTACGCATGATAAAAATGTCATTGTGTGTGGCTTAATGATATCACACATTACACGTGCACCAGTTTTGGGGGTTTTAGATTAGTTTGCATCTTTGCAAATCAGATTTAATTTAGTTTTCAATGATGCATTGCAGCTGTCAGCTCACCCCTCTGGCTGTGGGAGAGGTGGCCAGACTCCACAAAGAAAAAGGATCAGGCCCCTCACCACTTCAGCCTTCAGCAGGCACCTGAAGGAGCCCAAGTGAGGTGCCCAATCCTTTTTTTTTAGCGGAGCCTGCCCATCTCTTACAGCCAGAGGGCAAGCTGCCAGTAAGCTGAGCATCTCCTGAGCTGTGGGGGGCCCCCATCCTCTTTCTGGTGGCAGCACCCCCCAGGGCCACCTAGGTGAGTTGCTAGCAGGCCAGGTGTGGCTCCAACTTGGAGGCAGCACCCAGCCCAATCCAAATGTTCCTTGAGCCTGCCTGCTGGAAGCCCACTGGGTGCTACTCTTTGGGCAGGTTTGGGGAACAGTTGGATCAGGCTTGGTGTTGCCTTTGACTTGGGGCAGCACCCAGCCCACTAGCATCCCACCTGCATGGCCCTGCAGGGTGCTGCTGCTGCTGCAGAGGGGATGACAAGAGTCCTTCACAGCTTAGGGGACACTTGGCCCACTGGCAGCTTGCCCCCTAGCCATGGGCAGGCTCTAGCTTTGACCAAAAAATAAATAAATTGGGTGCCTTGCCTTAATATGATGGAAAATTTGAAATGATGGGTTTCAATTAAGAACCCACCATTTCAACTTAAGGGGCACAGAACAAAACCCAGAGGACTAAACCCCGTGACGTGTACAATTGCCCACTGAGAACAATTTTGCTCCATCCTCTTTGGAACCACCGTTTAGGTTTTTGAGGCTTCTATTAAATCCCCCCTCATTCTTCTCTTCTCTAAACTAAATAAGCCCATTTTCCTCAGCCTCTCCTCAGAAGTCATGTGCCTCAGCCACCTAACCATTTTTGTTGCCCTCTGCTGGACTCTCCAATTTGTCCACACCCTTTCTGTAATCAGGGGCCCAAAACTGAACACAGTGCTTCAGATGTGGCCTCACCAGTGCTGAATAGAGGGGAATAATCACTCCCCTTATTCTGCTGGTAACACACCTACCAACGCAGCCCCGTATGCTGTTAGCCTTCTTCACACCAAGGCAGTGTTGGCTCATATTCAGCTGATTGTCCACTGTAACCCCCAGATCCTTTTCTGCAGAGCTGCTGCCCAGCCAGCCCCCAGACTGTACTGGTGCATGGGATTGTTCTTTCCCAAGTGTAGGACTTTGCACTTGTCCTTACTGTACCTCATGAGATTCCTTTTGGTCCCTTTCTCCAATTTGTCAAGGTCTGTCTGAATCCTAACTGTACCCTCCAGCATATCTGCTACTTCCCCCTCTGCTTGGTGTCCTCTGAAAACTTGCCAAGGGTACACTCTCTATGCCATCTTCCAGGTCATTGATGAAGATATTGAAAAATACAGCCCCAGAACTGATCTCTGTGGTATTCCACTTGATACCAGCTGCCAGCTAGACATCAGACCATTAACTTACTACCCTCTGAGCCTGATGATCCAGCAAGTTTTATATCCACCTGACAGTCCATTCATATAACCCATACTTCCTTAGCTTGCCTGCAATAATGTTGTTGGAGACTTTATCAAAAGCCTTGCTATAGTCAACATATATCACATTGACTGGTCTCCCCACATCCACAGGGCCAGTTATCTCAACACAGTAGTCAATCAGGGTGGTTAGGCATGACTTGCCCTTGGTGAATCCATGATGACTGTTCTTAATCACCTCTCCTCAAAGTACAGACAAGTGTAAGGTGATGCACCTGGGGAGGAACAATCAGCACCATACATACAGGCTGGGGAACTCCTCTCTTGTCAGCACGGAGGTGGAAAAGAATCTGGGAGTCATTATTGACTCCAAGATGAACATGAGTCGGCAATGTGGGGAGGCAGCTAGGAAGGCCAACTGCACCTTGTCGTGCATCCACAGATGCATCTCAAGCAGGTCCAAGGAGGTGATCCTCCCCCTCTATGCGGCACTGGTCAGGCCGCAGCTGGAGTACTGCATCCAGTTCTGGGTGCCGCAC
>NW_017729025.1:106418389-106421820 GCF_001723915.1 Gavialis gangeticus | reverse complement strand
CTGCGTCCAGTTCTGGGCGCCGCACTTTAAGAGGGATGTGGACAGCATCGAGAGGGTCCAGAGGAGGGCCACTCGTATGATCAAGGGACAGCAGGGTAGGTCCTATGAGGAAAGGTTGTGGGACCTGAACCTGTTCAGCCTTCAAAAGAGAAGGCTGAGGGGGGATCTTGTGGCCTGTTATAAACTGGTTAGGGGGGATCAGCAGGCGCTGGAGAGTCCTTGTTCCCCCAAGCGCCGCAAGGAGTGACCAGGAACAATGGTCACAAGCTGGGGGAGGGAAGGTTTAAGTTGGACATCAGGAGGCGCTACTTCACAGTCAGGGCAGCTAGGGTCTGGAATCAGCTTCCAAGTGAGGTGGTGCAGGCTCCCACCCTGGGGGTTTTTAAGAGGAGGTTGGATGACCATCTTACTGGGGTTGTTTGACCCCAGTACTCTTTCCTGCCATGGCAGGGGGTCGGACTAGATGATCTGCTCAGGTCCCTTCTGACCCTAGAAACTATGAAACTATGAAACTACTTAGAAATGGATTCCTTGAAGACCTGTTCCATAATTTTCCCAGAAACTAAGGTAGTTCCCTGGATCCTCCTTTTTCCCTTTCTTAAATATGGGCACTACGTTTGCCTTCTTCTGATCATCCAGGACCTCTTCCAGTCACCATGAGTTTTCAAAGATGTTGCTCAGTGGCTCTGTAATCATACCGGCCAACTCCCTCAGCACCCTTGGTTGCATCCCATCTGGCCTTATGGACTTGTATATGTCCAGAGTTTTCTAAATAGTCCCTAACCTGTTGTATTACACACACACCCTGGATTCCCAGCCCTTCTCACCACCTACCCTGCTCCTTCTCAAACTTAATATATTAAAAAAGGTAATATTTTGGCTGAATAGTCCTATAAAAGTCTTTATAAAAACAAATAATATGAAAGCCGATAGAATCTAAATTTGAGAATTTTTCTGCAATTTTTCTTTTTCTGTCCATTTTCCTTCTCACTTGACAGTCTTGTAACTGAAAAGTTACCCTGCAAATTGTTTTATGGTTTTTTATTCATTTAAATGGAAAATAATCTTGCACAAAGTACTTTACAAAGCAAATTTGGGAAACAATTCATCAGTGTCCTAGAAAAAAATACCACTTCTAGTGTATTCTCTCCATCTCTAATATCTGTGATTTCAGTGAAAACCAGAATCCACTCTGATCCTAAGAATGACAATAAATTTTAGATGCTGCCCATGGCTGAAATGGTAGTCACCAGGAAAATAGAAATCCAGTAGTATAACTATGGTTTAAAGAATGTTCTGCATAGTTGTGTTATGCACAAAGCTGATTTCATTCTTTGAGAGAAGGAATGGACTCGAAGTTTTGGACAAAGAAGATTCCTGTTAACAAAAACAAACAAACAAAATCCCCACAACAGATTAAATGTATTCCAGGAAATAGCACAATTCTTTAGATTTTGCAAATTGCATCCTTCAGCTGTTGCCTAGGGATTTTCTCTGAGAGTAGAAAGCACAGTTTATTTTCCATGAACATTAATCCTAGGCCTATCTTTTCAAAATCATGTCAAGGACAATAAATTGTGGGTGGATGTGTGCACATGAATGCACATACAATAAGATGTCTATTAGAAAATGGAGACCCCTAGCCATCCAGCAGAGTTCTTCACTGTTGTTGTTGTTGAATACAATTAGTTATTTTAACAAAAGCCAGGTTCAATATGTATTATATTTTTTCATGTCCAGCAAGACAGGTGGCAAAAGTTTTGAGTTGGTATAGCTTTTGTCAAGAGCAAACTACTTTGGTTTCTTTTAAGACTGAGAACTTTTTTTGTTCAGCAAACCCCAGTAATATTTAAACTTACAAACTCCCTTATAGTAGATTTAAAATGGAAATGATGCCAAGCCTTTATCTGTGTCATTGCAAATAGGAATGGTGTCGCTCACTGCACCCACTGGCGTAACATTCTCTCATTAATAATACTACAATTAAATAGATAACTATAATATTAATGTCACCCTAAGTAGATATTTTATATGAGAATGCTCTGTGTACTGGGCCTCTTCAGTGTATTTTGAACTGTGGTACAATTTGTGCTTGCAAATATTCCTCAATAATTTTAATGAATGCCTTTGATTTTGACAGACAGGTAACTACACTAGATGGAATGTCTGATTGATTGTTCTCTTCTCACTGCTATCAATTAAATGAAATGCCTGTCAAAGGAATATGGACTATTTTGCAACAAGGCATTTAGAGTGTGAGTGGACTTAATACAGTCCATCACCTTGATGTGGTCTAGAATATATAGCAAGTTGTGATTTTTTTTTTAAGCAAAACTTTTATGAATATGACCTGTATGCTTCAGTACTATGGGAAATGGACTAGAAAGTGGTCTAAAACTGCTTACTTTTTTACACAGTATCTATATGCATCAGGAGTGATGTAGTATATTATATCTCAATTTGCAATTCCATTTCCGGTGTTATTTAAGATGAGT
Source organism: Gavialis gangeticus (assembly GCF_001723915.1). Taxonomy (NCBI): domain Eukaryota; kingdom Metazoa; phylum Chordata; order Crocodylia; family Gavialidae; genus Gavialis; species Gavialis gangeticus. The sequence goes on along the minus strand of NW_017729025.1, from coordinate 106,419,325 downwards.
GTCATTGCATAGGATGTAGCCCCAGAAAAATAGGTACTTGCTACTCCTGTACAAATTCATTCCCATAGGCCATTTAAAACCAGGTGCATATGTATTTGATTCCTGGTTTTGCCACATTGTCTGATGTCAATGCCAACACTTGACATCAAAGTAGTTTTTGGCTCTCCCCCTTCAAGTCAACAGTAACTTGTAATTTCATCCACTACATACTGGTATTTAGTACCAGTCACAATTGCCTACATACTAGACTTGAGGTAAAATTAATTCATGTGCAGAATGATATTATTAGGTCTGTGCACAGAACTCCCCCTTATGCCCTCAAAACAGAGCAGGTAAGTAACACCTAAATAGTGCAAGTAATAGCATGTAGGATTTATGTTGACCCTAAACCTAAGTGTTAATCTGACTTTAACATTATTCCTGATTGATTTAAAACAGGAGTGTCAAAGATGTGGCCCACAGATAGTGCCGGGACTGGAGCTAACAAACACGATGCAAGCAGTATATGCGGCTGGTTCAGGGCACATGCTACATGCAGTGCACACACCAGACCACTCAGTCCTGCAGGCTGGATCTGGCATAGGAGACCAGTCTATGGGCCCAATCAAGCCTCTGTTATCCACAGGGCCAGAAAAGTTTGATATCCCAGATTTTCATAGTTTCATAGTTTCTAGGGTAGGAAGGGACCTGAGCAGATCATCGAGTCCAACCCCCTGCCATGGCAGGAAAGAGTACTGGGGTCAAACGACCATAGCAAGGTGTACATCTAGCCTCCTCTTAAGGACCCCGAGGGTAGGAGCCAGCACCACTTCTCTTGGAAGTTGGTTCCAGATCCTAGCCGCCCTGACTGTGAAGTCGTGCCTCCTGATATCAAGCCTAAATCTACCCTCTGCCAGCTTGTGACCGTTATTCCTGGTCACTCCTGGTAGTGCTTGG
>NW_017729025.1:106417941-106418207 GCF_001723915.1 Gavialis gangeticus | reverse complement strand
CCCTGACTGTGAAGTACCACCTCCTGATATCTAGCCTAAACCTACCCTCTGCCAGCTTGTGACCGTTATTCCTGGTCACTCCTGGTAGTGCTTGGGGAAACAGGGACTCCCCCAATGCCTGCTGGTCCTCTCTGACCCACCAAAAAGGGTGCATGCATAGCTACTTCTAAACTGATCAGAAGAATAAGTCTAGGCTCCACGTACCTGATGTCAGGCTTCTTTATGACTCCGGCTGTCTATTAAGCTAGCTCAATGCTCAATGAAGA
>NW_017729025.1:106397539-106412941 GCF_001723915.1 Gavialis gangeticus | reverse complement strand
ATCCTGGCTAGGAACCTACGTGAGCGGTCAGGCCTGTCTGACTGCTCTTCCTAGCAGATGTCTGCAAAGTTCAGGTCACCCATGATGAACACATCCTTTGACCTAACTACCTCTATGAGCTGACTTAAGAATTCCTGGTCTAACTCTTCCCCTTGGTTGGGTGGTCTGTAGTAGATCACCACCGTTAAATTTCTTTCCCCTCGACTGCCCTGTATTTTAACCCAGAGCACTTCAGAGTGTCCCTCCTCTGATTCTTTGCTAATTGACAAGGATATGTGTAAGGGAGGAGAGCCGGAGCCGGAGCCGGAGCCGGGGCTGGGCTGGGAGGGAACCCAGCCGGGCACGAGCCGAGGCCGCCTGCACGTAGTGGCCAGCGACGAGCCGTGGGAATTTGAACCCTGTAGGAACCTGGAAGTGGAAGGCGCCAGGGCCACCCGGGCCCATTCAAAAGGAGCGCCAGTACGGGCAGAGAGGGCCGGCGTTGGCAGAGCCAGGAGTGATGGGTCCAACAGCGGCAGCGGCGGTGGAGCCAAGAGAGCTGAGTCCAACAGCGGCAGTGGTGGAGCCGAGACAGACGGGTCCGACAGTGGCAGCAGTGGCAGCGGCAGAGCTGGGAGAGCAGGTTCCGATAGCAGCAGCGGGAGAGTTGGGTCCGATAGTGGCAGCGGCAGCAGAGCTGGAGCTGAGAAAGCTGGGTCCGACAGCGGCAGCAGCAGCGGTGGAGCCGAGACAGACGGGTCCGACAGTGGCGGCAGCGGCAGAGCCAGGAGACCCGGGTCCGATAGCAGCAGCTGCGGAGCCAGGAGAGCTGGGTCCGATAGCGGCAGTGGTGGATCCGGGAGAGCCGTATCCGATAGCGGCAGCAGCAGCGGCGGAGCCGAGAGAGCTGGGTCCGACAGCAGCAGCGGCAGCAGCGGAGCTGTGACAGACGGGTCCGACAGCGGCAGTGGAGCCAAGACAGATGGGTCCGACAGTGGCGGCAGCGGCGGCGGACCTGAGACAGACGGGTCCAGAGATGTAGGAGCCGAGCGAGCCAGGCCTGAAGGCAGCAGAGCTGCCAGAAACAGGCCAGAGGCAGGGCGATTGGGAGCAGTGGATCCTGGGACGACGGCAACGGAGGCGACGGAAGCTGACACTGCCGAGGGCAGGAGAGCTGTGGAAGCAACAGCACCCCAGCAGACCAGGGCCAGCGGACGGAGCGGCTGGACCTTTTGGGGTAAGCGGGACCCCGAGGCAGGGGTCTGCACACCAGGCAGGAGGCCTAAGAAGGGCAAAGAAGGCAAGGCGCCGCGGGGTGCGGCACAAGGCCCGTAGGGGAGCAGGGCCAGGAATTTCATTCCCTTTTTCATACTTTTTTTGGACTTATCGTACTTTATCATGGGGGAGAGGCCTGCGGCCCACCCAAGACACAGGAGGCCAGGGCAAGGGTGTAGGGGTGGAGGAGCCCTCAGGACACTGGTATCGGGGGGCCAAGCCAGACAGCGTCGAAAGTCTCATCATCAGACGGTACGCGCCACACCAACTGAACAGCATATCGTATAACATCAAGTCGTGGCAGGCGAGGCAGGTACATACGCACGTCCAGGTTGGGTGAGCCTTCATTGTGAGTGAGGAGGCCTTGGTCCCTCCCCCGAGGACCTGGGGCGGGGGGGACTCGGCCTAAGGGGAGCCACTTACAACTGGTGCATTGGCTGGGAAACGGCAAGGGTTTCCTAGGACGATCAAGCCAGGTAGATGGAACACCCGCCAGGAATGACGGGGGTGGACCCTACGCAGCAGACGCTGAGTCTGATCATACAGTTGCTGCAACAGCACCAGCAACAGTCTCTTAGGCAAATGAGCCTTCAGGAACACTGGTTACAACAGCCCACTAGGGTACCCCAGGGCACCGGGGACTTGAATGTACCGAAAATGACCAGGGAGGACGATGTGGAAGCCTTCCTGGAGGCCTTTGAGCGGGCAGCAATAGCCGCGGGGTTGGAGAAGGCCAGGTGGGCAGGACGGGTGGGGGTCCTGTTAGTGGGGCCTGCACAAGCCGCCTACCGGGCATTATGTCGAAGTGAGGCTGCAGATTATGACCGGGTTAAAGCCGAAATTTTGCAGAGGTTAGCTATAACCCCGGAATGACACAGACAAGCCTTCCGAGGAAGGAAATCGAAGGAGGAGAAGAACCCGCGGATGTTGTGGCAGAGCCTGACCGATAGTTTGAACAAGTGGCTGCGACCGACGGTGGCATCAAAAGAAGAGATCTGTGATCAGATCTTGCTGGAGCAGTTCCTGGGTGATCTAGAAGACAACACTCAACAGTGGGTCAGGTGCCAAGGCCCTACGACAACGCGCCAGGCACTCCAGTTAGCTGAACAGTTCGACGCAGCACAAGGGGCCTCGCGACCAGAAAAAGGTATGAGGGGACGGGAAGTACCCCTCAGGGGAGTCAAGGAGATCCGAGGAGACAAGAGGATGTCGGGGACGGGCCTTCTTTGTTTTCTCTGCGGAGGGCGAGGTCACGTAGCTAGAGTGTGCCCTCAGAATACCAGAGGACAAGAAGGGAGGAGAAGTCACCACTGGGAACTGGCCCCAAAAGAGAAGGAGATCTTGGACGGGGAGCCCATGGAATGCGGGGTCGGCATGGGAACCCTTCCAGTGGTGCAGCCACTACCCGAAGTTCGGGTTTGGGTCGAGGGCCGTCCTCTGACAGCCATAGTAGACACCGGTTGTGCGCAATCCTTAGTGCAACCATCCCTCGTCGAGTGGAGGCGAGCACCCCGGTGTACAGGAATCCACCTCGTTTGCCTGCATACACATAAAGCCTACTTCGAAAGGCGCCTATTGGAGGTGCGGGTACAGGGGAGATGTCGACAAATCCCAATTGGGTTAAAGGAGGATATATTATATTCCATGATCTTGGGCAGAGATTGGCCCGAGATATTTGGGATTATCGCCGACTTTGACCGCTCTGGAGCCCCTTTGGGTGGATTGGCCGGAGAAGTCAAGCCGACGGTGAAGGAGGAATTGGAAGACCTGACCAGTAGCAACCTATTCCGGGAGGCGCAAGAGGTAGATGTCGAGCTACGCCTGTTCCGAGAGGCGGAAGAAGGAGATCAGGAGTCGCAGGTGAGCCCCCCCGCAGACCAGAAAACGGGGCCTCGGGTTGAGCTCAGGCGGGGACTGTTGTACCGAGTTAAACCGGGCCACGTCAGGGGGGAGGAACTCGCCCAGTTGTTAATCCCACGTCCCTATAGAGACCCGCTGCTACGGCTGGCACACGGGAACCCCTTAGGGGGGCATTTGGGAAAACATAAAACGGAGGCTCGACTGACGTGATGGTGTTTTTGGCCCCATCTATACAAGGACGTAGAGAACTTTTGTAAGTCCTGCGAATGGTGCCAAAAGGTGAGTGTTAACAAACCCCCCCGGGCCCCACTGCAACCCATGCCTATGGTTCAGGAACCGTTCGCACGGATAGCCCTGGACATTATGGGCCCGCTCCCATGTAGTACGGTGGGGTATCAATTTGTAGTAGTCCTAATTGATTATGCCACCCGGTTCCTGGAGGCCATCCCGTTGAGAACAGTGACAGGCACCCGAGTGGAAGAGGAACTTATGAAATGGGTGGCAAGATTCAGGATCCCTAAAGAGATAATGACAGACCAAGGGACAAACTTCATGTCCACGGTCCTGGCCGCAGTGTGCCAGGTGCTGCAGATATGTCACCTCAAAACAACAGTGTACCACCCGCAAGCTAATGGGCTAGTTGAGTGCTTCAATGGCACCCTGAAGGGGATGTTACGCCAATGCACACAGAATGACCCCCGTAGATGGGACCTGCTGGTACCACCACTGCTTTTTGCAGTGAGAGACACTCCCCAGGCGTCGATGGGGTACTCCCCCTTTGAGCTGGTCTTTGGACACAGGCCACGGAGTCTCTTAGACATAGTTCGGGAAGGCTGGGAGACGGGCCTAGGCCCCGGGTGGACAAGCACGTGCAGGGCTTGAGAGAACGCCTGCAGTGAGCTAAAGAAATGGCCCAACAGAATTTAGGGGAGGCCCAACAGCAGCAAAAGGACAATTATGATAGAACCGCAAAAGAACGAGAGCTACGGGTAGGGCAGAAGGTATTGGTGATGTTGCCTGACTCCAACAGTAAATTCCTTACCAAGTGGCAGGGGCCTTTTACGATCATGAGAAAGGTAGGCCCGGTGGACTATGAAGTCCTACGGAATGGGGTTAGAAAGAAGAAACAGATATATCATGTCAACTTGCTTAAAGAATGGCAGGAACCCCAGGGCCTCGTACTCTATCCGGAATCAGAGGATGAGGAGCCCGGGGTGGATGAAAGTAAGGCATTCCCCGGCCCTAGTACTAGCCCAGGTGTCCCAATGGATAGACGGTTGGGAGCCCGGCAAGAACAGCAGATCCGAGCCTTAATTCAAGAGTTCAAGGATGTTTTTACAGATAGGCCAGGGAGAGTGAGGGGTGTCAAGCTTCAAATCATTACAAAGGGAGATCAAATTGCCCGGGAGAGGTGGCGGAGGATCCCCTTCCATTGGCTCCAGCCCATCAAGGCTGAGATAAACCAGATGTTGGCGCAGGGAATCATCACGCCCTTGCGTAGCCCGTGGCGCAGCCCTCTGGTGGCGGTCACAAAGCCCGATGGAAGTCTGCAGTTATGTGTGGATTTTCGGAAGCTAAATGCACTTACCCGATTTGATGCTTTCCCGATGCCTCAGGTGGGGGAATTAGTCGAACGTATAGGGCAGGCTAAATTTATCTCCACCTTGGACCTATCTAAGGGGTATTGGCAGATCCCCTTGAGAAAGGCGGATCAACTGAAAAGTCTTTGGCACCCCATGGGGCCTATTTGAATTTAAAAGGATGCCATTTGGGCTAAACGGGGTGGCAGCCACCTTCCAACGACTGATTGATTGGCTGCTCACGCCCCATCAGGAATATGCTGCAGCCTACATAGACGATATTGTGGTATATACTGAAACCTGGGAGCAACATGTAAAAGCCCTAAGGGCGGTGCTGCAGGAATTGAGGGGAAAAGGATTGACGGCCAATCCAAAGAAGTGTGCCCTGGGTAAACAAGAAACCCAGTATTTGGGGTTCTTAGTAGGGCAAGGGTGAGTGAAGCCATTACAGGACAAGGTAGCAGCCATTAAGAACTATGAAGCCCCGTCCACCAAAAGGCAAATGCGGGGGTTCTTGGGGTTAGCCAGCTATTATCGACGGTTCATCCCTCGATTCGCCGAGATAGCAAATCCCCTGGTGGAAACCACAAAGGGGCGAAAGGCCTTCAAGGTAGAATGGAACACGGAGAGGAAAGTGTTCGAGGACTTAAAACGGGCCCTGTGTCAGGCTGTATTGCATACCCCTAATTTTATTGTGCCATTTACCCTGCAGACGGATGCCTCGGCCCATGCCCTAAGAGCCGTTCTAGCCCAGGAGGTGGACGGAATAGAGCTCCCCGTTGCCTTCGCCAGCCGGAAACTTAATGAGCATGAGAAAAGGTACTCAACCATCGAGAGGGAGTGCTTGGCGATCAGGTGGGGCATTGATTATTTTAGGTATTATCTCCTGGGGCAGGAGTTCCTGTTGTTGACTGATCATGCCCCGCTGAAATGGCTGAATTCAGGCAAGACAGACAACACCCGGATAATGAGATGGGCGTTAGCCCTTCAGCCTTTTCAGTTCCAGGTCAGCTATAGACCAGGGAAAACCAACACGGTGGCCGATTTTCTATCGCGGCAAGGAGAACCACAGCCCGCGCCCGAAGGGAACCCGCAAGTTCCCGAACAGGGGAGAAGACAGGGGCGAAACGGGGACAGTTCAGTGGTAGAAGCGCCTAGCGGCATCTTAAGGGAGGGATCTGTAAGGGAGGAGAGCCGGAGCGGGGGCCGGGCTGGGAGGGAACCCAGCCGGGCACAAGCTGAGGCCGCCTGCACATAGTGGCCAGCGACGAGCCACGGGAATTTGAACCCTGTAGGAACCCGGAAGTGGAAGGCGCAGGGGCCACCCGGTCCCATTGAAAAGGAGCGCCGGCACGGGCAGAGAGGGCCGGCGTTGGCAGAGCCAGGAGTGACGGGTCCGACAGCGGCGGCAGCGGAGCCGGAGCCGGGTCCGACAGCGGCAGCGGCGGCAGAGCCAAGACAGACAGGTCCGACAGCGACGGCAGCAGCAGCGGCGGAGCCGGGAGAGCCGGGTCCGATAGCGGCGGCGGAGCCGGAGCCGGGAGAGGCGGGTCCAACAGCGGCAGCAGCGGCGGAGCCGAGAGAGCTGGGTCTGACGGCGGCGGCGGCGGCGGAGCCGAGACAGACGGGTCCAACAGCGGCGGCAGCAGCGGCGGAGCTGAGACAGACGGGTCCAGAGACGTAGGAGCCGAGTGAGCCAGGCCTGAAGGCAGCGGAGCTGCCAGAAACAGGCCAGAGGCAGGGCGATTGGGAGCAGTGGATCCTGGGATGGCGACACCGGAGGCGACGGAAGCTGACACTGCCGAGGGCAGGAGAGCTGCGGAAGCAACAGCGCCCCAGCGGACCAGGGCCAGCGGACGGAGCGGCTGGACCTTTTGGGGTAAGCGGGACCCCGAGGCAAGGGTCCGCACACCAGGCGGGAGGCCTAAGAAGGGCAAAGAAGCCCAGGTGCCACGGGGTGCGGCACAAGGCCCGTAGGGGAGCAGGGCCGGGAATTTCGTTCCCTTTTTCATACTTTTTTGGACTTATCGTACTTTATCATGGGGGAGAGGCCTGCGGCCCACCCAAGACACAGGAGGCCAGGGCGAGGGTGTAGGGGTGGAGGAGCCCTCAGGACACCGGTATCCGGGGGCCAAGCCAGACAGCGACGAAAGTCTCATCATCAGACGGTACGCACCGCACCAACTGAACAGCATATCAGATAACATCAAGTCGTGGCAGGCGAGGCAGGTGCATATGCATGTCCGGGTTGGGTGAGCCTTCATTGTGAGTGAGGAGGCCTTGGTCCCTCCCCCGAGGACCTGGGGCGGGGGGGACTCGGCCTAAGGGGAGCCACTTACAATATGTATTCCTCCTTAATGTAGAGCGCCACACCCCCACCTTTCCTCCCTGTCCTATCCCTCCTGTACAGCCTATAGCCCTTGATATTCACTGCCCAGTCATGCATTGGGTCCCACCACATTTCAGTGAACCCCACTATGTCTGGGTTGGTGTCAGCTAGCAGGATGGTAAGTTCCTCTTGCTTGTTTCCCATACTACAAGCATTTGTGTAGAGGCATTTGAGGCCTCCTGTGGATGTGTGCACTGGCCCCCTACTTTCAGCATTACCCTGGCCCCTGTTGCTTACCTGTGTATATGTTCTGCTCATCAGTGTAGGCTGGGCTGTACTTGTGGGTGTTGCTTGGTTTGACAGTCCAAGGCTTCCTCCACCCTCGCCTTCCCCTTCCCCCAACAAGCCTAGTTTAAAGCCTGCCAGAGGAGATCCGTCAATCTAGAAGAAAACACATGCCTACCTTTAGGGGAAAGGTGGAGCCCATCCCATCCGAACATGTCTCTTGTCATGATGTGTGGGTCATTGTCGAGGAAGCCAAAGCCTACTTTGAGACACCGTTCCCGAAGCCACCAGTTGGTCTCCGCAATGCTCATCGCATGCCATCTTCCACGTCCTCTCACTGGTAGGATAGAAGAGAAAACCACCTGTGCGCCTACCTCCTTCAGCATGCCCCCCAGAGTGTGGTAGTCTGCCATCAGGTGATCAGAGCTTCTCCTGCCTGCATCATTAATACCCATATGGATTAGGACCATGGGGTAGTAATCGGTGGGCTGGATCATGGCCTGGATCATTCCCTTCACGTCCTGAATCTTTGCTCCAGGTAGGCAGTAGACCTTGCGTGTCGAGGGGTCCTCGCAACAGATGGGGCCCTCTGTACCTCTCAGGATGGAGTCACCTATGACGATCACTCGACACTTTTTCCTCCTGGACTGCTTAGCTCCTTCTGCCTCCTCGGATCATGGAGAACGTGGAGTTGCCTCCTCTCTGGTTGCCTCCTCTCCTTCCTTCTCCTCCAGAGTTGCCAGGGCCTCGTATCTGTTCTCCAGTTGGACTGGAAGAACTGGTACTGCTGTGTTACGAGCAGCCCTGGTTCTGGAGGTGACCGTCTGCCACTCTGCAGTGGAGCGCACTTCCCGAGGTGCTTCACCCTTGGGTGTGTGACCCTGCAGGGAAAGAAAATAGCCGTCAATTTCTTCCTCCGCCTCCCTGATTCCCCTCAGCCTGCTAACCTCCTCCTGGAGCTCCCTCACCTGCGCCTCCAGGACCTTAAGGCGGGCACCTGCAGGACAGGTGTGGGGATCCCCAATCCCTGCCCCCCTGGGCCTTGCTGAGCAACTCTCACAGGCCAGGGGGTAGGGAGACGCCAGCCCTCCCATGGGCTGTGTCTGGGTGGAGGCCTCAGACAAGCCCCGGGAAGGCTGCGCCCCCCAGGCAGGGGCCCTGGCAGCACTCCGTGTCAACACCATCATAGGAGTTGCTGCTTGTTTATGGCTTAGTGCAGTGCCTTCACTGTGTGCTAGCAGGAGTCTCCCTCCTGGCCCTTCCTGCTCGCCCGCCGGTGTGAACACCGATGCAAACACCTGTTTGTGCGCTCTGTTCATGCGGCAGGGCTCGAGAGCATGGCTCCCTACCGGCTCAGCTAAGAGGGATCCGGGGAGCTTCCCCTCCGGATCTGGCTCAGCTGTGTCTGGTCCCTCTGCCCCACTTACCTTAGGGGGATCAGCTGGTGTTGCCCCTGCTGCTGGCTCCGCTGCTGCTGTGTCCATCTCCGCTTCGGGTCAGGTAAGGGGGCACACGTGCGTGCGGAACACACGTGTGCCTGGATCCCTTCTCTTCTCCCTGCTCCTGGTTCCCGAGTGCCAAAAGAACAAACATGAGTTTCACACTTTATATAAACAGGAATATAAGGGGGGGGGGTTGTAATTACCCCTGTACATGTACATCTCTGAACAAAGGCCAAGATTTTCAAAAGAATCAAGGTAACTAGGCATTCAATTCTGATATGCTTTGAGTTCTAGTCTGTGATTTTTGTTGGTTTTGAACAATTTCCATGTTCCTAATACTTCTGTGTGAGAGTGCTTTCTAACTACCATATATGTTTGATAGACATTAGGGCTGGAAGGGACCTTGACAAATCATCAACTCCAGCCCCCTGCCCCAGGGGCAGGAAGTCATCTGGGGTCAAAGGCTCCCAGCAAGATAAATGTCCAAGTGTCTCTTAAAGGAGTCCAGAGAAGGTGCTTGCACATCCTCTGGAGGTAGTCTGTTCCAGGCCTTGGGGGGCTTGCACAGTAAAGAAGTTCTTCCTTATGTCCGGCCTGAAATGGTCTTGGAGGAGTTTGTGACCATTTGACCTTGTTGTCCCTTGGAGTGCTCTGGTGAACAGGCATTCTCCCAGATCCTGATGTATACCCCTATATACTTATAGGCAGCCACCAGGTCCCCCCAGAGCCTGCGCTTTTCCAGGCTGAAGAGTCCCATGGCTCTCAGCCTCTCATCATAAGGTCTGTTTTCCTGCCCTCTGATCATGTGTGTGGTTCTCCTCTGGATTCTCTCAAGCTTCTTCACATCCTTTTTAAATTTTGGAGCCCAGAATTGGATGCAGTACTCCAGCTGAGGCCTCAGCAAGCTGAGTACAGCAGGAGGATGACATCCTGGGATTTGCTTAAGAAGCATCTATGGATGCAAGACAGAGTTTTGCTTGCTTTACCAGCTGTGACATCACATTGGTAGCTCATATTCATGTTGTGGTCAGTCGTGACCCCCAAGTCCCTTTCAGCCATGGTGCTAACAAGTGTGACACTGTCAAGCGTATAAGCATGCTGTGGGTATTTTTTTCCAGAGGTGGAGTACCTTGAATTTTTCAGTGTTGAACACCATCAGGTTTTCATCTGCCCATTTTCTGAGCCTGTCTAGGTCTGTCTGGATCACCATCCTGTCCTCGGGTGTGGACGCTTTACCCCAAGGTTTGGTGCCATCAGCAAACTTGGCCAGTCTGCTTCTGATACCAATGTCTACATCTTTAATAAAGATGTTAAAGAGTATAGGCCCAAGGACGGAGCCTTGGGGGACCCCGCTGGTTACAGCGCACCACAATGATTTACTTCCATCTATTACCATTCTCTGCGTCTGACCTCAGAGCCAATTCCCCAGCCATTGGACTGTGATGTAGCTAAGGCTGCAGTAGGCCAATTTTTCCACAAGGAGATCATGGGACACCAGATCAAAGTCTTTTTTAAAATCAAGATATATGACGTCAATATAGGTGAGCACATATAGAGACATGGGGATATCTATTTGTGCCAGAGTGGTGTGTAATACCAAGTTGACAACATGCATAAAATTTATTGGTCGTTTTGGAGTAATATTGTATCTGTGATGATCCAGGAAATATGAGAGATGAAAGTATTTCTTGGAATGATAGCTTTTACTGTGTAGTTGGAAAAGATTTTTAGATGAGCTTTCAGGCACAAAGTACCCTTCTTAAGGTTTTCAGACTTGAGAATGGGGACCTCATGCTCAAAATCTTGTCTAAAATCCCTCCCAGTTACACACTTGGTCCAAAATATATCACCCAAAAAAATCTTTCCACCTCATATAAATTATATTTTAATCTTGTGGTCTTCTATACTATTCTAAAATGACACATGATATATGAGTGACAAAATATTCTTCAGTGACAAAATAATATGATATTTGTTTTATGTTTAATTTAATTCTCTTTCTTAGTAGTATGTGTGAAGAGAAAAAATCTTATTTTAGTTTGTGCACTATAAAACATAAAACTGAATTTAACTTCATTTCTCACATGTAGTTATCAACTCCTGTCACTTTTAGGAAGCTTAACCAAATCCATGAAGATATGCTGTCTACTAGAAGCAAGAAGTGGATGAATTTCTCATTTGTTATTCATACTTTGTGAGGTGTTGAAAAGAGAAAAATGACAGTTTTGAATATCAATATTTAATTAAATAGCTTTAGATTGTTGGAAGTAATTATGCATATGATGCGGTTGATACAGTTAAATTTTAAAATGCTTGACTTTCAGGGATATGAACCAAGTATTGGTGGATTTGGATAGAAAAAGAGAGAGATATTCCAATACGCCTCCATTGCCTTTGCACAACCACTGAAAACATGCAATGAAAACTGGATTTATAGTTTCATAGTTTCATAGTTGGTAGGGTCGGAAGGGACCTGAGCAGATCATCCAGTCTGACCCCCTGCCATGGCAGGAAAGAGTACTGGGGTCAAATGACCCCGGCGAGGTGTTCATCTAGCCTCCTCTTAAAAGACCCCCAGGGTAGGAGCCAGCACCACTTCGCTTGGGAGTTGGTTGCAGATCTTAGCCACCCTGACCGTGAAGTAGCGCCTCCTGATATCTAGCCTAAATCTACCCTCTGCCAGCTTGTGACCCTTATTTCTTGTCACTTCTGGTAGTGCTTGGGGGAACAAGGACTCCCCCAATGCCTGTTGGTCCCCCCTGACTAGTTTGTAAACAGCCACTATATTTCCCACTCAGCCTTCTCTTGTGGAGGCTGAACAGGTTCAGGTCCCTCAGCCTCTCCTCGTAGGGCCTGTCCTGCTGCCCCCTGATCATTTAAGTGGCCCTCCTCTGGACCCTCTCCATGTTGTCCACATTCCTCTTGAAGTGCAGCCCCCAGAACTGGATGAAGTACTGCAACTGCAGCCTGACCAGTGTCGCATAGATGGGGAGGATCACCTCCTTGGATCTGCTTGAGATACATCTGTGGATGCATGACAGGGTGTGGTTGGCCTTCCTGACTGCTTCCCCACACTATCGGCCCATGTTCATCTTGGCATCAATAATGACTCCGAGATCCTTTTCTGCCTCTGTACTGATGAGAAGGGAGTTCCCCAGCCTGTAGGTATGGTGCTGGTTCTTCCTCCCCAGGTGCAGTACCCTGTACTTGTCAGTGTTGACACCCATCCTGTTCTCATCCACCCACCCCTGTAAGCTGTCTAGGTCTGATTGCAGCCTATTCCTCCCTTTTAGCGTGCCCACTTCTCCCCACATCTTAATGTCAGGGAATTTGAACAGGGTGCTTTTTACACCCCGTCCAAGTCACTGATGAAGCTATTGAACAGTTCGGCCCAAGGACTGAGCCCTGTGGAACCCCACTGCCCACATCTCTCCAGGTTGAAAATGACCCATCCACTACCTCTCTCTGTGTGTGGCCCTCCAGCCAACTAGTGACCCATTTGACTATGTAGGTGCTGATGCCACAGTCCCCTAGTTTTTTAATGAGAACAGGGTGAGAGACAGTGTCTAAGGCCTTCCTAAAGTCCAGAAAGACTATGTCCACTGCTGCACCTCCGTCCAAGGATGTTGTGACCTGGTCATAGAAGGCCACCAGGTTGGTCTGACAGGAACTGTCTCTAATGAACCTGTGTTGGTGTTGGTTGCCCCTAAGCATAATCTCCCCTGCTGGCCCCTCATGGACATGTGCCAAGATAACTCTCTCAAAAAGCTTCCCAAGACTGAGGTAAGACTGGCTCACCTATAGTTTCCTGGGTCCTCCTTCCTCCCTTTTTTGAAAATGGGAACCCCCTTTTCCAATCCTCTGGCACCTTGCCAGAGCACCATGACTGCTCATAAATCCGTGCCAGGTGTCTCATAATGACCTCAGCAAATTCTCTCAGCACATTTAAAATCTGACATATTAACCTTTGTATCCCGTCAACCTATTTGAATGTCATCAGTTCAGTTGTTTTACTTGATCGCAAATATTATGGTATTCTATAAATTTCATTTGACCATGACTTCAGCAATCTCGCTCTTTTTTTTTTTTCAAATCAACGGCAACATGACATGCAACAAAATGCAGCAGCATCTTTTGAGCCACGAAGAAAAATCTAGAATTCAAGGCAGAAAGACAGACAGGTGTTCAGCATCTACCAGGAATTATAATTTTATGTAATCAAACCAAAACTCAGCTGGGGTATGCAAACACTCCTTACTTTTAAGGTCTTTAATGAGTCACCTTAATGACATTTTCACTATTCTATTCCAACCTATTCATCTTTATATTATCTTTTTCTTTTGGACTTGGTCTGGCTTGCCCTAGGCATTTCTATCCAAAATGATCACGTGTCTGTAAGAGGTATTTCTATGGAACATATTTATTAGGTAGCACTTTTATCACTAGCTGTTGCAGGAGGAACACAGAATCCAGAACGTATGCCTTGAAAGCAAAAATACCTGCAAAGCTACCATTAATCTCCTTTGAATGTCATTCCACTTTCCATTAATGTTTTTTTTCGCTTCTATTTGTGTTCAGACTATTTAATGGTGAAAAAAGGAAAAGAAATCACAGTATAGTACAGAACAGCTAGTCAATATGCACATAGCTTTTCTACAGAATTACCTATATTGATTTATAAGTCAACCCAGTAAAAGCAGAGCTGCTCCCTAGTGTGGATGCAGTTATATCAGTAGAAAAGGTAGCTAATTTCTGTAAAGTTATGGACCTACACCTCATTCTGAGCATTGTGTACAGTGGAAGAACAGATTGTTGTATTTGGGATTATTCACTTAATTATTTTGAAGAGGTTATTAAAATTAAGTAATGTATGTATATGTCTTATTAAAAATAATACAACACATGCAGAGGAAATAAAACTCAGTTTATAAGTCAATGTGTGTGACCTTCACCTGCGTATTAATGCAGTGACTTTCTTCCCAGTTTAATGTGTCACAGAGAAAGTACAACATTCTGAAATAATTCACATAGGTGGTATAATATACAAGTCAGTAAACCCACTGTTTGTTAATGGCTATGGTTTTTCCAGGTCCTATAAGAAATTTATGTGCTCAACACTCATTGAAAGTTAACAGCAATTCTGTTAGGTCCCTTTGGTAACCTTAGCCAGTATTAACACAATTTTTGTATGTTTCCCGAAAAAAATTGTCCAAGGACCAAATGGGGAAATTTGTAGTATAATTAGCAATCAGTATCATAGAGATGGAAGTATTAGACTGATTAAAACTTTTTTTTCTTATTGTTTATTTTAGGCAAATGAAAGAGTTATACAGAACATGTTAGATGATCCAAAATATATTTTTAAACATTCATTAATTTGGTTCAAATAAAGATCTGATTGTAAGTATGTGGTGTTCATAAACTTGCACCTGGTTAATCTGGACACAAAAAACATCCAAGTGTTTTCATGAGCAGATTGTCTTCTTTTTGTTAGCATGTTTGTCTCAGTAATCCCAAGGTAGTATGGCAACTATAGCTTCCAGGAACGGAAGCTTCCCATTTTCAATAAAGTGCTGTAGATGGATTCATTCTTCAGTGAGTCAGGATCTGGATGGTAACTTCAAGTCTCTGAGGTGGTACTTTGGCTGCATTATGAAACTGTTAGTCTTGCGGTCTTCATTTGCTGGGCCCTGGACTAGACAGCTGAATTGGATAATGGATACAGAATTGTTTTCAAGGTCTATCTTAGATATCAGCTTAATACTTAATATACTAACTCATTTTGTTTTTTCTTGCAAACATGCCCCTATGGGAAGTAAAATCTATATCAGTTTCAAAATAAACCAAAGTTATTTGCTGTAACTATAAAGTATCCTTTTACATTTCTGTATATGGGCATTGGTCTATGACTATTACTGAGAAACACAAGTGCAGAAGCAGTTTCTTCCAATGTTTAAGTTTGTACATTTTCTCATTTTGTCCTTGTTTGATACCTCAAGCAGGGTTCTTTTTCAACCCGTACTCCCAAATGCAGTTTTCTAGGTATACAAGCGGTATTTATGCATAGTTTGAGATGCTATTACTTGTGCAGTGTGGATGGAAAGAATCTACTCAGCTATTAAGCATGCACAATAGGCTATTTGATGGCTGAGCAGCTATGAGGTTATGTATGCACATATTCTGAGTCTGTGTGTATCACTGAATTCTACCCAGTAGAAACCCTTGACTGCTAAGTATTAGATACTGGAAGAGGAGGAACAGCCTCCCATATTTTAGCTAATTCATTAAAGGCACTTTCCTAGGAAGAAGGAGATCTGGGTTCTAGGCATCTCTCATTCAGAGGGAGTTTGAAGCTGAATTACTCTGACCTTCCAGATGTGTGACCTAATTATTTGGGCACAGGTCCGGTATTTTTCAATAACCTGGAGAAGTTTCTTTCTCATTGGAAGCAAGGTGTAGGCTGAAACCCAGAGCCTGCTCCTATCCCTGGGTTACACATCTAGCTTGCTGTTTTCCTCCCGGCTTTGAGCCTAGAGAGAGGACTGGATAATAGATGATACCATTTTTCTTCATACTACTTTAAGACAAGAGGCAATACGGTTCTGTGGACACGGGTCCTTGGGTCCGCCCTGTTCAACATCTTCATCAGTGA
>NW_017729025.1:106395988-106397528 GCF_001723915.1 Gavialis gangeticus | reverse complement strand
GGTCCCTTCCGACCCTAGAAACTATGAAACTATGAATATGACATTATAGGCAGGGTACATGAGTTGCAATGCATACCGTGCCGATATTCTGCACAACTACAAGGAAAACATTTCAGATTTCTCTTTCTCCTTCTGTCCCATGCCTTCATTATCTATTTAAATACTATATTTTCTCACATGCCACATGCTCCTAAAAAAGATACACACCTGGTTTGTGGAAGGCAGAATGAAGGGGGAGGAAAAAAGTATTTTCCAATCATGGATGAAGGCTAACTTCAGGGGATCCTGACTGTAACGGTTGTGATTAGGAAAGAGTTAACACTATAGGTCTGACTCTACAGGGTAAGCTTTGCTCCTTCTGTTCCTGAGGCTGGAAGAGGGAGAAGCTTGGTTGCTACCTTGGAGCAGTTCTTCCATGTTCCTATTTCAATGAAGAAAAATAAACTTCCCCACATATACCTCACTTTTGAAGGGCTGATTTTGGGGGGAAAGGTACATAAGGTATGCAAGTATATGTGGTAGTAAAATCTTTGCACAGGAATTATCTCTGTATTTGTAGGTTACCTAGTACAACAAAGCCCAGATCTCAGTTGGGACCATTATACTACTCAGCCCCTCTGGGCCTTCCCTCCTCATAAAAAGGTATCTGAATTGCAAAAATAATTTACTTTGGTCTTGCTGACAACTAATTTGCATTCTTTCTTAGCAAACATCTAGCAAGCTAAGTACTACTGGCAAAACTGTTAAGTAAATCTCAAACTTGAATGAATGAACACATATATAAGACAAAGTTGAGGCTTGCACACAAGGGGAAAAAAAACAATTCCATGTGATGTTATATGATAGTCACAGGTAAGCAATGCAGTCAGATTATGAAATCTTGTATATAACATGCTCACAGAAAACTACTCATCTCAAAATAGAAAATATAAAAGATTTGGGTAAATACAGACAACAGATACAATAGATGAAACTGTTCTCTGAGTAGTGCTATTCAATCAAAAGTGAAAAGGACTAAACTTCGTGGGGGAAAATATTCACTATAACATTATTTGCTTAGCTTTAGTTTCATCTACAACAGAAGCATTATTTTAAAGCACTTAAAGACTTATTTTAATACGCTGTAATTTATTCAAACTTAATTTAAATCCCTTCTATTTTAAATTAACATAAAACAAGAATGCTCACTTACAGAAATCCTCTTGTTATAACTCATTACAGTTTTTTCAACCTTTTGGACTTGCTGGTGGACTTAGCAGTATTAAATTATGTCAATTGAATACATGTTCATGATGAAAGTATTACTTGTATTAAATGAGACATAAGTGAGTGAAGACTTTTTTTTTTTATTTTGTGAATTCTTTGCAGATTCTAACATCTGTGCTGTGAGGAAAGGAGTTATGTGTTTGCAACATATTTCTTACATAGGTTAAGAACTTAAGAATGTACCTAACTGGTACATTCATTGGTTTCATCCATTTAAAGAGTTCATCTTATTGTGTGCGTGTACATACCATGGGTTTTAACCCTCATTAAATTC
>NW_017729025.1:106386679-106390988 GCF_001723915.1 Gavialis gangeticus | reverse complement strand
ATAGGTTAAGAACTTAAGAATGTACCTAACTGGTACATTCATTGGTTTCATCCATTTAAAGAGTTCATCTTATTGTGTGCGTGTACATACCATGGGTTTTAACCCTCATTAAATTCAATAGGTTTATAAAATTTAAACTTGTTTACTTTGGAGCATTGCATCTGTGTTTACACACACTAGGTTTTCAAACAAATTAAGCCAGGTCAGTGGCCAGCACCAGAGGAGAGTGGGATGGTCCAGCACGGCCCCCCCACTCACCCTGTGCCCATGACCTGCCACATAGGTATACAAGCAGGGAGCCGGCAAACCACACAAGGAAAAAGAAAAAATTAAAAACAATTAAAAAAAAAAAGCAGAAGCAATTTGAAATCAAAAGCAATTCGAAGGGATGAACTACAAAAAAGTTGCAGCACGATCTGGTGGACAGAAAGGCTCATCACAGGTCTTTGAGTGCTTTTGTGTTTGCATGTAATGAATCCAGGGATACAACGCATTAATTCCTGGCAAGCCAAGCTAAACTACATCCAAGGAGTTTTAGTTTAATGCACAAGAAAGACTTTTAAAGCATTGGGAAATCCGGCTCGTGCAAACAGACATGTAGTTGCAGTGCATGAAAGGGCAAAAATCATGTCATGTGCATAAGCCCATTGAGGCCTGAGTAAGCACTTCACAATTGGACCATGTAACATTGCTGACCCCCAACTATGAAAAAAAAAAATCCAAAAGGAATAATGGAATTTGCTTGAACATATTGAGACTCTGAAAATAATAACTTAATGGGTGGCTTTGGGGTTTTGGAGATTTTAAAAAAAATCTTCAGAATTCACATTTTAAAGCTTTTCTATTTAGGTGTAAGAGTTAATATATTTGCTTTTTGTTGTAAATAATGGCTGTTATTCCATAATCCTAAAAATAATACCCCATACAAGAACCTTAATAAGAGTGGTCAATCCTGTCTATGGTTTAGAGTGGAAACATGAGAAATTCTGTGAGGTTGTATAATGATAGTCTATAGATCCATTTTTAGAGAGTTTTCTTCATAGAGCATCTCCCATTGGGCCTATGTCTTATGCCATATCAGTCTATTTTGCCTCATGTGTCTGTCTCCCAGGTTGAGTTCTCTGAGAAAGTTGCTTATTGCACAAAGCAGGTTTCTAGGACTGGCCATCCTTAGTTTCAAGGCAACTGCACAGACAAATATATTTAGCACGTACTGCCTCTGGAATGTTAAAAGGCCATAAGGGACAATATTATAGCCATTAAAGTTCAGACACACAATGCATAGATTTTTCTTGTTCTGTGTTTTTGTTATTTGCCTGTGATCCCTGTGTTTTGCTTCTAGTCACTGTTTCCTTCTTTCTTTCTTTTCTTTTTCTTTAAACCAAAGCTTTAAAGTATGCCCTTCCAAGGTTCACTGAAAAAAAAAGCATTGCAGCTGCTTTCTGTATTTTACCCTACAGTTAATATGTGAAGGCAAAATATGTATTAATAAAAATTATACACAGTAAGAAATGTTTCCATAAAAACAGGGGTTATATTTTACTTTTTAAAGTCATGGTGATTTGTATGATATCATTGATGGTGATTACTATGACTATGAATATACATACTGTTGCTGTGGTGGTACTTATGAACCCTAATGGAGGTTGCTATTGGGGTAGACTCCCATTTTTTATTACACTGTGTATACTTAAGCGAGATGGATTATACGTATATCTGCTAGAATGGTACCTTCCTTTTTTTAGCAATATTCTTTCTTTTTCTATTAGAAATGCTTCCATGTGCATTTTTTTCTTTTTTCTTTTTCCTGGAGTGCACTAACAATTATCAGTCACTAGAATGAGAATTTTATTTAATGTAAGTTATAAATAATAAACTACATAGATTTAAAGAGCTGATCATAGTCTTCATAGCAATTCAAACAGGCACATGCTGAAGTGTGTATGGCAACAAAATAATTAACATCATCAATACCTTATATAAAAGTGCAACTTGCCTAGTTAAGATGAATGTAGGCTTAAGTGCATGATTTCAAACATCTATGCAGAATAGTGTAGTGTAGCGTAGAGCTATAGCTGGGCCAGCCTTAAATTACCTAGAGGGTACTGGAAGCAGTCTTCATGCAGAACAAACTCAGCATGAGCTAATTTACTCTGTTGTGCTCTCTACTATTTGGCATTGCTGTTAAATTCATTATGAGAAAAAGTAAATGACTACAACATAACATCAAGTGGCTCACTAGAAGATCAAGATTTTGCTGATGGCGTAAGTCTTCTGAGGTCTTTACCTTCCCAGTTTAGTAAGAAATAATGTAGGCTGCAAATTTAACTAATATCCCAAATAGAAAATTTTATTCTAAATGTATTTACGTCTTTTAACCTGCCCCTTATAAAGTGACACTTCAACCAATATTCCAATAAAGCCTGAAAGATGGTCAAACATTGCAGAAAAAAGACAGGGTTAATAATCAGTCATAGGGAGGACACCTAATATGGACACTAGAATCCCTCTGTCCCAGGGAGCCAAACAATAAATGGGACTCACCTGCAGCTCCTGACGGGAGCCACACGTGGCAGAGGGAGGAGCCCGCGCGGCTCGTTAGCCACCTTTTTATCTGGTTATGCCCAGCTGGTGATGTCACAGAGGGATGCCAGCTGGCGGAGTTAAAAACAACAGTTGCAGCTGCGGAGGGGGCGGATAGCTTCAGCGAGGAGCAACGACCAGCCCCGCTGACAAGGGAAGTGGCGATGGCGTCTGCTAACAGCGCGGTGGCAGGAGAGCCGGCAGAGGCTCTGACAGAGTGAGGACGGACCCCGCGGCTGGAAACTGCCCTGGAAGACGAGGGCGCTGAAGACATGGCTACGGAGGACGCGATGGGCCGAAAGCCGGAGGGCAGCGTGACCCACAGGTGGGGTGCCGGAACAACGGCACACAGAACCAGCCGCACGAGGCAGGAGAGACCCCAGGAGAGCCCCGAAGGGATGCAGTTGGGGCGGGCATCGCCGCCAAGCTACGGGGTAGTGAGCCGGAGGAGGGACTGGGAAAACAAGAGGCCAAGGACGGGCCAGAAGGGAGCTGAAAAGGGTTCAGAGTAGGCTACTCAGCAAATCGAAGAACTGAGTAGTTAGCTTTTCTTTTGAGGTTTGTTTTGTTGGGTAGCCCTGGCTGAAGGGGGCAGAGCTAGGGCAGTGCCCTTATACAGTAAAGGGTCTCGGTGAGGCCAGAGTCTGTGTGGGAAGTCCCATTCTATGCCAGGCGGGGAGTAGGCAAGGAGGACCGTGGGCCGAGCTTGCTGGTGGGCAACACGACAGGGGGTGATGGCCACGTAGGGGAAGACCAGTGGGTGTCATTTCATGGCTAGAGAACAGGACCAGCGGATGAAGGACGCACTAAAGGTGGCGTGAGGCCGGGGTGCAGAGGTGGTGGAGCCCCGTGAAGTGACCGCCGAGGGATCCTGGGCCACGGAGTGTACTGCAAACCGACCCTTGACACTGAGGAACATCAAGTCGTGATGGGCAAGAAAGGGGTCAGGGGCACGGGGAAAAAAGAACTGCTTCGACACCGACAAGATCCCAACAGGTGTGTGACATCTACCTACAGGGCTAGAACCGCCTGAGAGTGGATAATCGAAACCCGGCGGTCACACCCTCAAATCAAGTATTATTCTAAAAGAAAAACTGGACAAAAGTGATTCAATTTAAATACCTTGGCAATAATGTTCAGACCAATAGGGATGGTCAGAATAGGGCTCAGTTATGATTTTTCAGCAGATAGCTTATTCACGGAAACTTGCAGTTCCAGGTTCAGTTCAACAAACACTTTTGACACTTTTTTAAAGAAAAAACTAAAAGCTAGAATTTTATTCCAAAATATTTTATGTAGGAAAAATAAGACTATTTAAGTAAAGCCTTTTGTATACTAACTTTTTTTTTTGTACATTCTTGTTTAGTGGTTTTTGTTTGGTTTTTTTGCTTGGGTAAATGTTATATGAATAGAAATTGATGAAAATTCATCATCAAATAGTGAGCTCTGTCAGCCAGGGTAAGTAAAGTTACCTTTGGTTTCCCAATTCTTTGCTGGTGAAAGGAACTGAGAATATTTTAAGAACTGGTAAGAGGTTGAAAATATCAATGGATTGGTAAAAATAGTGAATGACATAGGAAGTGTACAGGCATTTGCTATACCAGGGCTATGCTTACATGGCTTACTTTAAGGTGTATGAATGCAGACTGGGAGCAGCACATGTAGCCATTAGCCAGTCTCAGGAGCTGCATGTGGAAACTGGAGTATGTAACTTGGGTGGGGGCAT
>NW_017729025.1:106381516-106386667 GCF_001723915.1 Gavialis gangeticus | reverse complement strand
GCAGGGAGGTCATGCATGGGTAGTTGGGCTGGGGGGGGGGAAACTAGTGGGTCTGTGGGAAATGGGGTTCTGTTTGGGGTGAGGGCCATTGAAAAGCTAAAAATATCCCAGTCAGGGTTTGGAAGATGGGAATAGCACAAACTCAGAACTGGGATGAGTGGTTGGACTTCCCCAGAAGGCTGTACTCCAAATGCATACAAGTGTTCAGTAGATCAGGTAAAGCCATCCCTGATCTAAATTTGTTCACCTTTTGGGGTGAATTAACTTAGATTAGGATTGCTATTTTTTAACCCAATTTAAACCCCGTGAATGCTTGCAGAGATGGGCATTTAGATCAACATAACCCTAGGCTGATCTAATGTAATAACTGTATATATTTATAATAAATAACAGTGATTAAACTGCTCAGCATGTTGAACATGCATAGGAAATCAGTGAATCTTAAATCATCTACGTCCAAATCTCTGCCTCATAAGACATGGAGTCAAAACTGCATCTACAAAATCATTTTTTTCTAATCCTATGCTTTTCCTATTTTTGAAGCAGATAGGTTGCTGTTTTAAAAGAAAGATGTGGTATCAGTACTGCCAGAAAAAGGTCATCCCTTGGATGACCCTCAAGTAAATTCCATGATCTGGAGTGCACTGAAATCACAACCATTAAGTACACATAGGCCATGTCTACACATGTGCAGTTACTGTGCAGCAACTGAAATTACTGAGCAGTACAGCCACATGTCTACACATACATACTTGTACTGCACAGTAAATATGGTGACTTACACTGACTTGAGTGTAAATTTGATACCTGAATCATGAAGGTATCAAATTTATGCCTGATTAGTTACTGGGAAATAATACACATGTAGACACCTTATTGCACAGTAACACTGTGTGTGGACTGACTTGGGACTAACTTTAGTCCCAAGTCAGTCCACACAGAGCATTAATGTGCTTTAACACCTGCACATATAGATGTTGGCCTATTCTGGCTTACTGCACAGTAATTTACTGTGTAGTAAATTTAAGCCAGTGTAAATGCATGTGCAGATACACCCATACATAGTGAAGAAAAGGTGTTCCTCTTGAGCCACTTATGATCCCAGAAAGTCTAAGGCTTCTATGGTTTGATATTGGCCAAAGTCATGAAAGTGACTTTGTAGGTTACACAAGCCCGAGAACTGAGTCTCTAAAGGAAGACTACTGTCATGAAATTTTGCCTAGAGATGGCATCACTCGGTTCTTCTGAACAGCAGTCTTGATTCTTAAGGCATTTTTATACACATTCCTTCTCAAGCCTAGGTCAGCCACCAACAAAATATGCTTTGCCTACTTGTTCCTGCTGTGTGCACCAGAGAACAGCAATTAAGCTAAGTAAGTGTCTCAGGGCAACCATGAATGTGACACGCAGAGTTTGCCTCTAGGACTTTGTTCAGAGGAGCCTCTGAATTGTGCTGTAGGGTATGGAAATCAGCTCTGAGATGCCTGGTGTCATTCCTCAGCCATCTTCTCTGCCTCATTTCTGGTTTGCCTGAGTAGAAATAGCAGGCAGGCCTTATTTTATCAGCAGTGTTCCCAGAGTTGGAAGGGAAACCATCTAGATTCATTCTGATACTCTGAAGGTCATGCTAGCTATTAGTTAGTAGGATGATAGAAAAGTGTGAATGGAAAGACCATTTATTTATTTATTTATTTATTGTATCCTGTTGAATTTTCTACAATAATTTCTAAAGTGTAAATGCATGTGTACTAGCACATCCATATACATTTTTTTTAAAAGTAAATACTAAATCATCCTGCACCATCCTGGACTGTAAACAGGTGTTTACACAGAACTAATCCAACTCAAAGGGAAAGTGAAATCACTAAACCATTCTGTAACCAAGTAGAAGATTTAGGTGGAGGATACTTTTTAATGTATAAGGAGATACCTGTACCAGGAGATACCAAATTTGCTGTGAAAGGAACCCAAGCATGTTGCTTCTGTCCATGTGGGCTCCATTTTGACTAGAAAGAGGTATAGATGCATTTACTTAGAACTAATTAGCTCAATGAAAGAACCTCAGGAAAAATGAGTATGCTATTTTTGGTTCAGATGGTAGTTCACATGTACATTTGAGGGCATCACTGCCTAGCATGGAAAGTTTGCAGTGTAAATGTAGCATAAGTCAGTCAAATGGTAATCTTGAATGGCCTAGCTGTAGCTTCAAAGGGTTAGGAAATAGGTTAAATAAGGGATGTTTCCTAGGCTTTGGGGTTGGTGTTTCATAAGAAGCACTCCTTTTCATTTTCTGTTATTATTAATTCATTAGCCTATTTAATTCCAGTTCTTACTTTGATTAGTGCCTCATTGTTCAGTTTTAGTGAATTTAGTAAAAAATGTATAGTAGTTAGCTTTAGGATTAAAATAATATTGATTTGTCATAAATCCCATAAAAGAACTCTGGCCCTTTTGGCAGGAAAGCTAATTTCTAAAAGTGCAACAATGGTTTAAAAAAAAAAGAGACAATTTTTCCTTTTTTTTTTGTTCAGTCATTGTATAGTTTGTTAGGAATAACACAAAATTACAAACTAGTAAGGTTCTTACTGCTTTTAACAAGTTATACATGTTTTTGGACTGAAAATACAGAATTTTATGACTAAGCCATAAATATTCAAAGTAAATGCCTTTGAAAAATGTCAGGTGTTAAGTGGTGTTAATTTATAACAGTCTTTGATTTGTTACTTCTTTATTTCCAATTTTTTTTCTGGATAATTTTAGATATATCTGTGTTAAGAATGAAGCCAGAGCATCTGCCATGAAAGCATATGAAGTTAAAGTAGGTAGGTGTTCTAGACAGTTAGAATAACATTCAAAAGAGTCCGAATCAGGGTAGAGGAGCTCCAACAAATATCACTAAAGAAAGGAAACATACAAGACTTGAGCAACAAAGACAACATTCAAAGAGCAACGATGTACAGCTAGATATGAGGCCTTTGAGTTTCCAGTGAGGTCTGATACTACACAGAAGATTCAGATTAGGATATGTAAATTGTGTTCTAAGCGATGTCTGTGAACGATTTAAATACAGTATTTAAACAATACTGTAATTCATCACTCTATAAACTGGTGAAGCTTTAAAGCATAAAATATGACAAGCTACCCTAACATCCCTCTCCACTCACCAGCTGTCTAATCACATGCTATTGCACTTGGTACCTCAATATGGGGCTCCCAGCTGGAGCTCTACAGAGGTGGAGGCACAAAGCCCACCTGGTTTGATGGCATGCAACTTCTGTCTTTCAGAAGGGCAGGTTCAATAATTGTTTTTTGGAGGGGCCCTGCGGGCAATGTAGAATGGCCTGACAGGCCTGATAGGCCAGATCTTGTCTGCA
Organism: Gavialis gangeticus; assembly: GCF_001723915.1. Classification (NCBI taxonomy): domain Eukaryota; kingdom Metazoa; phylum Chordata; order Crocodylia; family Gavialidae; genus Gavialis; species Gavialis gangeticus. Next base: position 106,383,293 of record NW_017729025.1, on the reverse strand, counting down.
GGCCATATTTTGCCTCCTCCTGCTGTAACAGAACAGAAATTTGGTGCACACAAGCCGGTTAAAAATGGTGGAACCCAGTCTAAGATTTCCAACCTCCCCCACCCCCACCCATCACCAAAGGATGAATGTGTTTTATGTTTGCTACCAATCTAAACTAGGCAGTTTATAGAAACCTGCATAACTTAGATCGATTCCGCCTCAGGCTTTTTGAACATCTGTATGTAGCCTTAGAGAACAGAAACACAACTATGAAGCAGAAGTTTTATTATATGAAGTTTGCCTTGGGGGGGGGAGATCAGAAATATGTGTCAACTTCCTGTCTTGGAATGAAAAAAAAAATGTATTTTCTAATTTTTGTGCAATGATTCCATCTAAAAATGAGACCATGAATAACAAGTGCTCTTGATAATCAGTTATCAGTAAAGCATACATGAGAAAGGAATTTGAACTTCCATGTAAAAAGTTAAGTATTTCCTCCAGCCATCACACTGTAGGTTCCACCCACTGATTTGCTGATTGAAAGGTTGTCATCAGAAGTTGTCAGAACTCTGAAAGAAGAAGGGAGAAAAAAAAAGACTGCAGAACAGAAAGCAAAATAGAATTGAAAATGTTTTTCTTCAAAGATACTTGACAGACAGCTTTGGTCTAGTCTATACATAAATGAAGCTTTGAAGCACTTAGATATTCCCTGTCTAATTGGGTGCCAAAGTTCATTATCATTCTCACAGTCCATGATTATTCCCCACTTCTTTTTTTTGTTAACATTGATTTTTACCTAGAAATTGCTGTAGTGACTTTCCCACAGGCAAGTTCTACCCTTTGGAGTGCAAAGCATTATTTCTGAGTTTGAAAAGATTTAGACTAAAATGTTTTTCTGCTGTTTGTCATTGCAAGTCATTTTCTCTTTTTCTCTCTAGAGAGATGTCATTTGAGTTATCATTGAATTTAGGAAAGCTATGGGATACAAGTGGGATATGACTGTGTTTCTCATGCTTTTCCTAGGGAGGGGAAAATTATGGTTCAGTCTGTAAGGTTTGAAAAGGACTTCAGTTCTGCGACAGTGCTATTTAACTGAAATGAACATAGATTGGCTTATAGTTTTTGGCTGTCATCTGAGCTTGAAGATTCAAATTAATTTGTTTCGCACATTTTACAAGGAAGAAGGCAAAAAATTAAATAACTCAAGCTTTGATATCTATGGTACATGGGAATATGTAATAAATTGGAATATCTTTCTAAATGCATAGTAAAACTGTGTCAATTGATTTGAAATAGAGTGAAATTTGTTTGTGCGCCACATTCTCCACACCCAGTTACTATTGAGCGTATAGTCTCAAGGCAACACTATATAATGATGATGATGATAATGTAGTAGTACCTAGAGGAATCATCCAGGGATTGATGTCCTAAGTTGTTAAACATTGTACAGACCAATATAACGGAGATTGTAGTGTTGCTGTGGTAGAACATGCCCATTCCCTATTGGAAAAGGGGCCTTTTGATGGGGAATGAAAGAAGAAAGAATTCTAAAGTTTTATTTCACTTTTGAACTGTAACATGAATTTGACAATATGGGCATATCCCCATGAGTGGGAACAGCCTGTTTCCTTGGAGACAGATAAAAACAGCACACATTTGTGTCACTGCTTGTTGTCTCCAGGCATGCCACTGCACATTTGCTTTTGTGCCCAGCAAATTGCCCCAAGTGCATTGAGGAGCCAAGGGCCAGCACGTGGGCTGGCCCCAGCAGCCTTACCTGGTGTTCTGGGGGCCTGCC
>NW_017729025.1:106365569-106381442 GCF_001723915.1 Gavialis gangeticus | reverse complement strand
CCTGTGCTGGCCCCAGCAGCCTTACCTGGTGTTCTGGGGGCCTGCCAGGGCAGCAGCAGCAGTGATCTGGGTGCATGGAGCCTGGCCAGCAGCTGGAGCATGGCTCTGGCGGGCCAGGCTCCCATTTCTAGTGGGGCATGCTGCAGGCACGTGCACCATCCTGCTTTTTTCTACCATGGTTTTTTAGATGATGGGATTTCCCAATATCTAATTTTGCTGCCACACTGCCAATATGCAGTGCCATGAATGGATGTACAAGCACAGTGTGTGTTTTGCAACACCTCAGAAGGATTTGAAGCACCACAAAGTGCACATTTCTGCTTGTGGGATGTGGTCAATATGTTGTTTGTGGCTTGCATGTTTCTTGGTTGGTTTAGATAGTACAGGATTGTGTCTTTTATAAATATTGGCAATTCCTTTAAGCACGTTAATGATTCCTGCATTTAAATATTGCTTTTTTTGCACAAGCCAATCATCATTAAATATCCAAGAGCAATTAGGCATAAATAAGGTACATTTTACTGGCCATGACCCAACTTTGCTAATTGCATTGTGCCTCCCTAAGCTCCCTTTTCAGGTGTTAGTTATTCTTTGCTTCCTGCCCTAAACGAATTTGGCTTGTCACTGTGTGGTGATAAGCAGCTCATACCCTTAATATGTGACTTGAGCAATCCTTGTATGTAGATTGTATGAGAGTTGCTTTGTTGATCATTTTGTGAATCTTTAGAATGAAGGGGTTATGGAAAAGTAACCTCTTATTATTATTTTTTTTCTATTAGGGAGAAATAATATAAAAAGCTTACAAAGATGTGTAAAAACCAAATGACTGAATATATTATGGAAGCATCAGGATTCTGTGTAATGCATAGCAATATACCAAGACTCTAAGTAAATGATTTGTAAGGTACTTTAAATACCATATGGGTTTCTCTCCTTCTGATGCCTTCATACTAGTATTTAATTTTCAGAAAGGGATATTCATGTGATGGTTTGCTTTTTGTTGAAGATCAATAATCCAACTTCCAAAGGTGAAAGCAGGACATAGAAATACAACTCTTTCTGTACTCCTATCCCATCCACAACTTTCACATTTCAAATAGATATACATTTCTGAGTGGAAAAGAAATTGCTATTATCCCCTCTGAGGAAGACAGAAAGTCCCTACAAATGAAAAACACACTCCTTCTTGACTGATCACCTCTAGTTGGTGTCCCAAGTATAATTCTGTATTTCTTAAAGAATACTAAAGAGTTTCTATTTCTTAAGAATAATAGAGTTTGAGGAGCCCTTGATATTGTAGAGAGCTCACTGAGCGCCTGGAGCAGGGGCGCGCCCCACCCTGTTGATGAGTGGGGAAGGGGGGTATGGGGCCACAGATGCAGGTGAAAGGATGGGGAAAGTTTATCTTCCCAAGCTACTGCTGTCACTGATGCTGCTTCTTTTGCTTCTGTAGCACTGTCAGTTCCACTCTGGCCGGGGTCCCTGGTACCCCATTTACTCCCTTCTCCCTCTTCATGCATATATATGAGGTCCAGGGCTGTGCCTTCTCTGGCCATTCCTTTTGCTTCACTCACTTCCACCCACCCAGACACTCTACTTGGTGAGGTACTAGCTTGCCCAGCTCAGGGCTGCCACTGCTGTGGTAAAGACTCCCAGTAGGAGGGATCCCATCATCCCCAACCTCATAGTCAGCATCAGAGGCATTATAATCTTCAAATGCATGAAGAAATATAGCAAGAGGATTTCTGATTCTTTCAGAAATAAGAAATTTTTCTCCACTGAAGCATTCTCCATGAACTGTTGCTATTGAATATAAAGCATTGCCTCATGCCATTCAGGCCTACTACCTCAGTTGTTCAGTTAATTTTCCCCTCTTTTTCCTATCCTATGAATCGGACTTTGTTCAAATTCTGGCACTTCTTCACAACATCTCTAAGATCTGTCTCTTTCTTTCCTTTCACACATTCAAGCTTTGTCTTGGCCCGTGTAATCTCCTGCCTTCATTACTATAACTGCCTTCCCCCGACCCGGCCTTTGTAACATTCATATTCCCTTTATTAGACCAGCTTATCTTCCTTGTAGATCAGAGCATAAGAATTTCACCACTTTTTTTTCTGCTTCTGCTGGACCGTCCTTTCTCACTGTATCTTTTTCAACAGACTTATCTTCACCTTCATGTTCCTCCAAAACTCCATCCTATATATATATATCTTCCCTTGTTTTTTTAATTTTACTTTTTTTTTAAATCAAGTTTCCTCAAATAATTCTTTTCTGTTAATGAAAATAGCTTGAATAGCACCCTCTTTGGCTAATTCTCATACAACTATCACACAATACCAAGAAATGTCCCCTTGATCTGGTCTGCAGGTGCCTGCGGGCGAGGGCTACCTGGCGGCAGGGGGACACCGCTGCCATGGAGGGAAGCCCTAACCCCCCTGCAGCCCAGGGAAACTCCACCTGCCAGCAGCTTGCCCTCCCCTCCCTACCACGAGAGAGGCAGGTAAGTTTGGGTGTGTGCATGACACAGTGGTTTGAAGGGCCATAAATTGAAGCAATGTTTTTAAAAACCCACCACTACAATTTAGGGTCCCCGTTTCTTCTACACACCCCACTTAGCCTTCCTCCTTTGCAAAAGATTCATGCTGTAAGACACTGGCTTCAGTGAGAGGTTGAGTGTCTAAGAAATATGCATGAGCAAGACCCAGAGTCCTTTATCAAGGTGCTCTTCTCATATGGAACATACGGTAAATTAGTCCCTGGAACTTTACACCATTATTTTTTGATCCAATTTTGTTGTCCTCTGGCCCTTACTGAGTAACCATGTACCTTTATGTTTTCTTCAGTTACTCTGTCTCTGCAATTTTCTTACAATCCTGATATTTGATGTCTGATATTAGTTTCTAAGCACCTCCGGATGAGAATTGTTTCTTCTTCCCTTGTGAGATGTCTAGCACAGATATATCTGCTGTATAAAATTAACATTATAATAGTAATTTAACACAGTTGCCTATGACAAAATAACCAAATCTGAAAAGGTCCCCCCAACTCAAATAGCAAGTAAATAGCAGGATCAAATGTAAAAGCCATGAGCTCTTTCTCCTAGACTGTATCTCCATCCACTCCAGCCAATATAGTACATCCAACAGAAGTCCCTTAAGGAAAGGTTTTCAATTTTAAACTTAGAACCAAGAAAATGGCTGTTACTTCAGGGGCCAACTACTTATTTGAGAAGGGGGAACACACACACACACACACACACACACACACACCCCACACACACACACACGCTTAAAAAAAGTCACTTTGTTTTCCTGAAGTAAGTAGCAATAGCTCCTTCCATTCAGGCTAAATGAATAAAGATCTCCATTTCAAAGCAGCCCATTAGTAGTTGTGATTAATTAGTATGAAGAATAATGAGGTGGCTGAGACCAGAGTACCAATGCTCAAATTGATTGTCTGAGTTCTTGGATTAATAAAGTCCAATTATTCTCTTATGTAATTGGCACAAAGTTTATTTGTATCTCTGTTTTAATAAGTTTGTTAATGATATGAGAAAGTAAACAAAACAAACTAATTGTAAATGAACACAAAGTTCAATTAAACCTCCAGAACCTGCCAGGCCAGTTTGTGTAGCATTTAGTTCAAAGTCCTCATTTATCTGTAGAATACATGCAAAGCTAATGGGCACAACTATATTGACCAGTGGGTGATGATGGTGGGAAATTAGGGAGAGTTTGCTGCTTTAATGCATCAAGAGACAGCTAACAGCTTCTATTAGAAGGAGCCAGATTACAGATTTTCAGATTGTATCATGACAGCTGACCTGTTAGCTATCCTTGACAAGGAATTAGGATTGTCCTAAATTAGTATATTAAGACTGAACTCTGGGATGCAGTTTCAACAGTGTGAGGCTGTGAGGCTAGATACAAATTCAGGCCTGGTGTAAACAGGAATGATGCATTGATTTCACTTTGTTTGAAAGAAAGGGTTGAAAGGGGAAATGACCAGGGGAAAACATCTGGTTAGGATATGGGAGATAGAATTAAGTCTCTTGATGGAATCTGGGATAAAATCTTAGAAAAATAAAGCAGGAAAAGGCTGGAGGAGTTCATTTAGTTCAACCCTCTTCTCAAGATGGGATTATTCCTTTCCAGACTAATGTTCTGAAGTGTTTGTTTTAACTTATTACACATATTAAGAATGGAGATTCTACAACCTCTCTGTAGGTTACAATGCTTAACCACACTCCTCATTAATGTTCTGTTAAATATCAAAATTATGTTGCAATTTAAGACTCTGCTCCCTGCAGCCAGAGAGAACCCTCTATCAAATATCCTTTTTATAACCACCCTTCATATTTTGAAGACTGCTATCAAATCTTCACTTCTCCAAACTAAAACTATTGCTACCACTTCCAAACTTTACTTGTCCTCCTGTTCCCAATACCTCTAATCATTTTTGTCACTCATCATTGGACTCTGTCCATTTTGTGAAATGTTGTGTCCAAAACTGGGCATGGTACTCCAGGTGTGGCTCACCACTGCTGAATACAGCGCACGTAACTTTTTCTCATGACTTGTACGTGACACATTTGTAATATGTCTCAGCACGATATTAGCTCTTCCTTCCTACCCCTGCAGCAGAAGCTCACTGTTGCCTTGTATTCAGTTTATGGTTCACTATAATCCCCAGGTCCTTTTTTAAATTTTTTTATTCCAGTGTCACAGCCTAGCTAGTCATTCCCCAATTCGTATTTGTGCAGAAGAATGAGGCATAGGCATGGATACCTGCAACAGTGTTGTGTGTAAGTTGTTACATTTGTCCAGGGATCACAGGAGGGAACAGCAGAACTGTTCTCTGACTAAATAAGTCTTATCGTTCTGTAAGCTTAACTCCTTGGTCTTTTGAGAACAACACAGCATAACCCTTAAGCAAGGTGCACCATGCAGCTGAAATGGGGAGGGTCCTGGCACTGGAGTGATACGAGTGTGAATTCAGCCCTCATATACTGAAGTCAGCGTATGAGAGAATATAGAGTATATGTTGGAAGGAAATTCAGGGGCCACATTATTTAGGTATATATCTATTTATTAGATGTGTGTCTTCCTATCCATAGAAGGCTTAGAAATATATGCAGTACACTTGATTACATCTCTTGTCATAGACAGACCATTACTCTCTTGGAAGAGGAGGGCCAAGTTATTCTATTCTGCATAGTTTCTTATGCTGTCCTCAGCACTATACTATCTGAATGTGTTCCAATAGCATATTAAGTGACTCATATCTGCCATGTCTTCTTTGTTCTTTTTCTCATCCTCCCAAGGAAGAGAAGGATATATGAAGTGTAGTGTTTTGTTTTGGCACTTTTATTTTCATTTTTTAATTAAAGAATTACATGATGAAAAAAAAAGTTGGACACCTCGCACTTGATTCAGAAGATAGTGAGATTTATGATGGTTCTTAGTTTAAACGGGAGTTTGTTCCACAGTCTCAGAACATACTCTGGACATGCTGAATTTTCTGAACTGATGAGCTTTACTCATGCAAAAAGGGTAGGTGGGTTATTATGTAAACCAGCATAATTCTTTTCAACAGCTCAGAGCAAATCAGTGAAAAAGTTCAACCCCTTTCCCATAGCAGACAATGATTGCAAACTCCTCGGCTTTCATAAAATCTCCAGGAACATATGGAACCCTACTACAGCAGCAAATAATCTTCCTCTCTTAAATTTTATAGGATTATTTATTTTATTTGGAAGTGAACTATTGAGTTTCTTTCTTTAAGGGACCTAACTTCCCTTTTATTGATGAGACCTCCACACCTGTGGCAGAGAGAGATGCTTAGTTACTGCTTGCTTCTCAGATGAGGAATGGCACTAGCATTAGCAAGACCATCTCTTTGATATAAAAGGCTGTAAAATTGGGGGAAGTGGAGATGTTCCTTGAAAGTGCTAGAAACATGATTAAATTTTTGTTGTTGCAAAGATGATAAAAATCCTTGAGCCTTCTGTTTGCCAAAATGAAAGCAATAAACAGGAGTCTTTTTGTGGATTCTAGTGGCATGAGCAATAGCTAGGTGCAAATTATTAACAGTGAAAACCAAATAGTAAAAACAAAACAAAAAAAAAACCCCTTACATCCTATCCTACCATATCTATCTGTCTATTTATTATGAGTAGTCATTTCTTAAACCTTACAGAAAAGCCATATATTGCCACAGTCACCATTACAAAATGCACAGGCACCAAATGTAGCTATATTTTAGATATAATGATCACTTGCTAATTTAAACCTTATAATTAACAATAATATGAGTAAGAAGGATGTGCAAGGATCTTGAGGATCCCACAGTTATATGTGTAATTTCAACATACAGTGAAGACAGTCCCCGTCTCAGAGTGTTGCAATTTAGAGCCATAATCCTGTACATACCTGTGCTTAACTCCGTGCATGCAACCCATTGGGTTCATTGTGCATAAACATGAACCCTAGCATAAGCCCTTACAGGAGTGTGAATTAATTAGATAAGAAAAAAGACTGTGTGGTCAAATGTGCGCGCACACAAACACACACTCCTACTTTTCATCTGGAAGACAAACATTAAAAACTACTTTTCAAAAATGCCTTCCAGATTATCTTCTGTGAAAAAGGAGACTGTTGTCAATATAACCTGATGTAGGATAACCACAATAGACATTTTAGTGTGCTCTTGCATTCTCTACATCTTTATTAAACATAAGATTGTATAAGGTGATTTTTGTTGTTGTTTGCACCTATGACTCATGAATAAATTCAGTCCTTTTTAAACTTATCTTTCACAGATATGGAAATAGTGAGGTTCTGAAGGTGTCACATATACCTGGCCCTAATGCCTTACTGATCGCTCTGAGCCCATGGCAAAAAATACATAATCTTAAATAGAGATGGACTGATACCATGCTGGAAGATATTGCTGTTGCTACTTTAATAAAATAAGATTGACATACTTGGATTTATCATGGCTGAGATCACATTCTTATAACAATCCAAAATGACACACAGCAAAAATCACTGCCAGTGTGCAGAATTTGGAGACTTCGTGCTCAATGCAGCAAAAATTATCTCGTGCTGGAACATAAATGAAACATCTTCAGTACTGGAAATTTTGCCCAGCATTAAGACTGCGTGCTTTCCTTACCGTGTGGTCAATTCAAAGGCAGTATTTTTTATCTGTTACTTGTGCACCTACAGACTATACTTTTCATGCTGATTATACAAACATTGGTTACTGATTATTGCAGCATCTTTTTGTGACGTGTTAGCATGTGAACTAATCTTAATCTTCAATTGTTCAACCTCAGAACAGGTATTTTTCAGGGGGTCTGAGCGATTGTAATACCCAGGGATATAATAGATACTTTTAATACATACTCTGAATAGAAGTTCACAGGAGAAATAAAGTGGAACTCGGCACTTCTTTTCTCTTTCGCCTTTGCTCTGCTACATTGCATTGTTTCTGGCTGTCAAAGCTGTGTGATATGAAGAATATACCCATGTGGTACTTTCAGGAAAGGGATTAAATATCTTTCCTTTATTAAAAGAACAAAAAAATAGCTGTCCCTCCTCTAGGTTTTAAGTCAACTGTCATATACATACTGCTTCTCAAACCAGCCCAGGAGTTAAGGGATTTGCTTGGACTCAATAAGTGGCAGAGATATAATGGCAGGAAGAGAAAGTGTTCCTTATGTGTCTGTTTGGGCTTGTCACTGGAGAACTCTATGCTGCAGTATATTCTCCATTGCTTTTCCTAGTCTTGTTTAAAATGTCTCAAGCAATGTTGTTCCAACTAACTTCCTTGGGAGATGATTCCACATCCATTAAAACAGTACCTGTTAGAAATTCATTGAGTGTTCATTTTAAGGGTATGTGACTGCAGCTCATGTAGACATACCCAAACTAGAATTAAAATAGGTAGCTCAGATATTTAGAGTAGCCTTAGTTGCTCAGGGTAAGCTAAGCATTTGAGTTTTTACCCAGCTTCTCATAAGTATTGCTCTACTCATGTCACTATCTGACAAAAGCTTATGCCTCTCTGAATCAGTCTTTCAGTGCTGCCCCAGCCCGACTTCAAATTAAAATGGCTAACTACCTCTCATGGTTTATGTTGAACTCCATCTTTTGTGGCTTTATTGTTAACATCCCTTTAGCTAACTAATTTAAGGCTAGCTTGGGTATGTAACAATCATGATTATAATTTACATCTCTTTAACAGGCAACAAGATGTAAAATGAAAACCAAGATGGATTTGTTACCAAGTCAAGAGAAAGGTAACATTTTGGAGTTGGCCCTTTTACAGGATTTGTTTTAAACTAATACTAGCACAACTATCAACTTTGTATATGAAGCCAAACAGAAACATAAATTGTTCTTTCTTAATGCCCAGTTTTGAAACTGTAGATTTCAAACCACCACACTGGAGGTTGCCAAGAATATTCAACTGCCTTTTATTTTTTTACTTTTCTTGGGTTCTACTGAATTCAGTGGTAACCTTGCTGGCTGCAGGGAGATAGAGGGCATGATGCATGTTATACTTAAAATGTTTTAACAGCCCTTAAAACCTGAGTGCCCGTGCATTCAAGCAGTAAAACACATGCTAAATTGCTAAGTGTGATCATGTTATAGCAAAGTTATGACTTTGCATGGGAGGTATATCTCCAGATCGTGTTAACACATGTTCAGCTTTTGTTGGACTGTTCCATGGGGATAATACAAGGTAAAGACTCTGGTGGAGTGTCAGGTATGGGAATAACAAGCAGCTGATTGTCTATCCCAGCCCCAGCACTGCAAAAGAGCCAGTTCAAGGCTGCCAGCAGCAGAGACCTAGCTCACTTTGTGCATCCAGCAGCAGGGGCAACACCTTGTCCTAGGCTTGGTTCTCCATGCCTGCCTGTGTCCACTGCCAGGGGCAGAAATACCATTTCATTCCTACATGTCAGAGGCAGGCGATTCTAATTTGGGCAGTGCTGGGCACTTAGCAGGGAGGATGTGGGTTCCTGGCATGGGCAGTGCCTTCTCTGATGAGCAGATGTGCAAGGTGTGATGCTCAATGCCAGGGTCGGTGTCAGGGGGCAAGGCACAGCTGACTCTAGCCCTATCCAGAGCATGTAAGCATTACTGTGTGACTGCTCAGAACAAGTTCTAACCTGGAATTCAGCACACTAAAGCTTCCTATGATCTCAATTAGTGTGTAAACTGGTTGAACTCATGATAATTATGCTAACTTTTTTCACAGGCTGAGATTCCAGCTCTATATTCCCTTCAGAATGGGTTGTGATTGGGCTCAAAACATTCTGTACACAAGCACTCTAGTTATCTGGAGTAACTTTTTGAGTTGAAGCATTTAATAGGCAACAGCTGAATTTTAGATTAAATTTCTTTCAAACAGATGTTATACCTCCTTCATATCAGTCAAATCAGCCCTCCTTGCCCTCCAACTTTTCACTTCTGTTTTTATTTGTAGACTATAATTGCAGGAACATAATATATACAAAATGGCTGTGGTTTTCAACAGTTATTTTACATTTTATGACTATCAAATCCTACGCATTATTTAGCAATTAAATTCTAAGTCCTAGAAAAAGATTGGCATGCAATTTTCTTTATAAAAAGCTAGCTGAAGTCAGAAAACAATTACACAAAGACAATTAAGTCATTAATTATTTTATTGATTCCTTATACAAAATCATCACCCAAGGGCATTTGGCAGTCTTAGAATTCTGGTTTCATCAAAATGTTTATTTCCCTACCTAGGATTATTATTATTATTATTATTATTATTATTATTATTATTTTGTTGTTGTTGTTCCTCTTCTTCTGCAATTAGCATAACAGGTGATTTTATAGATTTCAAAATTCAAAACTATAAAACTGTATTTGGGTTTAGTCAGAAAGCATTCCCACTAACACTTGGAAAAGGGTGAGGGGAGGGAGGGGGATAGAAACAAAAAGGAATGAACATTTTAAATGACATGCAAAAATGCCATCTTTCTTAATACATGGTCTTTTAAAATTGAAGATAAAAATTACAAATGGTTGGAAAATGGTATTCTGCTCCCCATTTTTTCTCTCTGTAGTGTCTTGTGGTTTATTTGTCAATTCATATTCAATTCATATTAAGGGCCAGGTTTTTTGTTCTTTGTGCAAGAAGCATGAACTTGTATGTTGCAAAATGGTATGATTTTTTTCTTTGTTTTTAATATAGCTAAAACGGGACAGGTGATGAATTTGTGAAGCAGCAATTAGTAAGCAGGGAAAAGGAATAAGGAGGAGTCATCCTACTTACTCTACTTTAAGTCTTGACTTATTTTCAACAACTTGTGTTATTTTCAATATATGTCATGTTAGTACTTTTTTTCTGTGAAATTGCTTTGCATTTCTACATCCATCTTCACACTCTCAGGTTCTGGCTGGCTTTTGAACTGTCGTTTTGGGAGAGATGTTTTTTATGGTATTTCTAGCCAAAAAAGAAAAATGAAATTAAAACTCGTGAAAGAATATATTTTTCCACAGACTTGCACTTCAGGCCAATTTTAATACTTTGTGGTTGAAATTGAATCTGCACATAACTACAGTAAAATCCAAGAACTTACCTCAGGGATTAATTTAATACAGTAAAAGAGATTTTGGATAAAAATCTAAGCTTTTGTATGTTTGTCATAATGAACCCAGTTTTGCTAGAACCAGACAGTAAAAAATAAAGTGCCTGGCTGCTACAAATGTGATTGGCTTAAAAACCATTAGGTTCTTTATATTTGCCTTTTGGTTCTTGAACCATTGTGACACATTTTTAATTAAACCTGAGGGCTGTCAATTTCAATACTGCCAAATGTAATAATATTATAAGTTTAAGAAAAAGACCAAATAGATTTATAAATTACAGGTATTGAAACAACATGCTTATATAAATGTCTTAGATTCATACATCGGCTGAGAGAAAAGTATTTATACAGTCTGTTGGTATGTCTATACTGCTCCAGTTTGGGGCCAGGCAAAGCTGTACCGAGACATGCCTAGCTCACTCTGGGTGCATCTACAACTGCACATTACAGCACAGTAGACTAATTTGCTTTCATGTAAAGTGTCACAGTCTACAGGTGCAATGCTATTAGACCTCAGCAAATTAATTTTTGCCACTATCAGATATCAGGGGATAAACCTCAGCAAACTAAGTTCTGCCATTATCAGATATCACTGTCAGGGGATAGTACTATCTTACCCTGGTGAAAACAATTGCACCTAAATACACATGCAAATACACACATAAATGCTGACCCAGGCATCTGGTAAGCCCAGGCAGCAGGGAGTCAGACTCTTGCCTGCTGCCTAGCCACAGAGGCCATCATGCTGGGCATGCTCACGCCCCTGCCAGCCCCTCTGCCACCTGACGCTGCCTCCCAAAGCCTGGGGCTGACCCCCCAGGTCTCCTGCCATGCTGGGGCTAGGACACCTTGGCTCAAATGGCTTTAGTTTAGGGCATAATATCTGCACATGCTCCCTGGACTCTACCAATTTGACCATCTACATGAGCCATTAAGCCACTGAGATAAAAACTCTGGTGCAAACTGTGCCAGAGTTTATCTCATTGCCTCAATGGCACATGTAGATGCACCCTTTGTGTGGAGTCCCTCCCAAAGTGAATCCCTTAACTGCAGTATTTATTGGTGAATGCACAGCATCACAGAGAGGCTGAAAAAGGTAGGGGTATTTAGTCTGGAAAAGAGAAGAGTGATGGTAGCTTTGATAACAGTCTTCAGAATACTTGAAGGATGATTACAGAGGGGATAGAAATGAACTTTTCTCCATGGCCAAAGGGGACAGGACTAGGAACAGTAAACTCAAGCTTCAGTGGGATAAATTTAGGTTGGAGTTTAGGAGGGACTTTCTGACATGAAGATGGTCATCAAACTACAATTGTGGAATCTCCATCCTTGGCAATTTTCAAGAGCAGGTTAGACAGACACTTGGCTGGGATGGTCTAGTCAAGGATGATCCTGACTTGAGCAGAGGGCTGGACTTTATGACCTCGTGAGGCCCCTTGCAACCCTACTTTCTTATGTTTCTATGATCATTTCCAGTTAGTGGTAGTGATTGTGGAGCAACTGTGGTATATCTCAGTACTGTATGCCTACTTGTGTTGTCTTGTGGGGCCAAGCCAACTGTCAGGATCTCAAAATTGTGCTATGGGAGGGTGAAACACAATTGGACATATGCACACAAAAATCAATTAGGCACATCCACACACACACTACCAACTCAGGCACATACACAGCCAAGGTTACCTGTCTAAGCACAGGCACACCTATCACCAGTTCAAGAACATACACACTATACACACCAAAAATTACACAAAAATCTATTGTCAATACACTCACACCCAATACACATACATGGAATACTAATTAATATAACATGCACACAATGATTGATATAATTGCCAATGCAAAAACATATCTACACACAGGTGAGTTCCTGACTTGGCTGGTGTGGTGTGTATTTGTGTGTTTGGGGTACCTAGGGTGCTTGGTGACTATGGGAGGGGGAATCAAGTGTCAAAGATTTCCAGAAGGAGGGGAAGGAGGGAGATGGATGGGGGTTAAGATGAGAGAGGGAAAAATAAGAGAGTGAAATTACCAGGAGTGAAAGTTGCCAGGGCTGGAATTAGAACCAGCATACTGGAGGGGAAGCTTAAGTTCAAGCGGCCCTGGGGTTACTCAAGGTCACTGGTGCTTTGTGGCCAGGAGGAAACAGCCAGGAAAGAGAGAGGCAGAAAGCTGGAATATCAGGGGGGGGCTGGAAACTGAGAAGCAGAAAGCTGGGATTTCAGGGGGCTAATAAGTGGTGGTAAGAAGGAAACAGCCAGGAAAAAGAGAGGCAGAAAGCTGGGAGATAGCCGGGAAATCAAGGAGGAGGGTCGGGAGGTCAATAAGACAAAAACCCAACTCGGGTTTTCAAAATTATAGGTTTATTAAACAGACAACACACTACACCACCCCACAAAGTTATTGGTTCCTACACATACACACACAAGCACTCACATACACCCCCACACAATGGTAGCAGGAGAGAAAAAGGCTGGGTGGAGGGATTGAAGTCAAGGAGTGTAGGGACAGAGTCCAGGTCCTTTGCTTGGGGAAGGAAGGTGGGTGATAAGTACCTATCCTGGGCTGTGGGTTGATCCTTGATGGCCAGTTGGTGTCTTCTCCAGAACGGTGTTGTCTAGAGGGGGGTTGCCGGTAGGGCATCTGGGGGGATAGGTGGTGTGGCGTAGTGCTGGTCCAGATGGAGAGGGTGTCCCACTGGGTCTGTCTTCACTACCCCTTTTTATACAGGCAGACCTCCTTTGACCCTACTGGCAGGGGTATGCCCAGGCAAGGGTCAGCCCTGGTGTACTGAGCATGTGCACTCCAGGCAAGGATGTGCAGTTCCAGGTATCTGTGTTGCAATAGTGGGTTGGCTGATTTCTGTAGGGTCTTTGTCTTTCAAATGCTGGGTTCATGGTTCCTGAGTGAGTCAATGGAAGGCAATGATCCATTGAGCTGATGGTCCAGTCGTTGAGTTCATTATTCAGTAGAGGCATGCTACCATTGTATCTCAAGTACCCTCATTCATCCCCTTTCATTCAGGAACCAATTTACATAAGACTGGTTAGACATGAGTCATAGGTTACACCTGGGCAGAGGACAGAAGATGGAGGCTTGGCATGCAAAATGGGAACTTGACATAACTTGACATTACTTATGCTAACTTACACATGTAGGCCTAAATCATATAGTCTCAATAAAAAAGCCAGTAAAAAAAAGATCAGTAAAACAATAATCACACAGGAAAAATCAATATAAACATAATAATTATGCAATATAAAACAGTGGATCAAAGGAGTGAGAAGAAAAAAAAACTTGCTACAAAAATGCTAAAACTTATCCTATGTCTTAACTTACTCATACTTATCTATACGGTATAGAAAGGGAGAGAAAAAGTCAGAAATAGTTGGAGAAGGGAGGGTAAGCATTTCAAAATTCAAAAAAAAAGAAAAACTGGGGGTTTTGCGACACTTAGAGCCATAAATTGAGCCATTAAGACATGCTTTTGAGTGCCTTTTTAAATCTAGGCAGAGCTTCTTCATTAAGGTGTGTCCCATGGTTTCTTGTATTTTAAGTATGAAACTCTGGGTGAAACACCTTCCTTGTCTCTTACCCTTCCAGACAGCTGTGTATTCTTAATAATGGAATTACATTCACTGTAGAGGGGTATATGGTATGAAACAATAAAGATGATGAGAAGGAACTGAGGCAATATAGGCAGCCTTTTCATAACAAAGAATAATTTATTAGACCGCTGTAATACAACATGCAGAGCTCTTGTATTAATATGGTGAGTCAAAGCTTAACTTAAAGCCATTTGCCCTGCTAGCTAAAGAGTCTTAGGGCACATCCACATGAGCGCGCATGTGCCTCTTGCCCTGCCTCAAACTCCTTTGAGGCAGGCAACAGGCACGTGCGGGAACAAAAAAATGTTCCCTGTGCTGCAAGTTTGCAGCACAAGGAGAAAATTAGACCCCTGGATATCCAGGGGTCTAAAAAAAAAAAAAATCAACATTTAAAAAAAGCAGTGCAGGCAACTGGGGTCTGGGTTCTCCATGGAGACGCTCTGGCTGCCAGAGCATCTCTATGGCTGGGTCTCACCCTGGTGCTGAAACGCACAGTGGGTGAGGCTGTGTGTTTCAGCACCAGGGCTCTAGTGCCGGTGAGTAAGGGGTTGGGAGAGCTGGAGGAGGCAGTGAGGGGACCATGTTTTTTCCATAAAAAAACAGAGGCAGTACATTTTAAGCCCTGTCCAAGATGGGGGGAAATGTGCTGCTGTGTTGAATGACAGGTGAAGCACAGCAGTGCTACCTGCTGTCTGAGTGGGAGCAAAGCACCCAGCATGCAGAGCTCCTTTGTACTTATTGAATCCTGCTAGCCCCTCTCCCTCTAGAAATGTGCTGCTGCTGGGTCCTTGCACCCATCTCTTGCCTCCTACAGCTCTTGCATCAAAGGTACAGGCATGGGGGCAATGCTCCCAGAGTGGAGCTGCAGGCTGGGAAGGGAAGAGGCAGTAGGTGGGGATAATGTCCAAAGGCAGGGGAAACCCTTGGCAGGAGTTAGGCTTGAGGGGCAGCATAGTGCAAAGAGCAGTCGGGGTGTCAAGTTATTGGATGAGTATGGGATCCCTGGCTTGGGGGTGGTAGGGTGTAAAACCACTGCTGCAGTTGCACAGGGATGCTAACCTAAGAAACTTATGGGGGAAAAAAAAGAGTTTGAAAAAAGTTTCTCTGTCAGTAAGAAGTGTTCAGATTGTCAGTAAAAAATAATTTCTTGGGTTGACAACCCTGGCCATGGCTAATTGTAGTCTATCAGCTGTGGATTGGCTCCACTATGACTCTAATTCTAACTGCAAAATTTCAGCCCTTAAAGCACTCTCCTTCACACAGGCCATTTACTGCTTGTCTTCACTAGAAAATTAGGTACTGATTGAACAACATAATAAAACTACTTTGCAGACAGGTTTTAGCCAATGAGCTACTACTTTAACTGTATTCTGGATCATTGTGTTAATGTTATTGTCAGCACAAGAAAACAGGCCATATAACCATCATAATTGTGCAGGGCTGCACTTCTACATGCTGTTCTCTGGCGAGGGAGCAGAGCCCCAACGGTCTCTGTGAGAGTCTGAGACTGGGGAATGGGGGAGAGAAAGAGGCAAAGGCTGGAAAGAAAGAAACAGAGGCTGGGGAGAATGTGGGGAAGAGGCAGAGGATGTAGGGAGCTGGGGGTGGGGGGTGGCACATGGCAGGGGG
>NW_017729025.1:106364399-106365238 GCF_001723915.1 Gavialis gangeticus | reverse complement strand
GACTATTAAGTTGAGCAGCCGCCCCTAGCTCCGGCTAGATAGCAAGGGCTCACTTAGGAACCCCGTGGGCCAACGGACCCCTCTGTTGTTTGTATATACTGTAACTGAATAGAGCAACTCTACCTATGCCTTCTAAGCGTAAGTCAAATAAATCACCTTTGTTTAAAACCACTACGCTTACGTGCCTCAGAACTCCACGCCAGAAATCCCGCCTGTTCCGTATCCAATTTGCCACCACCCGGCCGCCCCACCATGACCACGACCGTGAGCTTGGCTTGCCAGCTCCGGGGCCGTGACAGAAGTGAGGGGGGAAAAGGGCAAGGGGGCCATTTGACTACCCCACCCATCCACCTGACCCTCCCTCTGTCCCTGGTTTCCCTGCTGTAGCAGTGAAGGGTGTTGGGGATGAATTCAAGAGAGCCCTCTGACATTTAGGGTGCATCCAGACATGTGGATGTTTGGTTCCTCGGGGACAAATAGCAGTTGTACAACTTGATCTGCCACTTCTTGTCCCCAAGGAATGCCTGTGCTATGCACACTTTGGCACATGGCAAGTTGCCGCAGGTTGGGTAGGAAAGGCTGGGGACAGCACTGTGTTGGCCCCAGCAGCCTCACCTGGGGTCCTGGGGGCCTCCTAAGTCTGCAGTCATGGCAATTCTGCCACGTGGAGCCTGGCTGGCAGTGGAGCGTGACTCTGGGTGGGCCAGTTCCGCTTTTCAGCAGCATATCCTGGCTGAGCATGTGTTGCTCCACGTTCCCTCCCCCCCCCCGTTTTTTCTTTTTACCCCTGGATGTTCAGGGGTAATAAAAAAAAAACACAGAACCCCCCCCCCCCGGGG
>NW_017729025.1:106360436-106364214 GCF_001723915.1 Gavialis gangeticus | reverse complement strand
CACACTCATGGGCAGCATCCCCTTGCAGCATGAAGACTACCAGACTGTGCCATATGTGGCACTGCAAACATGTTTGCAGCACCATGTACCGCACAGCCCTGCTCATCTGGATGCACCCTTAGATTCTAAACCTAGAATATTATAACAAATGTATACATTTTTCAGGTGTATAATCTAATTGCTGAGGGGTCATCTTAAATTCAGGGTTGTCTTAGATTTGAGTAAATATGGTGATAAGCTCTTATAGTCTTTAACGAATATATTATGAAATATTTTTTCTCTATGATAAGTCTGAATAAAAAGGTTCAAAATTGACTCCCTTCTTCTACTAAAAGCAAACATTGAAACATAAAATGATTTCATGTCGAACAAAATATTTTATGTGAAACAGGATGATTAATTTTGAAGCAATTGTAATAAAAACCTAAGGAACAAGTGTCATAATCTTAAAAGCAAATAAGAATGTATCCACTCCAAAACTGAATTTTAAGTGCCTAGATTATTCCCCTTCCTACATAAAAATAAATAAGTATATAAATAAATGTCCCAGCCCTTTTTTTCTAAAATCAGAATCAAGCCACATGTATTGACATTTAGTGGCTCCTTTTGGAAAACAGTTGGGCACAAGGTTTGGCAAAGTTGAGGAGACCTGTGTGATATCATTGGGTTTCTTTTCAAGATACA
This sequence comes from Gavialis gangeticus, assembly GCF_001723915.1. Lineage (NCBI taxonomy): Eukaryota > Metazoa > Chordata > Crocodylia > Gavialidae > Gavialis > Gavialis gangeticus. Next base: position 106,363,530 of record NW_017729025.1, on the reverse strand, counting down.
GATGTTTGGACTTAGGCATGTGTAATTTTCTTTTGGCTATGTGGAGAATTTGTAAATTACTACCTGGCAATATACAAACTCTGGGTCTGCTTCTTGTTACTTCAGTGTAATTTTGTTAAGAATACTGGAGTTGCTTCTAATTTTATTCCACCACGATTGAATAATAAGTACATTTTTTTGTTGTAGACCATTGGTTCTCAACTATCATGCTGGTGGACCCCTCAAGGGTGCCATCATCAAGACACCATGACAGCAGTTGTAGAAGTCTGGTAAAACTGCCTTGCATTCAGGGATGTTGCACACACATGCTCGTCTTGCATTAGGGAGAGCTGGCTCAAGATGCAGCCCTTCTAGGTCCAGAAATGGAGGCATGCAGGACAGCTCCACCTGCCCCATGCACCTCTGTTTCTGGAAGATACTGTGCACTGTGGAAGGGCTGGACCATAACCTTGCTCTCCTGCTTGCTTTAGTGTTATTAGTAGGGACCTATTGAACTCAAGGGGAAAATGTGGATCATTTTCATGGGTGCATTGTGGTGCCCCTTCCCGCGACTTATTTAGGAGCTCTGGTGGCCCCGCCCCTTGCCATTGATTGGTGGATATTCTGGACAGCTCTCAGCCGATCAGTGGTGAGGGGCAGGGGCAGAAACCATCTTAAGCTGCTCATTGTGCCAGCAGCCCCATCTCCTCCCTACCCCTCTGGTGCACTGTGCAATCAGGCTACAGCATGATGAGGAATGCTGGCTTGCTCTAGGGAGTCAGCATTTTATTTTCAGTAAGTTTTCTCCCTCCCCCCCACCGATTTCTCAGATTTCATGGTCATTCCCTACTTCTGAGGGCAATGCCATATTTTGTGAAAGCCACACAATCACAATTTTGGTAGGTCTGTAGCTATCAGAGAGACCTAGCCCTAATGCAAGACAAGTGTGTGCGCATGCCACAGCCCATGCCTGGCTGGCTGTACAGCAGGTGCATGGGGTAGTTTTACTTGGAGGCAGCTACACCCAGTTGAGAACCACTAAGGTAAGTTAAGCACAGCAGTGGTTTTCAATCACAGATGCCACCACAATCAGAAAAGCCCTGTGGAGGGTGCCTTGACTCTGAAAAAGTTGAGTACCATTGTTGTAAATGTTTAGCCCTCTTTAGTGGTTCTGGAAAACTTTCATTATTCAATACTATTATCTACACTAAATGACCAAGATAAAGGGGACTTGTCTATTGGCAGTAAATTGCAGCTGAATTCTTCAGGAGTATGAATATTTTCATACCTTACTGAAGTCTGAGTTAGTTGAAAGAACCCAGCATATTCAACCAGATGGTTGAAAACCCTGTAGGATTAAGCACTATGGGTCTAATGATTACATTAGGCCTTGATTCAAATCCTACATGACTAGTCACATAAAGTTTACACTTTCAGAAATATCCTCCAATTAGATCAATTTTCCCATATTTCTTGTTATTTCTTTGTTTTATGAAATGACACCGGTTTATTAAAAAATGGTGCAAGACTGCTATATTTATGAATTTTAAAAATGTATATTTGTGTTGAATTAAAGCTATGCACAAAATGAAATAAATAGAAATACAATTAATTTCCAAGACAGCTACAATATACTCTGGTTTTCCTATCAGCTTAAAGATGTCTTCTGCAAATATTAGAGTTTTTAAAGATTACATATGATTATATACTGATGAATCAAACATTTATTTAAATAACAATTATTATTTAGAGTTTATAGAGGACCAGAAGTTAAATGTACTAATGGTTTTCGAGTCAATGAACATAAGCATAGAAAATGTGAGTAAAGAATAGCCTGACCTTTTTTTATTTTCTTTCATTTTCGATTTCTTTTCCCCACCAATGTCTCTCAGAACTCTTTCCTCCAAAACAAATGTTATATTTTTTATATTGTTTTGTGATCGTACTTGTCCCACAATATCTACAGGGTAGGAATATGCTTGAAAGTATACCTGTAACCTTTAAATTAACAGGGCTATATGTTAAAGCTTTGAGCATCTCCAGCAAAATAGTGAGGACCCTCAGCTCCCAATAAAGGAGAGACCTGTAACAACACACTGATAAGAATGCAATGAATATGTAAGTAGCTATCCAGCCTGTTACAGCAGTCGGATCCGAATGCTTATTAATACAGCCATAAACACTTCCATAAATTTATTATTATGGTGGTGCTACATAATGGACACAAAAATATAATTGACTGTGGCAACGTGAAAATGCCTCAGTTCTTTTTGCCAGGGTTCTTTTTGCAGAACATAGCAATTAGCGAGTCAATGAAAACTACAGCGATGAGGATATGAAGAATCTATTTGGGTGATCTATATAGCCCCATACTTGCAAATACCAACTCTACTCTCTGGAATAAATGATTCTTTTAAATCAACAAGAAAAGACAGCTTATAACCAAAGGGCTCATTATAACATGCAGACAACCCTCTAGCTAAATCTGTGTTTTCTGTAATGGAAAGAAAGTATGAGTCATGTTCTCCTGTGATTCTATATCCAGTCCTTGAGTTGCACATTTAAATTAAAAACCTAATGATAATAATAAAAAAACCCGTTGATGTGTTGGCACCTAATATAAACTGTTCCATATTAGCAGCATGGGCTTTTTTTCACATTTCAATACACTTTCAAAATCAATAGCTACCAGTTGTCTCAGTGGAAGTGGTATTAAAATGTATCTGTTTCCTTCCTTTTACACGCTATTACAGAACGCTTTCTGTTCTGACAAAATCCTGTATTGTTGTCTTACTGTTAACAAAATGCTAAGTCCACAAAACCTTTTTACTGTGGAAAAATAATACAAGCTGTACTGAGTAAGGGCCTTATAACAGTAATTTTGGGCTGCTCCTGGAGCTCTTAACACCTGGATTGTCCTCATATTAACACCTGAAACCAGTTTTAAGCACTTGTTAGGAGGCTCAAAGTTATGCCACTCCAGGGTAGAATTAGCTCTGAACCATGTTACTCAGCTCATTTACACTAAGGTGTGGCACTCTAGGCTATACCATAATGTAAACACCCCACATGCCCTCGCCTCTGCCCTAGTGGCCTGGGACTCAACCCCCCCCCC
>NW_017729025.1:106354350-106360337 GCF_001723915.1 Gavialis gangeticus | reverse complement strand
CTGGTGGATGGCATGCTGGCATGGAACAGTGGATCCCCCTCTTCCACATCCCCCCACCTCCACCCTTCCCAAAACCCCAGAACCCACTCACTGCTTCTTCCCTCTGCAACCCTGCTTGCTTGTGACTGCCTACAGGAACATGCAAGGAAGGGTTAACTTCCTTGCCTGTCTGCAGCCCCTACTGCTGTTGCTGTCAGGGCTGAGCTCAGTCTGGGGAAAAGCAGCAGTCCAGCAGTAGGGGTGGGGTGGGGCATGCAGGCACATTAACCCTTCCTTGCCTGCTCCCCTAGGAGAGAGAGTGCAGGCATCCACAAGAACTTCTAGGGGGCAGAGGGATTCCCAGGGCAGGGATGAACCCTGAAGAATGGGAGGGGAGACCCAGAGATGGCAGGGAGGGGGGGCAGGCAGGGGAAGGGAACCAGGAGAGCTCTGGTGGCATAGGGGAAACCAGAATGGGATTCTTACCTTTCAGTCCTTCAGGATCCTGCTGGTCTGAATATGTTTCTAGTCCAAACTTGAGCTAGCACTAACATGGATTAATGTTTGAGTTGCTCAGTGTAACATGTAGCAAGGCCCTAAAATTCATCATTCTACAGAGGAGGAGGGCTAACACATTCTGAGGACTTAATAAGCACTGCATAATATTTATTCTGTCTCCCCGGATAAAAGTGAATATACCATAGGTTACCTGCCACATAGCGCCAAAGACACATAAATATGTGCAAATTATACTCCCTTGCATCCTTCCATTTTTTCCTCCTGAAGTCCCTTGGAGAAACCACTGACACTATCAGCATCCACTCATAGATTCCTTGGGCTCATTCATATTTCCTCTGCCCAGTTAAAGGGAAGAGTCAGGGCATTCCTTTGGGAGTATTGCAGTACTATAATAAGGCTGTCTGGAATGGTAGTGGGGGGTGTTGCTAGATAATTTTCATGTGGCTATTGTAGGAGTAGCGCAAGGTAGAGCTGATGTAGCCTATGCTAAGTGTGAACTATCTCTAGTGTCCTCTAACCGGGAAATGCTTGAGCCAACTTTCCTCTGATAATTGTACAGGGGACATACTGATATTACAGCACCAGCATGGATTCCTTTGCTTGAGCTCAGAAGAGTTATTGGATCTGATAGACCAATGATGGACAGCCTTTTTTGGCAACTGTGCCAAAAGGCAAGTCCCTTGTGGAATAGTGATACTGATTATCAGCTACCACTGTGTATATACCAGTATTTGCTACATCTGATTTAGTTGTAAGTAGCTTACTTTAAGCTGCCTAAATCTGACCCAGGAGAGGTGTGCTCAGGTGTTCATCACTGCCAGTTTAGGTCAATCTAAATGTAATACTTATTACCACTGAGCTGTAGCAAAACTGAATTCAGTGGCACAAAGCCCTGCAGCTCCCATTGCTGAGGCTTCCAAACCCCCAAACCCACTCCAAACCTGACTTTCTTCCCCTCTCCAACTGCTGCTCCAATCCTCTTTGCTCTCTGAGTGCTACCCTAGATCTTGTCCCTTTTAACTCAATGCCTGGTGCACATGTGCTAAATGCACTTCCTTCCTCTGCCAATTGTGGCATACATGCCACAGGTTGGCCACCACTTTGGTAAACTATACATTGGGAATCAAGGGATAGGGGCTTCCTTAAACTTTCTCTGTGGAGTCAGGCACTACTTCAATCCTCAATATAGTTCATTAAAACAAGGAATTTATTTATAGATACCTCAGACTGTCTTTTCTGTGAAAATCAGTTTTTAAACAATATTAAGATAATGGCCTAACCAATCAGTCAAACATTGACCCAGGACTATGCAATACTATATAAAAAGCCTGCAAATCAGGAGGGGCAGGGGGTCTGATCTTTCAGTTCTTTCACATTCAGGATCAGACCCCTGAAGTGGAGTTTTACTATGCATGACTGCCAGCATTCTGGTATTCTTAAATCATTACTATATTCCTTTGTGCCTTCTACATGGTACTGCAGCCTGTTTCAGTTCCCTAGGGTTCATTCAGTTCCTGAAAACAACAATATTCAGGACACATGGTATCAAGAGCCTAGACTGGAGTCCCTCCATCTACTGCTTAGTTCAGTTTCCCTTCCTGTTCAGTATTTCAGTCATAGCAGGAGACCTATGGCTTGCAGGCATTAACTTCTGTGGGGTTTTTTTGTTGGTGGTACATGTTGATTTGGGTCTTTTATGCTGCCCAAATAAATAAAGCAACCCAAAACACGTTTTTCCTCCACTTTGGAAGGAAAGTGAAAAACGTTATCTTGCCTAACCAAGGCCAATATTAAAGAAAAGAGACTGACAGTTATTTTATAGTGACAATATGTTTTCATGGATCAGGAACTCAAATGGATTCATTCTGAGTTTTGTTTCAAGTAGAGATGCATTAGACTATGTAAAAAAATCTCACAAATAGAAGGGGAAAGTGCAGTATCTATAAACCATCAAGCAATTTAGTGGCTGCTCTGCTCTGTCCTCTGCAGTAAATTTCTATTGGTCGCAGTTGGATAGAGAGTGCCTCATTATTTTAAATGAGAAACATTCAAAGAACAATCATTTTTGAAATGTAAACAAGTAAAAAATATATATATATATGTATTATACAACTTGGGGATTGTAAATCCTTTTCCTGCTGCCCGCACAATACAGGGGAAAATGCTGGCCTTATCAATAAAGAATAAAAATAAATTTTAAAAACCCACTTTGTCCTGCTCATTAGTAAGATACCTCAAGACTAACCTGCAAACTTGGACATCAGAAATACTATATTTTCATTACTTTTAGGGTATTCTAAAATTAATCGCTCACTGAATTTTCATCTGCTTAACGAGATGTCTTTCAAACTGATAAACTTAGTATGTTGCTATTGGATAGCTCATGGGAATAGGATGCAGAATTTTTTTTTGCCTCTGTGTTACTGTGCAAGTTTATCTAATAGTTAAAGTGGTTTTCATTAGCACAGGAGACCCTGCAGTACCAATTTGAAAAGTCTGAAGTATGATATTTGGATCAGTGCCTTGGGAACCACTGTTAACCAGATGAGTGGTTTTGGATGATAAAGAATGGGGGAACAGATACAAACCACATCAATAACAAGGAGTACAACATTGGACATGCATTCACCTGCAAATCTACCAATGTCAAATATGCTATCACCTAATTACAATGTCCATCTGCTGTCTACATCAGGCAGACAGAGCAATCTCTACGGGTAACAACGAATGAACACTGATCTGACATCAGCTGCAGACAGGCACAAAGTCCTGTGGCAGACCACTTTAACCTGCCAGGATATTCCAGCACCGACATCTATTGCTGTTCTCAGGCAGCAAATATTTTTAAAATAGCTTGAACAGGAAATTGCAGAACAAGAAATCACCCACAAAATGGATTGTGGTAACTGTGGTTTAAACAGGGACTATGAATTCTTATCCCATTTACAATTCCTTTGTTCCTATGGGCTCTTTGCTTGTATGCCTTTCCCATCACTATTCTTCACCCACCCCTTTCCTCTCCTTCCTTCCATTCTACCTTTTATATCTAAATCACTTTCTCCACTTCAGACACAGCTCTGTGCTGTCCTTTTATTTCATCTTATGAAATGAGCTTGAGTTCACAAATGCTTATGCTCTATATCTATCTTATTTAGGTAGTTTATAAGATTAAATCTACCCTGTCTTCTGCCTGACTTCAGATTAACATAATGAGCTACCTCTCTTGAACCAGATTTTGAAGTCGTTGCTCAGGTCTGTCTATTTCAGTCAATACTAAGGAAGGGGCATCAATAGGCATTTGGCCTGAAAAAAGAGACTAATTTTGCTAGCTGTTGAACACTTGGTGCACCTATTGGCTCTGAACTAAATTGGTGCGCTCACCACTTCTGAAAATTGAAGGCCTAAAACAAAGGAACAAATCCCTGTTCCCTTACTCCAAAGTTGATTATCCATTTTGTATTAAGAACAGAGGTCAGACTTCCTGAGACATGCTCCCTTCCAGTGCAATAAAAATCTCACTTAGTCACAGGTCCCCTTCTGACCCCACATAGCTTTCTCTCTTGGTTACCCAATAGGTAACTTTCAGCAGGGAAGATCAAAGTTGCTCTTAGGCCTGTCATGTTGTGGGTTAAGTTCACTAAGTCAGGAGCGACTTTAATGAAGGTGTTTCTTAATTCAAGCCAGCAGCACCCAGACAGCCAGGAGACTCTTTCTTCAGCTCTCTCTCTCAAACTCCACCCAAATCTTAAAGATATACAGTCCTCATAGGCCTTCCTAGCCCTGGGCTTGATGGTTAGGGTTGCAGCAGAGCAAACTCAGAAGGAAAAGTCCAGTTGCCCAAGTGGGAGTAGGATCTAAAACTTGTATAAATGCTTCTAAGGATTACATACTTGGCTACTTTTAGATCAGTAAGTATCACATAGAAGCTTAGAGCTAAAATTGGATCTGGATCCTAATAACTTCAGGTAAAATGTGAAGGGTAATGTGCTTTAAACACTACAATTGAGTCTAACTGCATTAGATGCAGTATCTGGAAGTAATGGTCTGCACTAGAGAACGTACTGTTCATATTTAGAAAACTACAGAGAGTGAAATAGGTTGGCTTCGAGAAGATTTCTGAGAAAGTAACTAAATCAAACTTTATCTGAGAGTAAGAAGGCAGAGTAGATTTACACCTGATAGACTAACTAAAACGTGTGTGTGTGTGTGTACAACACGTTTTCATGGACTGGATCTCACTTCATTGGATAATGTAAAGGATATGAATAATGCAATGTACAAAAAGAAGAAATTAATTTGAACACAAAAGACAAGGATGGGGAAAGAGAGATGGGGTGGGGGGGAATGGGGCCAGTGCTGGAAAGGCAAACAAACAAGCAATGCCTAGGAGCAAAGGAATCACAAAACCTAATCCAGGTAATAAGATAAGACTCCATAGTTCCTATTTAAATGATACTTAATACAGCTGTGCAGAGCTGCAGGTGCTGATTTGATTTAGAGGCGATTCAGCCTGATTCAGTGGCCAAATCTCCAATCTGAATTGAATCAGGGGACCAATTAAAGGGTCCAAATCAATTTGAAGCTCTCCAAATCAGTTCCGAAAAGATTCAGAGAGCTTTGGAGATTTGGGCAGTACCTGCTGGCTGCAGCAGGCAGCTGGTAAATTGGGGGCAGGGGAGGGGGGCTGAAAGAGGAGTGAGGGGCCATAGGAGGATCCCTGCCAAACCCCATTCCCTGCCTGCTCCCCCAGGTTTCCCGAGCGCCCCTGTCCTGCGCCCGCTGTCCCAGCTGAACCCAGGGCTGCCCTGCCCACCCCAGCTCCTTGTTGTTTTTAAAAAAGCCCCATCTCAGCTGGTGCTGCCAGGCAGGGGGAGCAATCGCTGCTGCCCCCCACTGCCCCATGCTGCATGAGAGGCTCTGCCATGATCCCCTGACTCCCGCTCACACTCCCAGATCCCCAATAACTGCCTCACCTGCCACAGCTTGACCCTTTGAAAAAAAAACAAACCCAGATTCACAGGCTGCTGGAGTAGCCTCAGGGCTTCTGGGGGCTCATGGCAGAGTGCCCCATGCAGCATGGAGCAGTGTGGGGCAGAGGGAATTTCATCCCACTGAGCAGGAGCCAGTGAGTGCGGACTTTTTTGGGTTTTTTTAAAGGGCCAGGAGCTGGGGCAGGTGCGGAAGCCATGGTGGGGCTGGGAAAGTGGATAGGGATCTGGGGCTTCATGGCAGTGGGAATTGCCCTCCTGCTGGGCAGGAGCGAGTGAGTGCGGGCTTTTTTGTTTTTTCTTAAAGGGCCAGGAGCTGGGGCAGGTGCGGAAGCCATGGGGGGCTGGGAAAGGGGATAGGGATCTGGGGCTTCATGGCAGTGGGAACTGCCTTCCCACTGGGCAGCAACCAGTAAGTGGGGGCTTTTTTTTCTTTTTTTTTTTTTTTTGGAAGGGGGGGGGGGGGGGGGGCAGCGTTGAGGGTGGGGGGGGGGGGGGACA
>NW_017729025.1:106352196-106354311 GCF_001723915.1 Gavialis gangeticus | reverse complement strand
TGGCAGGGGGAACTTCCTTCCCCCTGGGGAGCAACCAGGAAAGGGGGGCTTTTTTTTTTTTTTTTTTTTTTTTTGAAGAGCTGGGGTGGGTGGGGCAGCCGTTGAGAGTAGGCAGGGGATGGGGCCTGTGTGATTTGGAGATGCAGCTGATTCAGCAGCCTCCGAATCAGATTTGGCTAAATCAGTTTGGGACAGTGATTTGAATCGCTGAATCAAATCACTGTCCCCTGAATCAGCCGAATACAAGTCCAAAGCAAATACTAGTCACTTCACACAGGCCTAATACTTAACACAGTCCAGTCTGTGATGATTTCTTGTTTCTCAATTTCCCATTCAAATTTGTTTCTGAAGGTTTGCTGCCTGAGAACAGCCATCCTCAGTAATGGAGTGTCCTGGGTGGTTGAAGTGTTTTGCCACAAGCCTTTGTGTCTTTCTGCAGCTGATGCCAGATTGGTATTCATTCATTCTGTCATGTAGGGATTGTGCCCATCTATTCAATGTAGACAGTAGAGGGAGGCTGTAGGGCCAGGGCCGGCAATTATTTTGGGTGGAGGGCAGCTTAACCACTTTTGGCAAGCTGTCAAGGGCTGTGTGGGTAGCCCTGATCCCTGGTCCCAATGTCTGCGGACTAGTGTCTCAGGGCCAGCACCGGTGGGGCCCAGAGTGGTGCACAGGCTGGCAGGGGTCTGTGGAGCCAGGCTGGGCTGTACCAGCAGAGAGAAGGGAAGCTGGCCCAGTTCCATAGAGTCCCTGCCAGCTGGGAACCTGTACTCCTGCCACTCTGCTCTGGGCCTTGCCAGCACTGACCCTGGGACACCATTGTAGACCCCATGTACCCACTCACTCCCAGTGCTCCCCCAACCCCATGGTACAGGCTGGGGGCAGCATGAAGCCCTGACCCCCTGCTCCCCAGCAGGCAACAAGCTGGTGCTAGGCACGGGAAAAAGTGACCCCTCCCCCGCCCCATGGCTGGTGCTCCCTGCTGCAGCTGACTGCAGCCTGTGCAGGACTGTCCTGAGCAGGCACAGGCAGCCTCACATGGGCTGCAAGCAGCTGCAGCATGGGGAACCGGCCATGGGGTGGGGGAGGGGCCACTTTTCCCCGTGCTCAGTAACAGCTTGTAACCTGCCCCCGCAGCCAGCCTGGACCTCATGCCTGCTCCAGGCTTGCCTGTTGGGGCTGCTCCACGGCAGGAGCAACTGCAGCCCCCCACTCTGCTTGCCATGCCAGGCAGTGTTTGCCACCACTGCCTCTGGGCTGCCCAGTGCGCGAGCTCCGGGCGGGCAGCAGCAACAGAAAACACTGCCTGACAAGGTAAGCAGGGGGGCCACAGCTGCTGCTGCCATGCATAACTGCGACAGATGAGCCTGGAGCTGGCGCGGGACCCAGGCTGGTAGTGGAGGTGGGTTACAAGCTGGTGCTGAGCATGGGAAAAGCACGGCCTTGCCTGCCCCATGGCCAGTGCCCCATGCTACAGCCACTCGCAGCCCACATGGGGCTACTTGTTCCTGCTCATGGCAGCCTCATGCAGGCTGTGAGTGGCTGCAGCAGGGAGTGCTGGCCATGGGGTAGGGGAGGGGCCACTTTTCCTGGGTACCTTCCCTGCCCAGAGTCCTCCCCCACCCTCCCCCCCTTAACTGAGTTGCTGGTGTGGTGTAGCCACATGGTCCCTGCTGGGGCTTCTGGCTTGGAGGGTGGGGCTGGGTGGGCCCTGCTGTTGTGGGAGCCTGCCAGGTTTCCACTGCGTCTTACTACCCCTGGTTCCTGTCATTTTTGACAGGAACCAGACAGATAAATATTAATTTTCTAAATTTTTTAGGGGCCCTGTAGACTGGATAGAATGGCCTCAAGGGCCATTTTGCCCACACCTGCCCTAGGGTGCCAGGGCACAAGATTGGTGGACAGTGAGTGCGTCTGTAGAGCCAAAAACACACTGAATGGATCCAGGCAATGCCATGACGACATGAAAAACCTGCCAACACTATCTCCAGTATGGAGTTATCTTCACAATACAATACATATCTCATGGAAAATACATGGAGACACTAAGCAACAATTGTGCACCAGGATGAGAGCACACAAAAAATCTATCAAAGATAAGAACAGAACAACACT
>NW_017729025.1:106345596-106347196 GCF_001723915.1 Gavialis gangeticus | reverse complement strand
GGGGTCTGTGGAGCCAGGCTGGGCTGTACCAGCAGAGAGAAGGGAAGCTGGCCCAGTTCCATAGAGTCCCTGCCAGCTGGGAACCTGTACTCCTGCCACTCTGCTCTGGGCCTTGCCAGCACTGACCCTGGGACACCATTGTAGACCCCATGTACCCACTCACTCCCAGTGCTCCCCCAACCCCATGGTACAGGCTGGGGGCAGCATGAAGCCCTGACCCCCTGCTCCCCAGCAGGCAACAAGCTGGTGCTAGGCACGGGAAAAAGTGACCCCTCCCCCGCCCCATGGCTGGTGCTCCCTGCTGCAGCTGACTGCAGCCTGTGCAGGACTGTCCTGAGCAGGCACAGGCAGCCTCACATGGGCTGCAAGCAGCTGCAGCATGGGGAACCGGCCATGGGGTGGGGGAGGGGCCACTTTTCCCCGTGCTCAGTAACAGCTTGTAACCTGCCCCCGCAGCCAGCCTGGACCTCATGCCTGCTCCAGGCTTGCCTGTTGGGGCTGCTCCACGGCAGGAGCAACTGCAGCCCCCCACTCTGCTTGCCATGCCAGGCAGTGTTTGCCACCACTGCCTCTGGGCTGCCCAGTGCGCGAGCTCCGGGCGGGCAGCAGCAACAGAAAACACTGCCTGACAAGGTAAGCAGGGGGGCCACAGCTGCTGCTGCCATGCATAACTGCGACAGATGAGCCTGGAGCTGGCGCGGGACCCAGGCTGGTAGTGGAGGTGGGTTACAAGCTGGTGCTGAGCATGGGAAAAGCACGGCCTTGCCTGCCCCATGGCCAGTGCCCCATGCTACAGCCACTCGCAGCCCACATGGGGCTACTTGTTCCTGCTCATGGCAGCCTCATGCAGGCTGTGAGTGGCTGCAGCAGGGAGTGCTGGCCATGGGGTAGGGGAGGGGCCACTTTTCCTGGGTACCTTCCCTGCCCAGAGTCCTCCCCCACCCTCCCCCCCTTAACTGAGTTGCTGGTGTGGTGTAGCCACATGGTCCCTGCTGGGGCTTCTGGCTTGGAGGGTGGGGCTGGGTGGGCCCTGCTGTTGTGGGAGCCTGCCAGGTTTCCACTGCGTCTTACTACCCCTGGTTCCTGTCATTTTTGACAGGAACCAGACAGATAAATATTAATTTTCTAAATTTTTTAGGGGCCCTGTAGACTGGATAGAATGGCCTCAAGGGCCATTTTGCCCACACCTGCCCTAGGGTGCCAGGGCACAAGATTGGTGGACAGTGAGTGCGTCTGTAGAGCCAAAAACACACTGAATGGATCCAGGCAATGCCATGACGACATGAAAAACCTGCCAACACTATCTCCAGTATGGAGTTATCTTCACAATACAATACATATCTCATGGAAAATACATGGAGACACTAAGCAACAATTGTGCACCAGGATGAGAGCACACAAAAAATCTATCAAAGATAAGAACAGAACAACACTTGTCTCCAATCTCTCAGGTCTGATCCTTAAAGGGAATTTACAAACCACTTTTCACAGATGGGCCCATGAACTTCACTTAATCAACCTCCTAGGCACAGAAACTCATGGACTTAATATAGAAAATGGATTTATGACACACTACAACCGGCCAGACATCTGACTCCCA
>NW_017729025.1:106338643-106340596 GCF_001723915.1 Gavialis gangeticus | reverse complement strand
CCCTGGGACACCATTGTAGACCCCATGTACCCACTCACTCCCAGTGCTCCCCCAACCCCATGGTACAGGCTGGGGGCAGCATGAAGCCCTGACCCCCTGCTCCCCAGCAGGCAACAAGCTGGTGCTAGGCACGGGAAAAAGTGACCCCTCCCCCGCCCCATGGCTGGTGCTCCCTGCTGCAGCTGACTGCAGCCTGTGCAGGACTGTCCTGAGCAGGCACAGGCAGCCTCACATGGGCTGCAAGCAGCTGCAGCATGGGGAACCGGCCATGGGGTGGGGGAGGGGCCACTTTTCCCCGTGCTCAGTAACAGCTTGTAACCTGCCCCCGCAGCCAGCCTGGACCTCATGCCTGCTCCAGGCTTGCCTGTTGGGGCTGCTCCACGGCAGGAGCAACTGCAGCCCCCCACTCTGCTTGCCATGCCAGGCAGTGTTTGCCACCACTGCCTCTGGGCTGCCCAGTGCGCGAGCTCCGGGCGGGCAGCAGCAACAGAAAACACTGCCTGACAAGGTAAGCAGGGGGGCCACAGCTGCTGCTGCCATGCATAACTGCGACAGATGAGCCTGGAGCTGGCGCGGGACCCAGGCTGGTAGTGGAGGTGGGTTACAAGCTGGTGCTGAGCATGGGAAAAGCACGGCCTTGCCTGCCCCATGGCCAGTGCCCCATGCTACAGCCACTCGCAGCCCACATGGGGCTACTTGTTCCTGCTCATGGCAGCCTCATGCAGGCTGTGAGTGGCTGCAGCAGGGAGTGCTGGCCATGGGGTAGGGGAGGGGCCACTTTTCCTGGGTACCTTCCCTGCCCAGAGTCCTCCCCCACCCTCCCCCCCTTAACTGAGTTGCTGGTGTGGTGTAGCCACATGGTCCCTGCTGGGGCTTCTGGCTTGGAGGGTGGGGCTGGGTGGGCCCTGCTGTTGTGGGAGCCTGCCAGGTTTCCACTGCGTCTTACTACCCCTGGTTCCTGTCATTTTTGACAGGAACCAGACAGATAAATATTAATTTTCTAAATTTTTTAGGGGCCCTGTAGACTGGATAGAATGGCCTCAAGGGCCATTTTGCCCACACCTGCCCTAGGGTGCCAGGGCACAAGATTGGTGGACAGTGAGTGCGTCTGTAGAGCCAAAAACACACTGAATGGATCCAGGCAATGCCATGACGACATGAAAAACCTGCCAACACTATCTCCAGTATGGAGTTATCTTCACAATACAATACATATCTCATGGAAAATACATGGAGACACTAAGCAACAATTGTGCACCAGGATGAGAGCACACAAAAAATCTATCAAAGATAAGAACAGAACAACACTTGTCTCCAATCTCTCAGGTCTGATCCTTAAAGGGAATTTACAAACCACTTTTCACAGATGGGCCCATGAACTTCACTTAATCAACCTCCTAGGCACAGAAACTCATGGACTTAATATAGAAAATGGATTTATGACACACTACAACCGGCCAGACATCTGACTCCCAAGGTACCTCTCCACTTTTACCTGTGCTGCTACATCCCCCTTCCCTCCCCACCCCAGCCTGCCTCCCACTCCCTAATGCCTCCATTTCCATTTTGACTGCCTGGCATTCATGCCTGAATTGTATGCCACCCTCTGGCTTCTTTACTATTCCTTCCATCCAGGAACAGCACACACACCAACTGCAAGTGCTTCCTCAGCCTGACAAAGGGTTTTTCAACCTGAAAACTGGCATTCCAGGCAGCTAAGCTGAGCTCACTTGGAGTCTCACAACTCCACTGCAACCAGAAAGCCTCAGGCCTGTTTAAGACTTGATGGGTCTGGGCTTTTCCCAGCCAGGACTGTGTGCATGCATGTGATGGCTGGAGGTTGGCACCTGCAACCTACCTTTCACCAGGGGTATCCTCGTTCCTGGCATTTCCTGGGGCTGCCATGCCACCGGCAGTCCCATCAGGCTTCTCAACCCTGGCAGGGTGCAGATT
>NW_017729025.1:106333347-106333643 GCF_001723915.1 Gavialis gangeticus | reverse complement strand
GTTTGCCACCACTGCCTCTGGGCTGCCCAGTGCGCGAGCTCCGGGCGGGCAGCAGCAACAGAAAACACTGCCTGACAAGGTAAGCAGGGGGGCCACAGCTGCTGCTGCCATGCATAACTGCGACAGATGAGCCTGGAGCTGGCGCGGGACCCAGGCTGGTAGTGGAGGTGGGTTACAAGCTGGTGCTGAGCATGGGAAAAGCACGGCCTTGCCTGCCCCATGGCCAGTGCCCCATGCTACAGCCACTCGCAGCCCACATGGGGCTACTTGTTCCTGCTCATGGCAGCCTCATGCAG
>NW_017729025.1:106299802-106328347 GCF_001723915.1 Gavialis gangeticus | reverse complement strand
TGGCTGGTGATGCAGTGAGTGCCCCTTCCAGCTCTGAGAGCATTAAATGATTTTTAAAAAATGAAAAAAGGAAATAGGTACAGATGGAATGAGGAGGGTAACATTCACTCTGTCTTCACCTGGAGCTTGGGAAACCCCAGCAGTGGAAGGTTCACCTTGAGGAACACCAGCTGCTCCACCAAACCAGGATTCAAGGAGGTGTGACGGGGTGTCACTACATCACTAGAATTGCTGAACACCCTCTCACTCAGAACACCAGTCGATGGACAGGACAGATGTTCCCAGACAACTGTGGCCAGATCCGGTCACATCTGGCTGTGGCTTACCCAGTAGGCCAAGGGGTTTCACCACTGTGGCTCCACATTCTTGGTGACATAAGC
This sequence comes from Gavialis gangeticus, assembly GCF_001723915.1. NCBI lineage: Eukaryota > Metazoa > Chordata > Crocodylia > Gavialidae > Gavialis > Gavialis gangeticus. The sequence goes on along the minus strand of NW_017729025.1, from coordinate 106,327,967 downwards.
AGCCATCAAACCCTGAGTGCTACCTGCCTGATGTTGGGGTTTGGTACCTTGGACCCCACCAGGGAAGCCATGCTCTTGGCCCATATTGACAGCACCTGTGGTGGAGGAGGGGACTGGCTGGTGGATGGCATGCTAGCATGGGACAGTGGATCCCCCCCTTCCACATCCCCCCACCTCTACCATTCTGCCTCCCTAACTCTTCACCACCACCTCTGTCCACAGATCCTGGCTTTGGCTGCTGCATACACTGCCCTTCACCCTTGGATCACACATGGATCATACTGGACTGCAAGGGATCAAGCCATTTCCTGATGCCCTCCTTCAGCCACCTCACCAGTACCTGCACATCTGGTGACAGCAATTTACCCCAGTCAGGAACATTGATCCCCTGGAAGCTCTCCATTTGGCTCTGAAGTTCCCTCACTACAGGAATCACCTAGCTAAGGAGGGTATCAACAGTGCTGAGGGTCTCGGTGGCCTCGACGAATGGCTTGAGGACCACCAAGATGTGGGAGATGGTACTCCGCTCAGCTCTGTTAAGGGGATCTTGCCCCCCTTGATGATCCAATGGAAGTAGCCTGCCACCTTCCTGCATTTGGAAATGAGTTTCCTGGTAGTGCTGGCACCATCACTGGCAGCCCTGTCCCCCTCCAAGGCATCCATGACAATGAGGTGGAACTTGTGTGCCACACAGCAGATGTCAACAAAGTTGGCATCACGGACCGCCTTGACCATATTGGCCAATTGTTGGTGGCCATGAAGCCATGGGTAAGCTTGCTTTGCCCAATGAGCCACCCCTGAACTAAATAGTTCATGTTGCCGTGTGGGACTCATCCATCACCTTGGCTTGAAGGAGAGCACACCAATGGCCTGACTGATCACACCAGTGCCCTGAGGGAGAGGTATGCATGATCTCCACCCTGGCTGCTCCAGATATCCAAGATGAAGTGTAAGCCACCTGTGGACCTGCCTTGCACACCTCCTCCCTCAAGTACTCTCTGCATACCTCATACAGGGAGGGCACCACCATCCTGCTGACGGTGGTGTATGTGAGCACTTTGTATGATGGGGCAATGAGCACCATGAGCTGTCTGATACCTGGCCGCTCAACTAAGCAGAAGGGTTGGCCATTGACAGCAAGCATCTCCCCAATGCTCTGGGTGATTTTGCTTGCCCTTGTAATGCACCCCCTTTTCTGTCCATCTTTCCCTCACTGTTTCAAGGTGGCCTGATTCTGCTTTGGGGGAACAGGGGCATTGGAGTGAGAAGGGGACTGAGGCTGAGGAGGAGCAAGGGCAAGGAGGTGGTGCCTGTGGAGATGTGTCAGCATCCCCGTGGTGCTTGTGTTTTGTACCCTTGCCCCAGCTGGCTTTGGCTTAGCAGTGCAGGCAGATAGCATTTATGGGATCACCTGCCAGCTCAAAATGATCCCAGACCACACTACCTGCTCGCATCTGGGATGCAGGTGCATGTGTGGATGCTGCAATTTCCCCCTTCTCATCAGACAGAGGCACAGCAACAGGAGGAGAGGACTCAGATGAGCCATTTGCCTCTGTACCCTCTACCTCAGCCTCCTCTGAAGTGCCTTCTGGGGAAGGAGGCCTATCTCTCAGGGAAACCTGAGGTCTGTGGATCACAAACTATGCTAATTCCCCCTCCTTCCCCAGAATTTCCCTTCCTAGGCCACCGAGATCCAGCTCCAGCTCTTCCTCTGGCACTGGAAGGCTCAGCATGGGAAGTGAAATGGGTGTGGAGGAGACTGTCATTCTGGTGCTGCTGCTTGTTGTCATGGTGGTGGTAGTGGGGGTTATGGCTGGTGCTCTTGGAGGGGATGCAGACTCAGGCACAGGCAGCGGCACTGGCACCACTCCTCTCTCCTTGCTGCCTGTATAACTAGTGGAAGCCTCATACCTGCTTGTTGTAGCAAAGAGAGGCTGCATCTCAGTTTGGGGTTGGGGAACTTACAGCTCTCCCTCTACCCCCTCTTCCTCCCCTCCCTGAAGGCATTGGTGATGTGTAGGGGATGCTTGCAGATGTATGCACATCCCCTGAGATTGGCTGTTCACCCCCTGGAAGTGCCAGCCATGAAACTGGAAATGCCAGTGGAAGTGCGCTTCTGGTTTTGCCGCTGGTGGTTCCACACCTGGGGATCGGCCACTGGGGGACCTTTCCCCCATTCAGCAATCTGAAGGCTTGCCAGCCTAAAGGCTTGCCAGCTGCCTTTCCAGCGCACTTTGTTGTGTGTTTCATAGTGTCTTGTCTTTGCCTTGGTGTGCTGAAAAATCTCTCTCATCTTCTGTAATGTTATCAATCTGATTTATGTAATATGTGTAGATATTAAGATAATCATTTTTATGTGTATTTATGTAATGTATGTATGTTTGTATGTATGTATTTATGTCATAAATAAATAAAATATATAAATGTATGTATGTGTTTTCCAAATAAATTGTATATTATAATATACAATATAATTATGCTGTGCTTCCCTGCACAGTGATGGAATACACACTGTGAAAGAAAGCATAGATTTGAAAAGAGTTAAGATAGGCTAAACAAAAAGATGATTTTGGGGAAGGAATAAATTGAAAGGAATCAATCAATTAATATAATAATAACAACACTAAAGGTTATAGAAAGAAAGCAAAAAGTATTGCTGAGTCCCACTTGCTGGGCTAGCAAGCAGGAAACGAATGGTAGCCTTTGTTGTCTAATGCTGCTGAGCTTCTAGAAGATAGCTCAGTAACTGACCCCAAGGCAGAAAGCAGCCCAGTTCAAACAGCACTGCTTTTTATGCTGTTTTGCCATCCCTCCCCCAGAGCACTGCAATTGGAAGGGACCTTAGGGAACAATCACAGTCACTGGCCAGCTACACAGTCAATATCAGAGTAGTCCTTCTCCCGTCTTCCCCCCTCCCTGTCCTTACTTTCTGTTTCCCTGAAGGCAAGCCCACCTTCAGGTTTGAAACTTGAAACATTTTGAAACTTTTTAAATGTTTTGACTGTCCTTGTTTCATTCGAGGTTGTTTTTAAGCCATTCTTTTTGATCTTACTGTTTTGAGCTCAAAACAAGTCAAAACAGCACTGAAATGAAACAGCTGGTAAATTTCACACAACCCTACTCTTCATAGGGCCTTGTTACACCTTATGTTGTGAGCTGCACAAATGTTGATCAGTGAGTGCTAGCTTGGAGTTTGGAACAGTTGTACCCTTAGTTAGAAACCTTCTTCAACTGTCCCCTACCTGCACAGCTGTGACTTGCCACTAGAGGCCTGGTGAACAGGGACAAGACTAGGAGTTATAGCTATGAGTTGTCACTAGAGGGCTGGTGAGCCAGGACAGGCTTCTCTATGGTCAGGGGTGTAAGAGATCTTGAGATACTAGATGACTTCAACTTGGGCAGCACATCTGTGATGAGTGGCCACACCTTAATGGAACCTGAGAGGGGTTGTGTGGATCAGAGAGAATCCTGACCTGGAGTGGCATAACTTTGAACCACATAATGAGCTCTTAAAACCATTTCAAGGTGTTAATATACAGACAATCCAAGGATTAGGAGTTCCAGGAGCTGCTCAAAATTACTGTGTAACAAGGCCAATAGTAATTTTGGAAGACCTGTCATTTTTGGCTGGTTGATTTTTTTTACATTGTTGACCTCTAAAACATGCCATTAACATCAAAATAATGGTAACATAAAAGAATAAACAAGCAAATGAAAGCTAAGTATTCTTTTTTTCCAACTGAGTGAGAGAAAAGATGGAGACAGCCAAAGATTAAAATGCTCATAAATAGGTTTGAGTACACTGGCCTCCCTCCTGATTTTGAGGATCTAAATTGAAGTTGGGGACTGCAAAGTATCTAATTACCTGGATATATATTATGTGACTAGGTATGCAGTGTGAAAGCTAGCCCTGAACGCTGTCATATAACTAGAATTTTGTGATGCTAAAAATGAACCTGAAACTGAACCTGAAACTGTGCCTCTTTGGTCTCAAGGACTTTTCATTAAATGGAAAATGAAGGCCCTGATTACTGAACCTCAATCCAGGTAGTGAAGGTAAGCTGCTCAGCTAAATCCCAGTTAAAAATCTGTAGGAATTTATTTCAATAGTAACGAAGTCAAGCACAACTTTCTAAAAGTTTGTCATTTCCATTAATTTACAGAAGAAAACAGAATAAAGAGTTTGTTGGTATCATTTCAGTCCTCCACTGCTCCATTTCCTACTCATTCTTTTGTCACTTTTCTGAGAAAAGACTGTGAGTAAGTAGACCCCAAACATCTGAATTAGTATTTCAGGTCCTCTTATGCCACACATTGTTCATAACTATTTAAACTAACTTTTATTTCCTGGAATATCACCTGAGAGAAAGGGGATAGTGGCTGGAAGTGCAGCTGTTCCATTTCCTTTTAGTTTTCCAGCTAACTTTATCAATTTCTACAATTTTCACACAAATGAAGTTATATATTGGAGGGGTATAAGGAAAGATGCAAGCAAAATAAAAATATTGTTTATATGCATATTTTTGTTAATAAAAATCAGAAATTATCACATTAAACCAGTTGACTTTCATATAGTTTTAATGTAAAACAAAGCTAAATTACCAACAGTGAACTGAAATACTCCTTGCCAAAGTTTAAAAAAAGGAACAAGTGAATACCTCTTCCCAAACCTGCCCGCACAAAAACTAAACTAAACTAAAATAAATCAATTTGAGCTGAGATTGTGTCTTATAAGCCACCTCCTCAGTGGTAAAATATGTCACGAGAGTAATGTATATTGTTAGGATCATTATTGCCCTCAGAAGTTTCCCCTATTTCTGGCTTGGAACTGAAAGGCTGCAAAGTCATACATTATTTAAACAAAAGACCACTGACACATCAATGAAATGTTCGTAGCTGCTGGAGAAATTTGCACACAAGTGCCCTTGTATGCTACTGTTTCAACCAGACTGCAAAAAGATGCTCTCAGCTCACTAAGTATCTGACATTTACAATTTATGGAGCACTGAGAAATATTCTTTTAATAACCCAAGGCAAAGGTTAGGTTTGAAGGTTAGGTTAGGTTTATGCTCCTGCTTTGAATGGGGTTGGACTAGACGGCCTCCTCAGATCCCTTCCAACCCTAATTTTCTATGAATCAAACACAAGTAGAATAAGTCTTACTTTTACCATTATGGCTTACATTGTTTCAAGTTCTTCTGCCATTTTATAAACTTTCTTAGAAGCAAGAAAGAATTTAAGTTTTAAAAGTTAAAATCAGGAAGAAAAAATGTTCCTATTAAATCCTTTTAGTTTAACTAGTTATGCCTTTGGGCCTTGTTACATGGTAATTTTAGGCTACTCCTAGTGCTCTTAACTCCTAGATGGCCCCCACATTATCACCTGAAACTAGTTTTAAGCACTTATTGGGCAGCTCAAAAGTTATGCCATTTCACGGTAGGATTATCTTTGATCCATATTACTCAGTGTTAGACCTCAACTCCATGCAGTGCCCAATGACTAGGGAGACAATGGATCGATGCTATCATGCATCACCTGCACACATTGCTCGTCAACAGCTTTATTAAAAATGGAGACAGCCTTGGATTAGCTCCAACAAACCAGGGAGCCACCACAAACATTAGTTCTTTCCATATTTATACACCTTGGTTTATGCTTATTAACATTTACCCCACCTTTGTTCCTCCTTTGTTCCAACCTTAGTCCTTCCCATTTTAAGTTCTGCCTGTGTTTACTGTTTGTTTCATGAGCATGGAATTGCCTGTATTTCACTTTCTTACATGTCTTTTTGCTATAAGCACATGCCTGAGCCCCTGAACCCTGCTTCTTTCGGTCACGTGGGCGGACTTCGACCAAAGCCTGGAAGCTTCTGGAGGCTTCTTTACTGATCATGATTCACCTTTTCACATATGTTTATATTGGATTCTGTTACCAGTTACATGTTGTCTTTCACATTCCAGTCTGTTTTTTCAGTCTCAGGTTGTATCATCTCCACATTCCTAAGACTTCACCACATTCACAGCATGCAGACTTACATAGACTCACTTGCTGCTTTTTTCAGAAAACGGTTGACACAGTTAGGATGGCTACTTATCATAAGCAAATGGTGGCTTAGCATAAACATTCATAAGCAAAATCTGTTTTATCTTCTAACGATAGCCAGTGGTCTGCCTTCTATTTTTTTTCCACAATGAACTATATATCTTACAACACTACTATATTATTAGGAAAATGCTTGCCTAAGCATCTTGCAATGTTACTTTTAACATACCATTCTGCCTTGTGGTTAGCAGCCTGCTAGGCCACAAGTCTTAGCCTTTTTATTCAGCTACAAATCCAGTGCTCCCCAAGATCCAAATACAGTCACCCTAACACCCAGCTCATGTTACACTAAGGTATAGTCACTGTAGGCTACACTTTAGTGTAAACACCACCCCCCAGTGGCTCAGATTGGGCTCACTGCCCGCCTTTGCCCTCCCCAGCACCCCAGAACCCCACTTATTATCTACCAACTTGCCCCCCTCCGCACCCCTGCTTACTGGTGACTGCCTGCAGTATCTGTCCCAAGGAGTAGCCAATGAAGGGTTAAACTACTGCCAGAAGAGCAGCAGCCCAGCAGCAGCAGGACCAGGGCAGGCTAGTTAACCCTTTCTTTCCTGCTCCTTTGGGACAGACAGTGCAGGCAGCCTCAGGAGATAGAGAGGAACCCTGCAAGGCAAGGGGTGAACCCCAGAGGTAAGTGTGCAAACTAGAGGAGACACAGTGGGGAGGGTGGGCAGAGGGCAGAGGAAAAGCCTGGATTGGGAGGCATGGGGATTCTTGCCTTTCAGTCCTCCAAGCTCCTGCTGGCCTGAACCTGTGACTGCTTCAAACTTGAGCTAGCACTAACATGATCAACATAAGATGTAAAAAGACTGGTTCGACAGTAGCATAGGTATACTAATAAATTTCATGCCCTTTGTGGCTGGGGGGTCCAGGGGTATTCTTGAACGCCTGAGAGTTGGGAAGGGGGAAGATATGCCAAGTGCTTACCATGGATGCTGCAGCTGCTTCTGCAGCATAGGCCACTGCTGCTGCTGTAGCAAGATTCCTGAATATTTGTAGGTGCTCTGATAGCATGGGATCCCCGGGAGGCTGCCACTTGGGCACCTCCATTACGTTGCCCATCTCTAGTTATACTACTCTGCATTACCACAATGGATTGATTGCAAGACTGCAAAGAAACATTTAAAGTACTCAATTCCCATTTAATATACTGCACGGCTGTGCTCGCCTGGACATTGTCATTTATCTGAAAAAGCAGTTTGCAAGAATCATAATGTTAATCCTAGTATTCGGGCTTGCCACTTATCAGCTACATTTCTGCTGCTGTTTCACTTGGATATAGATTTTTTTTTTTAATTTTGCCCTGTACTATTCTTATTTATTGTAAAACTGCTGCTACATTCCCCTCAAGATAAGGCTGTTTCTCAATGACAGGTAAAGTAGTTCCTATATACACCATAATTTCCTCACAGGAATTCATTATTTTTCAAGGTAGTTGGCAATTCTTTATTAAAAGTTTATATAAAGGGACAAAAATATTGTTATTTAAAAAATATATATTTATGGGAGCTTTTCTGTCTGTATTGATCTTTAAATTGTTCTTTTGTTTTACTCCCCATTTCCCCGCAACATGCATGCTTTAAACAGTTCAAAGATTACTTTTAGCTGCTAGTTATATGAAAACTTTATACACGCACTATATAACTTAAAGGATCTCTGACTTTGAAGTGCTTGAATGACTGAGAATTATATATAACAGTAAGACTGATGCATCAAACCATATTCTTGAAAACTAGAACATTAGTGCTAAGACAGTGTCTAGATATATATTAATTATATAGCTGTTGTTCTATAATCCACCCTGACAAGTAGAATAGATACTGTGCCTCACCTGCAAAATACTTTGCTACCACTAAAATGCTAACAGTCCAAAGGACCATCAGTTATTTCAAAAGGCATTGCCAAGACTTATTGCAGGAGAGAGAGTATGAAGTGAGGATTGGTTGTAATTGGGTTTAAATATTCATATAGTCTTATGAAACTTTTACAAGCATGCTGAAGTATATTCCATTTAATATCAAATAAATGCATCAAAATCAGTTTGTGCAAAGCATGGAAGTCTTGCATATTATGTGAAAATGATATTTTCCACAATTTTGCATCAACCTTCTAAGGGCCTCTCAACAGAAACATACTTTATCTTTGTACTTCATATCTCTAGTAGAATTTTTTACTATTACTGCCCTCAGCTATTCTAAGCTGGCTGACTTCTACATCTTCCTGAGCCACTCCTCACTTCAGATATGAATATGAATGTTATTTCCCACTTGCCTCCATACAATTCATTTGTGCTACTCCATACATCCAGAACTGTCTCCCATTTTAAATTGCTGGCAACTAAATCAACCTTTCCCATTCTCCTTTTGAAAGTCTGTTATGAGAAGTTTGGGGTTAAAAAGTCTACCTGCTACTCTGCATTTTTATTTCATTGTTTTGTATTGTGCTAGCTTGTGCCTTAGGCTATTTGTTCTACAGGGCTTTGAAATGTTCCTATTTGACACTGCCCTTTTTCTGTCCTGTACCTTGTGACCCTTATTACACTGCATAAACAAGGCATAATAATAATAAGATGAGTAAATAAGTCCATGAGAAATTCTTAACTTTATTTTATTGTGTGGATATTTATAGAGTGAAAGATTCTCGTAAGACTTAAACAGAATCCACAAGAAAAAAATATAAATTCTTATTATGGTGTCTTGGTGGCTGCAAAATGTTTTTATCTGAGTCACCAAAAGTGTCAGAGCAGACTGTCAACATTGTTAGGGAATTAAATGTTTCTGGTCACACCAGGATCCTTCAGTTGCTGTGGTCCATGCATGCACTATCAGGATACCATCTGTGATGCTGTGACCTCAACAACTCATTTTAACAAAAAAATGCAGCTTTGGTTCTCAGTAACAAAAAGCTTGCCCAATTGTATTGTTCACAGACAAGCCTAGACATGGCCAACCAGTACACAGTGACAAATGGATTACTTGTATGCACAATCATAATATGCAATGGACATGCCCTCTAAGTTCAATGTAAAGTATTAAGGACCTTAGATCCCTTTTTATTCACCAATCATAACAACTTCATGCTTCTACCATACACATTCAAGTTCTCACCAATTACTAAAACATCTTCATCTTACATCATCTACAAACTAATTCTCCACAATTAGTGTGACAACCTGCTAGGTAGGGAAACCTGGTTTCCAGATCACTTTGGTCTTTGTTCTGGTGCCTTGTACCAATCTTATCAGCTCACTCTCTATCTGTTTGCCTTGCATGAGAAGTGCATGTAATGACTAACAAACTATTTTTGTGAAAGCTGTCTATGGTATTCCTGGTTCTATTTTCATAAGGCCTACTTTTAGTTCATGCTGTTAGCAGGGCCTCTGTATGATTTGTATATAAACTGATTAATGGTTGCATTAATCTATGTTCCAGTGAGTCTTACGGTTACTTCAAAATGTCTTATCAGCCCATGCTTTTATGGCACATTGTGGTAAAACAGCCACCAGCTGCAATTGCACACCCGGTCAGCTTTTCTCAGAAAGGGTCTCATGACAGTGTTTGAATGTTAGGAAATTCTCCTGGGTCCTGGCCAACATACTGTATCTCAGTAAAAACAGGTTCTGCTCAGCTCAGCGGTGAATATATGAACTTTAGCTGATGGTAAAATGGCTGTATGTTTTTCAGTGTACATGCCAGCAATGCTGTTCCATGCTGGGCCTCACTCTTGCTGACAGCCATGCACTGAGTGGCTAGCTTCGTGCTGCTGCTGCCTTGGGAGGCCCCCATGCAAGGCTGCTGGGGCTAGCACAGGTGCTGATCACAGCCTCCCCTACCCCACCCAGGTCCCTTTGCCATGGGCTGGAGTGCACGTGTAGGGCCATGCACGGGGACAAATAGTGGCGGCACAAATAATGTGCCACTGCTGTTTGTCCTATGGGAAATGCATGTCCCTACATATGCATGCTTGTGGGGCTGTGCATCAGGAAATTCAGAATGAAGCATTTGTTTGCTTATTAGAAAGCATTCTTTGTAAGTGATCCTGCAGTTGAAAAAAAAATTTCAGAGGAAAGCAGGCAAACCCAGAGACTGACTGTCACTAGGAATTGTTAGAACATACTGGAAAACCTTTCAGTACAGATGCTGTCTTCTGATCCCAGTTTTCAAAAAGCCATCACAGCGGCTTCTGTTAAAAATGAACATATGCAAATCCCCTACTCCAAACAAAATTCCGTCCTTAAAAAAAGGAAAATTGCCAGAGAATCCATGATATTCATCAGACTTTGCAAGTGTGGTAGTCTAGGCTGTATTTGTATCTCACAAATCTATCACCTTGCAAGGTCTGTAGAATTACGTTTTTAAAAAATATTGAAAGGTCCACACACAGGTACTCTATAGCAAAATGTTGTAAAGCATTGCAAAAAGACAATTGCACTATTGTAATTAAATATTTGATTGTGAGGGTTGCCCCTTTGGTTGCTCCTAGCACTGCCTCATGTGTACCTGCCAGTCCCATGCTGTGCCCCTGCACTGGGTGCTTGCAGGCAGCTGCCCAGGTCTAGCAGCACTGGGACTGCCGTGTGGAAGCCAAGCAAGCTATTAGACCTGCTGACTTGAATCCACTGTGGGGTGAGGCAGGGTGGGTGCTCCAACATCCACATTTAAAAGGGGCTATCAGGCCAGAAATGGGAGTACAGGCATAGCTGGTGCCAGATCAAGGTGTTGCAGGCACAGTGGGTAACCATCACCGACCAAAACCACTGGTCAGGGGCTGCCTGCAAGTCCATGCCCTTTATGCAGCATATGGATGATATCCTTGCACCCTGGGACTCTGGCAGCAGCTGTGCTGTCCACGTAAGCACAGGTGGCCTGCCCAAGCCTCTGTTGCAGCCTGGCACCCATGGCATCACCTGGGGAGGGCCCCTTGGCTTGCTATGAGTCCTTTTTGCCATGGTCCCTGCCCCCAGCATCATTGAGCAGCTCCAGGAACCCAGACCAGTACCTATCTAACCAGCTCATGAGGCCAGGCCGGCTGTCACACTGCTGGCCACCAGCAGCTCCAGCTCCTCCCCAGAGGGCGCCCCTGCCTGGGCAGCCAGATGCTCATCTCTGCAACCCATGACACTGCTGGGGGCCGACCCAGGCCACCAAGGATGTCTGCCCCACCCACCTGGTAAGCCCCACACTGGCGGGAGGGACCTCCACACCCCAGTCCCTGCTTCTGCCTGTGCCCCAGTACCCCTCTCCACCCAACCAGGCTGAGCTCCCCTGGCCCCAAGATTCCTCCCCACAACATGCAGGGAGGTGGGAGACAGTGCAAAACTTTATTGAGCAGCCTGTTCCCCCACAGCTAGGTGAGCACAGATCTCTCACATGCCAAGGGCACACACACACCACTTGTAAATAGTTAGCATGGGGAAGAGGTTGTTTTATTGGTGATGGGTGGGGTGGGTGTTGGAGGGGCTCTGTGGAGAGGGAGGGAGGCAGGAGGTGCTCTGTTGGGAGGGGCACAGGCTTTGTTATGAGGGAGAGGAGGAATGGGGTCTGTTGTTGGGGAGGAAGTGGGGAGGGGGTCTGTTTCTGTGGAAGGGAATAAAGTGTTTTTCTGAGAACTGTCCAAAGTGAGCATGGTGCTAGGGGTGTGCAATGGAGTTGGGGCTCATGGGTGGCCATCCAGGCAGGCTACAGTGGTGAGGCCAGCCAGGTGGGCACTGCACCTAGGGGAGCTGGCAGCAACCAGACTGCCCTGGGCCAGATGGTGGTCACTGTGGCAGGCCAGCAGGGCCAGCACAATGGTAAGCAGGAGCCATGGGGCTGCCAGGGGATAGAGCAGCCATGGCACAGGCTGCAGAGACCACGGCATGCTGCCCCCATGCTCTGCACTCTGCTCCTGGCCAGAAAAGTAGCTGGTCAGGGAGCAGCACATGGGACTGCCTTTTGCAGATCGCTGCAGGCAGCTGTGGCTGGAGTCTCCAGCTGCCCCTAGGGCTGGGGAACAGAAAGGCTGTGCCAAAAGGGAGGCGAGTCTTACAAGAAATTCAAATACCCCAGCAGCAGCTGCTGCTGCTGCTCCTGCTGTCATGTTGCCTCTCCCAAGGACCACCATTCTGGTCCCCACTCTACATCAGTGCCCAGGGATGGTGCCCTGCTCACCTACCCCCAGTTATGCTACTGTCCACACCAGCATAACTGTTTGCTACATACAGAAAGGCTAGTGACTACTTTTCAGTGACCTAGAAATAAGGCACACAAATAACCTCCTATTGTTTGCATCCGTTTTCCCTTTAGATATGTGAATAGTATCTCAGTTCACTTGCCAAATGCCAAAAATTAGCCATTTTAATATTTACAGTATTTTAAGGAAAAAATATGTTGAATTTTATCTGAATTTGACTGATGTGAAATTTCATATATTCAGAATAATCCCATTTGCATAGATTTAAGTTAGCTGCTTCAACTGGAATAAAGATGAATATAAAGAACGAGGAAATAATCATTAACACTTTTCCCTACAACTCTTGAAGGGACTGGAGAAACTTACTAAATGTATTGGGTGTGGGATTGAGCTAGAGGTAGGCATCCAGCACAGATGAAAGAGCAATTCTTCCTCTGCCCCAAGCATTATTTATTTAGTTAATATCCATAATAAATGGAATGGCATGTATAAAGCAGTTTCCTTGGTTCAAAATAATTTAGTTCAGGGGTGCTCAACCCTCTTGCCCATAAGTCAGATCCAGCCTGTGGCCCTGTGTTATCCATTTCATGGGGCTCCCTATGGGTCTGAAAATATGGGAATAGGGGAGCAGTCACACTGACAGATTCCAGACTCGTGGGAAGCGTCAGGCCCCATGTGCTGGGTCTAGTATTGTCTCTCAATCCTAGGGTTCAAACCAGACACATGGAGGCAGTGCCAGGTCACAGGCCCCAATCCCAGTATGGAAGGCATACTGGGTGGGGGCAGTGTCAGCTCTCCAAGGCCCAATCCCAGCATTTTCAGCCAGGAAGGCATAGCTCCAGGCCCCCAGGGCTCTATATGGCCTGTGGGGACAAAATCTTGTGAACCGCTTGTTTAGTCTAATGCGATTGGAGGGTGCAATTAAATGAGAAGTGAGACAGGAAAAAGAAAAGAAACGACAGACATGCAGAAACTTTAGCAATAAGTCGTCAGCAATAAGATTAAACAGTTACATGCATAGTGTATTTGAATGTACATAAAATATGTAAAGACCAATTTCTTGCTGTTGATAGTGTTTCTCTGAGCCACTCTATATCAAAAGCAAAAGCTTTTCTAAGCTGGATTTCCTTTGTGTATACAGTGATTTGAGAGGCATGGACTGCTGTTTTGTTCCATGTTTGTAAAGTACCTGTTTGCATACTACCTAGCACTAGGGGTCCTGGTCTACGACTAGTCAGCAGGCCATGCTACTGCTACTGCTACTGGGACTGCTGCTACTAAAGTTCAGCTAGACTTAAATATGAATTGAAGATGTTTATAAATACAGTAAAAGTCTTGGTTGTCCCTAGTAAGAAGGCCTTAACTCAGCCTTCAGAGAGGACCATTATCTGTGTGCTGAAATACTGTATTTTTTTCAGAAACACTGGTTATCTTTAATTTATGTGTTCTAAGTAACCTCAAACAATGCAGAAAATATTTGGATTCCTTCTGTCAGTGTAAGAGAAATATTCCCTAATTACTGCATATGTCACAAGGGGTGAAAACAACAGTGGAACATCTGTGCTAGAGCTGAAAGAGTTTGTAAAAACCTGCTAGGCCAGCAAGTGCTCACTTTCTCTTTCTTGCCTTTTTCCTTTTAAAGCTGAATAAGCTCATTATATAAACTCCTGGGATGAAATTAAGCAAAGGAAACTTAAAGCTGAACATCAAGGAAAAATTCCATTTGTGATAAAATCTATTAGACAGTGAATTAGGTTCCCCAGAGAAATGGCAGAAGTCCTGTTGTTTCAGTTATATAAAGCTAGTCAGGACAAAACATTGAAAAACTTACCACAGAAACAACCCATTCAGCTCAAGTTTCGTGCATCATAGTTTCTATGATTTTAAGATAATCATAACCACACTATGACAATTTGCTTACACCATGTTCATTCTTAATCTTGATGCAACATTGCAGTGAAATATGCTCCCATTATTTATTTCAGAAGCTCAAAATCTCTTGAAAATTGTTTTATCTTTTATGTTCATTCTTTAGTTCATAAAACATAGAAGCTAAGTACAGACAGTCAAAAATCCTGAGGCTGAATTGATTCAGCCTTTTTCAGGTTAGTCTAAAATGCACAGATTAAATTGAAACAGAATTGAACAGACATTTATCTTTGATACAGCAAATGCAGCCACATGCCTACAGTAGCCCAGGCTTGAAAGCACTGGAGAACAGCTCTCTAGCACATAGTCAGCATGGGCTGTGTGTTCAATTCCTCTTCCTGCTGCCTGACGTCTCTGGGAGTTGTCCAGACTTAAAGCAGCAGGACTTTACAGGGCTGCTCATCACTTCTTCCTGTTTCCAGGTGCTTCTAGGACTTGTAGTCCACAGTTGCAGCCAGCAGTAAGTTTGAGCAGGGGAAAGGCTGTTTAACCCCCATCCCTGGTCCCAGACTCCACCTGGGGTTTGCCTGGGGGGCATTCCCCCCCTGCAGGGTAGGCTGCATCCCCAGCTGGGCCTCCCCCCCCCCCCCTTCCGTCAGCCAGTCCTCACTTGTCCAGCTAGGGAGCAGAGTGATAGGGCCAGCCCTGCTCTCTGAAGCAGACAGCCCAGCCCAGGGCTGCAAAATGCTGGGATGCTGGGGGACTCTGATTTAACTTGAACCAGGAAGGGATCTGGGGCAGAAGTTTCATAAACTGATTTGACCCAAATCAGTTGAGTCTGTTACTACATTCAGTCAGGTTTATCTTAAACCAGTTTCAGCCATTTTGAAACTGGTTTATGTGGACTGAGCTTCTCTTCTGTTACAGGTTTAAACCAGTTTCTGATCACTTAAACCGGTTTATGTGCACCTTCTGTCCCTAGCCTAAGTGTGTAGTAAGGTGTTAAGATGTATTCTAAAATTAGGAATAGAGTATGTGCATGTTCCAGATCAGACCAAGGAGAGAATTACACACACATACACACACACACACACACACACACACACACACGTGTATATGTAATAATACATGTCCCAAGGAGAGAATTACACACACACACACACACACACACACACACACGTGTATATGTAATAATACATGTCCCAGATCAGACCATATATATATATGGAACTTCCCTTTATGGTTCCACAGGGACATTTATCTCTACCAGTGAGAATATCTTTCTAGAAATTCTTACTAGTAGAAAAATAGCACAGGAGCTAAAGTGTACGTGTATCCCAGTCTCTCGGCTAGAAAGCTACAAAAGCAAACTCTTCAGCTAGGCAGCACTGAGTTACCCCCACCCTAAGAGGAGCCCATTATTTGACAACCTGTCCTCTCCCCTACCTGGAAGTGAGACAGACTGTCAATAAACAGCCCCCCCCCTTTGCCTTGGGCAGCGGACACAGCGTATAAAGGCTGCAGAGCCATTAACTGGTGTAGGGGTAGCTTCCCCAGCCCTGGTTCCTGACCCCCAGGGCTTTGTATTCCCCAGCCCTGTCAAGTAGCTAGGCAGTAGGAGAAGCATTTAAAGCCAGAGAGTCAGGAACTAGGAACTGGGCTTGAGGACACCTTCCCAGAGTCTGATTCCCAATCCCTGGGAATCTCCCATTGTTGCAAGGCTGCGCAGACAACCTTGCAGGGGTGGCACAGATGTCCTTCCCCCATGACGTGCCTCCTGTTTAGAGGGGACATAGAAAAAATTTCCAACAGCTGCAAGGCTGCCCAGAACTGGTCAGTTTAGCATCAGTGACATAGCTGTCCCCAACATGACTCTGGTTCTACCAGGAGGTAAGCAGGAGGAGGTTGGAGGGGGCACATGGAACCTTGAAGCTGGGAGAGAATTGCACCCTGCCTCCCACTTGCCTTCCACTGGAATTGAAGAAGTGCACCAAGGTGGGTGCTCTTCTTCCATGGTAAGAGAGAAGTGTACAAATGTTCAAGTTAGATTGGGAGGAGGAATTTCTTCCTTATAGGGAGCTGACCTAACTTCTTGCAAAGAGCCATTTTTCTTTTGGAAGAAACCCATTGAACATCTCTGTGCTCTCCTTTTTGTGAAGGAGAAAGGCTTTTCTATTAACACAAATGGAAGTTTTGTATATGGTATCTGTTTTCTTTCCAGTGGAGATGTGATCTGCTGATGGTGCATACAATTGTATCGTAAACTGTTTAGCCAGTAGTCTGTGTATTTAGCATCTCTGCCTTCCCTCCTACACAGAATGAGCTGTTCTTCTCTTCTTACCCTTGTATTCCACTTAGCTGTGATTTGTCTTGCTGGTGTTTCCTCAGCATGCTTTTAGGAAAGCATATTGCAGTTGTGCCCCAAGAAATTTAAATTAATCAAGTACACACCTTGCATATATCCTCTTTTATTGTTGTTATATATCTTTTTATAATATATTTTGAGTCTAAATATCTCATGGCTATGTCATCATTGACATACAAGTCCTTCAGTTGTGCTACTGTCTTTTGTCACAAAATGATGGAGTACTATAAAGAAATGAATTGTTCATTTTGCATCCTCTGTATATCTCCTAGTTAGCTACCATGAGACCATTTTTAATTTGAAATTCATTGTTGTATCAAGCATAACATTGCTTCTTCTTAACATAGGGGAAAAAAAACAATTTCATGCCTGGAACACTTGTTTTTTTTTCTCATCTCTTTTTCAGTGATTCTCTAAATGTCCGTAAGCAATTTACTGAGACTTGAAACTTCACTGTTTAGATTTAAATGTTCTATATTAAGCACCTGATAAAATGGCCTGAATTTTCAAGATTCTAAGTAATCTGGATGCTCAGGATTTCAGAATATCCAGTACTTATTTAAGAGCTTACATATAAAATTAGGCACCTAACTTTAAGTTCCCAAATTTGAAAATGTCTGTCAACATAGCTATTTCATAGATTTCACAGACATTAGGGCTGGAAGGGACCTCAGAAGATCATTGAGTCCAGTCCCCTGCCCCAGGAGCAGGAAGTCAGCTGGGGTCATAGGATCCCAGCAAGATAAACATCCGAATTTCTCTTGAAGGTGTTCAAAGTAGGTGCTTGAACCACATCCGATGGCAGGATATTCCAGACCTTGGGGGCTTAGACAGTAAAGAAGTTCTTCCTTATGTCCAGCCTCAAAAGGTCTTGGAGGAGTTTATAACCATTCAACCTTGTCATCCCTTGGGGGGCTCTGGTGAACAAACATAATCCCAGATCCTGGTGAGCATCCCTTAAAAACTTAGAGGTGGCTATCAGATGGCCCCTGAGCCTGCGTTTTTCCAGGCTGAGGAGTCCCATAGCTCTCAGCCTCTCATCATAAGGTCTGTTTTCCTGACCTCTGATCATGTGCATGGCTCTTCTCTGGACTCTCTCAAGCTTCTCCACATCCTTTTTGAATTGTGGAGCCCAAAACTGGACATTGAAGGCTCATGTTCATTGAAGGCTCATGCTCTTGTGGTCAGTCATGACACCCAAGTCCCTTTCATCCATAGTGCTAGCCAGTGTAGCACTGCCAAGCCTATAAGCATGCTGCAGGTTTCTCCTCCCAAAGTGGAGAACCTTGCATTTTTCAGTGTTAAACACCATCAGGTTCTCATTCACCCATTTCCTGGTCCTGTCAATGTCAGCCTGGATCACCCTCCTGTCCTCAGGTGTGGATACTCTACCCCAAAATTTGGTATAATCGGCAAACTTGGCCAGTCTGCTTCTGACACCAATGTTGAGATTATCCAGTCGACTACATTCTGGCCAGTCAGGTATGCAGCTGCATATGTACATATAGTAATGACATACTATATGTACATGTTATATATGTAGCAAAATCACTTCTACTTTAACTCTGTTTCATGCAAGGTCAAATTAGGGTGCCTATTGTGTATGGTTGCAACCTTATGCAGAGTAACCAGTCAGAAGAGATGATACATGTTCTCAAGCAGCATCTTCCTCTCCCCTTTTAATGTTACAAAAGCATGTTTGTCCATATCCAAATATGACCCTCCTGGATAAGTTTTAACCTTATTCAATGCAGAATTCTTTTCATTAGACTAATTATTAAAATTTGAAATGTGATTGATTTACACAAAGGACCTGATCAAGACCAAAACACATAGTGGTTTGGGTTGATTTTGGTTGCACTATTATATGGATAGAGATTGGGAGTAATGTTTGAATCCTAATCACACCCATTCCTGATGCCTGTATTTATTTGGAATGCTAAGGAACATTTTTCAGGACAGTCTACATTGATCGTTTAAATCAAGAGTGTCTAGAAAGCTTGGTCCCATTTTGCTAATGCTAATTTTGCTAATATAAAACAAAACATGCAATCTTAAATTAGACTTATGTCAAGAAATGCCATTTACTAAGGGATGATCATACTCTAGCTATTATATATAGAAGGGATTAGAAAGTTTTGGTATCTCAGACAGTACAAAGATTAAACACTTGTATTCACAATTTTTGATACACCAGCACTTCCTTGTCTTCCACCATGAAATTAAATTGGCATGTCCTTTCAGGGTTGACCCATTCAGTCATAAATCAGTATTCACACAATACTTTCATTGCACTCAGCTGCCAGGCCAAATTTTTCACCACTTTACTACAGAAAGTACATTTGGGTATATATATCTATGTACATACAATTTTAAGAACTCTCTGTTGAAATAAATATGGTACATATGTATATAAACACCAGATCCTAACCTACATGAACTCCAACAAATTAGAAAGGCTGAAGGCTGATTCATAAGTATTTTAGGAGCAGGGAGGGAAGATTAATAACAAACTGCAAATAAAATTGACCGTTCAGGTTTCAGTATCTACCCAAGTGATATGCATAACAGAATAGCAAGGAAAAAATAAAAGTTAAACAAGAACCAACATTCAAATTAGACTTAAAATTCCAATTTAATCTATGTTAAATATTTTAGTGTTTAACTAAACCAACGTACCAAGTTCTCTCTTACCTGTAAATTATTTACAGAAACAAACTATCAGGGATTAATATATATTTTAATTGCTAAATTGTAGATCAGGTGTAGCCCTATTGAAACTACTGAGATTAGATTAGGCTTTTATGGTATTTTTTATATAAATGGATCTACTTTATTACTCCAGAAATTTTAATTTTTATATATAGTGTGTCAGGGGGCCTACTCAGGGCTGGGTCTCATCCTCAGTCTGCCCACCTGTCCCTGGGGCAGTCTGCCTTGTCTCATCTACCACAACCTGTTGTATACATATCTGATGTAAACATGTGGGAAGCTGCCCATTTAGTGCCCCAATGCCTAGGGCATTATACATGGCTCCAACCTGCCCTATACCATGTACCATGCCTTGCAGCTGGCATCCACTATGTGGCTTCAGCCCCACAGTTGGCTGCAAAGTCTGGTATTTTGGCCCCGACTAGATCCTTCCTAATCAGGCAGACTGATTAGGCAGGGCTGTCAGCTCCCTAGACCTCTTTCCCTTTCAGGCATGGCTTCTCTCTGGGACCTTTGGCCACACAAGTCCTGGCCCACCTCAAGGCCAGTCAGAACCCCTGGTCTCCTGGCTCTGGGCATCCCTTGCAGTAGGTACTGTAGCCCTTTTGCCCATCCTCTGCCAGGGATTTGTCATGCCACACGTTAAAAATCTCCAAAGATTGAGATGCCACCACCTCTCTAAGTAACCTTTTCCAGTGCTTCACCACTCTCCTAGTGAGAAAGTTTTTCCTAGTATCCAACTTAAATCTCCCTTGCTGCAATTTGAGACCATTGTCCCTTTTTCTGTTATCTGTCACCACTGAGAACAGTCGAGCTCCATCATCTTTGGAACCACCCTTCAAGTAGTTGAAGGCTGCTAGCAAATCCCAGTTTTCTAGGATATCTATATCTATATCTATATTGATAGTTGTATTTCATTTTAATCACAACAAATGTGGATTGGAGTTTGTTTGTTTTTTCCAATCAGAAAATTTTGCACACATACAGCTTTTCTAAATAGTCCCTAACCTGTTCTTTCACCCCTGAGAGCTGCTCACCTTCTCCCCAAACTTTGATGCCCAGTGCAGTAGTCTGGAAGCTGACTTTGCTTGTGAAGACTAAGGTAAAAAAGGGATTAAGTACTTCAGTCTTTTCCTCATCAGCTGTCATCAGGTTGCTTCCCTCATTCAGTAAGGGACATACACTTTCCCTGATCTTCCTTTTGTTGCTACCATACTTGCAGAAAAAATTCTTGTTGCCCTTCACATCCCTTACTAGCTGCAGCTTCAATTGCACTTTAGCTTTCCTGACTTCATCCTTGCATGCTCAAGCAATATTCTTATATTTGTCCTAAGTTGTTTGTCCAAGCTTCCCGTTCTTGTAAGCTTCCTTTTCGTAAACTTCCTTTTCCTTCCTTAAGCTCACTGAAGAGTTCTCTGCTAAGCCAAACTGATCGCTTGTCACATTTGCTGTTTTTCCTGCACATTGGGATTGTTTGTTGCTGCACCCTCAGTAAGGTTTGTTTAAAATGCAGCCAATTCTCCTGAACCTTCTTTCCTCCTCAGATTGGCCTCCCAGGGGACCCTACCCATCAGTCCCCTGAGGAAGTCAAAATCTGCTTCTCTGAACTTCAGAGTCCATACTCTGCTGCTCTGCTCTATTCCTTTTGTCAGGATCCTGAACTCAATCATCTCATGGCCAGTGTTGTCCAACTTGCCATCCAATTCTGTATCCCCCACCAATTCTTCCCTGTTTGTAAGCAAGAAGGTCAAGAAGAGCATGACTCTTGGGTGATCTCTCTAACACTTGTACCAGGAAGTGGTCTTCAACATCTACAAAAACTTCCTGGATTCCCTGTGCACTGCTGTGTTGCCCTCCTAGCAGATGTCTGAGTGATTGAAGTCCCTCATGAGAACCATGGCCTATGATCTGGAAATTTCCACTAGTTGTCTGAAGAAAGCCTCATCTACCTCATCCTCCTGGTCTGGTGGTCTATAGCAGGCACCCACCACAACATCATCCTTGTTGTTCTCCCCTCTGACCTTAACCCAGAGACTTTTAACAGGCCTATTTCCAGTTTCATACTGGACCTATGATCAATCACATAGGTCTATTGTATACAGCACATCTCCTGTTCTCCCTTGCCTGACCTTCCTGAACTGTCTATACCCATCCATGACAGTGCTCCAGTCACACGAGCTATCCCACTAAGACTCTGTTATTCTAATCACATCATAGTTCCTTGACTGTGCAAGGACTTCCAATTCTTTCTGCTTGTTTCCCATGCTCTGTGCATTTGTGTACAGACACCTGAGGTGACTAGCCAATTGCCCTACTTTCTCAGAAAGAATGCGGCCTTCCATGCTGCCCACTCCTGTTTCTGCTTCCTCCAGGTCCCCTGCTTCACCACTTATCTCAGGGTTTTGTTCTTCATCTCCCAGCAAACCTAGTTTAAAGCCCTCCTGACAACTTTAGTGAACCTAAAGGTGCTCTTGCCTGTCTTCATCGTGTGGATCCCATCTCTTCCTACCAAGCCTTCTTCTTGGAGCACCATCCCATGGTCAAAGACACTGAATCCCTGCTGGTGACACCACCTGTGCTACCATGCATTGATCTGCATATAATGGAAGGAGGGAAGAACTACAATTTAGGAGGGAGGGAGGGAAGAACTATATCTCAATCTGTTTATGGATTTCATTGGGAAAAGTGCCTGAATTTGAACCCATGTATAAAGAGCTTCCTACACGGCTTCCCAATTTGAGAATTTTATACTGTTAAGCATTTTTAACTAGGTGTTACATATTAGGCACTACTCCAGGTTTATTTCTCCTTTGTTGCCTCTTCTCTTGTTTCACTGTGACTTTTTAAGGGATAAAATGCATTTTTATTTTCTTGGCTTCTTGATGTGGAGTTTCTCAAATCTCACTTCCTGTTTTTCCTAAAAGGTACTCTAAACCTGGGCTTGTGGTGTTCAAAATTGTTCTAAACCCAAAGTTCTCTTTCCCCCCTTCTTCTTTTCAGTAATGTAGTTTAAACTATCTTATCTTAACAGAACATATGCAGAGTCCTTTTCTTGGATTACCTGGGTTTAAAAGCTAAAGTAGAATAGAGGTATAAATCCCAATACCACAAGCCTTACCTTGCATACCAAAGCCCAAAAGTTTATTTTGACAAACAGGAGGTGCCAGATTCAAAGCAGCAATGTTGGAAAAGCAGAAAGAAAAGGGCACATTTGGCAATCATGCATTTAGCTTTGGCAGTCATGCATTTAGCTATGTAACTGGTATGCTTATGCTTGCTATTTATTGCCTTGAAATATCATAGAACTTGCTAACTGTGCAAGCAGCTATTTGTGTTAATTTCAATGCAGAGCAAGAAATACAATTTTATGAACTTCTTATGCAAGTGCTTCTTATTCATGGCATATGAAGATTTATGCCTCTAGGTTCTAATATGATGCCATCACTTTAATATAGTACCATCAGTATAATATTTGAGCACTGTGGAAATGCAGTTTAATTAAAAAGAAGGATATTTGAAAAAAATATGAACAGAAGCATAAAGGTTACATAGCTAAATGTTCCACTGTTGGATGTTTGTATGCTGTTCAGCTGTTCCAATGGTTCTCTTTGCAGCAGTCAAATAAGAGTGTTATTTCCCAGCAGCATCATTTTGGTGTGGTTGGCAAAGGTTATATCATTCAACAGCCACTTTAAAATGAACCTGAAGGACAAGCTGTAGCAGGGGATGAAGAGAGAATAGGTAAAAAAGACACAGTCTTGTACATTCACTAAGCTGGTATCAAAAAGTTTGCAAATACCTTTCTTTGGATTTTTGATGATCCAGGACCAATTGTTTTTTAATTAGTTTCCTTCTGGGTTTTCTCTTGTCCTGTATAGTTGTTACTGTGCAGTGGTGTCAGCATCACTGTTCATGCCTGCCAACACTACATTGCTGTAGCTATGAGCTACATTGCCATTGCTCACTGCTATGTCAGTATAACTTCTCATGTAGATACACCCAGTGCTGATAACATGATATAAAGAAAAAGGTATTGTATATGTGAATTAGGCTCTGGAAGGGTTTTATCTGGGCTGGTGAATAGTGTCACACACACATGGAGAAGGGGAAAGGGGAAGAAGGAAGTGGGGGCATAATTTCCAGTCTATTCCAAATCACTTAATAATTTTACTTAACACTTTTTTTTATCTAGCAACATTTAAGCTTCATAGAACTTGGTTTTCTTGTACTTTGGCTCTTAATTATGTATCTTAAAAATTGTGAGGGGAATGATTCTTTGATAGATGATTGCAATCAGGATGATAATATATAATTTTGATTAATCAAGGGAGTTTGATTAATTTCAGTGTTGATTTTAGGATAATCCTATGCTGGAAAAAGATGCTGTTTACTGTCATTCAAGATGAGTAATAACAGAGTTTTGGAAGCACTTGTTTAAACTTATTGAGGTGCTGGGCTTTCCTACATTTTCTTGGGAGAAGATAAAAAAGGGCACAAACATTGCATTGATTAAAATAGTTCGTTAGTTTATACATTTGTATACACATGTACAGCAATTGGTGCTGACAGCCCGAGAACTCAAAGAAATACTGCATCATGAATAGACCATGATGGGCTAGTTAGGATGATTAGTTTGAATCTGCATATAGTGAGTCTACAGCCAGGTGGAAGAACTATATCTCAATCTGCTTATAGATTTCATTGGAAAAAGTGCCTAAACTTGTTTCACTTTCAGGTCTCATTCCCACAGTAGTTGCACAAGCTGGAGGCTAAACACCTGTGAATCCTGAAGGAATAGGTCTTAAATAATTCAAGGATTTGGGCTGCCAGAATTTCCCTCATCAGGCTAGATTTTACTAAGAGATTCCAACATTTAAGATTTGTTCCTAATAGGGAGCCTTGATTTTCCATTCACATCACTCTTGAAGTATGCTAAACAACTAACTGCTATGCTAATATTATAACAATTGCCACTACAGTCAATATATACTAGGCTCTTTCACATGACTGAGTTGTTCACCCTTGAAACCCTGACCTAGGCCATGTGATTGGAGTCAAGAAATAGTTTCAGTTATAGCACTTGCGAATCAGTCACTTATTACATATTCTTTCACCCTCCACCCGTTTTTCCCCCTTAAATTATATGTACACATTTGGCAAACTAACGTTGTAAAAGAAAGTATAGATTCTGAATACCAAGTAGGGTCTGACCTACCTTCAACTATTTTTATCAAGTCAGGTGTTGTTTTCTACTGCACATTTAAGCAGAAGTGCCAGGGTTAGAGGGGCTAGAAACAGGGATAAAGATACCTTTCAATCTCTCTTTGTGCATGCTCAAAGAGAATGCAGGGCACTGAACATCTGTTCAAAACCAGAGAGACACATGAAGGCTATAACAGAAGCACTGCCTAGTGTTTCCTTCTGGACACAGAGGTTGGCCTTTAGACATACTCATTTCCATTGCACATAGCTATAAAACGCACGCTGAAAAACCTGTCATGTTAATATCACCATTTACATTTATGGCTCAGTGGAAAATTGTTATGTGTTGTATACAGAGACTTCACAAAAGTTAAAACGTTGAAGTATTCCTTCAGTGCCATCAGTATGGAATAGTCACACAACACTGAAGGTCTGATGTAAGTTGATTTCCAAAAATGAGGTATGAGGAAGCAATACTATTTTTATGTGAGCTGGAAACATCCCAACAGCAGTCAGTAAAAAAAAACAAAAAACAAAAAACCACTTAAAAATGTTGAGAACTAACACTTGGGATTAAAGAATATGTTATTCAACTCACAGTGGCTTTTTCTGTAAGGTTTGCTCATATCTATTGTAGTTCACATTAAAGGATAAATAACATGACTATAGAGATGAAAATAGTCCTTGAAAAATCTGCAGAGTTAAACATTCTGTCTTTGGAACACCTCACTTTTGGTGTCCATCCAGCAATGGCTTTCATATATGAAACAAGATGGACAACTCAGATTCTACTTGCTGATATGAAAATGGATATTATGTGAAAATGGAGTACTCATCCAGTGAATGGGATTCCTCTTTGTGAATGCTGCATATGCTCCTCAAAGATACCTGCCCATAAAACCGAGAGATGCCAGAACATACAGCTTTTGATTAGAATCATACAATAGAGTTGGAAGGGTCATCAGAAGCACATCCAGACAAGCAGAGACATTTGCTTTCCTGGGGACAAGTAGCAGTGGCACACCCTGTGGCACATGGGCACACCCGTGCCATGTGTGCTCTGGCGTGTGGTAGTTTATTTCGGGTAGGGTAGGGTAGGCTGGGACTACCAACTGTGCTGGCCCCAGCAGCATTACCTGAGGTCCTGGGGGCCTCCTGGGGCTGCAGCCATGGCAGAAAGCCTGGCCGACAGCTGGAGCATCGC
The DNA here is from genome assembly GCF_001723915.1 of Gavialis gangeticus. Classification (NCBI taxonomy): domain Eukaryota; kingdom Metazoa; phylum Chordata; order Crocodylia; family Gavialidae; genus Gavialis; species Gavialis gangeticus. The sequence goes on along the minus strand of NW_017729025.1, from coordinate 106,302,339 downwards.
TCTGGCTGTCCAGGCTCCAGTTTTGGGTATTGCATGCTGCTGCCATGTGTGATCCATCACTTCTTGTATGTGTTTATTTTTACCCTGGGGTCTCCCAGGGTCAACCCCCCGCCTCCCCCAACCCCTGTACTGCACTGTAGCAGCACGGGAACCCCTGCATGTGTGGTATGTGACACCACAGACAGGTCTGCAGCACCACATACCACACATCCACACTTGTCTGGCTAGAGCCCAGCAGATCATCTAGTCCAACCACTTGCGCAAAGCAGGACCATCCTCAGTTACATCATCCCATCCAAGGCTTTGCCTAGCTGTGTGTTAAAAACTTCCAAGGATGGAGATTACACAATCCCTAGTCACTGCAGTACATACTGAAAATAATAATTTAAGCATTTCAGGAGGGAGGAAACCAATTTTTTAATGATATAACATCAAAAATGGGTTCAAGATCTCTTTGCTAATAAAATGGACTGCCTCAGAAATCAACACAAACATTTATATGGTCCTTCCAGACCTATAAACTACTCAAAGAGCTTGGGAAGATTTTCTTTAAGAATAATCAAATGGATTATAAAATAATATATTACTTTTCAATTTTCATAGCCCATTAAATTTGTTTCAGTGCAGTATTCTTCTGAATCAGTAAGTTTTGAATGCAGCAAAGTAGCAGCATAAGCTGCAATTTTCATTACAGGGAGAAATCGTTATTCAAATCGGTCTATTTTAACTCACTAAACAGTTTTAATTTCTCAATTTAAAAAAACATGGAGTAGGCTTCTATTTACTAAATAAGTAGGCATTCATCAGTGTGGCTGTAGATAAAACTATAGAGTTTACATTTTATCTCCACACCTTTGCATGTCATGCTCCAGTTACTTAATACTCCATATATATATATTTTGTATTTGGTGCAAAATAAGTATTCTTCCCATGATTCTTCCTAGAAAAGACTCCAGGTCAGTGTCCAAGCAGAGCGCTATTTGATATTACTATGTCCTGCAAGTGCAGAGTCACTTATAGAAGTCCTTAAAGAAGGAGCCCCAATTCATACAGAGTAAAACATCTCAGTACAGCAAAATAAAAACTATAAAGTAAAAAATTTCAAACACTGAAATCCTAAAGTTAGATTTCAAAATCTGTATTTTGGCACCTGGTTACTTGTTTTGAAATGATTTAGATGAATTTAAATTGTATTGAATACTCAGTCAACTACTTGTTCACCTATTCTATGCAAAATAATTGATTTTGATCTCACATATTCAACTAAGAACATAAGCCAAGACAAAGATTGACCTTCCATTCACTTCAGAATGCTTTGTATTGGGCCCTTAATGAAGAATAAATCCAATAAAATCACTGACATTACACTGATCAAAGAATCAGGATAATCTTTTCCTTATTGTATATTTTAAAATATCATACTCTATAGTAATAGCCCTGAACATTATCATATTACTAGTATTACTACCAGGCTGGCCTGAGGGCAAGGAAAAAAAGGGTACTGGTGGTGGAAGCAGGGGGCAGGGACAAAGGTGGAGTACACCTTCCTGACCCGAGCTTGTAGGGATTTGGTAAGGGAGGCTAAAGCAGCACTGGAGCTTAGATTAGCTTCTGGGATTAAGGATAACAAAAAGTCCTTCTTCAAGTATATAGGTAGCAAGAAGAAATCTCAGGGTAACACTGGACCCCTATGGGGCAGGGCAGGGCAGGGCAGGGCAGGGCAGTTGGTGACGTATGCGCGAGAGAAGGCAGAACTCTTTAACAAGTTCTTTGCCTCTGTGTTCCTGTCTGCTGACAATGGGGTGGTCTCAGGTGATAGCATAGAGAGGCCCAGGAAGGATGCGAGTCCCCTGACTGTTAGTTCAGACCTAGTTAAGGATTACCTGGAGGGTTTAGATGTATCCAAGTCGGCAGGCCCGGATGGCCTTCATCCACAGGTGCTGAGGGAATTGGGTGGTGTCATTGCAAAGCCATTGGCATGGCTGTCTGAGGACTCCAGGTGCTCGGGCCAAGTCCCTGAGGACTGGAAAAGGGCCAATGTGGTCCCTATTTTCAAGAAGGGGAGGAAGGAAGAGCCTGGCAACTACAGGCCAGTCAGCCTCACTTCTATCCTGGGGAAGGACTTTGAAAAAATTATCAAGGACCACATTTGTGAGAGCCCTGCAGGGGAAGTGATGGTGAGGGGTAACCAACACGAGTTCGTGCCAGGCTGATCCTGCCCAACTAACCTGGTCTCTTTCTATGACCAGGTAACAAAAAGCTTAGATGTGAAGGAGGAAGTCGATGTCAACTTCTTGGACTTCCAGAAGGCCTTCAACTCAGTGTCGCACCCAATTCTGGTGGGCAAGCTGAGGGACTGCGGCATTGACGAATGCACAATCACATGGGTGGCAAACTGGCTCCAGGGGCACACCCAGAGGGTGGTGGTGCATGGGTTGATGTTGACCTGGAAGGGTGTGAGCAGCGGAGTCCCCCACGGCTTGGTCCTTGAACCGGTACTGTTCAACATCTTCATTAGCGACCTGGACGAGGGTGTG
>NW_017729025.1:106297912-106298962 GCF_001723915.1 Gavialis gangeticus | reverse complement strand
TCCTTCCTGCCCATGGCAGGGGGTCGGACTCAATGATCTGTTTTGGTCCCTTCCGACTAATTGATTCTATGCTTCTATGTAATGCAGTGCTTTACATCATTACTACATAATCCTGTAGAACTTTCTCTGAGCTCATAAAACTCTTTCAAAGTTAGGCGATTAGCTTTTTGAGTTTTCATTTAGATCTATTTCTAACATCAGCTCTTCTATTTCTGAGATTCTTTTAGCCTGAAATTCCTCTTTAAAAGTGTCCTAAAAGTGTAATAATCAACTGAGAATCCACAGCTAATCATAAATTATTGACAGGATATGTTTACAACCAATAAAAATATATATTTCAGTAGTTGCTATTATTTTTATTTCAATAGTATCTAACAGTCTAAGACATTGTACTATATATATTCCTAGTAAGATACCATCTCTGACTCAAAAATCTTATGATCTGAAAAGAGAAGACATGTCAGAAAAAGAACTGGGGAGGGAGAGGGAAGGAAGTCTTACAATTTCTACTTTATATGTAGTGAAGTGAAGCATAAAATAACTGATTATGTGGCTTGTTTGAGTTCAAGCAAGATCTTCATAGAAAAGCTAGGAATTTAATAGAAATTGGTTGAGACCTAATTTAATACCAAAACCCCAAGGCCAAAATTTCTTTTGAGTTGGAGGAATCAAAAGATGTAAATAGGAATCCTTATGGGTAGGGGCAGAAGTTGCACATAAATGGATTTAAATGATCAGAAACTACTTTAAATCTGCAATAGAACACAAGTTCAGTGCAAGTGAACCTCTTTCAGAATGGCTAAACCCTGTTTAAAATAAACCTGGATGGGTAGAGTATCAGACTTAACAGATTTGGGTTAGACCAGTTTATGAAACTTTTGTGCCATATTCCCTCCCAATTCAAGTTAACTCAGTCCCTCAGCATCCCAGGATGCTTTGCTGCTTTGGGCTGTGCTGTCTGCTCCAGCAGAGCAGGGTTGGCCCACCCCCAGCTGTCACAGAGCTGAAGCAGTAAAGCCTCTGCTCTCTTGCCTGCTTCCTGCCCATCAG